>NC_142461.1:44865000-45490000 GCF_049115385.1 Moschus berezovskii
GCTCCTCAAGAGACATTTACACATGCATTCATAAGCACTTCAAAGATCACTTGGCAGCCTGTTTGGGAGGGGAGTTTGGGGGAGAAAGGATGCATGCATATGTATGGCTGAGTCCCTTAGCTGTTTACCTGAAACTATCACAACATTGTTAACCCCAATACAAAATAAAAAGTTTAATAATGAAAACAACAACCACCTGTGATTCCATCATTTTCCCAACCATCCTGTTCCCCTAAGTGGCATTTCTCAATGGGACAGAGGATGGAGCAAGACGATCAGCATCTTCCCAGCAAGGGCTGTGGGCAGAGCAGACTTTCTTCCAGCTGGGTCCCTCCAGACAGATGTGTGCACTGCAGCAGAGTGATCTGTTTAAAGATGCATAATTTCCCTGTTTATCCTGAGGGCAACAGGGGTTCAGTAAATGTTTTTAAAGTTCAAACTTCTTTCCGTGGTATACAAGAGTTTTCTTGGGCCACTCACAATCTTTCATTTCATACTATGGCTAAATAATATCAACCCTTATTACTATGTTACATGCCTGGCATCATTCTAAGTGCATATACCTATCTATTACTTCTTACGACAATCTTCTAAGGCAAGTTCTATTATTATTTCTATTTTATGGATGAGGAAACTGAGGCAAAAAGAGATGAAGTGCCTTGTGCAAGGTGACATAGCAGCAGTCTGAATTCAAACCTGTTCAGTCTAGCTTTGAGAACATGATCTTAACTACTATTATGCTGCCAAACAGAGCTACTTAGAGTTCCTGGAACATGCTATTCTGTTCTTAACCTCTGGCCTGTCTCTAGATAGATAGACAGATAGATAGACACATCTTCCCTACATGCTTAGTAACTCCTACTCATCCTTCAGATCTTTGTACAGAAACCAACTCTTCTGGGAAGTTTTTTTCTGACTCCTGTACCCACACCAGGCTCCCATGTTGGTGCCTCCCCTAGGGACTCCCACAGTATTCTGCCCTTGACCTTCTCATTGCACTTAGCACTCTACTGTGACTGCGGGTTAACTTGTCCGTCTTCACTTCAAAACTGAAAGACTTTTAAGATAAGGACGATGTCTCGGTATTTGTTGGGTCTCCATTGCTTTACACAGTGCCCTGCACATGGTAGGGGCTGAATGGTAGCAGAGGTAGGTGTTGAATAAATGCTTGGCATATGTTCAAATGACATCATCAGACAGGCTAACTTGAGGCTGAGTTGTCCAGATACTGGCCTAGGGCTCTTTTAATTGCTCCAGACCTGACTGGGAGTTGTTCCCAAACCTAAGTGTAGGACTGAACTTAAGAGTGAGGGCTTGGGGATCCCAGCTGTTAGGACCAGGAGAGGGGAGATTGATGAGAGCCAGGAGGAGACTAAAGCATTAGCCTGGATAGGAGCCTGAAACGGATCTTATAAGGTGGATTAGGATATAAGAAAAATGAAAGCAGATAAGCAGGAAGGACAGCAAAGGATTAAAGAGAGCATTGTTCTGGGAGGTTAAAATAAAGAGGGAGTGTGGGAATTTGATATGAGAGCTTGATCTAAATTTAAACTGCGGAGTTGAAGGTTTCCCACCCCACACGACTGATTTGGAAAATGTAACCAAGTCGACAGCAGACATAGTATATTTAGAGTAAGTGTTTTTATATGATTTGAAGCGTGCTTCAAGTGACGATAATGGTTCACTTTGTGTAGGTAGGGGCAAACCTGATACTTTTCTGTGTGTATTTGTGGCTCCAGAGAGTCGGGCTAAAGTCAACACAACAAAGGAGAAAACTCCTATTCTAGTTGAAGGTCCATCAGCAACCCATTGGTATGCTTCCTGGATGAAGACTGATCTTAGGTTATAATCATTCCATTCACTGACTCTTTTACTAGGATGCCTAGATCTAGGGCAGAAACATTAAGAGTACTATGACAGCCCAAGCTAAGAAAAGCATCTCAGTGAGAAAAATCAGGGCAGTTTTCACCACAAGCAGTAAAATATCAGAACTATGAGAAACATGTCATGTTTGTGTGTCTATTTTAATGAACATTCATATTTACAATGTGCCTGACTCTTTGCAACGCCACAGACTGTAGCCTGCCAGGCTCCTCTGTCCATGGATTTCTCCAGACAAGAACACTGGAGTGGGTTGCCACTTCCTTCTCCAGGGGATCTTCCCAACCTAGGGATCGAACCTTGGTCTCCTGCATTGCAGGCGGATTCTTTACCATCTGAACCCCCAAGGAAGCCCCCAGAACATCTTACAATTCTTTTAAATATTGTTCTTTATGTTAAATTCATTATCTCAGATCCATTCATTTGAAATATGTGATAATCGGTTCTAAATCTGAAATATAAAACAGAGGATTTGCCTCTCAGTACAGTTTTACTTTTCCCCCAGTAGAAGTCTTGCACTTTTTTTTTTATCAGACTGAGATACTATAGGAGCTTCCCCAGTGGCTCAGTTGGTAAAGAACCTGCCTGCCCAAGCAAGAGATGCAAGAGACTCAGATTCAATCCCTGGGTCAGGAAGATCCCCTGGAGAAGATATTATATAAAAAGCATGCTGGTGGCTCAGATGGTAAAGAATCTGCCTGCAACACAGGAGACTCAGGTTCGGTCCCTGGGTTGGGAAGATCCCCTGGAAAAGGAAATGGCAACCTCCTCCAGTATTCTTGCCTGGGAAATCCCATGAACAGAGGAGCCTAGTGGGCTACTGTCCATGGGATCACAAAAGAGTCAGACATGACAGAGTGGACTTTCCCTAAAGGGGGGAGGGGCAATACAGGGGCTGGAGGTGGGAGGTACAAGCTTTCGGTCATAAGATGGGCTACAAGGATGTATTGTACAACACAGGGAGTACAGCCAATATTTTATAATAACAGTAAAAAAATAAAACAAACACTAAGAACAGTACTTGGCACATAACAAGGGCTATACCATGTTAAATATTATGCTGTTCTTGTACTGAAATTAAGACTTAAAGGAAATAGCTTACCTCCTTAAGAACATGCTGCTGCTAAGTCACATCAGTCGTGTCTGACTCTGTGTGACCCCATAGACAGCAGCCCACCAGGCTCCCCCGTCCCTGGGATTCTCCAGGCAAGAACACTGGAGTGGGTTGCCATTTCCTTCTCCAATGTGTGAAAGTGAAAAGTGAAAGTGAAGTCGCTCAGTCGTGTCTGACTCGTAGCGACCCCATGGACTGCAGCCTACCAGGCTCCTCCGTCCATGGGATTTTCTAGGCAAGAGTACTGGAGTGGCTTGCCATTGCCTTCTCTGCCTTAAGAACATACACTATTATTAAAGACTTTTTAAAAATGTTCCCAGTTGTTCAGCGGGTACACAGTTGCAATCATGCAAGATGAAAAAAGTTCTAGAGATCTGATGTACAGCAATGTGCATACAGCTAACAGCGCCATATCAAAAGTCATATTCTTGAGTAGAATAAATGACATTTACCTTTAAAGTCTCCATCTTCCTCTTCCTAAAAAAGATTCATCGAGGTCTTCCTGCTCCCTGTAGGCCTCTCTCTACCTCATCAACCACTCCAAAGACCCAGTTGCTTCCCTTAAATCAGTCACCTAGGCTTGTTGATTAATTGTCTATTACCCTGGTATGGATGAGTTTCAGTCAGTATGTCTCTTCATTAGGCATTTGGCATTTATCTCTAATAGTCCATGAAAGGACTTGTAGAGAAAAGAAATTTCAGGCAGTCAAAGAGGTGAAGAGGTCTTTGTGGGGTCAGGAAAACTCTTCACCATGAGTGAAGAATCAGGTCAGTGTGGCAAAGTTCCTCTTGGGCTGAATCTTTCTTCTCATCCTTGAAGAAACAACAGTTTTGGACTGAGAAGGATTCCTCTAGTAAGTGGAGGACAGGCCTCCTCAAATTACTCAGTCTCTCTGAGAGGGGGTAACTTCTATGCAGCCCCAAGTCAAGTCAGAAGCTGAGGCTTCCCTTATTATTCTTGCTGCTTATCAGATTGTTTGGAAGGAATCAGCCATTTGGTCCACTGGCTGAAAAGGTCTTACAGAAACAGCCTTAGGAACCAAGTGTGAAATCAAAGAGTTTTGAAGAGCAAAATGGCACTACATCCGTACAAAGTTGACAATAAGGTCAGGCTTTCTAGGAATGAGGTCTCAGTTGGACCTCACACTTTGTTAAAGGCAACTCACACCCCAGGCTCTATCCAGTGAATCAAACTCTTTCAAGATGCTGTGCCATGTAACCCAGTGGAACAGTGCTTTCTTTTGGTGGGTCTGAAACTTTGACATCAGGAATATCCAAACTCAAGTGAACAGACATCTGCCCCAACCCACAGTTAGACTCTAAAACCACTGCTATATACAACCTATACCTGAACTGACTTCAGGTAACCTTTATGCCTCCTGCTGCCCTACCAACCACTGGGCCTCACCTGAGATGCTACTCCTCTGCTTTACCTGTAAAAGGGGCCGATAGGGAGATGTCAACTATGACTGCTTTCTTCCCCCTGAGATGGCTTTTTGCTCTGTTGGGGAAGGATGCTATACTCTAGCTCCTGGAATTCTATTCCCAGAAGATAATAGGAGCAGAGGAGCAGAGTCTTATTCTCACCACGAGTGTCTAGGAGGGCACCCAGTCTGAATTCAGGGGCCCTGTGTCTCCTAGAACACAGCTCCCTGTTCCCTCTAGAATGGCTATGTCCTCAATTTTCAACCCTGCATTTATCCCTTCCCTTCTTTTTCCCAAGACCCTCAGATATAGATCATGGATTCCCAGAATGTTTTCTCTAATTCCAGTTAGAATTTAATTATGTATTTTGGCCACAAGCTTACCTTTCCTACAACTTATGCCTTCTCTATTCCTACTTTTTAATAATAAAAATTTTAACCATCTTTAAATGTGACTCATCTCAATGGCTAATATAATACCACATTTATATTATTGGCATATTTTTATACTGAAATAAAGTCTTCAGAGGTGTTCATCCTATAAGACAGGCTTCACAGGTATTAGTCCTAGGAGATCTTTTGATTCTCATTTTTTATAATTAAGATCAATGACATTAATAGACATTTTAACCAACTTATCAACGGGGGAATAAACTTTGTGATTTTTTTCCCTGGTGGCTCAGAGGTTAAAGCGTCTGCCTCCAATGCGGGAGACCCGGGTTCGATCCCTGGGTCGGGAAGATCCCCTGGAGAAGGAAACGGTAACCCACTCCAATATTCTTGCCTGGAGAATCCCATGGATGGAGAAGCCTGATAGGCTACAGTCCATGGGGTCGCAAAGAGTCGGACACGACTGAGTGACGGAACGGAACGGAAGAAGAACCTTGGCAAAATAGTGTTTACTTTTTTTGGTTTATATGATGAAAGACATTATCTTGGAGTTTTGAAACAATGGAATGAAATTTTAAGAGGAATTTGACAGTGAAGGACATAGACTTTGATGCTTTCTGTGTTCCTTGCTCCCCAAAACTCTCCATGCCCTAATCTAGATCTCTTGTCCCCCATCTAGGTTCTGAGTCCAATTCTGCTTCTGGCTGTAGGGTATTCAAGAAGCCTGAAAATCAACCTTCAGTCAGTTATGCTGTGCCTGAACACATTTCCTGGTTCTAATCGCTGAGTTTTGACTTTGTTGCCTGTGCACTATTTCCCATTTCTTTCCTCTCTCTCAGTAGCTAAATCTTCACCTCCACCACTTATTTTTTCATAGTGTGTTCACCTTGGTTTCTGTTTCAGTCCAGAATACATTTGACTCTGTGTATTTCAGTTCAAAATGCATAAGCAACAAAAATCCCAGTAGTTTAATCAAAAAAAGTATGTTTTGTTTATCTGTTTTTGTTTGTTTTAATTACAATAAATCTGGAGGCAGGACATCTAAGGCTGGAACTGTGGCTGCACAAATCAAAGACTCAACCTGTTTCTCTCTTCTTGTTCCACCATCCTTAGCATATTGCCTTTGATCATTATATACTGATGTAGCATGCAGCGTGTTTGTATTCAAGGCTGGAAAACAAAAGGAAGAAAAAGTTCTTGCCAGTAATGGTTAGCCCTAATTATCAGGAAGGCAAAATAATTCCCCAAATCCTGTCCCAACAGATATCCCATAATATGTCTTACTTTGGTATTGGATCACACGGCCACCCCCTGACTGCCAGGGAAGGAAGCTTTTTGGTGGCAAGCAGCAGTATCTTCTGTAGTTCCCACTCTAGTTATTCTAGGTCTGGGATCTATCTTGCTCTTGTCTTTCTTGGAACTAGAACAGTACCTCAAAACCTAGACCCATAGCTGTGCAATCTGTTTCCAGGTCTCTGTTCTGCTGACCACCTTCCTGGGACTCTGTTCATCACTCTTCATGACTACACAGCTGTCACTCTCGGGAGACTGACTGAACAGGTTCCCACCATCACCTTTGCTGGGCTCATCCTCCTCTAGTGCAGAACCTACTCTGCACTAGATGCTTGGTCTGCGACTCTGAGCCCCCTGCCCTTCCTCCTCAGGCCCAGCTAGGCGGCAGAGCTGAGCTCTCATCCTGACCAGTCTCAGAGACAACTTCGCTTTTCAGTCCTAGACTGCCTTTGCTTTAATGTTTCTAGGAATATACCCACTACATGGTAAGCCCTCAATAAGTTTTTCCTGCATGAATGCTCAGGTCTAGTGTAGACATGGATTAGAGGGAGACGGTTATGTGCTTAGTCACACAAGTTGTGTCCGACTCTTTGTGACCGCATGACTGTAGCCCGCCAGGCTCTTTTGTCCATGGGATTTTCCAGGCAAGAATATTGGAGTGGATTGCCATCTCTTCCTCCAGGGGATCTTCCCAACCCAGGGGTTGAACCTGCATCTCCTGTGTCTCCTGATTGCAGGTGGATTTTTTACTGCTGAGCCATCGAAGAAGCCCCCAGAGAAGGTTAGGCAATGCCAGAAATTCAGATGGAATCATCCATGATAATTCTTTGTTCTATATGACACTTTAGGAGTACACATTTTTATGTGATAAAATCTGCATGAAGGTGCCATGTTCTTCAGTTGCTCTCCTGCTTAGAGAATGCTGGAGGAAAAAGATCTTTGTCCCTACTTCCTAGAGCCTTAAACAAAGAGACAGACACACATCCTCACATTACACTGAGAGCTAAAAACATTTTTGTTGGCCTGATTCTATGAACCATGATATATAGACATGCGTAATCAATGGCAGATGTACATATGTCTTCCTCTAGAATAAATTTAAGGAAATATGATCTAGCTAAGGAACATTCTAAACAAACACTGATATTTAATTAAAGGTCCCTTTGGACAATACTTAAAGGAAAGAAACTTTCTGTTAGACAAATAAAAGCATAAAATATAAATAAGAAAGATGGTAAAAAATATTTAGGGAAAAAATCTTTCACTTAGAGTTTTGACAAATATTCTACATGGATAGCCCTTCAAATAGAAAAATACGTAAGAGGCCCTTGTGATTTCCCACTGTTTGTTGTGGTAACAGCAAAGTATCTCTGGAGTATATATATATATATATATATACACTACTCATTCTACATTACCATGATATTCTAATTATAACTTGTATTTAGCATTGCTATCACGGACATAAATATATCCAAAACTGTAGCAGAGGAACAGAGAATATGAAATCTTCAGACAAAATGAGACTCCTATGTTTCCCTTTGTCAACTCATGTGTTTCTAGGAAAAAGAAAAACAGTAATTAGACAGCCAAAGTTACCATAGAAGTTGCAAATATATCAGTGAAGAAACTGCTGGTAATGACTTGCCTTCTTGTTTACCAAATTAATTTAGAGGGAAAAAAAAAATCAGTGAATGAGTTAAACATAAGGTGAAGGGACTTCCTACAATCTCATGGGGATTCTTCTTACAATGTAACTCTCTAAATTAGCTTCTCATCAACATTTTTAACTGGAGAAGGAAATGGTTACCCACTCCAGTATTCTTGCCTGGAGAATTCCATGGACAGAGGAGCCCAGCAGGATACAGTTCATGGGATTGCAAAGAGTTGAACACGAGTGAGCGACTTACACTTTCATTTCACTTCACTTCAACATTTTTAAGGGAGAAACAGGTTCTCAAAGGACAAAATCACTTTTGAAATAGCCTAACTTTATCTATTGACCTATAAGTGCTCATGATTCTAACATTTTTCCTACTGGAATTAATCTTGTATGAGTAAACGTGAACAATGGAAATGATTCCATGCATGCATTTCCCTCACTTCTCTGATCTTCAACTTTTCCTCCTCAGTCAGAATTTCTGATTGAATTTCTAGAAGAGGGGAGCTACCAAGAAGTTTTCTAGTGATTGGCCCTTTTGCCTGAAGGCTTCAGGCAAAAAATTCTCAGTCAGCTAAGTAAGCTTGGGCAATTTGACAGTGTGTATACTCAATCCTCGATTATTTTCCTCTTTTTACATCCTAAATTCGGGAAAGTAGTAGGCCCCTGCTTCTTTGCCTGGAGGGTATATTCATGCATCGTAAGGAGGAAAGCAAGAAGTTGTCTGCAAGGTACTTCCTTTCTTGATATTAATTTCCTGAAGGAAAAGAGAACTAACTGGGTTTGCCTCTGAGGAAAGAGGGTATTTTTCCTGAGGAAAATGAGATATGTCTGTGCACCCTGCCCTCTTTCCCCTTTGAGTAACCTGAGGATGTGACTACATATTTCCAGATCAGCAAAGACTCAAGTACCCGAGGACAGAGTGAAAGCAGCAGAGTTCTAAGTCTAAGGGACTCGGAACTAAGGCAGTGGGAGCCTCCACAGAACCCGACATGAGTGGATGGCAGAAGGGACCTCCCATGGCTTGGAGGCTGTGTGAGGCCTCTGTACTTCCTTGGCAGGGTATAGGGAACTACAGGGGAGGGGAACCCCAGGAATAACTGAGGCTGAATTTCTTACTTAGTGGAGGGGAGTTTCCAAGTCAAAATTAATCCAAGAAAACAAATAAATGTGATATCTTTTGCACAATAGTTTGAGAATTGAGATTTATAGCCAGAACAATTGACTCTGACTGCTAAAAAGCACAGAAAGGAAGATACACCTACTTCCCCCACTGAAAAAGGGTAGCAGTCCCTTTCACCAACAACTGGTATTCGTTAGAAAAAGCCCAGTTTTGTTTCCTGTGGTGAAGCACACATAAGAACTAACTGTGTTCATCTGAGAATGTGATCTCGAAATACATATGCAGCACTCGGTGCACTGGTATGCATTTAAACATACAGCCTATATCATTGCTCAAACCTTCCCTACTTATCCAAATAACCATTTCCTTCCTCTCATTCATTTTGTTCATTCCCTGAGGTCAGGCAGCATTCCTTCCCTGAGCACATTCCCTGTTTTGTGCTCCTGTGTGTCTATGTGCTAAGTTACTTCAGTCATGTCTGACTCTTTGCGACCCCATGGACTATAACCTGCCAGGCTCCTCTGCCCATGGAATTCTCCAGGCAAGAATACTGGAATGGGTTGCTGTGCCCTCCTCCAGGAGGTCTTCCTGACCCAGGGATCAAACCCACATCTTTTGATCTCCTGCATTGGCAGGCATGTTCTTTACTACTAGCACCACCTGGGTAGCCCGCATACTATTTTCACACGTTTTTTTTTTTTTAGTTGTGGCATTCAGACTCTTAGTTGGAGCATGTTGGGGATCTAGTTCTTCAACCAGGGATTGAACTTGGGTCCTCCAGCATTGAGAGGCCAGAGTCTTAGCCACTGGACCACCAGGGAAGTCCCCCACCACATACACTTTTTCTTGCCTTCAATAATACTTAGTATCCAACTTCTGCACTGGTCTATAAGAGAAAGGGTTTGGAAAGGAATTATTTCTGGAAGAGTGGCATCCCCATTGTTTGTTCAGCTTCTAAAATACAGTGTAATGACAAGAACAGTGAATGAAAATGCTATTAATAACTGCTTTCTATTCATGATGGAAAGCATTGATGCCAATATGGCTTTTTTTTCCCACTCAAAATTAAGGCCAAAATGGATTCCTTAGATAGAAAAGGAAAGATGAAATTTGTTATAAGTGCTTTCAGTTACTTATGAGGACAGTTAGGTATTCTCTTTAATATTGGTTCACGGCTTCAAACTTTTATTTAAATGTTTTAAAAATATTATTTTAATTATTTATTTTTAAATTAATTTATTTTTGGTTGCCCTGGGTTTTTGTTGCTGTGCAGGCTTTCTCTAGTTGCAGCAAGTGGGGGCTACTCTTCCTTATGGTGCGTGGGCTTCTCATTGCAGTGACTTCTTTTGTTGGGGAGCACAGGCCCTAGGCACACAGGCTCTAGGCACATGGGCTTCAATAGTAGCAGTGCCTGGGTTCCAGATGTGAGCTCAGTTTTTGCAGCACACAGGCTTAGTTGACCCACAGCATGTGAATCGTCCTAGACCAGGGGTCGAACCCATGTCCCCTGTATTGGCAGGCAGATTCTTCCACTGGACCTCTAGGGAAGTCCTCAAGTTTAATTTATTTTCAATGAGACTATGATCCTTAGAGGATTTTCCTGGTGTTTAGAAAAATTTTATGCTCATCTTTTTCAACTCCTCACCTTTAGAAATACATTATACAAAGTTCAGAATTCATTGTTTGACATCCTTATGGTAAAAAATCTGTGTGTTCAGTCACATCCAACTCTTTGTGACCACGTGAACTGTTGCCCACAAATCTGCTCGGTCCACGGAATTTTCCAGGCAAGAATACTGTAATGGGTTGCCATTTCCTCCTCCAGGGACTCTTCCCGACCTAGAGATTGAACCAGCATCTCCTGCAGCTCCTGCATTGCAGGCAGATTCTTTACCATTGAGCCACTGGGGAAGCCCCACATTATACAAAGTTCAGAATTCATTTCATTGTTTAATATCCTTATGGTAAAAACTCTATCCAGGCACACCTTAATTTCATTAGAGGATTATATCCTTATTCCCAACTTCAATCTTAACTCCAAGAGAGGAAAGCCCTACCTTTTGTATAGCAAATTTTCATAAATGTTAAGGTTGCTGTTAGGTTTGCTTCCATTTTTATTTTTTCTCCTGGCTAAATGATTCTGTCTTCTTCACCATTTCCCATCAGATCTTACTTCCCATTCTTAAATAATCTTTGTGAAAAAGATGAGAAAACACACAACATAAGGGTGACAACTTAATGTCATGAAACTGTCCTCCAATGTACCAGACTATACCTAACTTATAAATATTCACTGTGTCCACTGTGCTTTCTTCCAAGAAGGACTGTACCTTAATATTGCTGAGCTCTGGCTTAGCGTGTAATCTCATCAACTAGAAAGTTCCCTGGTGGCTCAGACAGTAAGGCATCTGCCTACAATGTGGGAGACCCAGGTTCAATCCCTGGGTTGGGAAGATCTCCTGGAGAAGGAAATGGCAACCCACTCCAGTATTCTTGTCTGGAAAATCCCATGGATGGAAGAACCTGGTAGGCTACAGTCCATGGGGTACCAAAGAGTTGGACATGACTGAGCGACTTCACTTTCACTTTTTCATCAACTGACATGAACAGCTAGCTCTAGTTTTACAACATGGATAGCTCTTGTCTTCATGGGTTTTATCATTTATTTGGAGTTACCCTGAACCATTAAAAGTGGACATAGGTGTTGAATGCATGGTGCAGACCTTGCATACTATAAACATCCAGAGAAGGGAGTCTCTGCTAGCTGATTTGGGGGTTATTTCATGGAGTGTGCTAGAAGTAGCTTGGAGGATTGGACAGGATTGGATAGATAAGAAGGGGAGGTGAAAATAGTACAGACAAGGAGAACAAGAGCAAAGCCATGAAAGCAAACACCATAAAGTAAGTAAGGGAAGATGAGAAGGGCAGTCAGAGCGAAGCAATGTTGAGGAGTGGGGGCAGAGAAGGAGGGGATTGGTGAACAGCTTTGAAGTCAGTCAGAGGAGCTAATTTGAGACAGTAACAGGCAGCAGGGAATTGTCGCAGGCTTAGAAACATTCCTAACTATTTTAACCCAACTCTTGTTGCAAATGATAGAAACAGCCCGAATCATAGAAACAGCCCGTTTTGGCAGAAAGAGAAATCTATTGATTTATACATCTAAGCCTAGGTAAGGATAGGAATATAGCTCGCTGGTCCTCAGACCTTGCATGCAAATACTATTAGGATTCTCCCACTCTGTTTTCCTCAGATCTGTTTTACTCTCATACTTCTGTGATATTAGATTTCATAGTCAACAGTATTTTCTGGTTTGCTTTTCCCAACAGAGAATTGACTTCTCCTTCTAATTCTAGGTATAAAAAAAAAAAGAATAAGAAGGGGAAAAAACACTGGAAATGCCTCTGGTTATCCCAGTGGGATCACATGCTCTCACCTGTAACCCAGGTAACCAGGTACCATGATTGGCAACAGTCCTTAGAACTGCACAGTTGAGTTGGAGACTGCATTGGGAGGCATAGTTCCCAAAGAAACATCCTATCTCCAGAAGAAGGGATGAGGACAGAGCAGGAAATGGCAAATGTCCTGTACAGTGACATTTACAGTATTTTGGTTAATAATTCTCTATGAATAAAAAGTAATGCAAGGTCATTTTTGAGAACTGGGCATAGTAATCAAACCCAAAGAAGTTTACAAATTAAAATCACTTGAAGTTCTTAATCTATAGATAATCAACCTGTTAACATGTGGGTTAGACAGAACCATGACCCTCCCCTCCAAAGACATCCACATCCCAGTTCCCAGAATTTGTGAATATGTTACTTTACATGGCACAAAGGGTTTGCAGATGTTATAAAGTTAAGGATCTTGAGATGGAAAGATGGTTCTGAGTTATCTGGCTGGGCTCGATGTAATCTCAATGGTGCTTATAAGAGGGGGGCAGGAGGGGCAGAGTCAGAGACGGAGGGAGGTTAGAAGATGCTATTCTGCTGGCTTTGAAGACGGAGGATGGGTCCACGAGCTAAGGAGTGTAGGTAGTCTCTACAAACTAGAAAAGGCTAAGAAACAGATTCTCCCCAAATCTTTCAGAAGGAATGCAATTCTGTCCACACCTTGATTTTAGCTAGCTGAGATTGATTTTGGACTTCTGATCTTCAGATCTGTAAGATAATATCTTTGGGTTGTTTAAAGTAACTGAGTTTATGGTAATTTGTTACAGCAGCAATAGGGAAAAAATACAGTGGATATATATATATATATATATGTAATGCAATGGATATAAATGTATGTATGTGTGTTTGTGGCTTGGGGTTTTCTGTTTTCAACAAAATCAGAATCATACAGTACTTGATGTTTTGTAACGTGTGTTTTTCAAATAAAAACATTGTAATGGGGGGCATATTATGTATGATGTTTCAAAGGAAGAAGCAAGAAAGTAGGGGAAGGTAAGCCTGCAAACTTTTGCAAAACTACTTTGAGATGATGAAAATCTTGAGAGGGATGGTACCAAAAAGAACAGTGAAGCAGAGACAATTAGAGACATTTGAAAAGCATGACTGATGAAAATCAGTGACAGCACTTCGTTGATGTCATGTTCTTTGGCATAGCCTTGCCTCAAAGCACATAACTGAACAAATGTTCTAGTGATCAGCTATTCATCTGTTTGCTTTGTTTGTTTTCCCGTGACATATTTTTCAAATGACTTTTCCCAAGCAGCTCAAAGAATCATACAAATATGACCATGAGGCAGCAAAAGGAAAGAGTCATTTCTTAACTCACTCATCAATCCCCTAGATGAATTGTCAAGGAAAAAAAGGGGTGAAGTGATAAAAATATAATACTAAGAGAATCTAAATTGCTTTTGGTAAAATAACATGATTTTACTTCCTAGGGTATAGAATGGTTCTTACTCTTCCCTGTGACCTCCCTGTCACTCAGCACAGTACCTTGAACTTGAGAGGCTCTCAGTATCTATCCGTTGATGTAGCAATGATGTTGGTTATCTGCTCTCAGCTTTCTTCCAGCCTAGACACCCTGGGGTCATCTTGGACTCTTTCTCTCCTTCATGCTTTTGTCCACTCTGTTAGCTGTGCTTTTCAGTTTTTTCCAAATGTATTTTACTTCCCCCCTTTCTCATTCCTCATCACCTCGTACATGGATTAATACAACCAGCGCTCCGCTAGTTGTTTCTGTTACTCTAATCTAGTTTTCAAAGTGTTGCCAGATGTTTCTTAATAATATCTCTCATCTTTTAGTCTGACAAACATTGCTGAACTTCCGTATGTACAAGATGCCACACAAGGTGCTGGAGAAAACGCATATATTAATAAGATACAGTCTCTGCCCTTTGAGGAATTCATGACTTTATGGAGGAGCCAGATACACGCACAAAAAGTTCCAGTAACAATGTGAAAAGTTTTGGGGACCACATAGTTGCAGCCAATAACATTTTCCAGAGGAACTGGGGATAAAGGAGGAGACATTTGAACAAACAGGAGAAGGACAGAGAGAGATGGGGGACACGACATTCCAGACAAAGAGAAGGGTAATTGCAAAGGCTCAGAGTTGGGAACATGGCCGGTACAGTCAAGAATGGAGTTCATCATTCCCTCTACAGAAATGTTTCCTAAACCTACTGCTTGGTCACCAAGGGCTTTCATACTCCATCTTTCTTTCATCTCGCTCTTCCTAGATAGACCACTTCAGCACTAGTAAAACCGTTTTTCCCATTGTTCACTAAAAGTGACCTGCTTCTTTCTGTTTGATATATTTGTTATACCATCCCCCCATCTGGAAAGCCTTTCCCTTTCTACAGGGGCAACTCTAGATCTGGCAGTACTTCCATACTAGAGGAATACTGGATGGACGTTCACGGTCTGGCCTGTTCTTTCCCATTTCAGACATTTTTGAGATGGGCATAACTTTTTAGTTTGTTATTGGAACTCTAAAGACAATTCATTCACTCTTTCAGTTAGTATGTGTAGCTAATACTAGTAGTGGTAGTTTAGTTATTGAACTGGAACGCTGGCTTAAAAATTGCACTCTGTAACATGTGTAATCCGGAGAAGGCAATGGCAAGCCACTCCAGTACTCTTGCCTGGAAAATCCCATGGACGGAGGAGCCTGGTAGGCTGCAGTCCATGCGGTCGCTACGAGTCGGACAGGACTGAGCGACTTCACTTTCACTTGTCACTTTCACGCGTTGGAGAAGGAAATGGCAACCCACTCCAGCGTTCTTGCCTGGAGAATCCCAAGGATGGGGGAGCCTGGTGGGCTGCCGTCTATGGGGTCGCACAGAGTCGGACACGACTGAAGTGATTTAGCAGTAGCAGCAGCAGCAACGTGTGTAATCAGAGAATTGTTGAATTCCAGTTGGTTGAATTCATTTGTGGTCTGATTGTAGATGTCAGAACACTTGCTGCTGCTATTGCTGCTAAATCACTTCAGTCGTGTCCGACTCTGTGCGACCCCATAGACGGCAGCCCACCAGGCTCCCCCGTCCCTGGGATTCTCCAGGCAAGAACGCTGGAGTGGGTTGCCATTTCCTTCTCCAATGCGTGAAAGTGAAAGTGAAGTCGCTCAGTCGTGTCCGACTAGTAACGACCCCATGGACTGTAGCCCACCAGGCTCCTCTGTCCGTGGGATTTTCTAGGCAAGAGTACTGGAGTGGCTTGCCATTGCCTTCTCCGGTCAGAACACTTAAAAGGTTATAATTGCTCTTGCAGAACAGTTGGTGTTTGTTCTAGGCAAATATCTGGGAAAGTCCAGTTCTACAGATTTTCCAGATAAAATGACCTCTCCCCCAAAAGGCTATTCTTAAAAACTATCTAGTGTAACTTCAAAAATATATGTTACAAAGGATATGCAATACTCTATTTACTATATATTTCTATTATACAGGGCATGTAAATCCCACTTTCATGAAAGAAGCAGAAACACCCTTATAGGCAAAGATCAAGTGTTCTAAAGTTGTTACTATTTGGCTGGTAGAGGTGAGATATATCTAGGATGGCCATGTGAAGCTCTTGCCTCACCTTATATTAATGTCCTTCTATTTCTCTCCTTGACATTCAGATTCCAAGTACCGGCTAATTTTCCACGAAGTCTCTTAACTTGCTCCAACCCTAGACATTCCTCTCTTCTCGTAACTCCTATTGTACTTACCATCTGTATCAGAGCTGAATATTTCGTTGTTTGCTGATTATTTCATGTGTCTTTGCCTTCTCTCATCAACAGTTTCTTTCTCATCAACACAGAGATCCCTTTTAAAATTAAAATGAACTTTATTTTTATTAATATATGCTTTGTGTGTTATCTTCAACATTGTGTTTTAGAGATTTATCTTCATATATATTGATTTAGTTCATTCATTTAAATTGCCAATTAAAAACAACACATTCATCATTAAAAGGTAAAGAAATAAAAGAAAGTATCATAATCATTCCACTCTTTAAAAACAACACATTCGTGCTCGCTTCGGCAGCACATATACTAAAATTGGAACAATACAGAGATTAGCATGGCCCCTGCACAAGGATGACACAAATTCGTGAAGCAGTACATATTTTTATGTCAATGTATGGCAAAAACCAATACAATAATGTAAAGTAATTAGCCTCCAATTAAAATAAATAAATAAATAAAAATTTTAAAAAACACAACACATTCATCATTAAAAGGTAAAGAAATAATACAAAGTATACACTACCCTTATGGCAGAAAGTGAAGAGGAACTCAAAAGCCTCTTGATGAAAGTGAAAGAGGAGAGTGAAAAGGTTGGCTTGAAGCTCAACATTCAGAAAACAAAGATCATGGCATCTGGTCCCATCACTTCATGGAAAATAGATGGAAAAACAGTGGAAACAGTGTCAGACTTTATTTTTGGGGGGCTCCAAAATCACTGCAGATGCTGATTGCAGCCATGAAATTAAAAGACGCTTACTCCTTGGAAGGAAAGTTATGACCAACCTTGATAATATATTAAAAAGCAGAGACATTACTTTGCCAACAAAGGTCCGTCTAGTCAAGGCTATGGTCTTTCCCGTGGTCATGTATGGATGTGAGAGTTGGACTGTGAAGAAAGCTGATCACCTAAGAATTAATGCTTTTGAAATGTGGTGTTGGAGAAGACTCTTGAGAGTCCCTTGTACCGCAAGGAGATCCAACCAGTCTATTCTAAGGGAGATCGATCCTGGGTGTTCATTAGAAGGACTGATGCTAAAGCTGAAACTGCAATACTTTGGCCACCTCATGCGACGAGTTGACTCACTGGAAAAGATTCTCATGCTGGGAAAGGTTGGGGGCGGGAGGAGAAGGGGACGACCGAGAATGAGATGGCTGGATGGTATCACCGACTCTGTGGACACGAGTTTGAGTGAACTCAGGGAGTTGGTGATGGATAGGGAGGCCTGGCGTGCTGTGATTCATGGGGTCACGGAGAGTCGGACACGACTGAGAGACTGAACTGAACTGAACTGACTGAACCATAACCATTCCACCCTGCAATAAACATGTTTGTCCTCCTGTTATATTTCCTTCTAGATTTTTCCTATATATTTTTTCATGTGTTCACACTGTATATAGTGTTTGTAATTTTTTGTTGATTAACATATTGTGAACACCTTTCCATATCAAAAACTCTTCTTTTAGAAATCGTCATTTTCATAAACTCATTGCTGGATATTTAGGGTATTTCCAGTTATTTGCCAGCATCCCCTAATACCCTAGCTAATGTTTTGTTCTTACTCCTTGGAATTAAATTCATAGAGAAATTGCTTGATCAAAGATACGCACATTTCAACGTATTTTTGTCTAGTGTTTAACTGTCCTCCAGAAAAAGGTTGTAACAGTTTATATTCCCACCTGCAGGATATGAGAACATGTTTCTTTTCATCCGTGCCAACAATGGGTGGGGTCATTTTAGAAAATCAGAGACTGTATTTTGTATTTCTCTAGTACTTCTTAAAATGATACAACAGAGTTGGGGACATAGTGAACACTAAGGAAATAGTTCTGATATATTAATTAATAAGCATTCTTTCCATTGCTTGTAACTACTTAATTTTTAAGTAAAAAAAAATTATTCATTGTTCTACATGTGATGGTCCTTGGTCTGCCTACTATAAATGAATACAGCATTTGGAAATGAAGCAAATACTTTATGATAATGCTGAAACATAAATTGACAGTGATAATGAGTTTCAAAAGTAATGTCTATAGAAACTACTCTTAAAATGAAAGCTGTCCTATGGTCCCAAGAAGTCTCTTGGGAACAAACAATTTGTCTTGTTTTTCTAAGAATAGGAAGTACTAAAGCTTCTCCTCTGGGAAATAGGACTATGAAATTAGGATATAAAAACCTTCCCATCCATTAGCTATTTGAGTTTTCAGAATCAGGGGAATTGTGCCAGAGAGGAAGTCAAAATCTGGTGTGGATTGTCATAGTCTCAGCACATTCTAGAACCTGTCCTTTCATTCAGTATGAAGGACAGTGGGTATCGACACTGAAATTTCTGGGGAGACTTTTAACATTTCTATCTGTTTCTGAAAGTTTATTTTATCCAAAGCTACCTCAGGGCTAGGGCAGCTAGAAGAATGTCCTATTTGGCTATGTGATTTTATTCTATAAGTCTCCTGCTGAATTATCAGAAAGATAATACTAAGGTAATAATTTGCCCCACTTTTCCAATGTTCAAATCTTCTCGTCTTACTTAAAGTAGTAATTGGGTTTCCCTGGTGGCTCAGACAGTAAAGAACCCACCTGCAATGCGGGAGACCGGGGTTCAATCCCTGGGTTGGGAAGATCCCCTGGAGAAGAGCATGGCAACCCACTCCAATATTTTTGCCTGGAGGAGTGCCATGGACAGAGGAGCCTGACAGGCTACAGTCCATGGAGTCGAAAAGAGCTGGACACGACTGAACAACAGAGCACAGCACAAAGCGGTAATCATTCAAAATTAGCATAGCTTAAAAAGTTACTGATTTGAAACTTCATTTGAAAGGATGCATTTCATAATTCTTTTACAGAATCTTCCCCACCCCCACCCCCAGATTGGTTGAAGGTACTGGAATGAGTTTGCAATTTATAAAGCATTAGGCAGTACAAACAGCATGTGAGTGAGGTCAGAATATATGAATTCTAGCCCATATCTTCCAGCAATGGTTATTTAACTTTAGGCAAGTCACTTCAGCTGGAGGGTCTATAGTTTTTTCTTCTTCTTCTGCTGCTGCTGCTAAGTTGCTTCAGTCGTGTCCGACTCTGTGTGACCCCATAGACGGCAGCCCACCAGGCTTCCCCGTCCCTGGGATTCTCCAGGCAAGAACACTGGAGTGGGTTGCCATTTCCTCCTCCAATGTGTGAAAGTGAAAAGTGAAAGTGAAGTCGCTCAGTCATATCTGACTTGTAGCGACCGCATGGACTGCAGCCTACCAGGCTCCTCCGTCCATAGGATTTTCTAGGCAAGAGTACTGGAGTGGCTTGCCATTGCTTTCTCTGATAGTTTTCTCTACTATAAACCAAAAATCTTGTTTAGGTTAGCATTCCCCAAGGTCTGTTCTATTGAACACATGTACTGTGAGATATCCCATTGAAAAAATCATCTCAAGGTCAAATACATTAGGGAAACACTTCAAATTTCTGAAAGAACAATTACCTTTTAGAAGTTCTCAGCTCATATTAACATATTAATACTACTGAAAACCCCTCCAGTTTAGAAACCCATCAAACTTTAACATTTCTTATTTATTTGATTAAAGAGAATTTTTATTTTTTGAAATCACGCCTACTAAAATCCTGTAGAACTAGAGTTCCAAAAAACACACTTTGACTAAGATCCTTTGAGCTGCCTGGATGTATGACGCTGCTCTTTCTCGTACAGATATCCATCTAGTCCCCTGAGACCTGCTTTTCTTTCTGGGGTCTTTATTTCAGAGAAGGCCACCACTGCCACCCAGTCTGTCTCCCAAACCAGAATCCTGAGGGTCATCTTAAGTGTCTCCCTCTCATCCACTCGCTCATACCTAATCATACATCAAAGTCTGTGGATCCCACCTCCTTAGTATTTCTGCCATCTGATCCCTGCTCACCATTTCATTGCCTCTGCCATTATGGAGACTAATAGCAACGCTTTTCTGGGATGTTGCCATCCCCTCCTAATATACTCACGCCCCTAGTCTGGATTCGTTGGTCTCAAAACACAAACCCAGTTGTTCTGACACTTAAAATATTCCAAATATTTTATTTTTACTTATTAATTTTGTGTGTGTATGTTAGTCGCTCAGTTCAGTTCAGTTCAGTCGCTCAGTCGTGTCCGACTCTCTGTGACCCCATGAATCACAGCACGCCAGGCCTCCCTGTCCATCACCAACTCCCGGAGTTCACCCAAACTCATGTCCATCGAGTCTGTGATGCCATCCAGCCATCTCATTCTCTGTCATCCCCTTCTCCTCCTGCCCCCAATCCTTCCCAGCATTAGACTCTTTTCCAGTGAGGCAGCTCGTCGCATGAGGTGGCTAAAGTATTGGAGTTTCAGCGTTAGTCGCTCAGTCATGTCCAATTCCTTGTGACCCCATGGACTATAGCTCACCAGGCTCCTCTGTCCATGGAATTCTCCAGGCAAGAATATTGGAGTGGGTTGCCATTTCCTTCTCCAATTTATTAATTAAAATACTACAAAGATTTTCGGTATTATTTGTTATTATATTTCCCAAAGTATCAAGTTCAAACTCCTTAGTTTAGTGCATGAGCCCCTTTGTTGATGAGATCCTTCTGCCTTTTCCACTCACCTATTTGACCCTTCTCTGTACCTGTCCTGACAATAGGAAACAACCTATAGAACCTCCAAGGCATTGTGCTCTTCGATGCCTCTAGTCCTGTCCTTGTCTAGAATGCCTGTTTCCTCCTTCACCTGGCTAGCTCCTCTCTGTCCGTGAACATTCAAAATCCCCTCCCTGGGGAGGCTTTCCTGACCTGGGAATAAACTCCATACAGTGTTCCAATTGTGATTTCTTTGCCAACTTTATTCACTAGACCATGTGCTTTTTTTTTTTAATTTGGAGGATAATTGCTTTACAATGTTGTGTTAGCTTCCACCATACAACAATGTGAATCAGCCATAAGTATACACGACCCCCTCCTCTCTTGAACCTCCCACCCATCCTTCTAGGTTGTCCCAGCACACTGTTGAACTCCTGCACTATATGGCAACTTCCCACTAGCTATTTTACATATGGTAATGTATATGAACATGTGCTTTTTGAGGACTGGAACCATCTTGCCTTTATATTCCAAGGCCTTAGTTAAAGCTCAATAAAACCCTTGTTGAATGAATGAATGATTTTATGGTTCAAAGGAACCGATGAAAACCTGTTTACTTTTCTCAACATCTGAAAGTGAATGTTTTCTAATTAGGTTTGATCAACCTAAGCACTGGGAGGAGAGAGAGCTAGGGGCTGTCTAAAAACATTCAATGGTCTATTTTTTAAAGGTTTTGATGAAGAGAATATCTTCTCTGTGTAGTTACCATACAGCCTCATAATTAGCATTTGATGAGAATATGGTGTTATTAGGTTTTGCACTCAGGTGTGCATAATCCCAAGAAACCTGGTCATGAGGGGTATGGGGTAAGAAGCTAGAGACAGATTTGTATGAATTATCACTTATCAAAATGTTTAAAGCTTTTATTAATATTTTAAAATACTTATTGTGCAAGATACTATAGTAGACATTATGGAAGATATAAGGAGGCATAAACTACTGCATTACATTCATTAGGAAAGACCATAACTTATTGAAATAATTATGATTATAGGTAATGAATGATGAATTCCACAAGGAACAGAAGGCTATAAGAATTGGTCAGCAGCAGCATCTTCATTTATGAGATACTATTATTCTACACAAGAGTATTAAAGTGCCTTCTAGAGATCATCAAAAAAGCAAGAGAGTTCCAGAAATACATCTATTTCTGCTTTATTGACTATGCCAAAGTCTTTGACTGTGTAGATCACAATAAACTGTGGAAAATTCTGAAAGAGATGGGCATACCAGACCACCCGACCTGCATCTTGAGTAACTTATATGCAGGTCAGGAAGCAACAGTTAGAACTGGACATGGAACAACAGATTGGTTCCAAATAGGAAAAGGAGAACGTCAAGACTGTATATTGTCACCCTGCTTATTTAACTTATATGCAGAGTACATTATGCGAAATGCCGGGCTGGATGAAGCACAAGCTGGAATCAAGATTGCCTGGAGAAATATCAATAACCTCAGATATGCAGATGACACCACCCTTATGGCAGAAAGTGAAGAAGAACTAAAGAGCCTCTTGATGAACGTGAAAGAGGAGAGTGAAAAAGTTGGCTTAAAGCTCAACATTCAGAAAACTAAGATCATGGCATCTGGTCCTATCACTTCATGGCAGACAGATGGGGAAACAGTGGAAACAGTGGCTGACTTTATTTTTCTGGGCTCCAAAATCATTGCAGATGGTGATTGCAGCTGTGAAATTAAAAGACGCTTACTCCTTGGAAGGAAAGTTATGACCAACCTAGAAAGCATATTAAAAAGCAGAGACATTACTTTGCCAGCAAAGGTCCATCTAGTCAAGGCTATGGTTTTTCTGGTGGTCATGTATGGATGTGAGAGTTGGACTATAAAGAAAGTTGATCGCTGAAGAATTGATGCTTTTGAAGTTTGGTGTTGGAGAAGACTCTTGAGAGTCCCTTGGACTGCAAGGAGATCCAACCAGTCCATCCTAAAGGAGATCAGTCCTGGGTGTTCATTGGAAGGACTGATGCTGAGGCTGAAGCTCCGATACTTTGGTTGGCCACCTGATGCGAAGAGTTGACTCATTTGAAAAGACGCTGATGCTGGGAAAGATTGAGGGCAGGAGGAGAAGCGGACGACACAGGATGAGACGGTTGGATGGCATCATCGACTCGATGGACATGGGTTTGGGTGGACTCTGGGAGTTGGTAATGGACAAGGAGGCCTGGTGTGCTGCAGTTCATGGGGTCGCAAAGAGTCGGACATTACTGAGAGACTGAACTGAACTGAGACTTAAAATACAAAATTGCAGTTTTGTTACTAAAGTACAGATATCTAAAGTGTGAAATGCAACTAGTAACTGTATTGTATAGTTCTAAATACCAGTTTGAAACAGATTGTGTACCAGTTTGAAACAGATTGTGCAAGAGACCAAACCACTTCAAAGTCCTCAAGAATATCTGAAAGAAGGAATGTAATTAGCCAAACCAGGATTTGGCCCCAGGACAGAGAAATGAACACTCTGGTTCTTACAAAGGGAGCCAGGATCTCAGAAATGTACAGTCAATTCTTTGTGAAAATTCAAGGTACAGATACTCTCACTTAGCAAGCATATGGGAAGATATGAAGAAGAAATGTTCACTGCAACTAATTCCAGGTCACACTTCCGATTTGTTAATTGTTTTAATGATGTCAACAAATCTGCTTTGCACGTAGCCAGGAGAAAATGATTTAATTCTATTTTGTCCTTCTTTTAATCAGAAGGTCAAAATAAAGACACAAAACTTTAAAGTCTAAGTCAAGCCTACATCGAGACAAGCAGTATCGGAGTAACTTAGAGCTTGGTGAAAAAGATGCGACGACCTTACTCCCAAACCGTTTCAATAAGTGTGTGTGTGTGACAGAAATTAAGAACACAAGGTAAGCAAACTGCAAAGTTAAAAAGTAATGGAGAATAACTGAAATGTCCAATTTCTAAAAGCTTCCTAACAAAGTGCATGAAACTACAGAGAGCTGTTGGCCAAAATGGGGCTTCCTAAAAAAAGGCCTCACAGACTGCAACGACTGCGGTCCTTTAAGTGCCTAAGACCCCGTCTGATGGGTGGCTCTGGAGTCTCGGAATACTCCAGCAGGTCCCTGACAGACGCGGTCAAGGCTCCGGTGTCCCAGGGCCCTCGGACAGAGGCCGCCGTGCCTGCTTCCAAGGAAAAGCGAGCAGGGGTGGCACAGCCCCGGAATTTTCCTCCCTCGCTCATTCATTCTCTGATTCACTGGTTCCTGGAGGCGGTGCCCCGGGACGCGCGGAGGACAGGCGGAGCGCCGGCGGCCGGGGCTGGGCGCGGCCGGGCGCCTGGGGCTGCGGGGAGCGAGGCGGGCCAGGGGGCGCGGGCAGGGGGCGCTCGCAACGGGCGCCCGGGGGGCGGGCTCGGCTGCCGGAAGTGAGTGGCTGGCGACGGGCGGGGGGTGGCGGGGAGCGAGCGGCCGGGCGCGAGTCTGTGCGCCCGCCGGCCGCCCGGCCTTCAGCCCCGCCTTCTGCGTCTCGGCCGGACGCGGCCGCACTCGGCTCCGCCGCCGCCGCCGCCCCGCCCCGCCGCCGCCGCCGCCCGGTCGGTCGGTCGGTCAGTCAGTCGCGGAGCGCGAGGCGCGGCAGCTGCGGGCGCTCGCGGCGTCTCCAGGGAAGGAGCGCCGCGCCTGAGAGGGAGGCGGCGGCAGCGGCTGCCCAGCCCGGACCGTTCCGGAGCCGTGCCCGCCGGCGGACCGAGCCGTTGCCGCGGTGAGTGCTCAGCCTCGCCCGCGGGGCCGGCCGAGGCAGCCGGCGGGGCGCGAGGCTGGGAAGCGCAGCCGTCGCTCCCGCCTCCATTTTCCCGGCGCCCGGCCCCGCCATCCGGACGCGGTGCGGGCGGCCGAGCCTGGGGTGGGGTCGGGGCCGGGGCTGCTGGGACCTCTCCCGGCCGGCGGGTGGGGGTCAGCGGGGCCCGGGCTGCACCCTGCGCCCCCGGGGGCCGCGACGGAGGGAGACAATGAGATGCGAGGCCGCCTGGGGAGGGTGCGGTTGGGCTCCTCCGACCCGGCTCCGGGGCTGGTGGCACGGGACCGCGGGGAGGCGAGGACTCCTCCTTCCCCCGATTAGCCGCAGAAACCAGCGATTCGGTGTCTGGGGTTCCTCGGGTTTCGGTGCCCGGCATCTTTCGTAAATGAGTTCAGTGCAGAGATTGAGAAAGGCGGGGCACCTTCCGTGTTTTCTTTCTAATTAAGCAAGCTAAGTAATTGCTCCCTGGCTTTTGAGCCCATCTCATCCGTGTGTGAGTGTGCATTCCCGCCGGAAATCCAAACTGGAGCTCATGGTGGGGGGCGGGGGGGGAGAAGAGGAGATGGAAGCCAGTGAAGTAATATCAGGGTGCCTTCGTTTTAAGACGGTTTGAGAGATGTGGTTTCTTATTCAGACAGCGTCTTAGGGTGTCCCCACTGTGTGAGCTGGAAACCGCATAAGTCATTGCTTGTAAGCACGAAGACGTGGCTTAGGATGAAATAAGAGCTTTGGGGAAGGGTGTAAGCGTTGCATCAAATGTGACTTTGTGTGGCTCTCGTATATTGTGTGGGAAGAGCCGTTGGGGGAAATCTGAGAGAACCGAATGGTTCCTTCCTGTGCCTCCCGGTAAGGGTTGGTGTTGTCTGCAGCGTTTGTCTTGGAGATGTGTGTAAAGTCCGCTGTAAAGGAACAGTAAAGCTAACTGGTTAGGGGTGGGGCGTGATGGTGTTGTTAAAAGGTTGGTAGTGAGTCCGGAGGAATACTCAATTCAGCAAGTATTTATGGAATAGCTGCTATCTCTGTTAGGCAGGGTGGAGGACATAAAGTGAACAAGACTGCATTTTATCGTGGTGTTTCGAAAGAGCTCTTTGAAGCCAGGGGAACCAGCTGCTCCGTATACACTGGAATTGGCTGATAGTGTGACGTTGGATAAGCTATTGCACTCTCAACAGTATGCTTCTCTGCTTCTCGAGGTGGTTGTCAAACGGATTAAATGAGATAATATGTGCAAAATGCCTAGCACCTGGCTGGGCACCAAAGGTGTTTAACAAATGTTAATTCCTTTCCTCCCTAGCCCACTGCGCCTAAGATTTTCTTGGGGGAAGGTGGGAAAGAAGTGAATGTAGGTAATGGTAATGCAATGCATTATATAATAAAATGTTGAAGTAGAGGTGCAAAATAGGGAAGTGAAGAGGCGAGGGAATAATTCTAAATTGGGAGCACTGGCGCGGGGGGGGGGAGATCCTTGGAAGCTGTGGCATTTAAGTGGGACCTTGAAGGATGGGTAGGATTTCAGCTGGTGTAGATGGGGATGGGGGCATCCCGAGTGGGGGTGGTCTCCTTTGAGAGAGGCATTGAGGAGGAAGAGTAGTGGGGGAAGGGCAAGATTAGAGACGATCAGAGGTTTTTTAGCTCTTGTTCATCTGACCTTCAAAGAGTGTCTGTTATTTTGCTTTCTGTGTTGTGAATTTCCCAGAAAACAGACCTAGCCTATTCACGTAAGTACAGAAATGTCTACACAGTTAAATACATGATTTTTTGGATGAAACATTTTGTGTTACTTGGACTGCTGCTCTCTCCTGTTTGAATTTAATAAGGAATTATTTGTAGGTATTTCCTTATGATGCGTATTAGTTCTGTTTGGTAGGGAAAGTTGCTGGTGTTTCAGTCAGTGGTCTCATTAAGATTATCATGTGGCGAGTAGCTGGCTGGAAGGCATGGAGTAGTGGGGACCTCTTGGGCGTGTCTCACACTCTTGGTCACTGTCATTTGTTCTCACGAATATTTTAACACTTCATTTTCAGAAGAAGTGTCTTTGAAACGAATTAAACTGACTTTTCTTTTGGTTTGGCTACCTTTTGGTTCCCACCCAACGAGTAATTTATTCATTAGATTAGCATGGTAGATGACTATCACACTATTATTCACAGACTCCTGGACATATATTATACAATCTCATGACTGCACTTGGTTCTGAAGTAGTTGAATGTGAGCATTAGTATCATTGACCTCAAATTCTTATTCAGAGAAGTTTAATGTTAGCAAACAAGCTATGTGAGTTCAAGCAAGTCACATACCTTGAACTCTCAATTCCTTTACCGGTAAAATGAGAAATTGGGTTAAATCACTGGTTTTCAGTCTACGTTTTACTGAGGTCTATAATTTTGAGGCAGACTTTCAGAGGTACCCCAGATGTTTGAGTTTAATTTCATTTAAAATATGTTTTAAACCTATAGTAATAAAAAGCACCTATTTTATGACATACATTGTTTTAAGTACTTTACATGTATTGACTTCATCCTTGCTGTAATCCTATGATATAGGTTCTGTAACCATATGAGAAAAAAGGCACAGGCTACAGAGCTATAAAGTGGCAGAGCTGTGTTTGAAAACAGCATAACTCATAAGCTTATGTTCCTTATATCATTCCTATATTGCCACCATAAAAAAAAACACATGCTGTATAAATATATATATATTTTGGTGGTAAAATATACAACATAAAGGGCTTCCAAGTGGCTCAGTGGTAGGGAATCCGCCTGCTCTTGCAGGAGACCTAGGTTTGATCCCTAGGTCGATAAGGTCCCCTGCAGGAGGAAATGGCAACCTACTCTAGTATTCTTGGCTGAAGAAGCCAATGGACAGAGGAACCTGGTGGGCTGTAGTCCATGGGGTTGCAGAGAGTCCAACACGACAGCACACATGCATGACACATTCAGCATAAAATTTGCCATTTTAATCATTTTAAAATGTACAGTTCAGTGGTATTACATACCTTTACATAGTTGTGCAGCCATCATGACTGTCTGTCTCTAGAACTTTTCATCCTCCCTACTGAAACTGTATCCATTAAACATTAACTCTCCAACCCCTTTCCCTCTGGCCCCTGATAACACTCTTCCACTTTGTCTCTGTGATTTGACTACTCTAGATATAGCTTATAAATGAGATCATGAAATATTTGTTTTGTATCTGGCTCACTTCGCTTAGGGTAATGTCTTCAAGGTTCATCCGTGTTGGAGCATGAATCAGAACTGTATTCCTTTTTAAGACTGAATAACAGTCCATTGTGTGTGTGTATCCCATTTTGTTTATTCATCTGTAGATGGTCATTTGTTTGTTTCCACCTTTGGCTGTTGTAATACTGCTCTGAACTTTGGTGTACACATATCTGTTCAAGTCCCTGCTTTCACTTCTCTGGAGTATATACCCAGAAGTGGAACTGCTGGATCATATGGTAATTTTATGTTGAATTTTTGAGGAACTGCCACACCGTTTTCTACAGCAACTGCAGCATTTTACACTCCTGCCAGCCCAAGGGTTCCAGTTTCTCCACATCCTCACCTCAACACTTTTCATTTTCTGTGATTTTGATAATAGCCATTCCTGGTGGCTCAGATGGTAAAGAATCCGCCAGCAATGCAGGAGACCTGGGTTCGATCCCTGGGTTGGGAAGATCCCCTGGAGAAGGGAAAGGCTACCCACTCCAGTATTCTGGCCTGGAGACTTCCATGACTGTATAGTCCACGGGGTCGCAAAGAGTTGGACACGACTGAGCAACTTTACTTTACTTAATGAGTGGCACTTAATAAAGTGGCATCTCTTTGTGGTTTTGATTTGTATTTTTCCTAATGAGATTAGAGCATCTTTTCTTATGCTTATTGGCCATCTGTGTATCTTTGTAGAAATGTCTATTTAGATCCTTTGCCAATTTTAAAACTTTTTTTTTGTTGAATTATAGCAATTTTTTGTACACTCTGGATATTAAATCTCATATCAGATCCATGATTTACATTTTCTCTTCTTCTATGGGTTGCCTTTTTCACTCTGTTGATAGTGTCCTTTGATGTACAATAGTCTTTCATTTTAATGATATCCACTTCATCTATAGTTTTCTTTTATTGACTGTACTTTTGGTGTCCAAGAAATCATTGCCAAATCCAGTGTCAGGAAGCTTTCCCCCTGTGTTTTCTTCCAAGAGTTCTATAGTTTTAACTATTTAGCTCTGTGATCCATTTTGAGTTAATGTTTGCATATGGTTTTAGGTAAGTATACAGCTTCAGGAAGCAACAGTTAGAACTGGACATGGAACAACAGACTGGTTCCAAATAGGAAAAGGTGTACGTCAAGGTTGTATATTGTCACCTTGCTTATTTAACTTATATGCAGAGTACATCATGAGGAACGCTGGGCTGGAAGAAGCACAAGCTGGAATCAAGATTGCTGGGAGAAATATCAATAACCTCAGATATGCAGATGACACTACCCTTATGGCAGAAAGTGAAGAGGAACTCAAAAGCCTCTTGATGAAAGTGAAAGAGGAGAGTGAAAAGGTTGGCTTGAAGCTCAACATTCAGAAAACAAAGATCATGGCATCTGGTCCCATCACTTCATGGGAAATAGATGGAAAAACAGTGGAAACAGTGTCAGACTTTGATTTTTTGGGCTCCAAAATCACTGCAGATGCTGATTGCAGCCATGAAATTAAAAGACGCTTGCTCCTTGGAAGGAAAGTTATGACCAACCTTGATAGTATATTAAAAAGCAGAGACATTACTTTGCCAACCAAGGTCCGTATAGTCAAGGCAATGGTTTTTCCCGTGGTCATGTATGGATGTGAGAGTTGGACTGTGAAGAAAGCTGATCGCCGAAGAATCGATGCTTTTGAACTGTGGTGTTGGAGAAGACTCTTGAGAGTCCCTTATACTGCAAGGAGATCCAACCAGTCCATTCTAAAGGAGATCAATCCTGGATGTTCATTGGAGGGACTGATGCTAAAGCTGAAACTCCAATACTTTGGCCACCTCATGCGACGAGTTGATTCACTGGAAAAGTCTCTGATGCTGGGAAGGGTTGGGGGCGGGAGGAGAAGGGGACGACGGAGAATGAGATGGCTGGATGGCATCACTGACTCTCTGGACATGAGTTTGAGTGAACTCCGGGAGTTGGTGATGGACAGGGAGGCCTGGCGTGCCGTGATTCATGGGGTCGCGGAGAGTCGGACACGACTGAGCGACTGAACTGAACTGAACTGAACAGCTTCATCCTTTGCTTGTGGATATCCAGTTTTTCTAGCACCATTTTAGCACTCTTGTGTACATAGATATAAAATTTGTCACATTGCAAACAGTAGTGTTTTATGGTTACACCTGGTTTATTGTGGCAGGGGGAGGGCAAGCATTCCTTAGAATAAAACATCTTTTACTATATCTGCTTGTTTGTAAATTTTAAATAGGTAAGGAAAGTTGTAGTTTGTAGTAAATTTTTCAAAAAATTGAGTCCTATACAAGTCTATTCATATAGAATTGTCTAAACAATACATTACTATGGTACGTGAACTGTGTTCAACTAAATGACAGGCACAACTGAAGCCGGTTCCTTTGGGGTATACTCATCCCGTGGAAGTCAGTTTGTTTAGTAACGAATGAATATATAGCACTGAGTCTGATATATTACAGATGTTTTATAGCTCATCGGAAGTTTGGGTTTTTCTTGTGTGTCTTGTAAGCAGTTTTTACATATGATTACTAACTCATATTGAAAGAAAAAGTCTTTATATCTTTATTAATCAATTTAATTGAAGCATATCCAGACACTAGGAAGCAAACCATTAAAAGCTACTAACAAAACAAAACCAAAGCTGCTACCTACTTTCAACTACTTACCCGAGAAAATAAAAACAACATTTTATGGAAATAAATGGATTGCTTAGGTGTCAAGACTAACATCTCTAACACTCAATTTGTCTCTTTGAGTTTGTAACAAATTATAATGTATTTGAACATAAAATGGTATTAATAGTGCTTCTGTAGTTATATATATTTGGCATGCTGAATAAGATTTCTTCTGGAAAAGTTTTGTTGTGAAATATTAGAAAAAACCCATATTATATGATGTCTAAGCTTCATCACATGCTCTTATCACTATTCTTTTAAGATACATTATTTATCACACTTTGCAGCAGGTGTCTTAAAATACATCACTCATAACTTAAAAATTGACTTTTTAAAACTCATTATATATTCTACTATTCATAAAACATTTACTGTTAGCTCTGCTTTAGGCAGAGATATACATAATGGAGAAAACAAAGAGTTAGGTATTCTCCCCTCCAAAATAGAATGTTAATTTATTTTTTTAATTTTTTTTTTATTTCATGTAGTGTGATCTTTAATCTGACACAAACTTCTCCTCACACTTAGTTCATTTAAAGATCTGTAAATTGAAAATATAAGTACTATATTTGGTTTTTAAAAAATCCATGCAGTTCATACCTGTGTTGCTCAAGGCTCAAGTTGAAGAGCTCTGTTGTAAGGAATTGGCTCATGATTATGGCTGCTACTGCTGCTAAGTCGCTTCAGTCGTGTCCGACTCTGTGCAACCTCATAGATGGCAGCCGACCAGGCTCCGCCGTCCCTGGGATTCTCCAGGCAAGAACATTGGAGTGGGCTGCCATTTCCTTCTCCAATGTGTGAAAGTGAAAAGTGAAAGTGAAGTCGCTCAGACTAGTATCGACCCCATGGACTGCAGCCCATCAGGCTCCTCTGTCCATACGATTTTCTAGGCAAAAGTACTGGAGTGGCTTGCCATTGCCTTCTCCGTAAAATAGAATGTTAATTTAAATGCAGAATACAAGGAGTCAATAGAGAATGTAATTAAGGGAGCAGAGTCTAAAGAAACTGTGTGTGCTGTCACGTCAGTTGTGTCCAACTCTGCGACCCCATGGACTGTAGCCCACCAGGCTCCTCTGTCCATGGGATTCCCCAGGCAATAATACTGGAGTGGGTTGCCATTCCCTTCTCCAGGGGATCTTCCTGAGCCAGGGATCAAATCCGTGTTACATGTCTCCCTGCACTGGCAGGAGGGTTCTTTACCACTAGTGCCACTTTAGGCTTGGAAAAGAGGGATAAGTCATCCCTTTCAGTTAAGTTCAGTTGCTCAGTCGTGACTCTTTGCAACCCCATGGACTGCAGCACACCAGGCTTCCCTGTCCAACACCAAGAACTGGAGCCAACTTAAACTCATGTCCATTGTGTCAGTGATGCCATCCAACCATCTCGTCCTCTGTTGTCCCCTTCTCCTCCCGCCTTCAGTCTTTCCCAGCATCAGGTCTTTTCCAGTGAGTTTGTTCTTTGCATCAGGTAGCCAAATATTGGAGTTTTACCTTAGCATCCGTCCTTCCAATGAATATTCAGGATTGAGTTCCTTTAGGATTGACTGGTTGGATCTGTTTGCAGTGCAAGGGACTCTCAAGAGTCTTTTCCAACACCACAGTTAAAAAGCATCAGTTCTTCGATGCTCAGCTTTTCTTTATAGTCCAACTCTCACATCCATACATGATTACTGGAAAAACCATAGCTTTGACTAGACAGACCTTTGTTGGCAAAGTAATGTCTCTGCTTTTTAATATGGCGTCTGGGTTGGTCATAGCTTTTCTTCCAAGGAGTTAGCCTCTTTTAATTTCATGGCTGCAGTCACCATCTGCAGTGATTTTGGAGCCCAGAAAAATAAAGTCAGCCACTGTTTCCATTGTTTCCCCATCTATTTGCCATGAAGTGATGGGACTGGATGCCATGATCTTAGTTTTCTGAATGTTGAGCTTTAAGCCAGCTTTTTCACACTCCTCTCTCACTTTCATCAAGAGGCTCTTTAGTTCTTCTTCGCTTTCTGCCGTAAGGGTGGTGTCATCTGCATATCTGAGGTTATTGATATTTCTCCCAGCAATCTTGATTCCAGCTTATGCTTCATCCAGCCCGGCATTTCACATGATATACTCTGCATATAAGTTAAATAAGCAGGGTGACAATATACAGCCTTGACGTACTCCTTTCCTGATTTGGAACCAGCCTGTTGTTCCATGTCCAGTTCTAACTGTTGTTTCTTGACCTGCATAGATTTCTCAGGAGGCAGGTCAGGTGGTCTGATATTTCTGTCTCTTCAGGAATTTTCCACAGTTTGTTGTGATCCACACAAAGACTTCTGCATAGTCAATAAAGCAAAAGTAGATGTTTTTCTGGAACTCTCTTGCTTTTTCGATGATCCAGTGGATGTTGGCAATTTGATCTCTGGTTCCTCTGCCTTTTTTAAATGCAGCTTGAACATCTGGAAGTTCACGGTTCACATACTGTTGAAGCCTAACTTGAAGAATTTTGCGCATTACTTTGCTAGTGTGTGAGATGAGTGCAATTGTGTGGTAGTTTGAACATTCTTTGGCATTGCCTTTCTTGGGGATTGGAATGAAAACGGACTTTTTCCAGTCCTGTGGCCACTGCTGAGTTTTCCAGATTGCTGTCATATTGAGTGCAGCACTTTCACAGCATCATCTTTTAGGATTTTAAATAGCTCAACGGGAATTCTGTCATCTCTACTAGCTTTGTTCGTAGCGAGGATTCCTAAGGCCCACTTGACTTCGCATTCCAGGATGTCTTGCTCTAGGTGGGTGATCACACCATCGTGATTATCTGGGTCATGAAGATCTTTTTTGTATAGTTCCGTGTATTCTTGCCACCTCTTCTTAATATCTTCTGTTAGGTCCCTACCATTTCTGTCCTTTATTGAGCCCATCTTTGCATGAAAGGTTCCCTTGGTATCTCTCATTTTCTTGAAGAGATCTCTAGTCTTTCCATTCTATTGTTTTCCTCTGTTTCTTTGCACTGATCATTGAGGAAGGCTTTCTTATCTCTCCTTGCTGTTCTTTGTAACACGGCATTCAAATGAGTATATCTTTCCTTTTCTCTTTTGCCTTTAGCTCTTCTTTTTCTCAGCTATTTTTAAGGCCTTGTCAGACCATTTTGCAAGACCATTTTGCCTTTTTGCATTTCTTTTTCTTGGAGATGGTCTTGATCACTGCCTCCTGTGCAATGTCATGAATCTCTGTCCATAGTCATCCTTTTACGTGAGAAGAAAAGCAAGATTGGCCCATAATTGATGTCATTGTGTGGCACTTAAAATGTAAGCCCCCTGGTGAAGAATAGTGAAATCTGGAGAAAATTAGAACTGTAAACATATTGAATAGATTCATATTTTGTAGAATTACAGGAGTAAGTGTGATTTTGTAATTGTGCTTGAAGAGTGAATGCGTTTTTGGAAATTGTTTAGAATGATCTTACGAAGTTTGATATGTGAAGAAAAGTGCTAACAAAACAGTACAGCAAAATCACTAATAATATGACTTGGAAATACAGTGTATTCTTTAAGTGTCCCAGATTGTACATGCCTCTATCCATGGTTCCAAGCATGGTTTATTTTTCCTAGTTTTTCTAGTTAAAATCCTACACATCTTTTGAATCCCAGTTCCATTGCTGCCCACCTTTGTGAAGCTGTTTGATACCAGCTAGAATTCATTGCCTTCTTCATTCTTCTAGATCTTACTTGATTTGCCCTAGGTTGTGGATAACTGTGTACTGTTGTAAATACCCAAGTCTGGACTATTCGATCCAGTTTTACTTATCTGAAATGTCTCTCAGTCCCTTAAATATAACAAAAATGCAGTGAAAAAGGATTTAATGAAAGCCATTATGTGAAGAATATGTTATAGTTGGTGTTACATCTCTGAAAGAATCCATAAAAATCTAATAATGTTTATCTTATTTATAAAGAAGAATTCTTTCTCGGCTTATTTGGTTTATTTTATAATGTAACAAGTGACTTTGGAGATTTGTGAAGGGAATCAGTGATCCCTGTTATCTGTGAATAGAGTGCTTTATAAATGTTAGTAATAGCTCAAAAACCTTTTTGTTTACCCTAAGTTTTGAAAATAAATATATATATTTTTTAAGCAGGCATAATGAATACGATGCATTGTGTTTGAAAAATCTTGGTTTTACTGCTTAGTAATACAAAAATTCGCAAGTCTGAATCTTAAATCTGTTTATTTTGGTGCTTGGTTTTAATGCTTGTCTTAGTTAAAAGGCAGCTCATGGAGGGACATATACCTAAAAGGATTATAAAGTGCCTCTTTGGCTATACTTTCTAAATGGAGATACTCATTTTTAAATTTCTGTCCATTAGTTATGCAGATTCGGCTAACAAAGTTTGCCCTTCCTATGCAAACCAGTGTGAAGATTTGTGTTTATATGTTTTTAATAAATATATTCAAAATCCACAGAAACTGCATGGAAGGCATTTAAAGAGTTATTAGAAAGTGGTTTCTCTGTTTTTAGAGAGTGCAGGTATGAGTGTTTCAAGATGACACACATTGTCGTCTTTTGGAATACAGTTATTTTCTTACCAGGTTTTAAAATGCTGCTTTTACCTTTAAGGCGTACATAGATTAACCATGTTATTGTTTTAAAAAATAACTGCTAGGTAGCATACTGCTAGGAGAAGGCAATGGCAACCCACTCTAGTACTCTTGCCTAGAAAATCCCATGGGCAGAGAAGCCTGGTAGGCTGCTGTCCATGGGGTCGCTAAGAGTCGGACACGACTGAGCGACTTCACTTTCATGCATTGGAGAAGGAAATGGCAACCCACTCCAGTGTTCTTGCCTGGAGAATCCCAGGGACGGGGGAGCCTGGTGGGCTGCCGTCTATGGGGTCGCACAGAGTCGGACACGACTGAAGTGACTTTGCAGCAGCATCTACAGCATACTGCTAACTGTCACTTATCACAGAACGTCAACAAATTTAGACTTTATTTTGGAAAAGATAAATGTTTTAACTCACCTTTAAAGTTAAATTTGATAACACTTTTAAAATACTTTGCCATGAGACACCAATAAACCTGTTTAGTATAAAATACTTATGGGCACTCCTCAGCCGCATCAATAACATCATGTAATACTTTGGTGCTTTTTCTGCTTCAAGCTGCAGTAGTTGCTTTTGAGGTTAAACCTTACTTCTCCCGCCCCAACTTAATTTTGTTGAGATCAAAGCAATTGCTTCATGAAGGATTTTATAATATAGTTTTTCCATAAAGTATTGTTTCTTTTAAGAAAATCATTTAGTGTAACAGTGTATCTTCCCTGGAACACCAGTCTGTTGTAGCAGTTTATAAAAAGGTGCGTTCTTTATTTCAATTTTGAAAAAGAAATCTGCCAATAAATACTATCTCTCTTCCCGCCAAATATTTAGAATCACTTAGTCCATGGGGTTGCAAAGAGTTGGACACGGCTGAGCGACTTCTCTTTCACTTTTCACTTTCATGCATTGGAGAAGGAAATGGCAACCCACTCCAGTGTTCTTGCCTGGAGAATCCCAGGGATGGTCGAGCCTGGTGGGCTGCCATCTATGGGGTCGCACAGAGTCGGACACAACTGAAGCGACTTAGCAGCAGCAGCAGCAGAAGCAGTACCAGAATACTTAGATTACTTAACATACGTGATGTGTGACTTTCTGATGGGTGGCCATAATGAAGAGGCCAGTGTCATTTTGTATGTTAAGGATACATATATATTGTATTACATTATATTGTACTTAAAATACATGTGTGTATTAAAGATTAAATATAAATGGAACTCCTAATATTTTTTATATCCTAATGGATCATCAGTCATACTTCCTGGGTTATAATCACCTCCATTTTGGAAATCACTGTACACTCTAATTGAATTATTGTTGATAATAATGAGCCTTTCATATTAAGTTCCACTTCATAGTGTACACTTTCATACTTTTATGAAACCAGTCTTAAAAATAAAACACTTGGGACAAGACATTCTGATTTTCTTACTAATTGGAAAGAAATGTTTGTGGAAGAAATTAGACAAATTTTGACAAAATGAGACCTTAATAATATTTATTCTTTACCACAATTGAAATTATTGGCTTATTTTGGAAGCTTAAGTTTGGACTTTACATTATGCTTTCAGGAATTAGTTAAGGTGAATTAAATGTACCCATTTAAATTTTAATTTAGTAATTCGGTAGTGTTAAATGACATAATTTTTCCTCGTTCATAGTGAGTGTTTTTTCATTTCTATGATGGTACCCTTTCCTTTCTCTACTGCAACTGCAGCCACAGTTGCTTCATCACATGTTTATTATGCCTGATCTAGAATTTTATATTAGTTGAATCATATGTATGTGCTCCTGTGTCTCTGATTTCTCGCCCTCAACATGATGTTTTTACATCTATCCACGTTTTTTATTCTGGCATAATATAGTCAACTGTATGAATATTGAATGTACCATAGATTGTTTATCTTGTTCCTGTTGATGGGCACCTGGGCTGTTTCCAGTTTGGGTCTGCTATAAAGAAAATTGCCATGAATATTTTTGTTCATGTCTGTTTGTAAACAAATATTTCATTTCTCTTGGATAAAAGATTGGAATTTCTAGGTCATAGATAGATGTCCTTCCTCTTTTTAAAGACTTGTATTTGAAGAACAATATACTTTAGAGTCTCTTGATGAAAGTGAACAAGGAGAGTGAAAAAGTTGGCTTAAAACTCAACTTTCCGAAAACTAAGACCATGGCATCCAGTCCCATCACTTCATGGCAAATAGATGGGGAAATTGTGACAGACTTTATTTTGGGGGGCTCCAAAATCACTGCAGATGGTGACTGCAGCTATGGAATTAAAAGACACTTTGCTCCTTGGAAGAAAAGTTACGACCAACCTACACGGCATATTAAAAAGCAGAGACATTACTTTACCAACAGAGGTCTGTCTAGTCAAAGCTATGGTTTTTCCAGTGGCCGTGTATGGATGTGAGAGTTGGACTATAAAGAAAGCTGAGAGCCAAAAATTGATGTTTTGAACTGTGGTGTTGGAGAAGACTCTTGAGAGTCCCTTGCACTGCAAAGAGATCCAACCAGTTCATCCTAAAGGAAATCAGTCCTGAATATTCACTGGAAGGACTGATGCTAAAGCTGAAACTCCAATACTTTGGCCACCTGATGCAAAGAACCAACTCACTTGAAAAGACCCTGATGCTGGGAAAGATTGAGGGTGGGAGGAGAAGGGGATGACGGAGGATGAGATGGTTGGATGGCATGAGTTTGAGTAAACTCCGGGAGTTGGTGATGGACAGAGAAGCCTGGTGTGCTGCAGTCTATGGGATCGCAAAGAGTCTGACACAACTGAGCAACTGAGCTGACTGATACACACTTTATTAGGTGTCTAGACGCTGAATACTCTTGTATAACCAGTATGTAGATGAAAAAGAAGATGACCAGTGTGCCAGAAACCCCCCTTAATTTTACTTCTCTGTACATCTGCCCTGTTAGCAGTAGCCACTGTCTTGACTCCTAACTCTAACTTTGCTGTAAAGCTTTTTGGTTGCTCTTTTCTTTAAATTTTTTTGACTTTATTGATGTATAATTTCCATGTAATAAACTGCACACATTAAAGGGACGCTGTTTGATAGGTTTTCATACACCTGTGTAGCCATCACTGCAGTCAAGGTAGGGAACATTCTCATCATCCCTTAGTCCCTTCATATCCCTTTGTCAGTCATCCTGTCATCCACTATCTCTGTGCAACCTGTCACTGTAGATTAGTTTGAATTTTTTAGAATTTGATGTATGGAATCTTACAGTGTTCTCTCTCTAGTCTGGCTTATTTTTATACAGGATAATGATTTTTTTATTAACAAGTCTATACAAAAGTCTTTGTTTTAACATTTCAAAGAATCAGATGTTCATTCCCACAGGGTACCAGACTGGGCCACTGGTAAGTTACACTCACAGCAGGGCTTGGAAGGTTATTGCCCAGCTTTTCGACAGGTTGACTTTGAACCAGGCAGCCACCTTTCCCACAGCTGTGTTCCAGATAATGATTCAGAGAATGATTATAGATCAGTATAATAGAATAATGATTTTTAGATCATTCTATATTGTTGCTTGGATTAGTTTCTTTCTTTTTTTTTTTTTTTACTACTGAATGGTATTACATTGTTATATACTGCATTTTGTTTATCCATTCACCTGTTGATAGTGCTATTCGGGTTGCTTTCATTTACCAGTACATTTCATTTACTAATAAAACCACTCTGACATTTTGTACAAATGGAGAGAGATACATGCACACATTCACCTTTATAGCTATGTTTTTATTTCTCTTGGATAAATACTATGAGGACATGCTGGGTTATACAGGGTGCATGTATTTTTAATTTTTTAATGAACTAGCAAGCTTTTCCAAACCTGTATAATTTTATGTATGCAGCAACATGGTATGACAATTTTAATTTCTCCACATCCTAGCACTTGCTATTGTCATTTTCATTCTAGTTACTGGAGTGGATACATAGTAGCATCTCATTGTGGTTTTAATTTGCATTTCCCTGATTACTAATAATGTTAAGCAACTTTTCATATTATTTGCCATTTGGGACATGACTTAACTTTTTCCAATTTAAAAAGTCGGGTGGTTTTATCTTTTTTTACTTAGTTGCAACAATTCTTTAATATTCTTGATACAAATCCTTTATCAGGTATATTTGTAAATGTCTTAGTTTCTGGCTTGCCTATTTATTTTTTAGTGATGTCTTTAAGATAGCAGAAGTTTTTGTATCGGACTTCATCAAAATGATCAGTATTTCCTTGTATAGTTAGTGATTTCTTTATCCTGATAAATCTTGGTCCACACTAAACTTGCAAAGATACCTCGCTATGGCTTTTCCTAGGAGGTTTGTTATACTAGCTTTCACGTTTCATTCTGTGGTCCATTTTGTTTTTAGTGTGATGTGAAAGTCAGCCCCCTCATCCCCATGTTTTTATCTATTTGTTCCAGCATCATTTGTTTTGAAATGCTTTGCATTTTTGTCAGTTATATCTCAGTGAAGCTGAGGAAAAACCTCTTTCCTTTCTTCCTTCCCTACTTTGACATTTTGTGGAAAATATTGGACAGTGTAAGTGTGGGTCTGTTTCTATACTCTCTGTTCTGTTGCACTGATGTAATTCTCTATTCTTTTGCCTAATACTACATTGTCTTGATTACTGAACCCTATAGGGAGTAAGAAGTCAAGGTAGAGGAAATCCCCCAAGTTCTTTTCCCTAACTGTTTTTGACAATTTTAGGTCATTTCCTTTTTATATAAATTTTAGAATTAGATGTTGGGATATGGACTATAATTGCACTTAATTTGAATTTCATATTGAAGTTGAATTTCAATATGGGGAGAATTGCCATATAGCAGTGTTGTATCTTCCAGTCTATTTACATGGTATATCTGTCCATTTATTTAGATTTCCAGTTTCTCTCAGCAGTGTTTAAATATTTCAGTTGGCATAGAATAAACGTCGCTTCCTGTTTGTCTTTTTCTTTAACAGTCACATCGTACTTTTATGTACATATTTTGACATAAGTACAGATTGGCATGGAGAGTTTCTGTTTGATGACCTCACCTGATGCCTGGGCGTCACATCTTCTCTGACGTGGCGGCGGTCAGTCACTCGGTTGTGCTGACTCTCTGCGACTCCATGGACTGCAGCATTCTAGGCTTTCCTATTCTTCACTGTCTTCCAGAGCTTGCTCAAGCTCATGTCCATTGAGTTGGTGATGCCATCCAACCGTCTTGCCCTCTGTTGTCCCCTTCTCCTGCTGCCCTCAGTCTTTCCCAGCATCAGGGTATTTTCCAATGAGTCAACTCATCGCATCAGGTGGCCAAAGTATTGGAGCTTGAGCACCAGTCCTTCCAATGCATGTTCAAGGTTGATTTCCTTTAGGATGGACTGGTTTGATCTCTTTGCTGTCTGAGGGACTCTCAAGAGTCTTCTCCAACACCACAGTTCAAAAACATCAATTCTGCGGTGCTTAGCCTTCTTTATGGTCCACCTCTCACGTCCATACATGACCACTGGAAAAACTATAGCTTTGACAATACTGACCTTTGTTGGCAGAGTAAGGAGTCTGCTTTTTAACACGTGGTCTAGGTTGTCAAGGCTTTTCTTCCAAGGAGCAAGCGTCTTTTAGTTTCATGGCTGCAGTCACTGTCCACAGTGTCTTTGGAGCCCCAGAAAATAAAGTCTGTCACTGTTTCCATTTCTTCCCCATCTGTTTGCCATGAAGTGATGGGACTGGGTGCCATAATCTTAGTTTTTTGAATGTTGAGTTTTAAGCCACCTTTTTCAGTTTTCTCTTTCACCTTCTTCAAGAGACTCTTTAGTTCCTCTTCAGTTTATGCCATAAGGATTGAATCATATTCATATCTGAGGTTATCGATATTTTTTCTAGCAGTCTTGATTCCAGCGTGTGATTCATCCAGCTTGGTGTTTTGCATGATGTACTCTGCATATAAGTTAAATAGGCAGGGTAACAATATACAGCCTTGACATACTCCTTTCCCAGTTTTGAACCAGTCTCTTGTTTCATGTCTAGTTCTAACTGTTGCTTCTTGATGTGACAGTGCTACAAATAGAGAAGACTGAAACATACCTTTAGGAAGATTAAAGCAGTTTACAGCTTTAGTTATTGGCATAATCGTTTTGACTTGTATGGTTGTTGATATTAGTATTTAAAGAGGCTTATCTTTATTAACATAGTCATAGTTGTAGAATCAGAAGTAAAACAGAATCTTATCACTTTAATTGGGGCATAAGTTCTTACCAGAACCCTCTTACCAGAGGGTTTTTGACTTTGCATTTTGTAGTTTGCTGTCTTTTCTTCCCCCTTTCATTAATAATGCTAATGGAAATAGGCAACTCTTATGCTTTGCTGTGCTTAGTCACTCAGTCGTGTCTGACTCTGTGTGACCCCATGGACTGTAGCCCGCCAGGCTCCTCTGTCCATGGGGATTTTCCAGGCAAGAATACCGGAGGGATCTAGGTATCCAACCCAGGTTTCCTGCATTGCAGTTGGATTCTTTACCACCTAAGCCACCAGGGGAAACCCAATGCAATCCTTAGAAGTGTATAAAGAAGAAAATAAAACATAATCCTACTGCCCAGAACTGATTACAGTTAAAATTTTTGGTGTATTCTCTGTGTATGTGTGTATGCACCTATTTATGTAGCTCACTATTGTATGTGTAATTTAGTTCTTATTTCATTCAAATGTTTATATCACTAGCATTTCCCTTTGCATTAAATGCTTTATGAATTAACAACATCTGTATTGTAATATAGGATGGACATAAAACACACTTGAATTTGCTCAGTTTTTCTTTTCTTGTGGGATAGTTGCCTTTCTCCTCCCATTTGTGTGTGTGTGTGTGTATGTTTAATATTTGGCTTTAGTAACCATACTTGTTCACAATCTTTGTGTTTTGAATTTCTTCTTAACACTGTCTTAAATTTGGAAAAATTTTAAACCGAAGTATAAAATATCATAGACCTCTATATACTTATCACCAGGAGTAGTCAGTTATTTATATTTTGTTTCAAATAATTTGTTTAAGGAGAAGTAACAGGTAAAAATCCTCCCCCAGAAAATGGTTCTGGTGCATATTTTAGTGCATTTAACAAACATGTGTCCGTAAAAATTTACTAATTACTCTGTGCTATTAATTTTATATAAACAACAAATTATATCTTTGAAATTTTGCATTTTTTACTCAACTATGTGATTTGGCATTATGCATACAGTTTCTTGTAGGTCCAGCTCATTCTTTATGTCAGAATGAGCCAGTTCTCCATTCCCCTTCTGAGGAGGGATCTTTAGATAAGGAGGCTGCTTCGGTGAACATCCACTTACATTCCTCCCAGTGCTTGTCTCTGACATGTTTGGACACTGAGAAGTGGTCTTGCAGGATCATAAAGGACAGAATCTCCAGAAGGCTCTCCAAAAGGGTGGAAATACACGTCCCTACTGGCAGTTTTCTCATTGCTCCACAACCTCCCCACCTCTTTGTTTTATCAGACTTACTATTTTTGCCAACTTGATGAGTATGAAATCTGTGTTTTTTTCTTTAGTACATTTCTAGAAATATAGTTGCTAAGATGAGCACAAGGCTCTGTAGCATATTCAGTGAAATTTTTTTATCCTTGGAAATTGTATTCTTTCAAATGTTCATTAAGAAATGTTCTCTAATCACAAGTTAAAACTTTTTATTAAAGAGTTTTAAATAAAAACATTGTTGTTTATGTTTATTCACAGTGGGGTATACGGGTTTTGTTTAAAGAAGTATTATCTGTCCTGCCTGTAAGAGTGTTTGATACTGGAGCATTGCCTAAAATGTATTAATAACTCTTATGTTGTGACATCTGTGTAGATAATTTAGATGATTATTTGCCTAACAAAACCCTTGACTGATTTTACTTCCTGTGAGCTTTTTGGAGAAACATATTTATTTTTTAAATCATGTAGAATCAAGTAAAATATCCAGTTATATATTTTTTCATTTCTACAAGTATTTGATGACTGAATATACTGATTTACCCTGAGAATGCTGAATGTATTCTTACAGAATTTGTCTTCCCTAACCTTTTTCCCTACTGTGTATGTGTGTAATAAAAAACATTTCCAATTTAAAATATTGTAACATAGGCACATTAGTTTTAAAAATAAAGAATATGAAAGATGTAAAAGTTGTTTTCTTTTGTTGGAGATTGTAATAAAACTGCCCGATTGGCTACCCTTTAAATAACTGTATTCTCTGTTTATCTATATAACACCCGGCTCATAGTAGTATTTCATGAATTATTTGTTGAACAAACAATATTATTTTTTGTTAAGTAGTGATCTTAAGTAAAAAAATAACTGTACTTTTTTTTAGTACAAATAAACAGGCTTAATTTTGTGTGAACCTCGAATTCTGTCAGTATTTATTCTTGAATAGTAATATTTAAGCTTTGGTCTTCTGAGTGAGAAGCATGCAGGTAACAGCAAAAAAAAAAAGTGGTAGTTTTGATTCTAAAGAAACAACTCTGGATGTATGTTTAACTGAAAAGGAAAGTTAACTTTTAAATTTCAGAATTCACTTGGAGCCCCCTGCGTGATTTAGGTGTATTTTAGCCTGTGAATACTTTTGTACTGTAGTGCTAGAGAAGACTCTCTTGAGAGTCCCTTGGACAGCAAGGAGATCAAACCAGTCAATCCAAAAGGAAATCAACTCTGAATACTCATTGGAAGGACTGATGCTGAAGTTCCATTACTTCGGCCACTTGATACAAGTAACCGACTCATTGGAAAAGACCCTGACGGTGGGAGAGATTGAAGGCAGGAGGAGAAGAGGATGACAGAGGATGAGATAGTTGGACAGCATCACCAATGCGATAGATATGAACTTGGGCAAACTCCAGGAGATGGTGAGGGACAGGGAAGCCTGGTGTACTTCAGTTCATGGGGTCGCAAAGAGTGGGACATGATTTGGTGACTGAACAACTGCAACAATAGCCTGTGATTGTCCAGTTCCTCGCCACGACTTCTGACTTTACTTCCTCATGGTCTCATCTCTCTGCTCCTGTGTCTTTGTCTCTAGTCCTTGTGGGCATAGAGCTTTTTTCTTTACAAGCTAAGGGTCTCATAAATTTACTGATTTTATTGACAGCTTGGAGGTTTACAAGGGAGAAATCATATGGTGTATAGCCTTTTACCGTCTTACAGCTGCACCCCATCTGTGGCTACTTTCCTTGGCCAGCTCTTCAGACCTGCCATCCTTTTTATCCTGTAGAGCTTTCTCAGAACTTCAGTCCCTCACTCTCAAGGTATTTTTCACAAGGAGAAGCATTGTGTTGTATTGTCTGTTGCTGTGTAGTGGTTCACCCCAGAAGTTATTGGCTGAAGACAGTAGCAGTCATTTTATTACTGTTTCAAATAGTTCTGGGGATTGACCAGGCTTAGATGGTTCTTGCTGTGAACATCTCATGCAGTAACAGGGGCAACTGGAGCTAGAGCCCCCTTCAAAGGATTCCTCACTTACCTGTCTGGTGGTTGAAGCTGGGATCTCAGCTGGGACTGTGGGCTAGTTTCTACACTTAGCCTCCTTCTGTGTCCTGGCCTTCCTCACAGTGTAATGTTGGGTTCCAACAGTGGCTTTCCAAGAGAAACAGCAAGTGGAAGCTTAGCATTTTTGATAATCTAATCCTAGAAATCCTAAGGATCACCTCTTCCATAATTCATAGGTTTCCCCCCACCCCCAGAGTCCAGGGAAAGGAACACTTCTCAATAGGAAGAGTATTAATATAGCAGATTGTTGTGAGAAGAGCAGATGAGACTGGGAATACTGTTCAGTTGTTTGGAAAATAACATGTTTTACCATCAGTCATTCAGTTCAGTCGCTCAGTTGTGTCCGACTCTGCGACCATATCAGGTGGATTTGCTGATCCCCAGCTGAGATTTTGGTGAACAAATTTTTTTCCACCTTCTGTATCTGAAAAAATTTCATTACAGATGATGAAGCGTTCAGTTCAGTCGCTCAGTCGTGTCCAACTCTTTGCGACCCCATGAATCACAGCACGCCAGGTCTCCCTGTCCATCACCAACTCCCGGAGTTCACTCAAACTCATGTCCACAGAGTCAGTGATGCCATCCAGCCATCTCATTCTCTGTCGTACCCTTCTCCTCCTGCCCCCAACCTTTCCCAGAATCAGTCTTTTCCAGTGAGTCAACTCGTCGCATGAGGTGGCCAAAGTATTGGAGTTTCAGCTTTAGCATCAGTCCTTCCAATGAACACCCAGGATTGATCTCCTCTAGAATGGACTGGTTGGATCTCCTTGCAGTCCAAGGAACTCTCAAGAGTCTTCTCCAACACCACAGTTCAAAAGCATCAATTCTTTGGCGATCAGCTTTCTTCACAGTCCAACTCTCACATCCATACATGACCACTGGAAAAACCATAGCCTTGACTAGACGGACCTTTGCTGGCAAAGTAATGTCTCTGTTTTTTAATATACTATCAAGGTTGGTCATAACTTTCCTTCCAAGGAATAAGCGTCTTTTAATTTCATGGCTGCAATCAGCGTCTGCAGTGATTTTGGAGCCCCCAAAAATAAAGTCTGACACTGTTTCCACTGTTTCCCCATCTATTTCCCATGAAGTGATGGGACCAGATGCCATGATCTTTGTTTTCTGAATGTTGAGCTTCAAGCCAACCTTTTCACTCTCCTCTTTCACTTTCATCAAGAGGCTTTTGAGTTCCTCTTCACTTTCTGCCATAAGGGTGGTATCATCTGCTTATCTGAGGTTATTGATATTTCTCCCGGCAATCTTGATTCCAGCTTGTGCTTCTTCCAGCCCAGCGTTCCTCATGATGTACTCTGCATATAAGTTAAATAAGCAAGGTGACAATATACAGCCTTGACGTACTCCTTTTCCTATTTGGAACCAGGCTGTTGTTCCATGTCCAGTTCTGACTGTTGCTTCCTGACCTGCATACAGGTTTCTCAAGAGGCAGGTCAGGTGGTCTGGGATTCCCATCTCTTTCAGAATGTTCCACAGTTTATTGTGATCCACACAGTCAAAGGCTTTGGCATAGTCAATGAAGCAGAAATAGATGTTTTTCTGGAACTCTCTTGCTTTCTCCATGATCCAGCAGATGTTGGCAATTTGATCTCTGGTGCCTCTGCCTTATCTAAAACCTGCTTGAACATCTGGGAGTTCACGGTTCACATATTGCTGAAGCCTGGCTTGGAGAATTTTGAGCATGACTTTACTAGCATGTGAGATGAGTGTAATTGTGCGGTAGTTTGAGCATTCTTTGGCATTGCCTTTCTTTGGGATTGGAATGAAGACTGACCTTTTCCAGTCCTGTGGCCACTGCTGAGTTTTCCAAATTTGCTGGCATATCGAGTGCAGCACTTTCACAGCATCATCTTTGAAGATTTGAAACAGCTCAACTGGAATTCCATCACCTCCACTAGCTTTGTTCGTAGTGATGAAGCTATAGATATGTTCAAATGCCACTGTCTTTAAGAATGAAGGTTAAAAAATAATCTTTAATCCTATTGTCACTGTTCATTGGATTTTTAAGAATCTACAAATATGCAGACTGCATCCCAGTCTCCTGCTAGTCAGAATGTACTGGATGGACCTCAGGCATATATTTAAAGGCTTCATGGCAACTATTGAAGAGGTTTCAAGCCTTCTACTTGCACTCCACATGCATTAACTACTACCACCACCTTCCTATTGATTCACTAACGTTTTAAAATATCCCTCTTCTCTTTGGATTCAGAATATATGGTGTCAGCAGAAAACAATGGGAGTCTATACTGGAGTGCCAAATAGTGTGATATGACTGAGATTTAAAAGAACATACATGCTGTAGTCACCAGGGCAGTTTAATGAAGAAAGTGAACTTAAATTGCTTCTTGAAAAATAGATGGAGCTTAGATTTGTTTTCTGTTGATGGAGAAACTCTTCTACTCAATTGGTTGTGGACATTCTTTCTTAAAAAATGGAAGCATTGTAGGGGCTTTCTTCGTAGCTCAGCTGGTAAAGAATCTGCCTACAATGCAGAAGACCTGGGTTTGATTCCTAGGTTGGGAAGATCCCCTGGGGAAGGAAATGGCAACCCACTCCAGTATTCTTGTCTGAAGAATCCTATGGACAGAAAGAGGAGCCTGGCAGAGTACATATAGTCCATGGGGGTCGCAAGAGTCAGACATGACTTGGTGACTAAACCACCACCACCATAGTTGATATGAACATTATCTTTAATCATTAAAACAAATATTGTAGAGATGTTCACAGGGATCATTTTGCTCTCAAATGTGAAGATTAAATTCAAGGGATCTCTTTTTGATGTGGCAGATGTTTCTGTTTTGCTTGTCTGTTTCAGACACGATTTAACAAAGTTAAAGACGTTCCTCCTTGTGACAGCCTCTGAAAGTATATAATTTATTTTTGTGCCCAACTTATTAAATCTGATTTAAGTAAATCTGCCAGTGGTATTTAACCCTTTTAAATGTTTTTATCAACCACCCTTTCAGAGAAGTGAAGAAAAGGAAACATCATTGATAGAAGCTGGGCCACAGTGAAAATAGGAAGCCCTCAATAGATGTGCCAGACACTGGTCTGAGTCCTTTATCATTTCATGTATGTTTCACCGTAAAGATGTGGAGTGATTTTACAAATGAGGAAACAGGTTTAGGAGGATTTAAGAGGGCTGGTACAAGTTCATGGAGATGCTCAGTGTTTGAATCAGGTAATCTATAACTGGAGAGCCCCAGCTCTTAGCCAAATGAAGTTCATTTTCTTCATCCGGGAGTACATATGAAACAGTGGTAGAGTGAAACATTGCAACCAAGAATGTCTTTTGTGTATGGTAGATATGGTACCAGTCATCTGAACTTTTTAGCTGTTATCAAAAACAGGGCACTGACCATGATTTGCCCAATGTGGTAAGATGAGAATCACTGGTATTTTGAACACCTGCTCCTTTTAAATTTTAATTTTTTGTTTAATTTTAATTTTACCTGTTTTAATAAAACAGGTAAATGTTTTTAAGTTTTCCTGAGTCTTTCTTTGAACTTCAACTTCCTCTTTATAATAGGATAGACTCTTGATACCTCCTGCTTTCCTGCTTTTTCACACTAGAGCAGTGCACTCCCAGACTCCCCCGGGGTATGTCTGTGCAGGTGGACACAGGGTGAGGGATTAGAGGGATTGGAAATGCACAGCCACAGAATAAATGTCACCATTATCCTGGAGTTCTACATTTACTTAATGACAGGCAGTTTTCAACACTTTTTCTATTTTAACTTATAGAGCAGAATGTGAGATTAATATAGATTTTTAAGATAGTTGAACTCAAAATAAATTTTAGGTGTACATTAAACCCACTCTAGGAATATTGTTCATTCTCTCACTGGTGGCCACCTTCGTACTTCTTGGAATCCATACTTTATTGTGCAGTAAGTCAAATTTAATTCTTTCTTGTAATCATGATCGTTTCATGATAAGGCTTCCCTGGTGGCTCAGTTGGTAAAGAGCCTGCCTGAAATGTGGGTGACCTAGGTTTGATCCCTGGGTTGGGAAGATCCCCTGAGAAGGAAATAACAACCCACTCCAGAATTCCTTTAAAATAAAAGTATTTATTTATTTTAATTGGAGGCTAATTACAGTATTGGAAAAGACTCTGATGCTGGGAAAGGTTGGGGGCGGGAGGAGAAGGGGACGACGGAGAATGAGATGGCTGGATGGCATCACCGACTCTGTGGATATGAGTTTGAGTGTACTCAGGGAGTTGGTGATGGACAGGGAGGCCTGGCGTGCTGTGATTCATGGGGTCGCGGAGAGTCGGACACGACTGAGCGACTGAACTGAACTGAACTGAACTGAATTACAGTATTGTAGTGGCTTTTGCCATACATTGACATGCGTCAGCCATGGGTGTACATGTGTTCCCCATCCTGAACCCGCCTCCCACCTCCCTCCCAATCCCATACCTCAGGGTCGTCCCAGTGCACCAGCCCTGAGCACCCTGTCTCATGCATCGAACCTGGACTGGCGATCTATTTCACATATGATAATATACATGTTTCAATGCTATTCTCTCAAATCATCCCACCCTCGCCTTCTCCCAGAGTCCAAAAGTCTGTTCTTTACATTTGTGTCTCTTTTGCTGTCCTGCATTTAGGGTCATCGTTACCATCTTTCTAAATTCCTTATATATGCGTTAATATACTGTATTGGTATTTTTCTTTCTGACTTACTTCATTCTGTATAATAGACTCCAGTTTCATCCACCTCATTAGAACTGATTCAAATACATTCTTTTTAATAGCTGAGTAATATTCCATTGTGTATATGTACCACAACTTTCTTATCCATTCGTCTGCTGATGGCCATCTAGGTTGCTTCCATGTCCTGGCTATTGTAAACAGTGTTGCGATGAACATTGGGGTACATTTCAGCTCTGGTTTCCTCAGTGTGTATGCCCGGCAGTGGGATTGCTGGGTCGTATGGCAGTTCTCTTTCCAGTTTTTTAAGCAATCTCCATACTGTTCTCCATAGTGGCTGTACTAGTTTGCATTCCCACCAACAGTGTAAGAGGGTTCCCTTTTCTCCACACCTTCTTCAGCATTTATTGTTTGTAGACTTTGATAGCACTCCAGAATTCTTGCCTGGAGACAGAGGAGCCTGGTGGGCCACTGTCCATGGGGTCACAAAGAGTCAGACATGACTGAGTGACTAACTTTCTTTTAAGTCAAATTTAATTCTTTCTTGTAATCATGATCGTTTCTACTGTTCAGCCAAATGAGTAGATTCTGAGAGGTAAAACTGAAACTCAGAAAAACCCTAGAAGTATTAAATTACTAGAAGTCAAGCACCATGAACAAGTTTTAGATTCTAGATGGGATGTCATGTGTTTTGAGAGTTTGGGCTGCAGAGAAGGTAGAAGTGCTGTCTTCTCAAACCTCATCCTCCCCTTGTGCTATGCCTAAAGAGTAGCTGGCCCTGGGTCATTTTCTTCTGGAATTAAGACTAGAGAGAGAAGACTGATGATATATTTGAAGGGGCTTAGAATGAAATCAGTAATTAAATGTAGATCATAGAACTTCAAAGAATGGGTTGAGAGGGGTGAAAAGAGACCTTTTGATTTAGCTAGTCCTGTATGTGTGTATGTGTGTGTGTGTGTGTGTGTGTGTGCTGACAAAGAAAGTGAGGCCTAAGGATTTAAATGATTTAGCCCATGGTTCCTGCTATATACTGGCAGAATAAGAATTTGCAGTCTCCTTACTCCTTGTTAAGGCTAGTCTAGATGGGCTTAGGCTGGTGGCATCTTGCAGACTTTCTTTAAATAAACCCCCTTTTTGGTAGTATTAGATAATGAAGGTCTGTTCTTAGTAATTGATATTTAGGGCTTAAAAATAAAGGATTTACTTAAGTTTTCTTGTTAAGCAAAATTTGTGTTAAATATTAGAGGATGTTGATTTAGCATCTATTGCCTAGACATCCCATAAACTCATTCTGAAAATTTCAGTAACTCTATAGACCCTATCCTCTGTACCCAAAACAAATCTTGACCATCTGTCTTAATTTATCTATATCTATTTGTGGTTGTTTAATATCAGGAATCATGAGCCATCTTTGGTTGTCTTTCTGACTCCTGCCACAGTAAAATGCAAAGGCAGAGGAAGAACAACCGTAAGTGTGATTTATTAGTAAAGTGATTTCTCCCCAACCTTGAGTTTTTATTCAGAATTCTGGTTAATTTGAAACTTTTTTTTTAACAACTACTCAGCAATTGAGTAGGAATGTGTAGGAATTTGGAGTAACTCCTTTGAGGGATACTGGGAGAGGGAGTGATGAAACAGAATGAGGAGAATCTAAAATGATGATATGTAAAGCAGGTCACAGAACAGGATTATAGAATTTTTGTGTGTTTTCTACTCCCATTTTCAAAGTCTTCATTGAATTTGTTACAATATTGCTTCTGTTTTATGATTTGGTTTTTTGACCACAGGCATGTGGGATCTTAGCTTCCAACTAAGGATTGAACCCTCATCCCCAGCATTAGAAGATGCAGTCTCAACTAATGGACCACCAGGGAAGTCCCAGGATTACAGAATTTTAGAATGAAACCTTGGAAAGGAGAGAAAGGAGATAGAGGAAGTTGAGAGAAGAGATGCATTGTAATAAATATTGATACTTTGGATTGGATAAATTGTTTGCTTGAGATTAGTTTGACGTAGTCTGTCACGTGCAGTGTGTATGTAAGTCACTTCAGTAATGTCTGACTCTCTGAGCCCCTATGGACTGTAGTCAGCCAGGCTCATCTGTCCATGGGGTTCCTAGGCATGAATGCTGGAGTGGGTTACCATGCCCTCCTCCAGGGGATCTTCCAGGGATCAAACCTGCATCTCTTGTGTCTCCTGCATTGGCAGAAAACCTTACTAATACTCATTTGTTAATTTTTATGAGAATTCATATAACACAACTGTTGAATCAAATTATATCCCTAGAAACTAATTATTTTATGAATCTGATGAAACTAAAGTGCATTGTAGAATTTTTTTCTAAATCACTCCTCTGTTATAGAGAAATTAATTTTAAATGTGTTAATTTCTTTAGTTAGTATTTTTGAAAGCTGGATAAGGTAGCCACTTTTTTTTTTTTTTAAAGAAATGCACCTTTAGCTTTGAGTCATCTTAAATTAGATGTCATCTTAAATTTTGAGTCACCTAAAATTAGTAATATTTAGCAGGAAAAAAAGGTGGAAATTCAGATGAAGAATTGATTCTTTAGTAGTTGCTCTGGGTTGAAAAATGAAAAACATATGGTCTCTTTCTAGAAGCCTGCAACCTAGTTGGGTGTGGAGAGTGATAAGGCTAGTGCACAAATAACCACCACACAATACAAAGCTGATTAGTGATAAATGCCATAGAGAGGTACAAAGTTCATGGGCCTGTCACGGGAAGTATTATCTAATTCTTCTTTTGTTTAACTAGCATAGCACTTAATTTTTTTTAATCTGCTTTAAATTAAGATATACATAGCATTCACTTTTTTAAAGTGTAATTTCAGTGTGTTCTAATATTCACAAGGTTGTGCATCTTCACCACTATCTAATTCCAGAATAAACTTCTTTTAAAAATTAAAATGTTTTTAGCTATGGTATGCTCTCTGGTTCTCAGACTCCACCACCTCCCTACTGGTTTACATCTGGCTGCTTCTGCTATTTACATTCGCCACCTGATTCCTGAAGGCATTTAAGTTTGCTACCAGACTTCCCTGGGACTTCCCTGGTGGCTCAGTTGGTAAAAAATCCACCTGGAATGCAGGATATGTGGGTTCAATCCCTGGGTCAAGAAGATCCCTGGAAAAGGAAATGGCAACCCATTCCAGTATTCTTGCCTGGGAAATCCCATCGACAGAGGAGCCTGGTGGACTACAGTCCATGGGGTTGCAAGAGTTGGACATGATTTAGCAGCTAAACCACCACCACCCACCAGGCTGGAGTTCTTTTTTTCTAGTTTCCTTTACTTGGACACAAATGCCACCATTACCCTGGAGATGCGGGTGTGGGGAATACTGACTGCTCTCCTCTTGAGCATCCTTTTTCTCACCTTTATCCCTCTTCCCACTCTACCCTCTGACTCCATATGGTCCCCACCTCTGCTGCTTACAGCCTTTTGTGAGAGATAATTCTATTGCCCTCAAAAGGGCTTCCTTGGATTAAAATTGAAACTCCTTTTCCCAGCTTACAGATCTTTATATGATCTGGCTCTCTTCTCATCAGATAAATCTTCCTGTTCCATGACATTGTCAAACTTGTACCCTCTCCCTGGAATGCTTTTCTCTCTGATCTTTGCATGACTGATTCTGTCCTGTCATTCATATCTCATATTAAATATTACTATGCAGAGAGGTCTTCCCCTGGTCATTGAATCTAAAGCAGCTACTTGCTCCCTTTCCACACAACCCTAATTTAATTATCACCACAGTTGTCATGGGTCTCATTTTGTTGTTGATAATAATTTTCTCCCTTCACTAACATGTAAGTTCAGTGTTAGTGGGTCCCTTATTTGTCACATGTATAACTGTTTCCTGAGCTTCTAGAATAGTGTCTGGCACATGGCACAACATTTATTTGTCGAATAAATGGTTGTTTTGAACACTGGCTCCTCCTCTGGTTCATCTGCCAGGATGATTCTCCCTGTTGCTGTCTTTCAAAAATTTGCCAAAAATCTTAGGTCCTTTGATGCCTTTGCCATCTCCAGCTCTCACTGCTTTTATCAGTTAATTCCCCTTTGTAATTGTTTACTGTCATTTCAGTGGAATGAAATGTATTCTGTCACTCTTTTGACAGGTTGATATAATTTAGTCAGGTTGAAAACATGAACAAAGGCCAAGATAGGAAAGCATGGCTTATTTTTTTTTTGACTAAGTAGTTTAGATTGATTGAAGAGTAGAAAACAAAGTTGAAAATTTATGTTGAGGTCATGTCAGAGAGGCTCTGAAATCATTTGATTAAGAATTTGTATTTAATTCAGAATGTCATAGGAACCTTTGTGGGATGTTTGAGCAGAATCATGACATAAAAAGAGTTTTTAAGGAAGGTTGGTCTGAAGTTACTAGAATAATCTGAGGGTGATTCATTGTGAAACTGAACCAAAATAGTGGTCAACAAAATGAAAAGGAGTTAGAAAAATGGTTGAGCCTCCCCGACGCTGACACTGGTGAATTGCTCTGTGATAATTACAGTTTAGCAGTGTGATTTTTATTAGATGGATTGGTTGATTGTATGGGGAACAGTATTGGATGTGTGTTCTATCAGTATAGTTACATGTTATAAATGTCTTAGAACTTTTACATTAATGAGAGAGATGAAACAGAAAGCAGACATCTCAGCTTTGTTGAGTCGGGATATTTGGTCAACTCTGGCAGTTCATATCCCTGGATGTTGGCAAGAGGTCAGGGAATATGTTAATGAATAATGCAGGGTGTTAACTAGTGTTTCAGTGTTAACTCCCTTTGTCCTCCATTTAGTAACAAAAACTTAAAAATCAAAACATCTTTAAAAACAACTCCAGCTTAAAAAATCTACGTTTAACTTTAGCCCTATTATTCGATTAAATACTAGTCTTTGATTTAGAACTGTATTCTGATTTCTTCCTGACCTACTTGTAATGTTCATCAACTTTTTTTTCCACTTCGTTACTTGTTTTTTTCATCCAGAGTTTGGAAATGATTGTCTTTTGCCTCTGAAAGAATTAGCTGATGAGTAATTATTTTTCTAAGCTGTTAAGCTTTTATTTCCACTAAGGAAAACTAATTTTATGATGATCAAAATAACCTTAAAAAAGTTTACTGAGTGAACCAAGCAAATGCAGTTTAGAAATGGTAACACATGCATACCGAATAAAAACCATATGTTGGAGAAATATGCAACTGTCCTCAGTTAATTTTTTAATTTTAAATGATTTGCTAGTTGACATATTTTATTTTCCTAACTAAACCACAACTTCTTGAGGGATAAAGACTGTTCTTTCATCTCCCCTCCCTCCCTTCTCTCCTTTAATTTATTGTGATACAATTTTAGACTAAGGGAGAAGTTTTAAGAAGAGTACAAACAACTCCCATATTCCCTGTACCTGGATTCACCTATTATTTACATTTTGCCTAATTATCATTCCTCTCTCCCTATCTGGGGCTTCCCTGGTATCTCAAACTGTATCATATCTATACACACAAACAAACACCATTTTTATGAGCCAGTTAAGAGTAATTTGCAGACATTATGCCTCTTTATGGTTAAATATGTTTCCTAAGAACAGAGATATTCTCATATAACATCAGTACTATTATAAAAAACACTGGGGAATACAGTACCATGATCTAATCTACAATTGATAATCAAATTTTGTCAATTATCCCAATTTTGTCCTTTATATATATGTTTATATACATAACGTAACCTTTCTAGGTCCAGGATCCAGCTGCTGGATCAAACATTGCATTTAGTTGTGCTGTCTCTTTGGGGAGGGGGGAAGGCGAAAGTGTTAGTTGCTCAGTCTCATTGGACTGTTTGCCACCCCATAGACTGTAGCCTGCCAGGCTTCTCTGTCCATGGGATTTCCCAGGCAAGAATACTGGAGTAGGTAGCCATTCTCTACTCTGGGGGATCTTCCTGACCCAGGGATTGAACCCAAGTCTCCTGCTTTGCAGGCAGATTCTCTACTGTCTGAGCCATCAGGGAAGCCCTTTCCTTTAATCTGGAATGTATTCTCAGCTTTTCTTTGTGCCCTTCACCATTAACAGTTTTGAAAACTACAGGCCAGTTATTTTATAAAATGTCTCACGATTAATTTAGGTAATGAATTTTTGTCAGGAAGACTACAAAATGAATATGCCTTCAATTGCAGGCAGAATCTTTACTGTCTGAGCTGTCAGGGAAGCCCCTCAGGAAGCATAAGGTTTGCCCCAGTAGTGGTGATGTTAAGTTGATAACTTGGTTAAGGCAGCATACCTCCAGTAATTTGTGGGGTGATACTTTGAAAGAAGAGAGTGGAAAAGTTGGCTTGAAGCTCAACATTCAGAAAACAAAGATCATGGCATCTGGTCCCATCACTTCATGGGAAATAGATGGGGAAACAGTGTCAGACTTTATTTTGGGGGGCTCCAAAATCACTGCGGAGGCTGATTGCAGCTATGAAATTAAAAGACGCTTACTCCTTGGAAGTAACTTGGAAGGCAAGTTATGACCAACCTAGATAGCATATTCAAAAGCAGAGACATTACTTTGCCAACCAAGGTCCATCTAGTCAAGGCTATTGTTTTTCCAGTGGTCATGTATGGATGTGAGAGTTGGACTGTGGAGAAAGCTGATCACCAAAGAATTGATGCTTTTGAACTATGGTGTTGGAGAAGATTCTTGAGAGTCCCTTGGACTGCAAGGAGATCCAACCAGTCCATTCTAAAGAAGATGAGTCCTGGGTGTTCTTTGGAAGGACTGATGCTAAAGCTGAAACTCCAATACTTTGGCCACCTCATGCGAATAGTTGACTCACTGGAAAAGGCTCTGATGCTGGGAGGGATTGGGGGCAGGAGGAGAAGGGGACGACAGAGAATGAGATGGCTGGATGGCATCACTGACTCGATGGACATGAGTTTGAGTGAACTCCAGGAGTTGGTTTTGGACAGGGAGGTCTGGCATGCTGTGATTCATGGGGTCGCAAAGAGTTGGACATGACTGAGCGACTGAACTGAACTTTGAAAATATATGAATGTCTCATCAAATATTCATCTGCTAGTGTTAACATCTACTGATGATTCTTGCCTGAATCAGTTGTTATTACAATGATTGTAATAGTGATCGTCTGTTGTTTCTTCTGTGTTAATTACTTGGCATTTTACTGTAAGGAAAACTTTCTTGCCTATTGTTTATTTATATCAAACTAGGTATAAAGACTAGAGTTATCTTCAAGAAAATTACAGATATTGAGAGGACATTTCATGCAAAGATGAGCACAATTAAGGACAGAAATAGTATGGACCTAACAGATGCAGAAGATGTCAAGAAGAGGTGGCAAGAACACACAGAACTGTAAAAAAAGATCTTAATGACCCAGATAACCACAATGGTGTGATCACTCACCTAGAACCCGACATCCTGGAGTGTGAAGTCAAGTGGGTCTTAGGAAGCATCACTGCAAACAAAATTAGTGGAGGTGATGGAATTCCAGTTGAGCTCTTTCAAATCCTATAAGATGGAGTAGAGGTGATGGAATTCGAGCTGAGCTATTTCAAATCCTAAAAGATGATGCTGTTAAAGTGTTGCATTCAACATGCCAGCAAATTTGAAAAACAGCAGTGGCCACAGGACGGGAAAAGGTCAGTTTTCATTCTAATCCCAAAGAAAGGCAATGCCAAAGAATGTTCAAACTACTGCATAATTGCACTCATCTCACATGCTAGCAAAGTAATACTCAAAATTCTCCAAGTCAGGATTGAACAGTACGTGTACCGAGAACTTCCAGATGTTCAAGCTGGATTTAGAAAAGAGATCAAATTGCCAGCATCCGTTGGATCATCGAAAAAGCAAGAGAGTTCCATAAAAACATCTACTTCTGCTTCATTGACTATGCCAAAACCTTTGACTGTGTGGATCACAACAAACTGGAAAATTCTTAAAGTGATGGGAATACCAGACTACTTTACCTGCTTCCTGAGAAATCTGTATACAGGCAGTAGTTTGAAAGCAACAATTAGAACCGTACATGGGAAAATGGACTGGTTCCAAATAGGGAAAGGAGTACATCAAGGCTGTATATTGTCACCTTGCTTATTTAACTTATATGTAGAGTGAAATGCTGGGCTGTAAGAAGCACAAGGTGGAATCAAGATTGCCAGGAGAAATATCAATAACCTCATATATGCAGATGACACCATCCTTATGGCAGAAAGTGAAGAGGAACTAAAGAGCCTCTTGATGAAAGTAAAAGAGGAGAGTGAGAAAGCTGGTTTAAAGCTCAACATTCAGAAAATTAAGATCATGGCATCCCATCCCATCACTTCATGGCAAACAGATGAGCGAACAGTGAGAGCCTTTATTTTAGGGGGCTCCAAAATCACTGCAGATGGTGACTGCAGCCATGAAATTAAAAGACGCTTGCTCCTTGGAAGGAAAGCTGTGACTAACCTAGATAGCATATTGAAAAGCAGAGACCTTACTTTGCTGACAAAGGTCCTTCTAGTCAAAGCTATGATTTTTCCAGTAATCATGTATGGATGTGAGAGTTGGACTGTGAAGAAAGCTGAGCGCTGAAGAATTGATCCTTTTGAACTGTGGTGTTGAAGAAGACTCTTGAGAGTCCCTTGGACTGCAAGGAGATCCAACCAGCTAATCCTAAAGGAATCCAGTCCTGAATATTCATTGGAAGGACTGATGCTGAAACTGAACCTCCAATACTTGGGCCACCTGCTGCAAAGAACTGACTCTTTGGAAAAGACCCTGATTCTGGGAACGATTGAAGGCAGGAGGAGAAGGGGACAACAGAGGATAAGATGGTTGGATGGCATCACTGACTCAATGGACATGAGTTTGAGCAAGCTCCACGAGTTGGTGATGGACAGGGAAACCTGGCGTGCTGCAGTCCATGGGGTCGCAAAGAGTCTGACATAACTGATATCAGTGTCGATTTGTGGATTCCTGTTTTAATCAGTAGGTTGTACTTTGTGTCATAATTTATTTTGATCTTAAATGATCCCAGAATAGGCCCCTTCTGGCTGGCTCTTGTGTCCTTATGATATGACCTCATCTTTATTGAACATTTTCTGGCACAGTATTCTAGGGCCTCATCTTGTTAGTTTCTCTAGAATCATTATTCTAAGGATCTCTGATTACTTTTTGGGTAGAATATCTAGATCCCGAACTGGGATCTAGATATTCTGATTGCTACTCGAGTGTTATTGCTATGAGGCCTTTTCAGTGGACGTCTCTGTAAACACACCTACACATAATATCTGTTTCTACCCTTCCCTTTTCCTCTATGTGTTGAAAACTTTGAGTTCATACTGATGATTCAAAATCCAATCCAAATGGCTTCTGTGCTCAGGCTACAGCCGTCTAGCATTCTGTCTCCCAAAGTATGGGGTCCCTTCAGGGGCTGTCTTTCCTGCTGTGCATTTGGCTGTCTTATAGGAGAACAGGACAGAAGTGGAGAAAAATAATAGTCGATCACCACCCTAATGAGGCTTTCAATAATTTCAAGACAGTTTCTCCTACCCAAGAGAGTAGTAAAGTTTAGCCTCTGTTTCAGTTGAATCTGGAGAGTGCATGAACAGTATCAGCCATCCCAAAGATAACTACGGGCTTCCCTGGTGGCTCAGATGGTAAAGAATCTGCCTGCAACCCAGGAGACCTGAGGTCAAGCCCTGGGTTGGGAAGATCTCCTGAAGTAGGGAATGGCTATCCACTCCAGTATTCTTGCCTGTGAAATCCCAATGACAGGTGGGCCTGGTGGGCTTATAGTTCATGGGGTCTCAAAGAGTCAGACACAACTGAACAACTAACACTCACCTCCAAAGATAACTACAGACCCCTGTAGTATAGCAGGAAAGGTCCCAAGCGTGGAGCAAAATGAGTAAGATGAACATCTCTGGATGCAGCTGTGGAAGCCACGTATACACACACAAACACACACATACATATGCACGATATTGGTTTCATAGGACTGGTGTAACAAATCACCACACACCTGGTGGCTTAAAAAACAACAGAAATTTTCTCACAGTTTCTGAAATAAACTTGAAAATATAAACATAAGAAATTTACACTTATTATTTTTTGTTTTCAGTTTTTTGTTTTTCAGTTGCTCTGTGATTTCAGATTATGGTTTGTGGTATATGTGTAATAAGTAATTATAAAACTGATCATTTAAATGTCTTATTTCTAAGTATGTTAGGAGTTTCTTAAAGAGCATTGGGCCAAGATTGTTTTTTCCACTTAGATAAGCAGTTCCTGTTTGGGATTTAGTAGCTTAAGATATGCAAATCCAGTGTAAATAAAAGCATGAATATGGTTCATCCTGTTCAAAGAATTCCTTTACTAGGGATTGTATTTAAGTGCTTGCTAAATAAAACATCATATTAACAAAATTGGCTTTGATTTGACTTTTAGCTCTTAGGCATTCTAACCTCTATCAGCTGTAAAAGAGCTCTAGTTTGTTTTCAATGCTGCTTTATATGATCTTTAGTTACCTCACAGTTAATGTACATGATAATGAAGAGGCTGTGTTAGTTACATCCTGGGTTGTCAAAAAACAGAAACGGAAATAGAGAAGGCATAAGCCTGTGAGTCACCACCATTCGTATATCTCTTTCCTCTGGATAAGGAGGGGTTCACAGTGGCTGGCCCAAGAGCAGTACACCTCTGTATTTTTTTGGGAGTTCAGTTCCATGTGGAAACTTTACAAAACTTAGTACCAGGTGTCAGCTCATTCCCAGAGAGTCAGGCCATGCAAGTTCCTCCATGGACAGTTTGTCTACTGGGCATGTTCCTGCAGAAGCCTTTGGATAATACAGCACTTTGCTTCTTTCTCAGTCTCTTTCAACTCTTAGGAGACCGTAGCTTTCTTTATGCACAGGCCTACAAAAGGAACTTTGTTCTTAGAGAATGTGTTAATGAAGATAGCTCTGTGTTTACCACCTTTCCCCTAGTTGAGGTTATCATTCTCCAAAGTCACGGAAGACATTTTCTGCTTTCTTTGTATCTTGCACAGTGCTGTTTGCAGGCAAGGTATTTTGTGGCTCAGTCAATAAAGAACCTGCCTGCAATGCAGGAGACCCACCTGAGTGCAGGAGACCCAGGTTTGATCCTTGGGTCAGGAAGATCCTCTGGAGAAGGAAATGGCAACGCACTCCAGTATTCTTGCCTGGGAAATCCCATGGACAGAGGAGCATGACAGACTACAGTCTGTGGCGTCACAAGAGTAGGACATGGCTTAGCAACTAAACCACTACCATTTTGAACTTGGGTGTTTTCTGTTGAGGGGCAGTAACCTCCAGAGAAAATTTAAGTGATTGAATATACAGAAAGCAACTTCTGATTTTTTTCTAAAAAATTCATCTGCTTTATAAATTAATAACATGCTATAAAGTGATGTTTACTTGAGAAAAGGCTCACACTGGAAGATGATCCTGAAAAAAAGAACCTAGTGTGTGCATAAAGCATAGATATATAAATTAAGAAACCATACCAAGCATGGGAAATTTAGAATTTTGGGAAAAATCAGTTTAAGTTCTCCATTTCACATTTTGTCCGAAACTAAGCTACCTATGTAAAAATGTAGTAACTGCATTAAAGAATGAATAGCAAAATAAAACAATTTATATAAACATTTATCTGGCTTCTAGGTGGAGAAGAATTTACTGAACAAAAGAGTGTAAGAATGTTTTCATTACATTTAATAACTTGAAAAAGTTTAGTAGTGCCTTAAAAAAAAAGTTCAACGAAGTTAAAAGGAGGAAAATGTTGCTCTATACACGTGTTTAATATCTTGACTCTGTAAAGAGCTCGTGTAAACTCAATTGGTTTATTTTATTTTCTCCTTTTCTACCAACCTTGCCTTTATACTGTTTTTAATTGGTTTATTAAATTCTCAGTTTCCATTTGGGCAGTTTGCACATGCTACCGTTTAGTTCACAACAGAACTAAGTTAGAGTTTTAGGTCCAGAGAGAAACATCCCTTTTGGTGCCTTATTCAAATGAGTTAGTTCATAGCCTTCTCTCTCCACAATTCTCACTTCATTTTACATTTTGTTGTGTCCTATTTCTCTCTTTTTCCTTCTTGGCTCTCACTTCCTCCCTCCTTTTGATGGGTTCTCTTCCTCTTTTTTTTGCCTGACTAAATTTAACAGAACTTTTTTCCTTATTGTTTATTTTGTCTGATTTAGGTTTCCTTCCTCTTACTTTTATTTTGCAAGAGTTGTATCTTACACAGTTGGGGGCATTCCATGAACCTGGAAGTCTTCACAGCCCCGCTTCTCTGGTGCCTGTTTTTCTTTAGAATTATTTATCAAATTAAAGCAGCATAGGTGGTGTTTTCAAAACTGTTTTTGTGTTAGAGCTATTGAAACCTAACTGGGCATAAAGAACTGAAATTCTAAATAATTCTGAGAAGAAGCATGGAACTTGCTTCTTCCATGGAGGAGGAGTAATTGGGTTGTGTTACGTTACTTAGGAGATTATGATGATGCTTAGTTTCTTTATGGTCTTCGGGAGTACTTATTTAGATTGTTCTGCCCTTAACCAAATTGTGGTCATGCAAAACTGCATTACTTTTGTCTGGGAAGTCCTCCCAGTAGTTATGACACACTCTTGCAGTTCTCAGACTTCTGCGGGTATAAGCAAAGCCCTGGAGGAATTGTTAAAAATGTTCCACTCTTGGAAATTACTAGTCAGTAGACCTGTGGGAGGCCATTTAAAAGCTGACTTTAAGAAGAAGCACCCTAGGTAATTTTCATGCAGGTCATCAGCAGACCACAACTGGAAAAACATTGCTGTGTGGCATCAAGTCCAAACTTTGATACGGCTTATAATGTTGCCCCACCTGCTCTCCAGCCCCATTTTCCATGGGTCTACAGCACACATCCTATGCTCCAGAAATGTTAAGCCATTTAGAGTTTAGGATTTAAAGAGAAATTAGATAGAAATTAGCCTTGAGAGGAAGTACAACTTATACAAGTCACATACTTGAAGTGGCAAGAAAAATACATGGTATATAGCCAGGGTGCCACTCCAAGTATGTAACTTGTGTAAGTTGTACTTCCTCTCGAGACTAATTTTTATCTAATTTCTCTTTAAACTCTAAATTTCTCTCTAAATTGTCTCTAAACTTCTCTCTAATGTCCAGAGTGGCCTTCTAATGGTCTTTCACTTTTCTAATAACTCTTATACAGGTACCATGTTCTCTGACTACTATTTCTCTCCTTACCTCCTTCACATCTGTGTTTAGTTCTTCCCAGTTGCCTTCTGGAGGGAGAAAAAAAAAAAAAAGGCTTGGCTTTCAAGGTCCTGTATGACCTGGTCCTTCCTTAGTCCTTGGACTTTTAAATCCCAGGACTCTTCCCTTTTGTTTTACTTGACAGTCACAAAAACAGACCTTCTTCTTTGCTCTTTATAGTTTGCCCTATCTGGAATATGTTTATTCAAATCCTTAAGCTCTATTCTAAGCCCACCTTCTTGATAAAGATCATCATTCCATCTTGCAATGAGGAAATCAAATAGTAAACCAAAATGTCTTCCAAGAATAAGGTTAATAGGGAAATTATGCTTGAATAATTAACTTCATGGAAAACTTAGGGGGAATAATATAATATTGTTCTAAGCATACTAAATGGATAGATTCATTATGTTTAGTGGAGCCTTACTATGTTTATTACACATTTTAACCTGTAGTAATTGAAGCACAGTTATTCACTGTTATCTGTGGAATGAAACCAACTAGCATATAAACTGGGAGAAGGCAATGGCACCCCACTCCAGTACTCTTGCCTGGAAAATCCCATGGACGGAGGAGCCTGGTGGGCTGCAGTCCATGGGGTCGCTAAGAGTCGGACATGACTGAGCGACTTCACTTTCACTTTTCACTTTCATGCATTGGAGAAGGAAATGGCAACCCACTCCAGTGTTCTTGCCTGGAGAATCCTAGGGACGGGAGAGCCTGGTGGACTGCCGTTTATGGGGTCGCACAGAGCCGGACACGAATGAAGTGACTTAGCAGCAGTAGAGGCAGCATATAAACTATGATGGATCACTCCCCCTTATTCCTATTTTCACTTCATGAATAAAATAAACTAGTTTAAAATATAGTTAGATTATTATTAGCTTTAACCTGTTATTTTCTGTAACAAACATATGGTTTTGAAATAATACTCAGGCTAACTAAACTTTCTAATGCCTGAGTCCTGATTTCCTCATTTTTTGCCAGTTGGATGTTTGCCAGACATCTCTCAATCTGTCTTCAAAACAGAATCCACACCTTTCCTTCCCTCAGCCTGCTCCAAGGAACACCAGTGGGCAGGACAGTGTCGCTGGAGAAGAGTGTGGGAAGAGCGGTCAATGAGGTCCCTGAAGGCCAGGACCACTCGGGGCCTTCTTGATTTGTAGCACCTCTGAGTTGTGTTCTGTGTTCAGTATGTCTGCGCTTTGGAAGAGTAAACCTTTTCCTTTGTGGCAGGGTACATTTGTTCCTTAAGGACATAGTTTCCATCAGATGTAATGGAGCAGGGAATTTGAGTGAAATTTTAATGTTCCTCCTAAAGTACCTAATTTAATAGAGTAATTTAATAGTATTTGTTCTAGCATGTATTATAGTTTCCGTGGGTCTATTTCCATATCATTAAGGAAAAACATCATATTAGAAGCTATCCATTTAAATCCTAATCATCTTTAAAACAAAATTTATGAGTTCTCTTTTCTTTCCTTTTTTTTTTTTAATTTCCCTTTTTGTTTGGAGGGAGAGTTAACTGTTGTGTAATTTAATTTGCATTTTCTTTTGTCATCATTTCTAGTAGGGGCATCATGTTGGGAAAATTCAGATTTGGAATTGTGATTTAATTGGAGACAGGATTGATACATAGCAAAGAATGAATCGCCTTACTAGATTTGCTGACTTTGGACAGTGCAGAGCCTGTAAACTTTCTGGGGGCTATTTGGTGTGTATAGTAAACAGAAACAATTCCGTATTGAGGGTAGAAGAGTAAGGATTAATATCACCTTCCAGGGAATGGAGAGTGCTGTTTTAGAGTGTAGATCCTTTAAGAAATGTTAGTTCAGTTCAGTCACTCTGTGGTGTCCGACTCTTTGCAACCCCATGAATCGCAGCACGCCAGGCCTCCCTGTCTATCACCAACTCCTGGAGTTCACCCAAACCCATGTCCATCGAGTAGGTGATGCCATCCAGCCATCTCATTCTCTGTCATCCCCTCCTCTTGCCCCCAACCCCTCCCAGCATCAGAGTCTTTTCAAATGACTCAGCTCTTCGCATGAGGTGGCCAAAGTATTGGAGTTTCAGCCTCAGCATCAGTCCTTCCAATGAACACCCAGGATTGATCTCCTTTAGAATGGACTGGTTGGATCCCCTTGCAGTCCAAGGGACTCTCAAGAGTCTTCTCCAACACCACAGTTCAAAAGCATCAATTCTTCGGCGCTCATCTTTTTTCACAGTTCAACTCTCACATCCATACATGACCACTCTAGAAAAACCATTGCCTTGACTAGACGGACCTTTGTTGGCAAAGTAATATCTCTGGTTTTTAATATGCTATCTAGGTTGGTCATAACTTTCCTTCCAAGGAGTTAAACGTCTTTTAATTTCATGGCTGCAGTCACCATCTGCAGTGATTTTGGAGCCCCCAAAAATAAAGTCTGACACTGTTTCCACTGTTTCCCCATCTATTTGCCATGAAGTGATGGGACCAGATGCCATGATCTTAGTTTTCTGAATGTTGAGCTTTAAGCCAACTTTTTCACTCTCCTCTTTCACGTTCATCAAGAGGCTCTTTAGTTCTTCTTCACTTTCTGCCATAAAAGTGGTGTCATCTGCATATCTGAGGTTATTGATATTTCTCCCAGCAATCTTGATTCCAGAAATGTAGCAGGACCTAAATTTTTATGGAGAAGTCTCTGAATAAAATGTAAAGTTCATTTAAATAAAATAACCCATGTGGTGACAGAAATTCAAGAAAAGGACAAAATTGGCAAAAGTTACATAAATGGTAAAAGTCTAATCGTTATTTCAAATTTTTCATTTATTTCATGACTCTGTCATTGTTCCTTATGTCATATGTTCCTTGAGTCAGTGGTCGTCTAGATAAAAGCAAAACTATTAAAACATTTAAAGAAAAAATTTTAAATCCAAAGAATTACTGGGTTTGAATAATAAGAAAAATTTCACAAAACATACCAAACTTTGTTGTAAAGTTTGTAATTCTGTTTGGATCCATGATAATTTAAAATACTCATATTCATTTTGAACTGTTTTGTGTTTGCACTGTAAAATCATATTCCTAATGTTCCATTTTTCCAGTGTGGTATCTTCCTTTTGTACATTTGCAGTGTGTGCTCAAAGGGAAGTGCAAGCATAAGTGTTTCTTATATTAAAGCAGAATTCCTCCTAGAATATCTTTGCTTTTGGGTTATTCCAATGTGTTTAGTTTTGAAGATTAGGGAGGAAAAGGAAGTTGACTGTTACATTTCCAGTTCTGTTGCTTGTTGGCCCTCATTAGGAAAACCGAGCATTACTGCTCTTTGATGTTCTCAAACTAGCATTATTTGAGTAATTAAGTCAGCCTGATCAGGTGAGCTTTTTCTTTGCACTTTTTTTTCATAAGTAGCTAACTTAATGAAATATAATAACAGGTTTCTATTGAGATCTGTAAATAATTCAACAGTAAATAAAAAACTTAGTATTAATACAAGTGAACTATAAAAACCAAATCTCTTAAGAGCCACAAGTATGCATTTGAGAATTAGTTGATTCATTTTCCATTTGTCAAGGTAAATTGCCCTGAAATATACATTCTTACAGTAGTGAAATTAAGAAATGAGAATTTCTTAATTGGTTAAGTGGGATATCTGATTTTCAGCATCATTAGAGCTAAATTCAGTTTTGATTTTGCAACAGTATTTGCTTGACCATTTCTGTAGAATTTTATATAATAAAATCAGGTTTAAAGTTTAACTTCATGGCACTTAGTCAGATAGTTAAATTCCTTATGTATCTCATAACTACATATAAGGATCACAGATGTAATTTTGTTGATTGCTGCTTTGGAAGTATAAGATGTATACAAATTCTTACTCTAGATTAAGGATATCTTTACTCTGAAAAATTGTTCAAGCTAGCTGACAAGTTGTATTCTGTATATTGCCCAGATCCACTGGAACAAAATGTGTGTCTTCGTAAATGTGAGTCAAGAGTATGACATGTACAGTGAAGATATTCATTATGTCTCTAGGAAAGTTAGTAGGTATTACTCCAAATAGAAGGAAAAGATAATGTGGTCAAGTAAATTTGGGATATGTTGATTTAAGCAAAGCTTAAGTGTTACGGAAGATTTCTTAGAGCCTTTAATAATGAAATATTTTATATTAATCAGATTAATCTTAAAGAATTTTAAGTGTCTGGTCAGTCATTGATCTTACTTTGTTTTATATAACTTTTCCTCCCTTCACAAAATAATATGCAAATTCCATGTCAGATACCATTTTATTAATGGGAAAAAAGAAAATATCTCTTCTTTCAGGGGACTTAAACATGAAAAGTCACCACATGTAGGAAATTTTGTATATGAATTTATGTTTTCAATTCTAGTTCTCTGAAGTTTTCTATTTGAGTTTTAGTTCCTTGAATTTTTCAGGGACTGATAGGAAGTAAGTAAAAGACAAATGGTTAGAAAGGAAGGATAAGATAGAAAGAAGAACAAATTCAACAAACTGAACTATTAATGGATTCAAGATTTTGCATTGTCTTTTCTCAGAAATGCTTTTTGGATGAGATATATACTTAATTTGAATGGATTTTTACAGAATAAGTAAGATAATAACTTATTAAAAGTCTTCTGAAATTATTTTTCTGTGCTATTTGGTATGTTGCAAGATCTACTAGTGGAGAGAACTGTACTAGTGTAATATCCTGTGATTAATGGGAATGGTTTGTGATTTAAAAATCACTACTTCTGCTTCAGTTCAGTTCAGTTCAGTTGCTCAGTTGTGTCCGACTCTTTGCGACCCCATGAACCGCAGCACGCCAGGCCTCCCGGTCCATCACCAACTCCCTGTCCATCACCACCCAAACCCAAGTCCATTGAGTCGGTGATGCCATCCAACCATCTCATCCTCTGTCATCTCCTTTTCCTCCTATCCTCAATCTTTCCCAGCAGCAGGGTCTTTTCAAATGAGTCAGCTCTTTGCATCAAGTGGCCAAAGTATTATCTGATAATTTGTTTTCCTAAAAATTTGAGACTTAATTGCTCATTTCTACTCGCTTGTCAACCTTATCTCCATCCATGACTTCCAGTTTCCTTTTATAATATATATAGTTTTTGGTTTTCAAGGTTTGAATATATATCAGAACATAAACTGCATGATTTTTCAAGTTTATCGTATAATTGTTCATTATACACATACCTGTATTTCAGATGGAGCAGCTGTCGGATGAAGAAATTGACCATGGTGCTGAAGAAGACAGTGACAAGGAAGATCAGGACCTAGACAAAATGTTTGGAGCCTGGCTGGGGGAGCTAGACAAACTCACTCAGGTTAGAAGCAGTGCTTGAAAACTGGTTGAGAATTTTAAGTCATCATTGTGTGTTCAAATTTTACGGTGTAGACCTCAGGATATGAACATAGGTTGTGTTTTAAAATACTGCTATAAAGAGAAAATGTCTAAAACATTAACAAGTAAATGAATAGTAACTCTAGGAACACAAGATACTCTCTTCTGTGATTATTTTAAGGAGTTTGTTTTTTGTTTTTTAATGCTTTTGACAGAACTTCTGTGTATCTAGGGGGATTTCTAAAATCTGTTTTATAAATTGAGTTGCTGGCTAAAAAGTTTTAAAGCCTAAAATGTAAAAATCTAAATTTTAGCAAATCCTATTTCATAACTTAGTGGATTGAACACATTTTACAACATAAATGATATACTCACATGCAGATATTTTCTGTTACATGATTCCAGAATACTGACAAAGTTTCATCGCTGGCTGCATTTTAAAACAGTGGCAAAGTTTTTTCATTTTTTTTTTATTGGATCTTTGTTTTTGTTTTTTTAAGAATTATTTTGTCCTCTAAATAATGTTGCTTTTTAGAATAAAAGCGTATACAATTACTACCCTGGCTAATACATTATATTCAATATATATGAAGATAATTAACTTTATTAAAACAACTTTAACTTTATGACGGGTTTCCCAGGTGGCTCAGTGGTAAAGAATCCACCTGACAATGCAGGACACACAGGAGATGAAGCAGGAGATGTAGGTTTGATCCCTGAGTTGGGAAGATCCCCTGGAGTAAAAAATGGCAGCCTGCTCCAGTACTCTCGCCTGGAAAACCCCATGGACAGAGGAGCCTGGCAGGCTATAGTCCCTAGGGTCACAGAGTCAGCGTGAATGAGCATGCACACAACTTTACAACAATGAAAACGTTAGAACAAGACTTATTTCATTCACCCTTAACTAATACCTCTGGGAAGAACTTTTGTTTAAATTGCTTAACAAAATTCGTTAACCAGTAGAAGAGTAGATGGTAAAGTGGAAACTTAAAGTACTAGTTTTCTTCTGTATCTCTTTCCATATCATTCTGGAATTGAAACTGAGAAGCTGTTCATGTAATTCTTGCTAGATCATCTTGAAAAGCATACATGTGTGTGACCATAACCTGTTAATGATAAGTTTTGAGAAGAATGCTTTCACTCTTACTCGGGCTGCTCTGGTAGCTCAGCTGGTAAAGAATCCTCCTGCAATGCAGGAGATCCCAGTTCTATTCCTGGGTCAGGAAGATCCCCTGGAGAAGGGATAGGCTACCCACTCTAGTATCCTTGGGCTTCCCTGGTGGCTCAGATGGTAGAGAATCCGCCTGCAATACTGGAGACCTGAGTTTGATCCCTGGGTTGGGAAGATCCCCTGGAGGCGGGCATGGCAACCCACTCCAGTATTCTTGCCTGGAGGGCTACAGTCCATGGTGTTGCCAAGAGTCGGACACAACTGATGACTAAGCACAACCAGCACAGCACAGGATTTCATAAGGTCATTCTCTTCATCTCCAATCAGGAGAAATAACAACGTTTGTGGTGATAAAGCTCTTTTCTTATGTAGTTACCAAACCATTTTGTTTAATTCTTAATTTTTTTAAAAAAAAGAAGTGATTTTGGCATAGAGATGATGACTAGGCTGTGCAGTTCTGTGCTGAGGAAGTAAAGTAGAGGAAATAGAAAATAATAATGAAGGAAAGTATGTGAGAGCCAGTTGTCGTGTGTGGGGTTTCCATTTTTTTTGTTTGTTTTTGGCTATGCTGCACAGCTGGCAGGATCTCAGTTCCCTGACCAGGGATTGAACCTGGGCCACAGCAATGAAAGCCTGGAATCCTAACACTAGGCACCCAGGGAATTCCCAGGGGTTTCCTTGACTGTGTGTTTTATTGTCCATCCTTGGGGAGAGGCCAAAAAAGAGGAAAGACAAGCAGATACAAGCCTAGCCACTCTAGATGGAATAGACTTGATGCTACTCCACTGTAGGTAACATTTCTACTGAATACAGGGAAATCTTATGTATATTTGTATAAACCTTCTGAATATTTTAAATTCCCTGACATACACATGTAAGAGCCATTCATCAAAAAAGTTGGGTCCTAAATTAATGCTTTGACCATCCTTTTTTATGTATGAAGCTGTCTTACAGGGAAAACAGGTTAAAACTATTGGAGAATATCACTCACTGCTGTGCATGCATGCTAAGCCACTTCCGTCGTGTCCGACTCTTTGCAACCCCATGGACTTTAGCCTGCCAGGCTCCTCTGTCCATGGAATTCTCCAGGAAGAATACTTGAGTGGGTTCCCATTTCCTCCTCCAGGGTATCTTCCTGACCCAGGGATCGAACCTGTGTCTCTTAGATCTCCTACATGGTCTTTGTCAGGCAGGTTCTTTACCACTAGTGCCACCTGGGAAGCCCCGTCCTTCACTGCTAGTAAGTTACTTTTTAACACTTTGGAAATATTCAAAAAGTATTTTACTAAGTTAGTGGCTAAAACTTCAGAATTGATTATTTTAGTTCGCCACAGTCATCCATGCACCTGTATCATACAGTGTTAATGGATTTTCAACTTTATATTAAATCATTTTTAAGTTTCTAGTGGTTGTTGAGTCTTCTGAAATTGTTTGTAAAATTTTGTATTTGCATTTTTCTGCAAGAAGTTGCATGGCTTTTATCATATTCTCGATGACATCCACTCCCAACCCAATTCCACCATCACCACCCCACCCCCACCGAAAAAATAAAAAAGGTTAAAAAAACCCACTTCATTAGAGTATACCCATATCTTGGCATCAAAGAATATTTCCTATCATTTCCCTTTCTGCTCCAGCACCATGGACACAGCAGATAATTATAATAAGTATTTGTTTATTTGAACTGATAAAATAGATTGACTTTTAATATGTCCTAAATTATCTTCAGGTTTTACTGAAAACATTACCTACCTATCACTCTTCATTTCCACTGAGAGAAGGAGAATTAGGCCTTAACTTGTAGTGGAAAAATTAGGTTTGAGGTTAAAGAAGAATTTCCTAGCTGTTTCATTAAAATTTGAAATAAAGCACTGAACAGTTGTGGATCTCCTTCAGATGATAGCTTTAAAAACTGGATAGACATTATCTAAATGGATTCAGTTGAAACAAATGAATAAAAAAGATAGCACTCTATCTAATTCTGTGATTCTACAAGAAGATTGTTCAACATTATTTTTCATTTGAAATCTGTTTGATAATTAGAGAAATTAAAAATTTGAAAGACTAATCCTGATATTTGCATATTTAGTTAAAAAGACACTAAATAACTACTGACCCTTTCCCTGAATTTCTTTGTTTTAACCACCTTATTTTCCTTATTATAGAAAGGTTGGAGAGAAAAAAAGGGTCATTTAAAGAGGTGGTGAGTTAACTTACAAAACACCCTACCCTAAAGTGCAGAATATAATTGTAGACTTAGCACAGGCAGTATGGCTGGGTTATGGTTTACACTCACCTTGATAGAACATGAAAAGAACAGGATATTACATCATTGTTTGAAGTTGTAGCCACTTTCTGTTAAGATCGTGGCTCTCATAATTTTGAGTCCAGAATTGTGCCTTTTCTTCAGAGTATTTCATTCTAATAATGAGGCTGCTGCTGCTGCTGCTAAGTCGCTTCAGTCGTGTCCGACTCTGTGTGACCCCATAGACGGAAGCCCACCAGGCTCCCCCATCCCTGGGATTCTCCAGGCAAGAACACTGGAGTGGGTTGCCATTTCCTTCTTCAATGCATGAAATTGACAAGTGAAAATGAAGTCGCTCAGTCGTGGCTGACTCTTAGCGACCCCATGGATCGCAGCCCACCAGGCTCCTCCATCCATGGGATTTTCCAGGCAAGAGTACTGGAGTGGGGTGCCATTGCCTTCTCCAAGAATGAGGCTGCTGCTGCTAAGTCTAAGTCACTTCAGTTGTGTCCGACTCTGTGTGACCCCATAGACGGAAGCCCACCAGTCTCCCCCATCCCTGGGATTCTCCAGGCAAGAACACTGGAGTGGGTTGCCATTTCCTTCTCCAAGTTGGACCAAAACCAAATTCCTTGAGGAAAGAGATAAACAAAATTCTCTACATTATTCCTTTTCTTATCCTCGCATCCCATATTCATGTACCTACCTTATTGTATAGTGAATTTATGTAAAATGAACTCAACCACTATACTCGTTGTATTTGGGAAGATATTTACGTTGATCTGTGACTGAGTCAAGTGCCTTAAGTAAGCATATATCTAAAAATTGAAAAAAACTATAGCCAAAATGATGTGAAAACCAATTATGCTTTTCCTCAAGGCTAATACTTAGAAGAACTTTGATTTTATTAACTATTATATGACGGTTCACTTATATGACAGTTCACTTAATCATAGAATAAAATTTATTCATCTTTTATTACAACTGAGACCTGAATTTAATATGACTCATTAAATTTTCTTTTTAAAAAGAGTTTGGATTCTGACAAGCCCACGGAACCAATAAAAAGATCTCCTCTTCGCCAGGAAACAAACATGGCCAATTTTTCTTATCGCTTCTCCATATACAACTTGAATGGTAAGATGTAATTGAAAATGAAATGTAAAATAGTATGTTAAGTTTTATAATGTGGAAATAATACAGCAACAGTTACAATAGTTGAATATAAGAGCTATATATGCATAACAACTGAGTTCTTACATTTCTTTATTTGTGCGTTTTATTACTAATTCGGATGATCAGAGAAGAAAACTTAACTGGAATATAACTAAAATAGTTTCCTAGTTCTTAGTAATTGACAAAGTATATCCTCACATGGAATCCTACAACAAACTTGATTGTGTTATTATATTTGCAGTGGGATAAAGTCCAGTGAATTACTTGTTATTAATTTAAAAATCAGCCCTTCTGGCCTTTATTTAATGAACTATACCTAGTGGAGCTGACATTTCGATCTGTAATTACTTTAGGTCTTAACATTTTTCTTTTTATACCCTAAGATCTTTAGGTATTAACATCTCTACCAGGGCTATAGTCATATTAACACTTAGAGCCTCTGGTGAAAAATTGCATGAGGGATGTGGTTAATAGAACAGTATAAAATTTTTCTAATTTTTTAATCTGTCAACTCATAATTTTATTCTCTATTGATTACCACAAATCTTAAAAGATGGGCTCTTTGCTTCTCTCTTGGAGTTTATTTATTTATTTATTTTTTCTCTTGGAGTTTAAAATGAACAAAAAACTGTTAGAACTGTGGTATTTGATAGGCTTTATGCCCAATAGGGTGATTTTTTTTTTTTTTGCTTTTCCTCCTGCATTCGTTGACTGATTTATAGTAGAATGTATAAATTCTAATTCACTGTGTTCTGGAAACATTGCAGAAGCTTTGAATCAGGGAGAAACTGTGGATCTGGATGCCCTAATGGCCGATCTTTGCTCAATAGAGCAGGAGCTCAGCAGTATCGGTGCTGGAAATACTAAGCGTCAAATCACAGAAACAAAGGCCACTCAGAAGTTACCTGCTAGCCGACATACATCAAAACATGGCACCTTGAAAGGACTGTCTTCTTCGTCCAACAGGATAACTAAACCATCTCATGCCAACTACTCCCTGGATGACATCACCGCACAGTTAGAACAGGCCTCCTTGAGCATGGATGAGGCTGCTCAGCAGTCTGTACTGGAAGATACTAAGCCCTTAGTAACCAATCAGCACAGGAGAACAGCGTCAGCAGGCACAGTGAGTGATGCTGAAGTACGCTCTATTAGTAACTCCTCTCGTTCCAGCATCACTTCCGCAACCTCCAGCATGGATTCTTTGGATATTGATAAAGTAGCACGCCCTCAAGAACTGGATTTGACACATCAGGGGCAGCCAATTACTGAGGTAAGTGGATGAAACTTTCTTTCCTGTTATTTCGGTATTAAGGAGGCAATGGTATTTTTTCAGTCCTGTTCTAATAAATTTTCTTGTTTTTTTCCTACACTTAAAATTTATCAGAAATACCTCTAAGTTTCAAAATCAGACTATAGAAAGAATGTATTACTAGATACAGCAGTGTCACAAAGATGATTAAGAAAAAATTTAGTTTCTTTGGTTTTAGTCTTATGACTATTTGAAGTCCTTAAATTAATGTCAGTTGTATCAGAGAAGGCAATGGCAAGCCACTCCAGTACTCTTGCCTGGAAAATCCCATGGATGGAGGAGCCTGGTAGGCTGCAGTCCGTGGGGTCGCTAAGGGTCGGACACGACTGAGCGGCTTCACTTTCACTTTTCACTTTCACACATTGGAGAAGGAAATGGCAACCCACTCCAGTGTTCTTGCCTGGAGAATCCCAGGGATGGGGGAGCCTGGTGGCTTCCATCTATGGGGTTACACAGAGTCGGACACGACTGAAGTGACTTAGCAGCAGCAGCAGTGTCATATGATTAAGAAGCTTGAAGTGTGATTTATATTCAATATTTTACAAAGTTATGATAGCTGTTAAGCTGATAATTGCTTTTTAATATGTTTGTTATAAAATGGTCACTTGAGAAAATGGCTCATATCCCCTAGTTCTCCTAGATTGTAAGTTCTCAGCGTTTACTCCATTTTAGTATCAAAGAGTTGATGTAGTGTGGTCAAAAGAACCACTGGTCTTGGAGTCAGAAAACTTGGTTCCAAGTGTCTCACTACCCATTGGTCCTAAATGAGTTATTCAGTCTTGTGAACTCAATTTCTCATAAGTAAAGTGAAACTAGTAGTATATAGTCTGCCTTCTCCATACTGTGCTTCAGAGGGTCAAAAGTGATATAATAGACATGAACAGATTTTAAAAGATGAAGTTTTTCTGATATGATGGAGGTGAGGATAAGGAATGGATTTGTGATTAAATAAGTTGAGCAAAAGCTGAGCTTGATAAAGGAGAATTTTTTTAATGGAGTTTTGTTCATGAAGGAGAAAGCAATTTTGTTATAAGGTAGCAGCAAGAAAAAAGAAAATGGATGGGGCAGAATAAAACCAACCTTCCATTCATTTATATCTACAGTGCTCTCTAATAGAGTCAAATAATTTGTATTAATCAGTACTAAGTTAAAATCTTACAAAACATTGTTTAAGGACTTGTAGACAATTCAAAATTTGTATCTGTTACATTGATTTAATTTAGTTGGTCAATTTCTATCAGTCAGTAACTCTTGGTATCCACTCATGTACCCAGCTTCACTCTGGGCATTGTAGAGCACAAAAGAAGCATGAATCATGGTAATTTGAAGATAAATTTGAGTTTTGTTGCTTGTAAAGGAAGTTAGCAAATTATATCGAAGAATAAACTTTTGTTTATTTAATGAAACTTTCCTAAATGGTTTATATTCTGTAGAAAAGTGCTTTCTCCATTGTGAAACCTGAGCATTATCTTTAGCACCAGCTCCTTAGCATGTATCACTTACATCTTTTAGACTTACGTGTCTAAAATATGAGTAATATTTTATTAGAGATGTGCTTTCTTGTTTATTCTGTGTTTTGTATGTTCTTTCTTTTCAGTCATATTATTTTGATTTGGGTCAAGAGGCATGAGGACAGGTTATGAGCTAATTAAGAATCTTGGTATATGTGTTTCCATCTGTAAAATACATTGATTATAAAAGTTCCCTCAGTAAAAGCACACTCTTTATAAGTAACAGTTGAAACGCAAATAAAGTAAAAAGTGAAGTCTTCTCCTAGCAAACACTTCACATGGTATCTAGTGGTATCCATGGGCAAGGATGCCAGTGTACAATGATATAATATTTTAAGATAAGACCTAATGTAAAGTTTGGTGAGTAAGCCAGGAAAAAACAAGGAAAGGAGTTAAAGTCTTTTCCATCAGCCTGTTCTTTTGCCTTGCCAAGATGGGTAGAAAAGTGGTTTAACAAATATGGAACTTGTTTCAGTATACTTTTTTTCTGGATCTAGTCTGTTCTGATTCAAGCCAAAAAAACTGAAGGAGGCTTACTAGATCCCAAACCCGTGTATTAAATTGCCACCAGACTCAAATACAGTTTTTAAAAAAATAGTTTTACATGCATGGAGTTAAAGAGTCATGAAGTTCTAAAAAGACTTGTTACCAAAAAAAAATAAACTGCTACATATGCACACATGCATGCTGTATTCTGCTCCCAGGGATAAGCACTTTCTACTCTTCTAGCTGATTCTTAGTGTATTTACCTATCATTAAATCTCCAGTTAATACTGCTGTATCTTCATTTTTTTTTTCTTCAGTTGTTTGTGTTAACTGACTTCTAACTCTGGAAAATGAGGATATAGCGCTCCTTAGACAGTTCCCCTCTTTTCTCCCCTCCCCTTCCAATTTGTTTTGGTTGGGTAACTATTCAGTGTTTATATTATCATGATCTGTATACTTGCAGTTAACTACTAAACTGTATATACTTTCATTACATTTCCTTTTGGGGACATTCAGATCAGATCAGATCACATCAGTCGCTCAGTCGTGTCCGACTCTCCGCGACCCCATGAATCACAGCACGCCAGGCCTCCCTGTCCATCACCAACTCCCGGAGCTCACTCAAACTCATGTCCACAGAGTCGGTGATGCCATCCAACCATCTCATTCTCCGTCGTCCCCTTCTCCTCCCGCCCCCAACCTTTCCCAGCATCAGAGTCTTTTCCAGTGAGTCAACTCGTCGCATGAGGTGGCCAAAGTATTGCAGCTTCAGCTTTAGCATCAGTCCCTCCAATGAACATCCAGGATTGATCTCCTCTAAAATGGACTGGTTGGATCTCCTTGCAGTATAAGGGACTCTCAAGAGTCTTCTCCAACACCACAGTTCAAAAGCATCGATTCTTCGGCAATCAGCCTTCTTCACAGTCCAACTCTCACATCCATACATGACCACGGGAAAAACCATTGCCTTGACTAGACGGACCTTGGTTGGCAAAGTAATGTCTCTGCTTTTTAATATACTATCAAGGTTGGTCATAACTTTCCTTCCAAGGAGCAAACTTCTTTTAATTTGGGGACATTACATTTTGCTTTTCCTGGAATTAATTCTTTAAAATAGTTTTTTTTTGTATGTTTATTACTATTTCAACTCCAAACTTTCTCCCAGCTGATTAGATCTTTTATTTGGTTTGAATAAAATTGGTGTTTATTAATTTCATCTTCTTAAAATTATTTTTTGTTTTTTGAAATCTTTAGTATCATTCTTAGGTCTTTTCTCTCAGGTGGGTAAGCTGCTCCATGAAAGATTCTTCCAGTCCCCTGCATGGAGGGCATGTACTTTGTTGTCAGGGCTTTACAGCCCATTGGGAAAGAAGGCATGGGATATGGAAGGTCCTCAACACAACCTTCCATTTACTCGTTCTAGGTCAGGGTTTCTCACCCATCATCACTATTCACGTGCTGGGCCAGATAATTCTTTGTTGTTGGGCGCTCTCCTGTGCATTTGTAGAATGTTTAGCGATATCCTGGCACCTGTCTGCTAGGTGTCAGAACCGCATGTGCTCTGCTGTGCTGTGCTTAGTCGCTCACTTGTGTCCACCTCTTTGCAACCCCATGGACTGTAGCCTGCCAGGTTCCTTGGTCCATGGGGATTCTCCAGGCGAGAACACTGGAGTGGGTTGCCATGCCCTCCTCCAGGGGGTCTTCCCACCCCAGGGATCAAACCCAGGTCTCCCGCATTGCAGGCAAATAGATGTTTTACCTTCTGAGCCACCAGGGAAGCCTGCCATAGCTGCATGCTGCTGCTGCTGCTAAGTCACTTCAGTCGTGTCAGACTCTGTGTGACCCCATAGACGGCAGCCCACCAGGCTCCCCGTCCTTGGGATTCCCCAGGCAAGAACACTAGAGTGGGTTGCCATGTCCTTCTCCGTGTGTGAAAGTGAAGTCGCTCAGTCATGTCCGACTCGTAGCAACCCCATGGACTGCAGCCTACCAGGCTCCTCCGTCCATGGGATTTTCCAGGCAAGAGTACTGGAGTGGGTTGCCATTGCCTTCTCCATACACCCCTCTAATTATAAAGTCTCCAGACATTGGTACGTGTTCCCTGGAGGCAAAATTGCCCCCATTTGAGAATCACTGTGTTAAATAGAAAGGTTTAACAATAGCAGATCTGAGCCTTTTTTTTTCCATGGGAAATAACCTTGGATTTTCCTTTTCCTGGCATTCTTTTACTAGAAACTTGATTAATAAATATAGAATGTATCCAAGTAATATTGTTTATTGTAAATTGAACCTGATTGGTGATTGCATATGGACCAGGAAGACTGAGTGAATTCTCGAAGCCTATGAAAAGACACTATGCTTGATCATGGTGTGCAGTGTGTGACTCTTGTAAATGAGCATGAATATATGCCTCCAGCGACTCTGGAATCTACATACATTGGCTGTTAAAATGCACGGCTGCTTCCTGTGGAGTGTGAAGTTTCCCTAGGCCAGGGTAATGTCTGTGCTTATTCACATGGTCTCTCTCTCTTACAGTGATGTGTCCATAAAGGCCCCTGGTGGGTTGTGTAAATCCCTTCTGAAGATAGCACGTCGCATGATAGCACATTGTCTTTCTGCAGAACTAAGTGAACCTGGTGCCAAGCTGTGGTCTCTTGGTCCTATGAATGAATATCAGTCTGAACCTGAGACCACTGTTGATGGCAGGAAAAATCTGGGAATTAACTGCTTTCTTAAATATGCTTTCAGCCAATCCTGCTTTTAGTCCCACCTTCACTTCTGCTGCTTCTGCTTTGAGGTTACAAAATGTAAATTGGGGTGCTTCTCTGCTTTTCTCCAGTTTTAGCTTAGCATTCAGCTTTCCTTGGGCATGCTGAGTTGTGTACATTCAACCAGATGCTTCTAGCTTCTAGATTTTTGTCATGTCTTCTCATGAGCTTGTCTTTAACACAACAGCAACAGCAGAATCCTTTTTCTTTGTTTTAGCAGGGTTTATGGAGGGAGTAGAACTGCCCCATTGGCCATTCACAGTCTCCTTCTCCTGTCTATAGTCTCTTAGCCTTGGAGTCCCCCAGGGTGCAGGCATCAGACTACCTTTCTTTCTGTCTCCTTCTTTGGTGATCTTACACACTGAAAACTCCCCAGTTTTAATCCCCTTCTCATTTATTTAAGGTACACTAACCCCCCTTCGGAGAAGGCAATGGCAAGCCACTCCAGTACTATTGCCTAGAAAATCCCATGGATGGAGGAGCCTGGTAGGCTGTAGTCCATGGGGTCACTAAGGGTCGGACACGTCTGAGCGACTTCACTTTCACTTTTCACTTTCACACATTGGAGAAGGAAATGGCAACCCACTCCAGTGTTCTTGCCTGAAGAATCCCAGGGACGGGGGAGCCTGGTGGGCTTCCGTCTATGGGGTCACACAGAGTCGGACACGACTGAAGTGACTTAGCAGCAGCAGTAGCAGCAACCCCCCTTACATCCTAATCCCTCTAAAACGATGGTTCTCAACTAGAACTGAGTTTGTCCCCCAGGAGACACTCAGAAATGTCTGGAGACATTTTTGGTCATCAGTGATAGAAGGGTGGTACTGATGTCCGGTAAGTAGAGGCCAGGGGTGCTGCTAAAATCCTACAATAGGGCAGCCCCCACAACAAAATTATCTGACCCAAAATACCATCAAGGTTGAGAAGCCATGTTCAAAAGTCAGTTAGCATCTATCACTCACTATCAGCAATATGGCAGTAACACCGTGTTGTGCAGAGCTGTCTATTGACAGTTTCTGATAAAGATCAAGAAAGGACTGGCATTAAATCATCTTTAGATTCAAGGGAATACAGGTTTCTTTAGCCAGTGTCTCTCCCTGAACTCCAGACTCGTGCATCCTCTTTCTAATCAACACCTCTATTTGGTCATCTGAAAGGTAACTCAGATGTAACTGGTCTAAAACTGAAGTCCTAATCCTTTCTCCCAAACTTATTCCTCCCACAATCTCCTCCATCTCAGTTAACGGCTATTATGTCCTTCCAGTTTATCTGCAAAATGCTTGGAGTCTTTATCTCCTCTTTTATTCCCCATTCTCCTTCCAGTCCAGCAGCCAATTTTGTTGCCCTAACTTCAGAATATACTCAGACTTGGTCACTTCCCACCACCTTCACTGCCATCAAGACAACATTGTCTTGAGACACACAACTAGTCGTCTTTGTTCCCATTCCTTTAACAGTCTGTTATCCCCATGGCAGCCCTGAGTGGTCCTAGTAAAGGTAAGTCAGATCTTGCCCCTCCTGTTTTCAAACCCAAAGACTTTGTATTTTCCCTGTTTTCAAACCCAAATCCTGCAGGGCCTTACCAGATTGGCTTTCTGTGGCTTGTCCCTACACTCCTTTCTTCCCTTCCTCCCTTGCTCTGTCAGTTCTCTGCCGGTAGTCAGAGCCTACTGCAGAGCCCTTTTACCTGCCCCCCCACCGCCCCCGCCTGGATATACTTCCTCAGGACAGTACCCCTATACTGCCTTCAGGAGTTTGCTCACATGTCACTTTCCCAGTGAGGCCTTCTGTGATCGCCCTGTTTTAAATGAATTCTTCTTCCTCCGTCCTGTGAGTACTTACCTCCCTTTTCTTACAATATTTTTTCTTTATTTACGGCTGCACAGGGTCTTGGTTGCCATGCTTGGCTGTTCTCTGGTTGGAGCACGCAGGGGCTGCTCTGCGTTGCGGTGTGTGGGCTTCCCGTTGCGGTGACTCAACACAGGCTCTCGGCACCGTGGCTCAGGAGTTGTAGGAGGAGGGCTTAACTGCCCCATGGTGTGCAGGATCTTCCCAGACCAGGGGCCGAATTTGTGTTCCCTGCCTTGGCAGGTAGATTTCCAGCCACTGGACCACCAGGGAAGCCTGTTATCTCCCTTTTCCGCTTTATTTTTCTGTTTATCACCATTTAGAATACCATATGCTGCTGCTAAATCACTTCAGTCGTGTCCGACTCTGTGTGACCCCATAGACGGCAGCCCACCAGGCTCCCCGGTCCCTGGGATTCTCCAGGCAAGAACACTGGAGTGGGTTGCCATTTCCTTCTCCAATGTGTGAAAGTGAAAAGTGAAAGCGAAGTCGCTCAGTCGTGTCTGACTCGTAGCGACCCCATGGACTGCAGCCTACTGGGCCCCTCCGTCCATGGCATTTTCCAGGCAAGAGTACTGGAGTGGCTTGCCATTGCCTTCTCCTATATATATAGAACTCTTCTATATATATAGAATACTATATATTTGACTTTATTTTACTCTAAAAATTTTGCTTGTCTGTCTTTTCCACTTGAATGTAAGCTCCATGAGGAGAGGGATTTTCAAAAATTTTCTATGATTCCTAATGTATCTTTAGCACGTAGAACATTATTTGGCTCATAAGAGAAGCAGTCAGATATTTGAACAAGCATTTAAATATATGCACGTGTTCGATCCATCTTTGTCTAGAAGTTCTGTACTTTAAAATTATCAGCAGTTTTCTTTCAAGATGGTCAGACAGAGTGCTTCAGGTGAAGTAGCATATGAAAATCTGATAGTGAAACTTTTTTTTTAGACACCTCTCAGTTCTTTAGAGGCAGTAATTATACCTGTTCTAAAGAAACCTAGGACAGAATAGTTACTCTCACTGAAGTTTAGTGACACTAATACCAGTTAGAAAAATCAATCTGAGATTGGTACTATTGCATCTTGGGGATGTGGGTATTCAAACCGCCCATCTGAAAACAAAGTAATCCTATAGCTTTTCTTTCTACCTCCTTGCTCTCTGAAGCCAACAGGGCTAGGCATAGTATAATTTCACATCAGGAAGAGTGTGTCTTTTTCTCCTGCTTTTCTCTTTCTTGACTTTTGTTGAAATACTGTGCTTTCAGGCACTTCACATATGTTATTTCATTTAAGCCTCCAACTATCCCTTTGGTAGGGGCATTATTCCAAAGAGGGGATTAAGTAGGTCAAACAACCAGAAAGTCTGTTTTTGAATTCCAAAACTATAACATTTGCCTCCCAGCTTTTATCAGTATCTTAAAAATAAAGTGAAGCTGATCATCAAAAATGATTATTTCCTGAATGTTTGATTTAGCTCTATGGATAAACATAAAAATGAGTTACAGAATAATTTTAGTATTCTTATGAAATCCATCAGTAGTGTTCATTTGCTGTTTTTAAATTTAGAATTCATTGTAGCCGAAGTAAATTCTAATAAAGACTCTATAGCAATGTGAAATAAATGTTACAGTTGACTTACTGGTACTTTTATTCACATTAACAGATAAAACAATACTTTTTAATAAGACAGCAGTTTGCAGATTTAAATAGTAATTGCATGTTATAATAAAGTAGGGTTTACTGATAAAAGGTTCAGTTCAGTTCAGTCACTCAGTAGTGCTACAGTATACCTGTGTATTTATTTTCTGGTGGGATTTAAACTAACAATTCCTCTGAATTTGGAATCTTATACACAAAAATATATTTTTTAAATGAAAATGCTTTTAGAAACATTTACTGAAGCTTATGGTTGATTCAAAAAATTCTGCTGAATCTTTAAGAGTATTTGATAATGTATTGTAAATATTTTGATAGGAAAAATTCCTAAATATTGGAGCTACTAAAGCTTTTCAGTGTTGTGGGGTTTTTTTCCCCCTCATGTGTATGGGTTTTTTTTTTTTTTTTTAATGAAATCTCTGTGGATATACCAGTATGTTGATAACTTGTGATATGCAACATAGCATATGATAGCTTCAGTGTAATTCCTTTACTTTCACTTTCCAGAACTATTTCAAGAATAAATGTGTGCAGAAATCTTGAGATATTGGAAAGAAAACAGCAGTTGTGTTTGTTGTAATATCAGGTAGCATTGACATTGAGGTCCCAAGTTATTCTCAGAAAGCAACTTTTTGCTCTGAGATAATAACTAGATGGGAGCTCAGGGCTTTGTGAAATTTTAAGAGGCCTGCGTATCTGAAAGATTGGAGTTACTAGTTATTACAACTACGTTTCTCCTAAAATTCTAATGGCTATGTTGCTGCATCTCACTGAAATTTATGCACATGTATCAACTTGGTGTTTTAATTCTAGATTTCACTGGCCTAGGAAGGTAATAGAAGGGATAGGTACAAACACACCACCCAGTCAACACTGGCATGTAGGCCCTGATGCTTGTTTTGTGGATTTCTTAGATACCTGGAAGCGAAAAAGCATTTTTATTTGGTTTTAAGTCTGTTTTGTTTTGTGTTGGGAGGTCTGATAAAGAACATTATACTGGCTATATAATGGCCAGTTAAATATCTAGGAGAGGAATAAAAAGAAGAGGAGGGGAAATAGAAAGTAATATCAGCTACTGTGTTATTGCTTATTCTGTGCTGGGCATGGTGCTTTACATGTCTTAATACTGAATTTGTACAGAGCCTTGAGAATAGGTACCATTACCACTATTTTACAATGAAAGGAACAAAAGCAGAAAGTGACTAGGTAACTTTCCCGAGGATTTGAACCCAGGCAGTCTGGTTGTAGAGTTCCTACAGCATTACCTTGCTACTTCATCATAAAGTTGAAGGAGAATCTAGACAAGGCTAGACCAGCCAGTGTGTCTCAGATCCAAGCCTAGAGACAGAACTACGTGGGCAGTAGAAAAAAGGCAAAGAGATTTATGTAGTAACATCCCCATCTGGTGGAGTGTTAGTATATTCCTGAATATGTTGTTAAAATTTAACAAATATAAGCTAGCTGTAATCTAAATGAATTGAGGTTTAAATAAAATTCAAATGATGGATGGTGGTTTCCCATTCTTCTTCTAATAATAATAATGTTATTATTGCTCCTTTACTCTTTATAGTAACATTTGGAGATAAATGCTGTCGTTACACCATTTTACACATGAGGAAACAGGTTAAGTAATAAGCCCAGAGTCATATTGCCAGGAAGTGACTGAGCTGGGGTTTGAACCCAAGGCACTCTGGCCACCCCATAAGGGTCTGGATTCTTAACCATCATGCTATATTTATTTTTAATATTTGTGAAGAGCATGTAACCTCAGTGCAAGATGGATGTAAATCTGTTTTATTGAAACATTAATATGTGTTCACAAACCTCTACTTTCTTCCAGTTGATATCTAAAGTGTTAGCTGCCAAAAGAAAATGTTGTATTTTGTAGCCATGACTCTGGTAGAAGGTCATTCATTTCTTGATTATGGCTCATATTTCAGAACACTGCTTTTCTACACATCCTTCCCAACAAGATTCTGGCTCATAAATGGTACACGTTATAGGTTCAGTTCAAGAAAGTAGTGATTCATAATTTACTTTGCAGAGATTTGTGGAGTTTTTGAGAGATTGATAGAGAACATGATAGCTTTGTAACAAATGAAACTTTTTGAAACTGAGATGGTGTAGAGCAAACTTTATGTGAGTTGATCTTCACATTCACTTATGTGTTTTAAACACAGATTTTAGATTTATGAAAGTAGTGATAAAGAAAAGGTAGAAATTGGGGACTTCCCTGGTGGTTCAGTGGTTAAGATTTCACCTTCCAATGCAAGGGGTACAAGTTTGATCCCCAGTTGGGCAGCTAAAATATGCCTCCTAGCCAAAAAAAAAAAAGCAAACATAACAAGCAATATTGTAACAAATTCAGTATAAAGATTTAAAAATTGGTTCACATTGTCTTTGATACTTACCATGTGTATATTCATTTTTGGTAAGGATGTGTTGAATTTCAATAACTAATAATGTTCCATCATACTGTTTAACATGGCATGTAGCCATCTCTTGTTGAACACCTTGGATTATGATTTTTTTTTTTTTAACCAGTAAGCATTTGGAACTATGATGGGAGCTTGTGTGGGACTGAGCCTAGTGAGAATAGATTTATTTTTTAACTTTTTATTTTGAGATAATGTCAAACTTAGAGAATTTTGAAAAAATAGTACAAAGAACTCATGAAAATCTTACTCATGTTCACTAATTTAACATTTTGCCACATTTACTTTATTATTTTATATATATATATATTTTTTCCCCTGAACCAGTTGAGAGTTGGTTGCATTTTTCATGCCCTTTTAGCTGTTAATACTTAAGTACTCATTTCCTAAGAATGAGGATATTGGCAATGTAGATTTGATAGGCCTCCCACTGATGTGGTGACTGACACAGTGTTACAGAATATGTTGAGTGAGAAAATGTAGAGAGAGGAAAGCAAAATCAGCCTTGGTCTGGCTAAGCCTGCGTGGCATGAGAGCCAAGAAGAAATAGCTATTCATACATTCCATAAATGCTGGAGTACCTGGACACTGTGTTGGGCTGTAAGGGATAAAACTGTGAACATAATACATAGTGTCTTTATGAGATTATACTTTATTGTATGAGGGGAGGGATGTCAGAACATACAACTGAAGCAATTTTAGTACAGTAAGGCAAGTGCTATGAGAGGAAAGACAAAAACGTTGGTTAAAAGGTCATAGATGACTTTAAGAATGAATTACAGGATGCATTACAACTCAAAGGATGAAGACTTTGGAGAAGAAAGGTGGATGCTAGATTGCAGGGAATTAATAAGTGCAAGAGGTACACTGTAGCTGAATTCAGGAAACTTGGCAGTAAAAGGTAGAAAATAATAGTTTAACAAGAGAAGGGTACCCAAAAGAATATTTTTCTGTCCTTCCCATCCCAATACGCTGGACCAGTTGAGTGTCAGAGACTGGGATATTAGAGGGGGAATGAGTGGGATCTCGGACATGGTTAGCTTTGGAGGGGAGAAGCAGGTATTAACTCATGGAACTGGAGAGAAGGGTGAGAGTATAGACATAGCTGTAGGATACCTTTTAGAGATGAAGATTGTCATGATAGATAGGTGTGGTTTCCTTAGTAATGGAGGGAAGTGAAGGCATATGAAGAGGTGAAAGAGTGAAACCAGGAACTTGAAGAACTTGGAAACTACTTAGAACAAGCCTAGAGGGAATGATAAGAGAGAGAGGAGAGAAAAAAGCGAGTACTGCCAACAGCAGTTAAGGCCCATTCAAAGTTCAGAAGTATGAATTGGTACTGGACAAGGTATTTCTGGGTAGTTCTGTCATAGAGCTCTACTGTCCAGAAGAAGAGTGAGGTTATCTTTAAATTATAAAGGGTTAGGATCGTCAGGTTCTTACCTTTTCTATTTTTGCAGAATACAATGAGGTGCATGCAACTTTTCATTACTATTTTGTTTCAACAGTTCATTTCAATGATCTTTTCTCTTCCTGCATGGTAATGAGAACTGCCCTTTTCCACCTCCTTTACCTATCATTTTCTTCCTTCCTGCATTTTCACAGCATGCTATTTCTCTGAGATGTCCCAGCAAGCAGGCCAAGCGTCATATTGACTTCACAGAAGAACAGGCTGAACTGACACCTGTAAGTTCTGTAATCATGTCCATTGGGACTACTGAAGTATCAGTGAAGAGGAATGCATTCTTTAGAACTCCTGATGGTTAAACCTTGTCATATATCTCAACTTTTTGAATAAAAATTAAACCAGGCTTAAAAAATACATGAGCAGAAACATGAACAACCATATGATACAGTACCATTGAATATTAATACTCATGGTAAGATTGTGTTGGTGATAGCGTATCTGGTACAGAGAAATTTTTTATTGGAACCTGAACCACATACTTTCTTTTTTGTTCTTAAGCTAAGGGCTTCTGTAAATTTCTCAAGATATTACTAAATCTAACTGTTCTTCAGAATGGGGATATCAAGTGTATGACTTCTGTGCCAATGCTTAACTGAAACCTAATTTCTTTAAAAATATTTCCTCTGGTCATTGATTAACGAACCTGGATGTTTTAGAGCTGTGCTGTTCCATGCAGTGACCACTAGCCAGATGAGGCTATTGAACACTCCAAATGTTAATCCAAATGGAGATGCAGTATAAAGATAAAAATACATGCTGGACTTCAAAGACTTAGTACAAACAAATAAATAAAAGATGCTAATGTTAGTTTATTTCACCATTTTCTTTTTACTTTTTTAAAAAATGTAGTTACTAGAAAATGTATTTGTAGCTCGTATTGTTTTTCCATTAGACAGTGCTGTTTCAGGGTCATCTATGAAGCACTGAAAAAAAAAAAAAGATTCCCACGCGCCCGCAGGTGAATAAGATTCCCCCCCCAGGTGAATAAGATTCCCTCTGACCTCTCCTTCTCCCCTCCTCTTCTTCCTTCCTCCCTTCCTGTCCTTTAAAAATACTGGTAGTAACCCAGTGAATTGATTTCACAAGTCACTACTGGGTTATATCCTGCTTAGTGAAAAACTTTCTCCAACCTTACCTCTGGCCTGTCCCCTAAACTCCTAAGTACCAGCCACCCTTAGGAATCATATCTGCGTTGTCATCTCTTCCAACTCTGGCAGCAGTGCTCAGTCCTTTCAGCCCTAATACCTGTATCTTATAACAAATAATTTATAACATTATCCTTACTATCCCAAATGAAATTCATCAATAATATAACTTACCCACACACCCCCCTTTTATAGTGATTTTAATGCCCTATTACCTAGTATGAGGGAGAAATAGCCTAATGTATATATTTTAGTTTTTAAGTGGTTTGCCATTTAAAAACTGTATTAAAAGACACAATGAAAAATAGTCAAATCCTACACCTACGTATAATTAAGAACTTCGGATTTAAGAAGAGAAGATCAGAAGTCATTTTTACAGGAAAAAGAAATGTGAGTGGACCCAGAATTAAAACATACTGTGACACGTAATAACAGACAAAACACTCCTCTATATAGTAACTAATAAAAGGGAAATAACCTTAAATGAAGTGGGAATAATGTGCTGATACAATTTATATATTACCAAAAAAAAGAAAAGAATTGCAAAATTCCTGCAAATAAAATGATTCTTTCTTGTAACTGTAGTGACAAAATTATTCTCTGCCTTGTAGCATGGGGTTAGGTAGTAATAAAATGATTTTTACATTTGACTTTTTACATTATAGATTTCTCATTGTGCTGTATTTTAAATAACTCTGAAAGACAAGCAATTGAAATATTTTAACACAATCTGTGTTACTGAAACTCAGTGAAATTCCTGCCTTTCATTTCTTCTCATTATTAGTATTTAGTTCTTAATTTTGTTAAAAGCAGTTTCAGAACTCTTATCATTTACTTGCGTGTGACAGAGTGCACACTGATGCTACCAGTTTTGGTACTGGCAAATTTTTTTTTTACTTCAAGCTGATTTTCCGTTGGTGAAATGATTTCCCAATGTAATGAGTAATTCTTGGTAAATGTTGAACAGAATTAAGTGCAGGCTTCCCTCAATTTCTGGTAAGTAAATAGCATTCCTGAAACAGTCATTGAATATCAAAATTACACAGAAATACTTTGTGCTTATATGTAAAATGGAGTTGCTGAGTTCTAAACTCAGATTGTTATAAACAGAAATTCCCAGCTATATGATTTTCCATATAAGGACATTAAAAATTCATGTGTGACATGGAACTTTGGTTGTTAATTCTGTGCCAGGCATCTAGTATTTATGACTTCCCTCCTCGTAAATACCAGTAATGCCCCTTCCTCCTCATTGTGACAGCCCAGAATATTCCCAGCTTTCCCTGAAATGCCTCCCAGAGGGAAGCACCACCAGCATTGAGAACCACTGATATCTCCCTTTGCTCTGTCTGTGCCCTCCACCCCACTCAGAGCTGCCTTCTACTCATCCTGCAGGACTTTAGACTCTAGGCCTTTTCAGCAATACTTTGCTGAACCTCTGATTTGGGTTTAGACACTGTCTCTACCTCTTAATACCACTTACACACTGCATTGTAGTTGTCAGTTATCTCCCTATTAGACTCTACACTCTGTGAGACCAGGTAATGCCTGTCTTGGGTACCTTTCCATCTCTTGTGTCTGGCGTGGTTCCAGGCTCAACATTGAATAAATAATTGAGTCAATTAAAAAAGAGGATAAAAGAAAGAAAATGGGCTACTTTGAATGAATTAAAAATAGGCTGCTGACTTTGCGTTAGTGGTGAATGAAAGAAAATATAAGAAGGCCCTGTATGCAGCTGTGTGCATTTTTGTTACCAGCAACGTGTACCAAGACAGAGACTAATTTAATGATGTGCCCAAAGCACTATTCTCTCCGTCCTCCAACTGAACACCACTCTCCTCATCCCTCTCGCATCCTTCTCCAGTAACCAGTTCTCCCACCTCCATTCTGAGGAATTCTAGAGCCATGTGTGACTGGCAGCAGTAGGCGAAGATAGATAAAGGAAGACATTTATTGACAGAAGGCATTTGCTGCTTCTGGTTTCTAGATTTTTGTTTTTTTCAGCTATAGTCCCTGTAGTTAGAGGGAACATGGAGCCCTAACCTCCCTCCCTGCTAGCAGTTAACTAACTCCCTGTCCCAAACACGTGTGTTCATCTACGTTTGTGGTCTCATTTTTCAGTTGTGTCATTCTTGGGAGTCACCAATCATGATTATCTCCTTTTTTTTTTAAAGTTCAGTATTTAAACTCTATTTTTGATGAATATTATTTTTGTACAATATTATGCAAAATATTTTATTTAAACCTTCAATATTTTTAAATCAGTAACTTCTACTTCAGGGTCTCTAAACAAATACAGTTAGATAAAATCTGATCAGATAGTTTTTTGGATTTTTTTTTTTTTTTTTTAGTAATTTGAAGTCTTGAGGTGATTTGAAGATGGAGTAAATTTTGTAAGCCTTTTTTTAAAGTTTAAACTTGAATTTAATGTCTAGAGTTTTATTTGTTTTGGGCTTCCCTGATGGCTCAGACAGTAAAGCGTCTCCCTACAATGTAGAAGACCTGGGTTCGATCCCTGGGTGGGGAAGATCCCCTGGAGAAGGAAATAGCAACCCATTTCAGTATGCTTGCCTGGGAAATTCCATGGACAGAGGATCCTGATGGGCTACAGTCCGTGGGCTTGCAAAGACTCAGACACGACTGAGCAACTCACACACACACACAGACTTGTATTTACCAAAGAATAATTGGTTTTGATGGCCTCAAGCAAATTTTTTTTTTAATTTGAAAAAAAAATTATCTGAATAGAGAGATTCTACTCATTTTGGGCATCTCTGAGAAAGTAATTTTTGTAAGATAAATAAGACTAGGCATTCAAGAAATTATTTTCTATATGTTTTACATAATCATGTAATAATGTTTTTGTCACTATATAGGAATAACGAAAAATGAATAGGAAAAGGGCAGTGAAAATTATAGTCGGTCTTTTTAGTTTCCTTCTCAGTATTCTTCCTGGTCTTAGCTAATTGCTAACCCGCGTTCGATCCCTGGGTGGGGAAGATCCCCTGGAGAAGGAAACGGTAACCCACTCCAGTATTCTTGCCTGGAGAATCCCATGGACAGAGAAGCCTGGTAGGCTACAGTCCACGGAGTCGCAAAGAGTCGGACACGACTGAGCGACGGAATGGAACGGAACCTCAAATTAAATTAAGTTTGCAGAAATTTTGCTTATCTCCTGTTTTTCTAATAGACAAGTCAACTAATACTTACCTTCAGGAGATTATACCATCTAGGTAATTGAAGGCTTAGAGATGATTTTCTTTGTGCTTGTTTGACCTTGTTGGTGCTGATATTGATGAATATATTCAATTTTTGTTTTAAACCTTGGGGTTTTTGTTTTGGTCTGGTTCTGGCTATTTTTTTTACCACCTAGGTGTGGGTGAAAGGTCAGGTATGCTTGTAAGGCTCTTGAACTAAAAGCTAAAAAAAACAAAAAAACACAGGCAATGACATACAATATGGCAAACCAACTATAGTATAGGTACAAGCAAAAGTTAATATTATTTTTTGTAATAGTATTTTAATTTTGAAGTAGTATATTGTATTATCTGTGACAGTGAGCTTTATGAGAGTAGGTGCTGCTTTAGTATTTATTTTTCTCTCCAAAAATTTGTTTCTCAAGAATAACTTGATAATAACTTGATATATACTTAGATTTATAAAGGATAATATTGTGAAATATTTTCTATAATTCCACACAGCTGTGCCATGTATTGTTTTAAATGATGGTTAATAACCACATAACATTAAAAACTACTTAGAATTATTTAGGGATAAGCAAGTCTGACTTACACATATATCGAAAAAGCTGCAATATATACTATATGAGTTCAATAAATATGATTGCAATACTGAAACGATTTTAAGGGAGAAAAGGACACTTAGGGACTGCGTTATTCACAAATCATTTCTGTGAAAATATATAAATTTAACCAATTAAAAGTACAACGTTTCATAATATTTTGTTTATGTCATTCGTGTACAAGTCCTTTACTTGGGCAATGCAGTACTATTAGTATGTAATAAGTGAATTCATAAAATTTTACTGAAAACATGATACCAATAAGCAAAATATTTATGAACATTTTTCGTCTTGGTGTAGCTATCATTGACCAGAAATAATTGCAGAAGTTTTAAAACTGAGGTAGTTTTTTTTTTTCCTCCTCAAATGGAAACCCACTCCAGTGTTCTTGCCTGGAGAATCCCAGGGACGGGGGAGCCTGGTGGGTTTCTGTCTGTGGGGTCACACAGAGTCAGACACGACTGAAGTGACTTAGCAGCACAGCAGACTACACTATTTAAAGCTATGTAGGTCTTGTATAGGCTTTAACAAGAGGAAGAAATATGGTTAGTCATTGGGCTTTGACACCTACTTATTTGTGCTGCATGAACAGCACTCACAAGCACAGCCCTGGGAGACAAGCTGCTCCATGATCTTTGCAGGGTGTAATCCATTTTCCCAGAGTGAGGGAGCAGCAGGAGTGGGCTAGAGCATGACTCTTGGCATGGGCGGGTCTCTCCCTTCCCTTCTTCTTCTTTTTTTTTTTTTTCTGTTTTTAAATTTAGCTACATTTCACTGAGTTTAGGTGAAATATGAAATTAATGGTAGAGAATCATTCTTGCTTTGTCTACTTTATATTTTAAACTCATGAAACCTCCACTGACTTCTATTGCCTTTTTTTGTTTTGTTTTTCTCTCTTTTCCTGCACAAGCACTCCTATCTGGACAGGGAAACCTCCCTTCTTCTGAGAAACATTGCAGGAAAACCTTCTCATTTGCTGACCAAGGTGATACTTCTTCCACCTGCATGTAAATATTTATTGCGTTGTAGGTAGAATGTAATTTCTGTTTTTGATTGTGCTCTCAGGTTACTGAGGTTGTGCTTTCTTGTTTCTGCACCCTTGTTCTTAATAGAGGTATTTTTTCCTCTTATTGAAGGTAATTATTTATTGACCTTAATGACTATCAGAAAATATTGAGAGTAGAAAATACTTGCAGTAGTTTTTCACTAGTTTTTAACTTTTATAAATACCTGACAATCTTCCTAAGTATGTTGCACTTTTCTAGTTTAACATTGTATTTCATTTTAAAGTCTAAAAATCATTGCTTGATTTTAGCTTTTAATACTAATAGTCATGCATGCTGTGAGTTTCTTTAGCCAACTTTGTTTTCTAATTTTTGTTTATATTGTCAATGCATCATTTAATTATTTATTTATATAAACATAATCTTTACATTAGTGTAATCAAATTAGAAGAGAAGGCTGCAGTTTAAATTTCTCAGTTCTCTGTCCTCAGAATGGTTTGAATTAGTCTAGCTGGATTTTCATTGGGCTGGTATTTTACAGTTTAAAATCATTTAACCATTATCATCATTAACTCGGGAAGCACAGGATATGGAGTTGAATAGCTTTCTGTCTCTTTACAAATCATGTTTTTATTTTGTTACTTAAATGTTAAATTCAAGCATGTCTGACTTATAGTTTCTGAAGAATATACAAATTATGGCTAATTTCACTAAATTTTTATTATTGTATCTGAAATTTTCTTTAAAAAAATTTTCTTAACTTATAAACTTGCGAAAGAAGATGGTAAACTTAAAATTAAAATCTCCCTAAGTGTCCACTTAAAGAGAAGACCCAAGAATCAGCAATAAGAACTTTCTTTTGCTTGAGTTTCTCTCCTGGAAGGAGATCTAGGAATAGGGTAGAAGCAACTTAAAGATGAGATAAGTTTAGAAATCTAAGCACATGATAACCATGTACTTTATAAACATAGCAAAGTTCACTCTCTCCCTGGAATTCACTCTCAGAGCCTCAGTTAGGATCTTTCTAGATCAGACTTCTCTCCCTGAGAGGTTGCTGTCACACATTTCCTGGAGGATGCCCAGCACCTCCAATTCTTTGAGTCTTCAGCTTCCTTACCCACACTGTCCCTGAAGCCTCATAGTTTATATCTGTTGTCGTTTTTTGACAGCTCTATTTCTGTTCAGGATGCTTCCACTCTCCTAGTTGCCCAGGTTCAAGCCATCTCATGCTTTTCTTCTCACTTACTGTTTCAGAGCTCTAGTAAGCTTGTCAGGATCTGCAGGATTGACTGAATTCATCCACCCATTTTATTCCCATTGCCACTACCTAAAACAGCCTCATATTTTTTAGTAGAGCGACTATTCTTGTCTATTTTTGCCTGTCATACCTCCAGTACATTTTGTACACTGCTCTCAGATGAAGTGTAACATTTTACCACTTCCACTGTCTGTTTTTCAACATATATTTGTTGAGTCTTGTACTATGTTAGGTGCTGGGATATAATACTGTGGACATTTTCCCTGCCCTCAGGCATTGGGAATGTAGATAAAAAGAACGTTTACACGCACATGTAAACAGATTCTAAATGATGTTACGTATTATGAAGAAAACAAGTGAGTAATAAGGAATACAGGGGGGAGGATTAGAGCTACATTTCCTTTAGATGGTAAGGTCAGCAAAGGCTCTTCTAAGTGGGTGACATTTAATTTAAAGCTTGAAGGATGAAAAGCAGCCAGCTTGAGGGTGAAGGAAAATGCTCCAAGTGGAGAGGTCCATGAGAAAAGAGCCTGTCATATTTGAGGAGCTGAAGAAAGACTGTGTTGCTGGAGCCACAGTAGTTGAATGAAGTATCTTGATTTGTGTTTGGAGAGGTAGATAGGAATCATTAATTGAAGGCGTGCTGGGGAGTGTGTGTTTTTTCCCTAAATGCTGTGAGAAACCATTGAAGAGAGTAACTTCATCCATTCAACAAATGGAAAATAGTTGTTTGCAAGTTTGGGATAAATGCAGTCACTTCTCATCTCCTTCTGCCTGAGAGCTGTTGCCACCTACTGCATCCACAGTAGAGCCATCTGAGTGTTGGAGTGGTGGTATTACTGCTGTATGTAGCCAACATCTGACTCTAGCTGCCTCTATATCCTGCCCTACTTATATACAGTTACGCATTTGTCATTTGAAAATAACTGGGTAGCGTAGAACCTGAACATTTAGGGTGGAGTGGGGAATGGAGTCAAGAATGAGGTGTTAGAAGTTCCTAGATAACCAGAGCCACAGGGCCTCTATTTGTCAGTGCCCTCTGTACCATAGCACATGGCTGTTTTGAAGCTAAGTTGAGCTTATACTTCTTTCATACCACTTGTGTGGCTGTCTGATTCCCCCAAAAGCATGGTGTCCCAGTTACTGACTCACCTCTGATCTGCACTTTTCCAAACTAGGACTTTATAACACTTGATAGTTGAACACAGTAAAATGAACACAGGAACACTGCTTAGGGCCTGGAATGCAAAAGGAATGCTTATTGCTTGTTTGTTTCCATCATCAATCCAATTGTCATTATATTACTAATGAAATAACTACCCTGTATACAGTTCTGAGGGGCTTCCCTGGTGGCTCAGTGATAAAGAATCCGCCTGTAATGCAGGAGATGTGGGTTCTATTCCTGTTTTGGAAAGATCCCCTGAAGGAGATAGACTCCAGTATCCTTACCTGGGAAATCCCAAGGACAGAGGAGCCTGGCCGGCTACAGTCCATGGGGTTGCAGAAGTGTCAGACATGACTGAGTGAGTAAACAACATACAATTCTGAGTGGGGAGCCTCTGCAAAAGCAATGCCAGCCTGTTTCTTCTAGGAGCGTCTTTACTGCTGGCACAGAATGTTTTATAAATGGGAGCAGTAGGCAAAGGATCCATTGCTGACCTGATGCCCGTAAGTCTCTGGGTGCCATTAAGAAGACTTTCCCTGGCCTCCTGATACAGTAACACATCTTTGTCCCTCTTTATTCCCTTAGCCTGCTTTATTTATTTATTTTTCATAGAACTTACCACTGACTGACTTATCCCATATCTCTCTCTCTGTCTTGTCTCATGTTAAATGTAAACTCCATGAGATTAGGAACTCTGTATTCTCTGCATTCAAGCCCAGACCTGCATAGTCTGGACAAACATCTGTCATATAAAGGAACGGTCCTCTAGTGACCATCAGGGTTTCAAGGAGTGCTGTACTTGTTAACCACCATTTCTTCAGAGAAGTTGTAAAACTGCTTGTATATTACTGAAAGTGTTTTATCTTTGATAAGCAGTTTTTATTTACTATTATCCCCCCAAAGTTTATGCTAAAATCTTTACAGACAGAAGGGAAGTGACATAATGGGAAGAACAGGTAGTTGTTCACTTCATAACAGCCTGTATGATCTTAGAAAGATCATTCTTTCTGGGCCTAAATCAGTACAGTGGACATAATAATAAGTCCTGCATTATTGATAATTAAATGAGACACATGCCTTATAATACGTGGTAAGTAGGTGTTTGATTAATACTAGTTCTCTTCTTAGTTGAGAATGTATTTCATGATTTCTTCAGGGGGAACTAAACCAGTGGTTCCTATGATTATTTTGGTTCTAAGTAGTTTGGTAGAACATTTCATGGGCAGTAAATTGTTCATCACTCCAAGTTTTCTTTGAATCATTTTAAGTTACATAACTTTATTACTGTTGTAATTTGTGAAATAAACTTAATGTCAAAAAAAACACCTAACTTATTTTAGCCCCTTAATTTCAATCCCATTTGTTCTGAACCCAAAAAGCTTTAATCATTTCATAGTTGAAGGAATTCATAGCCAGTTCTTTGCAACTTTAACTTTCTGTAAGTATTCTAATTTTTATTCTAAGAAAATGCCGTAACATTTTGTAACCACAGCATTGCCTTTCATTTAATCATAAGATCTTCACTGAGTTTTTGTCCTTTATGTAAATTTGAGAAGGCTTGGCATTTGATGGTTATTGATAGCCACACAGGAGTTTTTCAGGTGGAAAATAGGTTGTCTCTTGCCCTTTTAAGGGAAGGGGTAAGAGAGAAAGTTAAGTTGTTTTATGTGTGAGGTATCTTTTACTTATGTTTAGGATGGTTGTGAGACTGTGAACAAAGGGATAGTCCAAAGATAAGGGGCAGAAAACTTAAGACCTGATTTTGCCAACTTTAGCAGAAGAGAATATGAGATGAACAAAGCTTTGTTCTTTGTATTAAACTTGGCCTGCAGACACTGAACACAGCTTTGTATTGCCTAAAGAAACTATTAGATGTCTTCTAAGTATATAATCTATAAATAACACATCAGCAAAGATTTATTGATCTTTGTTGTATCACACAGCACTCTGATCTTAAAACTGTTTCTTCCTTTTCTTGGTTGTTACAGTTAAAAGTTATGATTCTAGATTAAATGTAGTAGATAAAAACCAGACTTTCTGAGGAAGAGCTTATTGTCCATGGGAAGTATAAAGTACTATGACTCTTGCAATTTGATCAAATATTTTTACTGTATTTTGCTCCAGTGACATTCAAATTCTAAAAGTTAGAGGCTTCTTGCAGAGATTAATTATCCCTGCTAATGAACTGGAGAAGAGTAAACTAAAATTTGCCTACACTGAAATTAAGCATGTGTGTGCATGCCCAGTTGTGTCCCTGTGTACTTTGTGACCCCATGAACTGTAGCCGGTCAGGCCCTTCTGTCCATGTGATTTCCCAGGCAAGATTACTGGAATGGGTTGCCATTTCCTACTCGAGGATATCTTCCTGACCTCAGTGACTGAACCCATGGCGCCCGCATCTCCTGCATAGGCAGGAAGATTCATAGCTCTTAAATTCGAATTTGAGGCAGCTGTAACACAGACCAGTTTATATAGTTATTAAGAGTAGTGTTTTGAGCAAATGGAAGAATAGCTGAATTTGGATGTTAAAATAGCCCCACCTGGCTGTTCTACATAAAAATGGTTTCTTATTGATGGCTAGGGAGTCTAATTGGTTTAATGTATGTTAATTGGTTGTTTATCTTGTTTCTGTAATCTTTTCTTCCTGTGTGTCAACTTTTTAGCCTTTGGAGCAGAAACTGATCTGGGAGTTGAAACTAATCTTATAATTGAATGACTTTTTATGTCAGTGCTTCAAAAGATAGCATTGATTGTATTCTATTGTATTTGGTAAATAATAGTATACTAAAATGGAAGTATGAAAATACTGCTTTGTTATTTATAACCAGTATCAGAATGTTATATTAAAATTTTTATATTCCCTTTTTGAAAAAACTTTTTCAAGAGCAGTTTCAGGTTCACAATAAAATTAAAAACATATAGCGATTTCCCATATATCACTTGCCCTCACACGTGCATAGCATCCCCATTATCAACATACCTCACCAGAGTGGTACATTTGCTGCAATTGATGAGCAAGTATAGGTAACATTATCATCACCCAGAGTCCATGGTTTATGTTAGGGTTCACTCTTGATGTGTATTTTTTGGGTTTGGACAAATGTTTAATGACCCGTGGGGTCGCTGGGGGTCGGACACGACTGAGCGACTTCACTTTCACTTTTCACTTTCACACACTGGAGAAGGAAATGGCAACCCACTCCAGTGTTCTTGCCTGGAGAATCCCAGGGAAGGCGGAGCCTGGTGGGCTTCCGTCTATGGGGTCACACAGAGTCGGACACGACTGAAGTGACTTAGCAGCAGCAGCAGCAGCTATCATTATAGTATCATACAGAGTAGTTTCACTCCCACAGAAATACTCTGTACTCCATTTATTCACGCCTCCCCCACCTCCCACCCCCAACCTCTGACAATGATTATTTTTACTGTCTCCATCTTTTACTTTTTCAGGATGTTGTATAGTTGGAATCACATAGTATGTAGCTTTTTCAGATTGGCTTCTCTCAGTCAGTAATACACATTAAAGTTTCCTCCATGTGTTTTATGGCTTGATAGCTCTTTTTTTTTTTTTTTTTTTTGCTTTTGTGAGTCGCTCAGTAGTGTCTTAACTCTTCGTGACCCTGTGGACTGTAGCCAGCCAGGCTCCTCAGTCCATGGAATTCTCCAGGAAAGAATACTGGAATGGGTTGCCATTCCCTTCTTCAGGGGTTCTTCCCTACCCAGGGATTGAACCCGGGTCTCCTACATTCTTTTTTATTTATAAGCATTGAATAATAATATTCCATGGTCTGGATGTTGCAGTTTATCCATTTGCCAACTGAAGGGTATCTTGGTTGCTACCACGTTTTGGCATTATAAGGAAAGCTGCTATAAGCATCAGTGTGTAGGTTTTTGGGTGGAGGTAAACTTTTAGCTCACTTGGTAGATACTAAGGAACTTGATTACTGGATGGTGTTGTAAGAGCATGTTTAGTTTCGTAAGAAACCACCGAAGTATCTTCTAAAGTGGCTGTACGATTTCGCATTCCTCAGGGAAAAATGAAAGTTCCTGTTGTTCTACAACCTGACCAGCGTTTGGTGTTTCCAGCGTTTTGGCAGTCTAAGATGATACATGCGTAGTGGTATATCGTTGTTTTAATTGATGAGTTGACTCACTGGAAAAGACTCTGATGCTGGGAAGGATTGGGGGTGGGAGGAGATGGGGACAACAGAGAATGAGATGGCTGGATGGCATCACCGACTCGATGGACATGAGTTTGAGTGAACTCCGGGAGTTGGTGATGGACAGGAAGGCCTGGCATGCTGTGATTCATGGGGTCGCAAAGAGTCGGACACGACTGAGCGACTGAACTGAACTGAATGATATATATGAGCAGCTTTTCACAGGCTATTTGCTATCTGTGTAATCTTTGGTTAAAAAAGATTTCATCAAGTCTTGTTTTGGTGAAAACCTTCTGTTCAGGTTTTTTGCCCAGTTTTTAAATTGAGTTGCTCATTATCTTATTTAGTTTTAAGAGTTCTTTTATGTTTTGGATGATAGTGCTTTTATCAGATATGTCTGATAAATATTTTACTAATATTTTCTCCAAGTCTATGGCTTGTCATTTTCTTGATATTCTTTTTCTTAAAAATGTTTTTTGATTTTAAAGACATCTTTTTTTTTTTTAATTTTTCAGGCTAGTTATAAAAAAATTTGGCCTTGTAGAAGTTCATGTTTATAGTCCAGGTACACAAAGCATTAATTCTATCAGTTCTTCCTTATCAGACTTTGAGATTTAAATTTGCTTTTCAGAAATATGAAGTGAAAGTTGAAATTATGCCTTGGAAAATTTCTTTGTAGCAGCTATTCATACGAATATAAGGATGTGGCAAATGAACCATGAAGAAACATACAATTATTATTCCCTTTGAGAAAACACTCATAAAACTTCTGCTTTACTCTTTTCCAAAATATTGTCAAATAACTGATTTCATAAAAACCACTGGGAAATGCTCGTACTTAAAATTCCTTTATAGAGTAGTGCTCTATTCATCAGAAACATGCACAAAATTTGGTAATTTAATAATGATTTTGTTTCTCCAAGACACAGAATTCTAGAAACTGAGAATTTTAATGACAGTAGCCTAGTTTTCTCATTTTATACCCTTCTTTAAAAAGAAGAAATATATATCTTAAAGAATACAGTCAACATATTTTATAATTCTGTAGTTTATTTGCCTAAAGGGGGAGATAGGATGATTTAATCTTTAATCAAAGGAGTATATATACCTAAGAATCTAAGAATCCAGTCTTCCTCCTCTCTGTCTTTAAAATGCACTTCTTTGTTCTCTGTCTAATTGGGTTTGCAGATAGTATTTCCTGACCTTGGTTATTATGTTAATTCACTGACTGCTTTCATTGAAATAGATCAGATTTCTGGCAAACAAGCCCACTGTCTCCCTGTTTTCTTCTCTGTTCTGCAGAGTAGTAAATACTAAGCTTGAAATGAGGGAGACAGCCTACAGTATGAAATGAGAAGAGAAGCAGATCAAAAGTAAGAAAGCCAACAGAATTTAAGAGAACAGGGAATAATCTATTAAATGAATTGAGTTTAACGTGTTTTTTTTGCCCTGGAAGCTCAGTTTTTTAATGAAGAATAACACATGGGTTGTGATTATTAATCACAATCTAGAGCAGATAAAGTCTAGTTCATGTAAATAGGTTTCTCTCTTTTTTAAAGTCATGTTAAGTAAAGGAATATATATGGTATTTTATATTTTCTTAGATATTTTAGATATTTTCTAGAGCAACCAAGAGCTTAGAATTAAAAAGTAATTCTTTATTGTAAGCAAAGGTTTACTTTCATGCGTTTCTTTCAACTGGAGATTAATGCTGCAATGTACTATGGCCTCTTGCTGGAAAGTACAAGTAAGTACAAGGTGTTACAGTACTATATGTTATTCTAGGAGAAAGTAGGCAAATGTTTTATTTAAGTATAGTTTTATTTTATTGCTATTCATTTAAATTTATGAAGCAGAAATTATTATAAGTTAATTATTTGAAAAATTACATTTAGTATTTTAAATAGTGTGAATTAAAAACAAAATTGAATTTAGTGACATGAGACATTGATTATATTGTGTGATTGTTCCAAAGCAGAGTAAAACTTAGAATTAAATGCAGCCTCCTCTGTTCATATTTATGTATTAATGAGAACATATCTATATTTTTATTATGATTGTTTTTATATGGTTGCAGAGAGATGAATTAATGCTGGGTGTTTTTTTCTGTTTTTATGATGATGATATGTTTTCAATACAACAGGACAAAATGTTGATATGCAAAAGATTGCCCATACTTTCAAGGGGGTATAAATTCAGAGTCACTGTCCGGCCCACAGATAGCCTCGTTTTCTCTGTCTTGAAACCTGAAATTTATCCGTTTCAGATTGACAGTCAAGAATAAAACTGTTGGATTAAATTAAAATTAAATTAATTTATCACAGCCCTAGAATATGAAAGTCTTAATATAAGAAATCTTCAAGTGTGCATATTAAAAAAAAATTTTTTTAATAATATGTCTGCTCTTACTTTGAGAACATGGTTATTTCTAAAATGTGCTCCATATTAAGTGTGTGAAGTTATATTCTTACTGAAATTCAGTGTTAACAGCATTCTTAAGGATAAAATGACTTCTTGGAAAATTCTCATTATTTTAGCATTAGTTTATCTGAAGTGCTTTGTGTCCACAGGAAGAACAGGCAGCAAAATTGAAAGCTGAGAAGATCAGAGTTGCCCTAGAGAAAATTAAAGAGGCACAAGTGAAAAAGGTGATATTTGGGCTTTTTCTTGGTTTGGGATTTTTATCCATTTTATGGATTTATAAAGAATTGCCTTGTTTATATAATGTAACTGTAAGATGCAGCAAGCTGTAGCAGGGTATTTCTTTCTAAATGCATTTTCACATGTATTTTTTGGTGAATAAAATACATTATAAAAGAAATTCTAAAAGAGTGAAACAGAATAGCTTTATTATAATCTTATATGTTATTTTAATTTAAAAAAGCATTAAATTTGTTTAGTTATTGAGTATCTAATTTTAGAATATTCTTCTTGCATAATAAAGTCATTAGTTGTGTTTTAACTTATATATAGCTAAGGACGTTGTTCAGAATATTATTCAATATTGGAAGAAATTTTTAGAATGCCTGTTTTTCAGTTTGTATTTAATTTTCCTTTTCCTCTTAACAGCTGGTGATTAGAGTCCACATGTCTGACGATAGTTCTAAAACAATGATGGTGGATGAAAGGCAGACAGTAAGACAAGTGCTGGATAACCTGATGGACAAATCCCACTGCGGTTATAGTTTAGACTGGTCTCTGGTGGAAACCATCTCTGAGTTACAGATGGGTTAGTAATATCATTGCTCTAATTATTTTTTAAATTTCTGTGTAATTTCAACTGTTTTCATGTTGATAAAAGGAACTAGAGACATTTTTATATTTTTTCCTGTAGTATAACCCTGGCTTTTTTACATTATCTTTCCCTCATTCTTCCCCCATATATTTTGAGATTTCTTTGAGTATAGTATTGTTTCCAGTTCATTTTAGATTTTCTTATGGCCAAAACAAAGTTGTTCTTTTTTTAAGGTAACAAAATATTTTTTCCCTTCAGATATTATTAAGAACTGCATATATCAGACACATTACTAAACACCATTCCATGTACTCACATTTGTCCTGAAGCCTTGATAACAACATCTGACTTCAGGGGAAACACAAAGCGCGTCTTACTTTCGCTGGATGCACTAAGTCTGAGTTTCCTGTGTTTGTAGTTTGTTACGGTGTTTTCTAACTTTGAAAATTCCTCGTTTTTTTGATACCGTCTTTGATTTTTTAAAAAAATTAATTTATTTTAATTAGAGGCTAATTACTTTATTGTCGTGGTTTTTGCTATTGACATGAATCAGCCACAGGTGTACATGTGTTCCCCATCATGAACCCCCCTTCCACCTCCCCCCCATCCCATCCCTCAGGGTCATCCCAATGCACCAGCCCTGAGCACCCTGTCTCATGCATCGAACCTGAGTTGGCAATCTATTTCACATATGATAATATACATGTTTCGATGCTATTCTTTCAAATCATCCCATCCTCGCCTTCTCCCACAGAGTCCAAAAGTCTGTTCTTTGTGTCTCTTTTGCTGTCTTGCATATAGGGTCATCGTTATCATCTTTCTAAATTCCATACATATGCATTAATATACTGTATTGGTGTTTTTCTTTCTGACTTACTTTACTCTGTATAATAGGCTCCAGTTTCATCCACTTCATTAGAGCTGATTCAGATGCATTCTTTTTAATAGCTGAGTAATATTCCATTGGGTATATGTACCACAGCTTTCTTATCCATTCATCTGCCGATGGACATCTCGGTTGCTTCCATGTCCTGGCTATTATAAACAGTGCTGTGATGAACATTGGGGTACATGTGTCTCTTTCAACTCTGGTTTCCTTGGTGTGTATGCCCAGCAGTGGGATTGCTGGGTCATATGGCAGTTGTCTTTCCAGTTTTTTAGGGAATCTCCACACTGTTCTCCATAGTGGCTGTACTAGTTTGTATTCCCACCAAGTGTAAGAGGGTTCCCTTTTCTCCGCACCCTCTCCAGCATTTATTGTTTGTAGACTTTTTGATAGCAGCCATATGACCGGCGTGAGATGGTACCTCATTGTGGTTTTGATTTGCATTTCTCTGATAATGGGTGATGTTGAACATCTTTTCATGTGTTTGTTAGCCATCTGTATGTCTTCTTTGGAGAAATGTCTGTTTAGTTCTTTGGCCCATTTTTTGATTGGGTTGTTTATTTTTCTGGAATTGAGCTGCAGGAGCTGCTTGTATATTTTTGAGATTAATTCTTTGTCAGTTGTTTCGATTGCTAATATTTTCTCCCATTCTGAAGGCTGTCTTTTCACCTTGACTATAGTTTCCTTCGTTGTGCAAAAGCTTTTAAGTTTAATTACGTCCCATTTGTTTATTTTTGGTTTTATTTCCATTACCCTGGGAGGTGGGTCATAGAGGATCCTGCTGTGATTTATGTCAGAGAATGTTTTGCCGATGTTTTCCTCTAGAAGTTTTATAGTTTCTGGTCTTACATTTAGATCTTTAATCCATTTTGAGTTTATTTTTGTATATGGTGTTAGAAAGTGTTCTCATTTCATTCTTTTACAAGTGGTTGACCAGTTTTCCCAGCACTGCTTGTTAAAGAGATTGTCTTTTCTCTATTGTATATTCTTGCCTCCTTTGTCAAAGATAAGGTGTCCATAGGTGCATGGATTTATCTCTGGGCTTTCTATTTTGTTCCATTGATCTATATTTCTGTCTTTGTGCCAGTACTATACTGTCTTGATGACTGTGGCTTTGTAGTAGAGCCTGAAGTCAGGCAGGTTAATTCCTCCAGTTCCTTTTTTCTTTCTCAAGATTGCTTTGGCTATTCAGGATTTTTTGTATTTCCATACAAATCCATCTTTGACTCTTAAAAACCTTAAAAAGGTTTCTTTTTGTAATATTATGTGATTTTAGAAACCTCACAATAATTATTTTATTAGGCTATATCAGTCAATAGTCAATTTCAGCTTGCCGTTTTGTTTATAAAATATATTTGCATTGCTTTTACTGTCTGTTATATCTTTAAATATTTTATAGCAGTTTCCAGAGCAATAAAAATTTAATAATTAACCTTTTTCTCTTAGAACGCACAAACACAAACCCCAAAACCAAACCATCAGTTAGAAGTTTATTAACAGGTATAAGCAGATATTCTAATAATACTTATTGTAACTATTCTTGAAGAATTAGAAAGGTTCAAGTTCACAGATGTGGCGTCACCATACCCAGAAAATTTTTGGCTGCTAGTTTTTAGAATATTTCCGTGACTGTAGGTTTAAGGTTCATAACCATCATTTAATCATATGTGGCACAGTGATACAAATAGAACATGTAGTTATTTAGTACTTGTTGAATGAATAAAAGAAAACTAAGAGCCCAAAATAAGATGGTAAAATAAGCTATGACAAATGTAAATCATTCATTTAAACAACGGAGATTATTAGAAAGGATGAATAAACAAAATGCAGTTGTTCACTATCTACAAAAGACCTTTTTCCTAAAGACACAGAAAGCTTGAAAGAAAGGAATGTGGAAAGACACTAACCAAAAGAAAGATAATGTTAACTATGTTAATATCAGACAAAATAGACTAAGCAAAATACATTACTAGAGATAAGGAGAACCGTATGTCTTCATCAGGAAGATAAAATCATTCTAAATTTTATCTAATAATGGCATTAAATTACATAAAGCAAAAGTTGATGGAACTAGCAGGAGAAATGCACAAGTCTGCCTTCACAGTAGAAACTTTTCACCTAAGAATCTTGGCAATGATCAATATAATCAAGCAGACAAAAATGAATATAGATATATAAAGAGCACTAATAACAGGAAAATATACATTCTTTACAGGCAGAAGTGTAATGTTTCTGAAAATTGATTCCAGTATGAGGTCATAAGCAGCTCTCTAGAAATTTCAAAACAAAAATCAGTATCTCTAGAATATGTTCTTTGAACATATGTTCAGAATATAGGACATGTTCTTTGATTCCTAATTTGGAAATAAGAAAATATATCTATGTTTAAAATTAAACAATTTATACACCAAAGAAGAAATCATTTTGGAAATTTTTTGAATGACAAGGAATAAATAGTGTTGGAAGCACTTAATACCACAATTTATGAAGTATGACTAATAGATTGTGTTTAAGGGCGGGATGGTAAAAGGCTGAAGATGACCTTGAAGTTAGACAAGTTCGATTCTAGTCCTGATACTTCCTTGTAGCAGCTGTGTGACCTTGCTGAACTCACTTAACACCATGAGGGCACGTTTCCTTATTTGAAAATATAGGAAATACCAGATAGTCTCTAAGGGTGTCAGTTTAGATTCTATGATTTTGCTGTAAAATACTTCGCAAGGTTTCTTGTCTTTTATGCAGTTCTGACAAATACTAACAAAATACTGGTGTTTTATTTTGGGACAGAGAGAATCTTTGAAGATCATGAAAACTTGGTTGAAAATCTTCTTAATTGGACAAGAGATAGCCAAAACAAGCTTATATTTATGGAGCGTATAGAAAAATATGCACTTTTCAAAAATCCACAGGTGAGGCTATGGCTTGCAGAGGTCAGGATTCTTAAATGTTCATATTATATAATTTTCTGACTGCTAACTTAGAGTTAAAAGACTGACAGCCACCCAGTTGGAGCTTTGTGGCTACAGAACCCCATAGGAGCATTCACTAGTGCTGAGGTGGCAAGTCTGCTGGGACCCAGGTGTCAGGCCTCAAAGAAGCTGCCCATTCCATAGAGCCAGATGGGGTGAGCCCTAGGGAAAGCAGGATTACCTCCAGGGGGTTAGCAGATTTCTAATTCAGAGCCGTTTTGGACCCTGCTATTGATTAGGTGAGTTCCTCATCCATCAAAGAAAAGTACTTACATGTTTTAGTTTCTCTACTTTTATTATTCATCCATTTAACACTTTGTTTTCTGAATTATTTTTTTGAAAATCCCAGTAACCTTGATTATAAACAGTCCCACATTCTATTATATGTTACCTTGATCTGTTTGTTATCTTTGCTTGTCTCAAAATGTTTATGTTAATTCTTCCTAATACCCAAATATTTTATAAATATCAATAGATGAAAGAAAACAACACCACTATAAAAATTAGTTATGAGGGAAAACAGTGGCTGTGTTAAAGTTATTGAATAGTTATCCTTCAGACTACATGATCATGACACATCTTTACTGGATATTTTTAGTGAAGAATACACATTTAGGAATACCAACAATTTTTTATGGATGATTGTGAATAAAAATTTCTTAAGGATAATTAGAATTCAGATTTTAATTGAGTCGAGTAAATGAGATCATGGTAGTCTCAGAGAATTTGGGATTTCTTTAAAAGCCAGAACATAGATTAAATTTTCTATATCTGAATCAGTTAAGCTCAGCATGTTTTAAGCAAATTTGCCCCACTTGTTGTACTTAATAATTTGTAAACCTTTAAGGTCCTGTCAGTGTAGCTTTCGTTAGATATACGAAAACATATTGCTAGCTGTTGCATGTAATATCTCCTCAGGATTTGGGAGAGGGCAGTTTATGGAATAATTCAAAATGAATGGATAAAGTAAGGAGGAGGCCAGTATTAAGCACTTCTGTGAAGATGCCAGGAACAGGTTTCAAAGGAATGTTTCCCTCACTCTGCATGGGCAGGAATAGACACAGAGTTGCTATGTCTCTAGAAGTTATCTGTGTGCCTATGCCAGGAGAATAGTAGAGTGCATTTGTCCTTTAACGTTCATCTACTCATTTTTCCAGAATTACCTTCTGGGGAAAAAGGAAACAGCTGAGATGGCAGATAGAAACAAAGAAGTGCTGTTGGAGGTATGACTCTTCCTCCCCACCCCACTTTCCTTGTACATTATAATATTAAAATATTAAGCACCTTTTTTGAAGCCCAGAATGTCAGTGCTCTGTGCTGATAATTACAGTTGTAACTGGAGAAGCCTATTTTCTTCCATAGCCTGATGGGGAGAGTTCAGCTTTGTGAATGTTAGAACACTTCTATAAAAGCTGTTATTTTGCCAAGCAGTATACTAGTGGGTTGAAAGGACTTGGGAGCTTGTAGAAGGTGACAGTGAGAGAAAAGACTGGGTCAGTGAAGGGTGTGATTCTGCTTTTTTATCTGCTTACCCAGAGAGGAATTTGTATATAGTTAGTTATTTACCAAATAGTTCAAACCTTAGTCCGAAATAACTAATTTTAAAAATCATAATGATTATTTTTTTAAAGAAATGTACAACTCCTTATTTTGAAAATTAATCAAATTCAAATATAATTAAATTTTTGCCTTTTGCTGATTTTAGAGAACTGAGGTCAAGATGTTAGTATGTTTGAAAATCTGAAAAAATTCATATTTAGCAACAAGACTATTAGGGGGATGATTAGCACTCATCTTTTCATAGGGAGGCTAGTTATAATTAAGAAAAATTCTCTTCGTAATTCCTAATTTTTCTGTGTTTTGGGGGAGAAATTAATTCATGTTTATGTGTTCAAATTTAGAGAGGATTTCTACTTTCCCTTTACTAAATACATGATTGATTTTTTAAATTCTTATCTAAATATAGACATTAGAATCCAAAATTTTTAGTTTGTTTACATTCCTTTCAACTTAGTATTAAATATTTAAACAATAAATGCTTGCCTTGTTTTAGATCATATGCACTGATTGTTTTTAAATTGTGAAAGTGCAAATCATTTGTTTAGCATGTTGCCTTCTTTTAAAATATATTCCTATTTAGCATGCAGCTAATATAAATTTGGGCTTCTCTTGTAGCTCAGACAGTAAAGAATCTGCTTGCAATGCAGGAGACCTGGATTTGATCCCTGGGTTGGAAAGATCCTCTGGGGAAGGAAATGGCTACCCACTTCAGTATTCTTGTCTGGAGATTCCCATGGACAGAGGAGCCTGACAGACTGTGGTCCATGGGGGTCCCAAAAAGTCATACACAGCTGAGCCACTAACACAGTTAGTGGCTAATCTAAATGTTAATTTAGAGACAAAGTCTAATGCTTATGTTAGCTCTGACGCTTTCATTAAATTTACTGTAACTATGTTTTTACAAATGCATTTAAGTGCTGTTTTGTGCAACTCAGCTGACATTTCATCTTAGTTTCGTCGAAACAGTTTTAGGGAAAAGTTCACAGAGATTGCCGTAGTTGTTCCAAAGTAAAGCCATGTAATGTTTGGAAAGTTCTAATTGAGGTAAAATTAGCAGTGTGGTTTTTATACAAAGGTATTTTAGTTTAATCACAGTGTCATGCATTTCACAGGGGTGGACACAACTTTAGTTTGAGAATCCAAGGCTCAAGTCTTCCCCAATCATCTTCTTATTTTAGGAGTGTTTTTGTGGAAGTTCTGTAACTGTACCAGAAATTGAGGGAGTCCTTTGGTTGAAAGATGATGGCAAGAAGTCCTGGAAAAAGCGTTATTTCCTCTTGAGAGCATCTGGTATCTACTATGTCCCTAAAGGAAAAGCAAAGGTGTGTCCCTTCTGCTGACTTTAAGCTTCCTCATTATGCTGATTGATTTTAATCTGTAGTGAGCAGACTGACATGGTGATCCAGGCTGTGATTTGTTTCCACTTGTGAGCATTGCTTTGTTTATTGACCTATTTATAAGGAAGAGGAAACATGAAAATGTTCACTTTCTGCTCATTCATTGGGCCCATCTCAATTCTCCTGGTGAATTTGAAACAATGCTTTTATTATTTTTAAAACTTCTGCCAGAGTCATTTTTGTTTTTTATTGTTTGAGGGAGAATAGCTTTCCGGGCTTGTAGGCATTTCAGCTTCGCTTAGGTAATGTACTTCTGCTGCGGGCCCTGGTGGTAGCTGTCACTTCTGTGCTTACTGGGGGCCAGCGCTGTTGAAGCGCTCTACAGGATCATCTCATCAGGTCTTTAACACCATCCTGAGAGGTACATGTTGTCTCCCCTTTCTAACTGGCGAGGAAACACTGACTTGAGAATTGTTGTGCTCAAGAGATGCACTGCAGGCACTGAGCTGCCTGGTATCTTGTTCTTTCCAGAGAGCGCTGTTACAGTGCTATATTGTATTTAACATACTGTACTGTATTTAATATCTCTTTAAAATACCACCCTTTCCAAGTAAGTCAGTGTTCATTATGAGTGACAAGATGGTAAGTGAAATGGACTGCCTTTCTTGTTGCGTGGTAGATTTAAGGAAGAAACATTTATAGAGAATCTCACTGTCTTGTCTTCTACAAAATAGCAATAATTTCTACTTGGTAAAACTTGATTCTCAGTTAAAAGCTGTTACCAGTGATATTTGCTTGTTTACATGTTATTGTTAATTCAGTCTTTTGGGTGTTTTCTTCTCAGGTCTCTCGGGACCTGGTGTGCTTTCTTCAGCTGGATCATGTAAACGTCTACTATGGACAGGACTATCGGAACAAATACAAAGCTCCTACAGACTATTGTCTGGTGCTCAAGGTAAACATGTATCTCTTTTTAAGAATTTTAATTGATGTTAGACATAGAAAAGATTATTGGACATCTTAGAAGAGTTTGGGTCTCCATTGAGTATACTATTTTTGCTTTACTCTGTAGTGTGTAGGTTTTTTAAAGGAATGGTTAAGGGACTTCCTTAGCAGTCCAGTGGTTAGGACTTGGCACTTTCACTGCTGGGCTTCGGTTCAATCCTTAATCTGGATTAAGATCCCACAAGCCAGGAGGCAAAGCCAATAAAGTAAATGAAGAGAGAGGGAGGCTCGAGAGGGGGAGGAAAGAAGGAAGCCGTGCTGTTCCATAGCTGACCCTGGTTAGAGTGATGATGCTGGGAAATGGGTACTGAATTACAAGCTTTGAGTCATATAAAATGGATTAGATTATAAATTTGAGACTTTCATTTAATAGCAGCCTGATTTTAGGAAAACTCAGAGCCACATATGGGGTGAAGTGTGGGAGGAACATAGGTATTTGTGGATTTTAGTTCTTTTCCTATACTAACTCAGTCAGAGGACACTGTGCCTGAGAGTTCAAAGCAGACTGCCTCTCATCCAGTCCAGAAATAATTCTTGTCTCCCTTTTCTCCTGAACCGTGGCCCTGGTAGCCCATGCATGTATTATGACCTGTTTTTAGTGATTTTTTTTTTTTTCCCTTTATCCAAACTTTTGAGTTTCTCACACTTATCATATCTGAACTTTTGAGAACTTACATTTTTACTCAATTTTATTGATAAATTGCAACATGAGGAAAAGGTAGCATTAAAAAGTTCAATATAGTTATGGGGATGATTTTTTCCTCATTGGCTCCATCCCAGCTCCCCTTGGTAACTACTTAGGTCTACATGTTTATATCATCTTTGCTTTTGTCTAAGAATTGTCACTTGGGTTTGAGAAGGTGGTGGTTTAGGGTTTGGGGGTAGAGTTTTGATTGCTTTGATAAAATTAGGTGTATTATAATGGTAACCCTTTATTAAGTGATCATTTTTGTAGAAAACTCTGTATCATTTAGTTACAGTAGCAAATAACATTTTTTAAGTTAATATAAAGTAGCTTAATCCAGCAGTTTTCAAAATGAGGTTCAGGGTCTCCTGGAGTCCCTGAGAACTTTGTCAAGGGACCATGATATCGAAGTTATTCCTCTAATAATGCTAAGATGTTACTTGCCTTTTGTACTCTCATTCTCACACAGGTGTATGATGGAGTTTTCTAAGGTTACATGACATGTGATGATATCTTTGCTGCTCTGGGTAGTCATATGTGTATTTTTTTTTACGTATTCTTACATTTTACTTTTTCTCAGCTTTAATTTCTTACAAGGTAAATATAAATTAAAGTTACTTGGGGGTCTCATAACACGGAGGCAATAAGTGGCTCAGAATTGTCAGTGAGAACCCAGGTTCTTTCCATCTTTTCCTGTTCCATCTTCTGCATATCAGCTTATTCTGAGACCGACTCACCTCAGTCACAAATGGCCACTGACTCATATGTAGACCCAGCAAAATCCAGCAGAGGAAGAGGGACTATTTTTCCCTCCATTTGTCTTTTTTTTTTTTTTTAAGAGGAAAGAATATTTCCTAGGATCTCCTCCAACAGCCCTCTCCTTGAGGGTCATTGACCTGGAGTCACATGCCCTCCTACACTAATCACTGACAAGGAACAAAGCCACCATTTTTGGTTTACTCTCTGAGGTGAATCCAGACACATTATGGCTCAGTCAGAAAAGAGGTAGGGAGGAGAAGAAAGCCTTGGGGAAGGCAGCCAGCTGTGTCTGTTAGGGCCAGTAAGTAGTAAGCAGGACCATTGACTAGTATTTTAAACCTTTTTGCAGCTCACAGAATTCTTAGATTAAGAATTTTTGTTCCAAGGGTTTATTGGTTTGTTTTTATAATAATGATTTGTATGGTTCATATTTGCTTCTAATAAAGAGTGTGTGTGTGTGTCACTCAGTCGTGTCTGACTCTTTGCGATCCCCGTGAACTGTAGCCCACCAGGTCCTTCTGCCCATGTGATTCTCCAGGCAAGAATACTGGAGAGTGGGTATTGGAGTGGGTAACCAATCCCATTTTCACTAGTTGAGTGAAAGTCGCTCAGTCATGTCTGACTCTTTGCGACCCCATGGACTACACCTTCCATGGAATTCTCCAGGCCAGAATACTTGGAGTGGGTAGCCTTTTCCTTCTTCAGGGGCTCTTCCCAACCCAGGGATCGAAACCAGCTCTCCTGCATTGCAGGCAGATTCTTTACCATCTGAGCCACCAGGGAAACTCCTCTAGTAAAATAGGTTAAACTAGTCTCCATGCTTACTCTCTGTCTAGGAATATTTAATGTATTGAACTAAAAAAACAACATACCACTGGATGTAGATAATAGTAAAGATAATGACAACCATTTTCTAAAGAACCAGGGTGGAAGGTACTGCCCTGGAACACTGTATGCGTCCATCTCACAAGTATGATCTAGAGTCCCTGTTTTCCACATAGGGAAACCGGTTTGAGGGATGAGTTTGCCTGAGACCACTCAACTATTGGGCTTCCCTTGTGCCTCAGCTGGTAAAGAATCTGCCTGCAGTGCGGAAGACCTGGATTCGATCTCTGGATTGGGAAGATCCCCTGGAGAAGGAAAAGGTTACCCACTCCAAGTATTCTGGCCTGGAGAATTTCATGGACTGTGTAGTACATGGGGTGGCAAAGAGTCAGACAGGACTGAGCGACTTACACTCAACTATTAGTATTTAAAACATGTCTTTTTTCCTTATAAACTTGCACTAGCTTTTGCCTATGTAAGTATTTTTATTCTTGAACATATGAGTTCTGACAAACCAAAAACCCTGCCACACCAGGGTCCATACAAATGCAAATGTAAATATTTGTAAGGGCCTGATCCCCTTCTTCAGCTCTGGGCTATAATGACTGAGCTTGCGAGTTGACTCACTGGAAAAGACTCTGATGCTGGGAAAGGTTGGGGGCGGGAGGAGAAGGGGACGACCGAGAATGAGATGGCTGGATGGCATCACCGACTCTGTGGACATGAGTTTGAGTGAACTCCGGGAGTTGGTGATGGACAGGGAGGCCTGGCGTGCTGTGATTCATGGGGTCACGGAGAGTCGGACACGACTGAGCGACTGAACTGAACTGAACTGAATCCTTCCAGTGAAGTTCAGGAGACAGGAAGTAGGGACACACTTGTAGGAAGTCATAAAACACATTATTTGGTAATTAGTTTTTTAAAGATAATAATGAAAATAATAATGATGGGAAGAGATGATTCATGAAATTTGACAGTATAGAAATAAACAGGATATATGTTGATATATTATCTGAAAGATGTACACACTTGGGAGACATGTATAATTAAGTTCTTAAAGGAAACCTGAGTTTTAAAAATACATATACAGCAATAATTGTTGGAATAGAGTCAGCTTAGCTAGGACTAAATTTTCATCCCTTGAGAAGTGAGACAAAGTAATTTAATATGTTAGGTGGGAAGGAAAAAAATGGTCAGGATTTAGGGATAGAATATGAGCATGAACTTCTCACAGACTATTATTAATAAAAAGATATTATAATGATAATCCTGGAAGTAATAAGGTGGAGTTTATAGTCTAATTTTTTAGTTTCTAGCATGTTAGTTGAGAGCATTGATTTTCAGGTCTTTATGTATTTCCAGAGAAATAAATGGATTGTGTATATTCAATATTTTCTTTTGGCACTTGGACCAAGATTTTAGAGCATCACTTTTTACTTACAGAATTTTAGGAATTGTCTGTCTCATTCTATTTCTGGCATACATAGAGAAAAGTAATCTAGTAGCATGATAGTAATCTAAAATTTCTTAATTCTATTCTTAAATGTTTTTATTTAATTCTCAATTTTTTTGCCTTTTGTCAGAGAACGCAAACTTTCCAAATCAACATAATTTTAAAAATCAAATGATAACCTTTATTTTTTAATAGCTGTTCATTTTGGGGGGAGTGGAGTAATTTCATTATATACAGTCTTAACTCAGAGTTGCTGTGAGTTCAGTTCCAGACCACTGTAATAAATATCTAAGTAAAGCAAATTATATGAATTTTGTGGTTTCCCAGTTAATATATTTAAAGTGTGCAATAGCGTTATGTCTGTAAAAAAGAAAACACAATGTACATACCTTAATTTTAAAATGCTTTATTGCTAAAAATGCTAACCATCATCTGAGCCTTCAGCCCATCATCTTAGTAACAGCAAAGATCACTGATTGCAGGTCACAATAACAAATAAAATAATGACATAGAAGTTTGGAATTTTGCAAGAATTACCCAAATGTGACACCAAGGCATGAAGTGAGGAAATGCTTTTGGAAAAATGACACCAATAGACCTGCTCCAGGCAGGGTTGTCACAGACTTTCAATTTGTTTTTTAAAAAAGCTAACTACAAAATGTACCAAGAGAAAGTGCAGTAAAACGAGGTATGCCTGTATTCTGTTTGGAGTCTTTAAGAAATCTAAATGTTGAGCTTCCAATTTTTAGCAAAGAATGTTTCCTCCATACTCACTCTTAGCTCTTGTGTGATTTTTAAAGTGGTGGAATAATAGTGTAGGGTAAAAATGAGTCAGGCAGCAAACTTAGACCATTTCACCCCTAATAAAGCAGTACAAAGTGAAGTCGCTCAGTTGTGTCCGACTCTTTGCGACCCCTTGGACTGTAGCCGATCAGGTTCCTTGATCCATGGGATTTCCCAGGCAGGTAGATTGCCATTTCCTTCTCTGGGGGATCTTCCCAACCCAGTGATTAAACCTGGGTCTCCCACATTGCAGGGAGACACGTTACCATCTGAGCTACCAGGGAAGCTACCATAAATAAAGCATAATAAAGCAGTAGTGTGACATTAATAGTCTAGGCCCTGGAATGAGATGGCATGGTTTCAAATACTGATTCCTTCACTTACTGGTGAGCAGCTTTGAATGCTGTTTTAACTCTTTTGTCCCTCCGTTTCTTCTCATAGAGTGGAAATAATAATATGTAACCCTTAGGGTTTTCATGAGGGTGGGATGAGCTAATATATGTGAACTACTCAGCCTAATGCCTGGTATATACTAAGTGCTCGATAAATGCCACTTTAAATACAGTAACAATATACTAGAGGAACAGGTTACCTCCTAAGGCACTGGTGCAGAGCCTGGATGACCAAAATGAAGGCTGTAGAAGGAATGTCTTTATTTCGTGGGCAGTTGAAAAAGAATTCTTGAGGTCCTAAAATGAAGTTATCTGCAGATACTCAGTCATATCATAGTTCTCTTCAAGGTAGTATTTGGATTTTCAGGTTAGAGAGAGGCAGAGAGAAGGATAGAGGATCATCTCTCTGGTTTTCTATGTTGTATTGATAAAAAAACACTCCTTTGTACAGAATGATGAGAACACACACATACACTGAGGCAAGTCACTGCTGCAGTTGAGCACCCATGTGTGGTGACTGCCTTCTCGGAAATAGACAGAGTCAGGGGAGGATGATTTGTAAATCACCGTAAAGGAAGGGTGTGGCGATAAAGGCTCAGAGCCATCCTGCAGCCCCTTGTTTGGTCAGATATCTGAACCCGGCACTGTAGGTGAGGCCTCGGGGAAGCAGGAGATGAAGAACAGCTCTTTAAGCCCTAGTTGGCAACCCCAAAGGAAACACTTTCAATCAGCTCACTATCTTCATGAACTGTCCGTCTGTTCCGTCCGTTCCGTCGCTCAGTCGTGTCCGACTCTATGCGACCCCGTGGACTGTAGCCTCCCAGGCTTCTCCGTCCATGGGATTCTCCAGGCAAGAATACCGGAGTGGGTTACCGTTTCCTTCTCCGTGGACCCTTCTATGTTATGCACGCTGTAGCCCAACACCTACTTCAAGCAGCTGACAGGTAGTTGTTGCCCGTTAAATGTTGCTTGAATGAGTGAATGAAATAAAATTCCCCATCCTTCTTTTATAGAAAAATACATGCAGCTCTACATGCAATCCTGCAGGATTGCTGGGCTGGTTTATTATGACTTAACAAGGAACTGGTCTTCCCAGGTAGCACTAGTGGTAAAGAGTCCACCTGCCCGTGCAGGAATTACAAATGACTAAAGTTCGATCTCTGGGTCAGGAAGATCCCCTGGAATAGGAAATGGCAACCCACTCTAGTATTCTTGAAAATACTAGGGCACAGTATTTTCCTTGGGCACAGGAGCCTGGCAGGGCTACAGTCCATGGGACCACAAAGAGACACAGCTGAGTGAACACACAGTAAGGACAAGGGACTAGGTTCCAAGAGAAGGCTGTGGAGCCTATACTATCAGGGGAGAAAACTGTTAAGTATTGTTCTGCTAACCTGTTACTGTTGAGGGCTTAATTGTTTAAAATTCTGACTGCAGCCTTCAATAACTAAATTGGCTTTGATATTAAATGTTTTATCATTGGGGGTGAGCTCTGTAAAGCAATGAATAGATTGGAATAAATGGATTTACAGTTCTCTTGTCAACAAGAGGGATTGATTTTTAACAATGCAGATATACATAACATATTTGTGGCCAGATTTTCCTGCTGCATCAAAAACTTATAAAATTGCTTATTTTATTGCTTTCATGGGTTTTCACAACAAACATTTGGTTAGAGAATTTATACAGCCTCTTAAAATTGAACATAAATTTCAACATTTCTCCAGGTGAAATAAAATTTTTCCACTGAAAAGAGAGGTAGTAATTAACAGTCATTAAATCCAGAACCAAGTGTGATTTAGGGTTTTTCTTCCTGGAGAAGGTTGATGTAGAGGAGATGATGGAGAAGTAGAGGTTGTGGCTCAGTGGAGTTAAAATACTTTGAGTCTATTCTTGCACTTGCATTTTGTAGCCAAGGTCAAGTCAGTCATCCCCCATCTAAGCCTCAACCAAAAAGTGCACGCTGCGGTAGAGGGGCCTGCAGAGTGATGCTCGGTCCACAGCAGGGAGCAGCAGAGCCACAGGTGTGAGCGCCATTGCCTTTCAGGTGCTGTGCCCTGTGCGTCATCTCCACCCAGTGTTCACCTCCAGAGAAGCACAGGAAGCTTTACCAAAGACTGTCTCATTTGGGATTTTCTGAGTCCATGATTTCAGTTCATACATTCATTTATTTCCATTAGAGATTAAAAATTTCACTGACTTTGTTAACCTTGGTAGGTTCCTTTGAAAGGTAGAAAGGGGTATTTTGGAGTTTTTCATGATGGGAAGGATTTTTTTTTTTTTTTAAACTTTCAACATCTTGGCCTAAAATTTAACACAAGTTGCCTCCTTGTTTATTTTGTAAAAATAATTAGGACCATTTTATTTGACCTTATGGCTGTTTAAGAGGTATAAATGATTTGGCCATTATTCCAGTGACCTGTAATTTGTCAGGATATGTTTATGCTTTGATAGAATTTATCTATTGTTTCTCCAGGGGACTCAGTTGGGTTTTGCCTTTAATCTTGCAGCACCCGCAGATCCAGAAGAAATCTCAGTACATCAAATACCTTTGCTGTGATGACATGAGGACCCTGCACCAGTGGGTCAATGGTATCCGCATTGCAAAAGTAGGTTTTCTTTTGGTTTGATAATGGAATTATGGGTGTTTAATGATACGGTTTTGGTTGTCATGACAATTATTGTTTGTTTCATATTCATAATTTTGCTATTGTCTCAGTCTCTCAGGCCTAAGTTTCATGTTTTAAGTGTGTTTTTTCTCAGTGATGGGGATAAACTTTTACCAACTGGTATCCAAGGAATAATACTGCTGGTAAAAGCTTATGTAGCACCAAAGTGATTTATTTTGGCTTTGGAGAATGCACTATATGGTTGTTATATAGTGGAGTTTAGCCTTAACAAAAGAGTTATTTTTTTTAATTCAACTGCCTTGGGGTTGGGGGGTGAAATGAATATAGGTGAATTGTGGAACATTTTTCAGGCAGTGAAAATATTTATACTCTGTGTGATACTACAATGGTAGAAGCATGTCCTTATATACTTTCCAGACCCATAGAATGTAAACATCAAGAGTGAACCTAAGGTAACCTCAGGTGTCCATGTGGGCTAAGTGATTATAACAGATGTACTACTCTAATAGGTAGTGTTGATAATGGGAGATGCTGTGAATGTACATGGGAAATCTACCCTTCTCTCAATTTTGCTGTGAACCTAAAAGTGCTCTAAAAAAACAAAGTCTTAAAAAAATTTTTAAGGACACCCTAAAGATGATATGTAGTCCTTGAAAGGATATTTATTCACTTTTAAGTAACTGAAAATAAAATTTATTATAGACATAAAATCAAAGTTGCTTTAAAAATAACTGAAAAAATATTTATGTTGATAATGAATCTACACAGAATCAAGTATTAAACTTCTTGCTGCCTTTCTAAAAATGAGGACAGATAAGAGTAGATTCTAATTTACTGCTATTCAAAGAATTTTTGAAGTATTATAGGGTATTAGTTTTAATACAAACTATGAGTCAGTAAACAGGAATGTGTCCCCTTTTCCTACCCCATACACCCATATCATACCCGGTAAAGTTCAGATGTCCTCATTTACTGCCTTCTGTTTAGTATGGGAAGCAACTCTACATGAACTATCAGGAAGCTGTGAAGAGGACAGAATCGGCTTATGATTGGACTTCCTTATCCAGCTCCAGCATTAAATCAGGATCCAGTTCTTCCAGCATCCCAGGTAGGATGAAATGCCCCAAGAACTCTGCTACCAACAGGAAGGTGTCTGTATAGTGACTGATAGGAGACCCGGTTATCTCAGAGTGATTTTTTTAAAACTAGGCCTATGCATAATTTCTAAATTTTAATCAGTAGGCACATGTGCTATTATTAATTTTTTAATTTTTAGAGGAGATAATATCATGGCCTAGTTCATATTGTTTTGAAATGGAAAACCAGTATATGAAGTGGTAAAGCCAAGAGTTTTGTTATGAAGCTTATTTAAAAATCATGTTGCTGAAACCAAGTGTTGATGCACAACTGGGGATAGAAAGTTGCTTGGAGAAGAGTACTCAGAATCATCGTGAAACTGCCCTCCAATCCCCACAGGTGTCCTGACTGAGTGGAGACAACTAGAATTTGTTCAGTATCAACAGTTAAGGAAGCTGTTTAAGTCAAACTTTCTAAAGTTTTCAGAGGAAATCAGTGATACTAAAAAGGTGCTTATTTCCAGATTCCCACATCCTTTAAACAAGGATGCTATGATCACATCTTAAGATAAAGGTTTCTTTCCCTTCAGAATTTCCATAAATGATTCTGTATCATCTAAAAGCATACTTTTTTGTTCTAATGGCCTACATTATGAAATAATTAAGAAATATTTATTTGATTTAGAAACTATATGACTAGATCTCATCCCTAAACAAGTAAACAGAAACACATTGTGAATGTGTACCTAGAGGACTAGTGTCCACACATGTATTCTTTGGTTCTGTCCACCTAAAGGGCTGGAAGCAGTGACAGCCCAGTAGCAATGAGAATACCAAAAGCCTCGACCTTGGTTTCTCAATGCCATTTTCCAAAACAAAGGAGCCAGGGCTCTGGTGAGTGGCTGATTCTAGGGCTGTGGCAGAGAATATATAAGATGAGCCTGGAGCATCGTGTGTTGAAGTGCTCAAAAGAACACAGGGATGGGAGTCTGTAAAAGGGACACAGGACTCAACCTACGAGAGCTCTCAGTAGCCAAAGCTGGAAAAATTCAAGCAACAAGATAACATACTATAGGGCTATACTCCAAATTATAAAATAAATAGGCATCAGTCCATGGGGGTATAAATAAATAATTGAATTAAATAAATGGAGAAGAGACCAATATCCTGTACAGATTTCTAAGTGATTTCTGCAGATATTCTGCCCTCAAGGAGGTAGAGCTTAACTCCCCCCCTCGTTAATTGTGGGCTGTGCAGAGTGACTTGCTTCCCAAGAGCAGAGTGGGGACACATAACCTTCCAGTGAAGGAGCCTGACAGTACCTCGGCCAGCTGATCAGGGTAATCAGTCGTATTGATCGCTTGTACCTTTGGTACAGTGTGATGAGATTGGCATTTTCCCTCTCTTGTTCTTCCTCCCTAAATCCCATAACTTCAAAGAAAAAACATCAAACAAATCAAAATTGAGAGGCATGCTGCAGAAACCCTGACCAGTATTTCTCAAAACTGTCACGGTCATCAAAAACAAGGAAAGTCTGAGAAACTGTCGTAGACATGACATGACAACTATCTGTAATATGGTAACCTGGATGAGATCCTTGATCAGAAAGTGGAAATTGTGGAAAAACTAGTGACATCCAAATAAAGTTTGGAGTTTAGATAATATCGAGTATTGGTTCCTTAGTCATGACACACGGACTAGAATATTGTAACATGTTAATGAGGTAAACTGGGTGCTAGGTATGTAGGAACTCTGTGCTAGCTTTGCAACTTTTCTATAAATCTGTAGCTGTTCTAAAATGTTTATTAAATTGGGAGGAAGAAACCTTTGTTGGCAGTGGATTAGGAAAGGCAAAGTAAGAACACTGTGTCACAAGTAGGGTTATAGAAAATGGAATAAGAGGAAGATTGAGAAAAAAGATGTATGTTTTAAAAATTTATGCAGCACTTAACTTGGGTGCTTCCAAAGGTATTTTATGAAGTGATACAGTGCCTTTTCCCACTCCAGAGTCATCTGTCTCTATATATTGTGTTAAGTATTAGGAAGACTTTTAAATGTAAATTGTGAAATCATATTACATTCATGTGAAGAGAGCTGAAGAAGCTACACGTTTCAGCCTCTTGTCTTAAAGGTTACTGTTCTAGATATTAAATTAAACTATTAAGAAAATAGTTGGTTTTATCCTCTATTGCTTATATTTTTTACCCTGAAGATATTGTCTTAACTTTATCTAAAGGAGTTTGTGGCTATTATCTTTGCAGTATTTTGATTAATTTGGCTGCACTTACTTTATACTGCAGTCTAATCATATCCTCTTCTCACAGAGAAGCGGGACTAGCTTTAACATTTGATTCTTCAGTCAGATGCCAGACATTGGACTGCTGCTGCTAAGTCACTTCAGTCGTGTCCAACTCTGTGTGACCCCATAGACAGAAGCCCACCAGGCTCCCCCTCCCCTGGGATTCTCCAGACAAGAACACTGGAGTGGGTTGCCATTTCCTTGCTCCCAGAAGATTACCTTACCTGACTTGGCGTCCAGTGAAATTATCTTTTTAGTTCCCTCACCGTAGATGTCAGTCAGATTCCACTGTATCCTCAGCCATTCCCAGGGCCCTTGAAGATGTCTCCATGCCCTTCAGGAAGCCAGCCTGCTTCACTGTGGTGCCAATACCTGAAACCCTAGGAGACACGCTTCTCACTTGGCGGTCAAATTCTCAGTATTGTTCATTGCTGGGATAAAAGCAGTAATCATCATGTATAAATGTGAATTCATAAGTGAGAAGTCTCTGAGGTGGCCTGGAGCCAGGGTTATGTAAAAAGATCGATTCTCAAGTGTAATGAAGACATGATTTAAAAAACCACTCTTCTATTCATGATGGTTCATTAATTTTCTTACTTGCTAGGAGTTCTTACAAGATAGGTTGTCAGGATACCAATAATGTTACATGAACCTTTTGTTGTAACTATCAGTTTCTCCTGATGAGCAGTTTAAAAAGAATTGAGATCTCCTATTCGCCCTAGGATGAGAGGTTTTCTAGTGGAAAACATGGGCTGTGTCTGTGTGAAATGGGTCAGGTAAAAGTAACTTGCTGCCATTCTGCATCGTGTCTAACCTAGAGTGAAAGCTTTATACAAACGTACATATTTATACTGTCACAATACTTATTTAATCTGACTTTTGAAAATGTTTCAAACAGAATCTCAGTCCAATCACTCCAATCAGTCTGACAGTGGAGTGTCTGACACCCAGCCGGCAGGACACGTCCGTTCCCAGAGCATGGTGAGCTCCATCTTCTCTGAGGCCTGGAAGCGAGGCACACAGCTGGAAGAGTCCAGCAAGGTAACACTCGGGTCAGGGTAGAGGGGAGGTCTCTCCAGTGTTCTGGGGGGAAGGGGGGGTAGCGTAATGCTCTTTTATTCCTTCATTAGGACTCTTTCTTGGCCTTATCTCAGTATTCTTTCTTTGCTTCCCAGAAGTGGATATTTATGAATTGGCTCTGATGATCTAAGATCTCAAAAAATAAAAAACCACCACCTAGCAGTTTTATCAGTGGCTTAGCATTTTAAGAAATAACAATCTCCTCCTTTCCTCTCTCAATTTGGATGGAGCAACATCACCCTCTAGTGCCAGTGCCTTGCTGTTGTTCCAGAGAAGCTGCTAAGAGTTGATTATTACTTTATTGGCTTTTAACTTATTCAGACTGCTTTTCTTTTATGCTTTTTGGCATTTCTTTGCACATTGGTGAATTTTTTCTCAATTTACAGTTTATGTGAAAGACTAAATTCCCATTAATCTCCTTAAAATATTGGACCCCCAAGTCTTGCATAGAAGGTTGTTCATTGACGCTGAAGGACAGGTATAATTATTGCAAGGCTGCTTAGAAACAGAGAGGTTCTTTGGTTCACCATGTCACGCTGTCTCTGATGTCCTGTGGGCCGTGGTGTCCCAGCTCTGCCAGTCTCAGCAGCGCAGGCACACACCGAGGTGAGGAGCCAGTAGCTTACCCGGTCTGGCCATTCTGTTTTCATCCAAAATTCATTTTGATTTTTGTTTTTCTTCTCTGAATCACTTACACAAGTACATTCAGTGAGTGTTAAATGGATATTTCCCCTCAATTTATTCCTTTATTTCCATATATGATTGATTAACTGGACTTGGGGAGGGTGGAGGAGGCATAGGTAGCCCAGTGTGGGGGTGGAACACCTTCTCTTAGGAATAAATATTTGAGAATTGGTGCTAATAACCTTGGAGAAGGCAATGGCAAGCCACTCCAGTACTCTTCGGAGAAGGCAATGGCAAGCCACTCCAGTACTCTTGCCTAGAAAATTGCATGGACAGAGAAGCCTGGTGGGCTGCAGTCCATGGGGTCGCTACTAGTCAGACACGACTGAGCGACTTCACTTTCACTTTTCACTTTCACATATTGGAGAAGGAAATGGCAACCCACTCCAGTGTTCTTGCCTGGAGAATCCCAGGGATGGCGGAGCCTAGTCGGCTGCCGTCTATGGGGTCGCACAGAGTCGGACAAGACTGAAGCGACTTAGCAGCAGCAGCAGCAGCTGATAACCTAAATTCTCAAGACAATGACAGTTTAACCCCCTTATCAGAGGCTCAGGCTTTTAAGGAATTTTTTTCCTTCCCATATTTAATCAGTATGAATGGAAGGGCACTATCTGGTGCTGATATTTCATATATATTTTAGAGAAGCTGCACTTTAAAAATTCAGGTGCCTAAAGAAAAGTCCTTTACCTCACCGAACTTAATAGTGTCATCCACGTGCATTTTAAACTGTGGAACTAGTCAACTCTTAGGAGAAAGGCCGACGGAAGCAAAGAGTCCAAATGGTCTATGATCAAGCAGCAGATAGCTTCAGAAAGACCATGAACTCTGCCGCACAGTAGTGACACTGTGCTTGAGTCTTGACCCCCTGTATGTTTCTTCTCCTTGTTACCACAGTCTCAGGTGCCAAATGAGAAGGCCAGCACAGCTAAGGTCTCCACCCCTGCAGCAGCCAAGACAGGGTCAAGTTAAGGTCAGGGGCTGTTCTTTGGAAGCACATTAACCTGGGTGACTCCTGTAACCAGATCTTGCAAACTAATGCTTTTATTTTGATGTGCAGTTATTAAAGGAACATGTGAATGACCTGACGGGCACTAGAACTCAGCACTGTCGTGAGCCTTCTAGACTACTAACCTAAGCATTCCCAGTGCTAATTAGATGTCGTTCAGAATTGGAAACAGATGGTTTATCTTGGATCCTCACAGTTTGTTCAAAGAACCCAAAAGATATACCCAGAGTTACTAAGCCAAGAATCCTTCCTCTGCTTTCAGAAATACCTGAACCACATTCATGCATGAGTAGCTCTATAAAATAAATGACCGGGTGTGGTCCTTTCGGCCGTGCCAAGAGGTGCTCAGATGGGCTAGTCAGTAGGTTGTTGGCAAACTCTAGCTCCTGTGTCTTGATACATTTCCTTTAGTCTCCCAAAGTTTCCTCTCATTTTCTTCTTTTTCTGTATGGTATTTTTATGATCTTTAGCTGTAATGTTTATGAAGCATTTCTTTATGTATTTTCCAGTAAAACAAATGTAAAGAATACCCCCCCTTTACCTGCATTGCTGGACTTCTGTGCATGTTGGATGCAAGTGTCTCACACGAACACGAGTGTGTGTGTCAAGCTCATTCATTGCTGTGTGACTGTGCACGCCTGCTGAACATTCTCATACTCATACCGCTCACTAGCATCAAAAAGCCATCCTCATTCTTCCGGAGGCCCTCCACCAGCTCTCCTAAACCCAGTTATGGCATCTGCTTGATGTGGATGCAGTCCTGGACCGAAAGGTGAACTCCAGTCATCACATCTCCCTCTGCCACAGTCCAGGGGGCGGTCCCGTGCTCCAAGGCCCTGGCGTACGCCCTGGGGCAGGGTGTGTGAAAACCGGAGATCAGAAAGCAGAGGGCATCATCCAGACAGACTTGCTGCAGGAAATTATCCCCAGGTAGTTAAGCAGTCTAGGCACTTGAGAAGACTGTTAGGTAAACAGATTTTCTCAGTGCCCTTGTTACCCTGGGAGTTGGACTTTAGCCTTCCTTCCATTGTCCATCTTTACTTACCATCACCAGCTGCTGCATCCTTTCATGCATGTCTCTGATTCCTTGCTTTTTAGTTTAACAGTCAAATCTTAACCTCTGTAACTGTTTTGTTTGTTGTGTTTTCTCTCTCCCAACCTCCCTTTTATACTCCTTTTAGGCCAGAATGGAGTCTGTGAATCGACCCTACACTTCACTCATGCCCCCTTTATCCCCACAGCCCAAGCTAGTCACCCCCTACACGGCCTCACAGCCTTCACCACCCCTCCCGCCCCCGCCCCCTCCCCCGCCTCCTCCCCCGCCCCCTCCGCCTCCCCCTCCCCCTCCCCTGCCCAGCCAATCCGCCCCATCTGCGGGCTCCGCAGCCACAATGTTTGTCAAGTACAGCACAATCACCAGGCTGCAGAACGCCTCTCAGCATTCGGGAGCCCTGTTTAAGCCTCCCCCCGCATCAGGGATGCAGCCCTCAACCTCACTGGCAGTGAAGCCTCAGATCCTGGTACCCCCCAATGGAGTGGTGCCTCCCCCGCCGCCTCCGCCCCCGCCCCCCACTCCTGGGTCCGCTATGGCCCAGCTGAAGCCCGCCCCCTGCACCCCGTCCCTGCCACAGTTCAGTCCCCCACCTCCTCCACTGAAGATCCATCACATCCAACACGGCTCGCAGACAGCTCCTCCAGCGCCCCCACCGCCTCCTCCCGTTCCTGCCCCCCTCCCTCCCCAGGCTCCCCCCAAGCCCCTTGTGACCTTGCCCCCCCCAGCCAGCACCAAGACTGTGCCACCCGCAGTGACACAGTCGTTGCCACCCACACCTACTCCGCCAGTCCCCCCAGTAAAAAAGCAGCCGGTTCTTCCTGTGTCTCACGTTCCACCCTCTCCCCCTGTTCCTCCGGGTCCGGTGCCCCCGCCCACGCTCCCCAAGCAGCAGAGCTTCAGTGTAAAACCGCCCCCCTCCCCGCTGTCCCCGGCGCCCTCCGTGGTGAAGCAGATAGCCAGCCAGTTCCCCCCACCTCCAGCCCCACCTCCCGCCGAGGGGCCGCCCTTAAAGCCTGCCTCGGTCAGCCTCGCCCCACAGTCCCCCCCTACCGTGAAAGCGAAGCCCAAGTGGCAGCCCAGCTCCGTCCCTGTCCCTTCTCCGGACTTCCCCCCTCCTCCCCCGGAGAGCAGCCTGGTGTTCCCTCCTCCGCCCCCACCGCCACCCGCCCCGGCCCCGCAGCCGCCGCCCCCGCCGCCACCACCGCCGCCAGCCACACCCACAGCGGCTCCTGCCCCGGACAAAAGCTGCTCTCCGGGCAAAAAGACCAGTAAAACCTGCAGCCCCGGGGGAAAGAAACCTCCCCCGACCCCGCAGCGCAACTCCAGCATTAAGTCCAGCAGCTGTGCTGAGCACCCTGAGCCCAAGAAACCCTCAGTGGACAGTCTAATCAGCAAGTTCGCATCGCCAGCCGAACCCTCGGGGTCTCCCGGCAAGGAGACCCCACCACCTCCAGCAGCGCCCCCCAAGCCAGGAAAACTTCATCTTTCCGGAGTTAACCTTCCTGGGGTGCTCCATCAAGGATGCGTGTCCGCAAAGGCGGCTGTGCTGAGCGGGCGCGTCAAGGACTCGGCGGTGGAGTTCCCTTCTCCCCCGTCCGATTCTGACTTCCCACCCCCTCCGCCGGAAACCGAGCTTCCTCTGCCCCCCATCGACATCCCAGCAGTGTTCTCAGGAAGCACCTCTCCAAAAGTGGCCGTTGTTAACCCGCAGCCGCAGCCCTGGTCCAAAACGTCGGTGAAGAAGGCCCCTCCGCCCACGCGACCCAAACGGAACGACAGCACCCGCCTCACTCAAGCCGAGATCTCGGAGCAGCCAGCCACGGCCGCAGTCGTGCCGCAAGTGCCCACCTCGCCCAAATCCAGCCTTAGTGTCCAGCCTGGCTTCCTGGCTGACCTCAACAGGACACTGCAGCGCAAGTCCATCACCCGGCATGGCTCGCTCTCCTCCTCCCGCGTGTCTAGAGCGGAACCCACGGCCACCATGGATGACATGGCATTGCCCCCGCCACCCCCCGAACTGCTTTCTGAGCAGCAGAAAGCCGCTTACGGAGGCAGTCATATATCAGGCTATGCAACGTTGCGGAGAGGACCGCCTCCCGCTCCCCCCAAGAGAGACCAGAACACCAAGCTCTCAAGAGATTGGTAGCTACCGTAGGATTTTATTTTCATGCATTCTGTAATCAACTCTACAATCAGCTCCCCTGATCATCTATGAATTCAGGTGTTCAGAGCCTCCTGGTATGTCGTCGTTATTCAGGTAGTGTTCAGCTCCGTGTGTGTGTACATGTGCGGGTGCACACAGAGCTATACATATATAGGCAGCGTGTATGTATATGTGTATACACATATCTGTATGTATATATATAGCTGAAAGTGACTATTTATTCTCTCCTAATCTGAAAATGAGTTTTGTGTATTTTGGGTGGCAGCGGCATGGAAGGGGATATATGTCTTGTCCCTTATGGTTTCTGTTATCTATCATTTGGATTGGACCAAAAACTTCAGACTTATTTAGAAGGTATTTTATAAATGTCCATGTGCGGCCTTTCTGTGCATGTTGTGTATTATATATTAAGGATAGATGTATAATGTGCTATTTCTCAGTTTGAGAAGACAACCAGAATGTTCGGTGTATCCATGGGGCTTTTGTGTTTTTTCCCCCCGTTGGCTGAAGTTAGAACTGCTTGACACTTCATTTCTCTACATTAAGGGGCACTTTAATTAGGAATCAGTTTCATAGAATGGGTCATAGTGCAGTGTGGGGAAATTTTCAGACACTATCAGTGTGTGGTTGTGTAGAGAAAACAGTAAACATGTGGTGTAACTAAACCATTCTAGTTGCAGTACTGCTGCCATGACCCCACCGGAATCTATAGAGTGTGCTCTGTCACAGGTAAGCTCTTTGCCTATAACACGTGGATAATCTAGTGCTGTTATCCTGTAGTTCTTTCTGTACTGTTGGGACCCTTTCCACGAGCTTGTGAAGCTCCATCAAGTTTGGTTTCATGATCCTTGCTTTGATTTATTGTAAGAGACTATCCAACATGATACCCTCGGAATGCTCTGTCCCGGCATGTCTTTGGGTCACCAGTTACCTCCTTATAGTGTGTGCTGTGAGTGGGTGTTGATATTAGGTATTCAGACAGCTGATAGATACTCACATCCTTTGTCCATTATGTCGCATCATTACGAAAAACAAAATCACCTTGTGAAATGCGTCTGTTTTTTGTAGTGCTCTCTGAAGGGATGGATTAGAAAAGAGAACAAAACTGGCCCCTGTGCAGCTGTCATTAATTAGGTTTTCTGTAGCTGGTAATGTGACATATAAAGAATTCACTTAAGTATGGGACTATCATGGGGGGGTGAGTGTTTCGACGATTTCACCCATAGTGACCGGAGCACAATAGGGTCCTTGCTTGTTGTAGCCCAGTTGTAGAGGTTTATCCAAGTTACCAGGTATTCTGACAGAGTCTGTAGTCCAAGGACAGTAAGTGACATTACATACTATGCATATGCGGCTTGGTGTAACATGGAACCACTGCTCTAATGACACACTATAATTCCATATGCTTCACACTGTACTTCTAGATGTTTTATTTTCCCCTCTGAATTCTCCTTGGTATTTGAGAAATGTGTACTGACTTAGCAATTTGTGATAAATTGACCATTAGGCCAACCTTAGAACTACTCTTAAACGGGAGAATAAAAAGTACCTCCCCAGCAGTGATAAGTCAGCACACCTTGTAATGAACATCTGTGCCTGCTGTGAATAGGGATCATCAGTGCAACTGCAAAAGTGTTAGACCCTGTGTGTAAGGAAAAAGTAATGTCCATAAAGTGGGACAGAGATGGTAAATAATTCAAGAGTTAGCAAGACTGTGCGGTGTACACAGCATTTCTCACTCTGCAACAAAGTACTGCATCAGGGAAGGTGGAACCCCCCCCCCGCCCCGGCCATTGTCACATCTCCAGGATGTGATAGTATACTCCTGTTTATAGAGCAATAAGACTATATACCAGTGTGCATTTGCTATAGCCCTACTTCTTTAAAAGATACTTTTTTAGATCTTTTTCAGTTCACAAAGTTTTATGTGCTTGATATTCTTATGGTTATGAAGTGACCTTTACCACATCTATATTGTTCATTTAAGCATGCACTGCGATTTGAGTACATTTGAGTAACACTGCCAGGTGCCACTGTGACTCACGAATGAAGTGATTCCCCAGTCTTCTGCCCGCAGCTTTATCTTCTACGGATCACCCTTATTTGTGACATAGAGGACTTTTAAGACTCTGAACCCAATGGTATAAACATTCATCACTAGGGTTTTTTATTGTGATGGTGGTCCTTCATATAAGGATGGACAGCTCTCCCTGAGGGAAGAAATAATGTTTCCTCAGTCTTCCTTCACTCCCGATTTGAGCTGTAAGATCCAACCTTTTTTTTTCAGCAGGGGATTTCCTGGGCCTTCTTGCTTGTGTCAGTCCTGACGGTAGCCATCCTGAACCGATGCTGCTTCTAGTGTATCATTTTCCCGAAAGAGCAGATATCCTTTAGAACACAGCCAGAGGAGAGGAACTGTGTCAGTGGCTTGGTGACTATTTGACAACAGGCTGTTGCCCTTTACATTTTTCCAAAGACAAAGAAGGCTATTAATCAACTTTTTTTTCCTCTCTATGTGAAACAGCTGAATCAAAAAACCCAAAATGATACTTTAGATAAACTTGAAATGTTTTACTCCCTGGAGGTTTTTTTTAATTGGGATCTTTGTTGGGATGTGGTTTGGAGACTGCTGTTATTTGGGCTCTTTTCTTCCCTGGTGTGTTCAAGAAAAACACTGCCAGATGACACTAGTACTGTGCCTTCTTCCACTGCCTCCTGCTCAGCTCCTCTAACCCAGCAAAGCTTCTCCAGGTCAAGGAAGAAAATCTTGTCAGTTGGCTTGGCTGTACTGAAAAATGAACAGTATCCTGCTGTTGAGGGCAGTGCAGACAGGTGCCTCTTAAGAGCTGCTGCTGCTGCTAAGTCACTTCAGTCGTGTCTGACTCTGCGCAACCCCATAGACGGCAGCCCACCAGGCTTCCCCATCCCTGGAGAAGATTGGAGTGGGTTGCCATTTCCTTCTCCAATACGTGAAAGTGAAAGTGAAGTCGCTCAGTCGTATCTGACTAGTAGAGACCCCATGGACTAGTGACTTGCTAATTAGTGACATCCTTAACTTCTAACACAAAATTTCAAAACTGGATCCAACCTATGCTTAGTTTTGGCAACAACTCTGAAGGGCAGCAAAGCCTATTCTGTTAAAACATTAAGTTCATAGTTACGTTATTCTATATTGAAGCTTGGCTTTTATTACCCAAATACATTTTTTTTCCCTTAGCTGCTATAGAATTATGCTCTTGCAAAAAGTATCTACTCTTAAGGTTTACAGGTACCCACTTCACTGTAAATTGGGTGTATTTTATTTCTGGGGCTTTTTAAGATAAGATTGTGGATTCTTCAGAAGTTACAGGAAACAGTTTTCATCAGAGCATCTCAGAGGAGCATCCTGCAGACTGTCCCACAGCCCTCAGACATCAAGGTGCTCCTGCCCGCTGCCAGCACAGCCTGCTAAGGAAGGACTGTGAACTGTCTCAGCAGTCCCATCTCCATGTACGTTTACTTGCCACTAAAAGCAGTCCTGAGGAGATCATAAAGGTAAACAGAATTGGGGGGATCATGAAGAATAATTCCAATAGGTTAACAACTCTGAGGTGAATGTTAATAGGAGCTGTGCATCCAATTAAGAGCTTCAGAAGCTGCTATTTTGGGAGAATACAACTGCTAGTAAGTTCATGTCAAGGATGTTAGGCTATAAGGAGCCTGAAAAAAAACTTCAGGTAATGGATTGATTTGACTATCAGGCCACCAACAGAACCCCTTGTCACTTTTTCCCACAGTTAAAAGCAATTTTATGTTACAAACACAAGGTGATTTTAAATAAGAAAACCTTTTCCTAGTTTTCGATATTACCAAACTGTTTCATGTAGGTTTTATGTAGTTAACTTTAGAACTAACAATTTATAACTTATGTAATCTCATAACCTCACAGATTTTGTTTAAACCGATTAAAACTGTATGATCCTATGTGATTATAGGTGTAATGACTTCCTTTAAATAATTTGGATTTGTACACTTATAAGAGGATGTTTATTTCTAAAAATCATTTTAGGTTGCAAGAACCTTTTGGCACTTGAAGTTTTATTTTATACACTTCACATTATTTACATACAGCAAGTTATTCCTGACCCTATAGGAATGTTTGCCCACTCACAAAGTTGAGATTTGATTCATGGAGAGATGCAAGTAGTACAGAATTAAGATTTATTTTCCTTTAAAAATTGAATGGAAGACAATTGTTATCTCTTTACTAGTCTCCCTCAAAGTAAACAAGTGTTCAGTTCTTAATTGTGCCCTTAGAAGGTCTATAAGAAATCCAGAATTTAGCTGTAGAATACATTTGCTAAGTAAAAATAAGCTAAACACAATATACTTGATAAACACTTGAAGGAAATTGGTTTGCTCTTTTGCTTGTTGAAGTATAAACCATTTAGGAAACATCTGCTGTATTTCCCAGTGCCTTGAACTCTCTTGGAGGAACAGTATAAAAAAATCTAACAAGCAAACTTTGAGGTGCTAATGAAAGGAGGAAGGTGTTTCTGGTTTGTGCAGAAACAGAGACTGTCTCACAAGAGATGGCTTCATCTACCTAATCAAGGTCTGGCTGCTTTCTACCAAAGACATTTAGAGAAGTGAGTCAAGTCAGGGTGATGGTGAATACTACATATTTAAAGGATGGCCAAGTTCGGAATGAATGTTGAGCATGGATGGCTATTAATACCAAGCTCATAATTGAAGACTCAACCTCCTCTTAGGCAGAACATGCTTGTGGCACTTAAACAAAATCTGCATTCTGCAAACTGTCCATTGTTTGTTAAGTTTATTGTAACCTAATACCAAAAACTGCCATTTTTCATGATTACCACCTCCTATATTTCTTTCTACTTGTAAATAATTTCTCCTGGGAAAAAAATAGCATTAACTGGAATGTTTCAAATGACTTTGCTTAATTTTGTCAGCCACTAGTGAATTCCTTTTATAAAAATGTACATTTAGAATATCAGCTTGTGTAAATGTCATAAAAGCATTGTTTACTGTTTTAAAGAAAAATTGCACATTTAACTGAGATTGCTCCCTCTCTTCCCATTTCTTTAAAAAAAAAAAAAAAATTGGAGTAAAGGCTCACACTAACATCCAGGCTTTGGGAGCTTTGCCATAAATATATACAGTGTAGGAATATACCTTTTTAAAGCATGAAAAAGGCAAAAGGAACTGCATTAAAAGTACAGGATAGAGGACATTATTCAGATGATTACGCACAGCTCGGTAAAGATGAAGTTACAGTTTTTCTTTCAGCTTTGTTGCTATTATTTTCTTCTACTTCAATGTACACTCATTTCATTATGTGCCTTGCTCCCTGATTGTGCAAACCTATATATAGATATATATATATGAGAGATATATTCAGTACTACTGACGATGTTTTTGTTCTACTGCTGGATTAAGTTATTTTCCAAGTTACTATTCTTGCCAAGTTACTGTCAGTAAACTATTGTAATGGCTTAGGACAGTAGTCATGCAGTCACTGTAATTTACATGTTTCCATTATGTCAACTTATCCAGTCCTTAATAAAAAGAACACAGATTCATTGAAACATCTGAACTGGACTGGACTGTTTGTGGATCGGCACCGTAAGAACCTGGTTTTGCTTTTTATGTTGAGGTACCCAAGACAGACTGCAACACGCACATAAAGCGTGAAGGTAAACTATAATTTGATGTGTTCAACTGAAAATAAGATTTTTTCCCCTTTAAACAACACAGTAAGAACGATAACAAAAAAGGGTGCTTTTTGTTTGAAAGCCTTGGTATCACAATCATGTATTGGACTGCCATGTCAAGGTATGTGTAAATGTGGATTTGAATGTATTTATAATCATGTTACCATTTACCAAACTAGGGAAAAAACAGGTTTCCTTTTTACATTAAAAGAACTGTATGTATTTGGTGAAAAGTATGTCATGGTCATGTATGGATGTGAGAGTTGGACTGTGAAGAAGGCTGATCGCCGAAGAATTGATGCTTTTGAACTGTGGTGTTGGAGAAGACTCTTGAGAGTCCCTTGGACTGCAAGGAGATCCAACCAGTCCATTCTAAAGGAGCTCAGTCCTGGGTGTTCATTGGAAGGACTGATGCTAAAGCTGAAACTGCAATACTTTGGCCACCTCATGCGAAGAGTTGACTCACTGGAAAAGACTCTGATGCTGGGAAGGGTTGGGAGCGGGAGGAGAAGGGGACGACAGAGAATGAGATGGCTGGATGGCATCACCGACTCTGTGGACATGAGTTTGGGTGAACTCCGGGAGTTGGTGATGGACAGGGAGGCCTGGCGTGCTGTGATTCATGGGGTCGCGGAGAGTTGGACACGACTGAGCGACTGAACTAACTAACTAATCAAACTTCAGGTTCATTTACAACAAAAATAAGGACAAAGTATTTACAGCAACAGGGAAGGATTTTATGACACGCTTTTAACTTCAGTTCAGTCGCTCAGCCGTGTCCAGCTCTTTGCAGCCCCATGGACTGCAGCACTCCAGAACTTGTAACTTACCACCTTATGACCACCTAGTGGTAAGGATTCCGGGCTTTCACTGGTGTGGCTCGGGTTCACTCCCTGGTCAGGGAACTGAGATGGCGCATGGCACAGCCAAAAAGGTTACTTGCAGAAATACATTCACAAGACATTTATTTGCATATACCTTGCAGGATTTTATTTAGGCCAAGTTCTTAGTACACAGCAACAATTAATTCCAAATATAGTTTCAAAATTAAAAAGTGAAATGTCCCCCCAACTTATCTGGAGGTGGTTTAATGGCACACACAAGAAACATTACTGGCAACAGATGCTCCCTCAGGTTTTCCTACATCGTTTTTACTGAAGGCGTAACACCAACCCTCCCTCCGGGAGCTGTAAGCACAACTGGCCAGATCACAAATTGTTTACATTCTTTTCTGTAAACTATTTTGTTAAGAAAAAGATGCATGGACACAAAATATGATAAAAAACTGCTTTTCCATAGAATTCTGAAGTTTGCAAAAGACGTTTCCATTTTAATGTGAAAATAAGCTTTTTGTCTGCTTTTTGTTTGATTTTTTTACAAAAAAACCTCAAGATATTTATTTAGCAAGGATCATTTATACACAGGCCCTGTCATTTTGTCAATTTTTTTTTTTTTGAAGTATGAGATTCTCAAATCGGAACAAAGCTCAGCACAAAAGAAACTTAAGGTAATGAGCGCACTGCCTCCATTCAAGAACTGTTTTCTAAGGCGCTCTCTCTAGATAAGGCTGTGCTGCTCCTTCCAGTGCTGAGACACTGTACCATTTTAGCTACATATACCTAATGAAAAAGACCATTTGTACTGAGTGTAGTTTCAAAAGGGTTAAAATGAAGATTACTTTTACTAATTAAGGCTGCACTCAATACACTCCTTTAAACAACACTTTGAATTGTATTAATTGAAACATAGTGTTAACTTTTCAAGTATCTTCCTGAAGACATCAAGTAGAACTTTAAAATAAACATACAACACAATTAAGACAGTTGCAGAAAGAATACCAGGCGCTGAGTCAGGGATTCTACTGTTGTTAACTAGCTGCTACCTGAAATGAAACATCTAACCTCATCAGTAAAATAAGACTGAACTAAAATTTCTGAAATCTCATCTACCTCTAAAACTCGTAAGGTGGTAATTTTCCTCATGTGATTTACTTAACACTGATCAGGAGTTTCTGGCCAAAGAAGTTCAGAAGCGAACAGATGAGAAGTGATGCAGATTCCCCATTCTTTTCCAAGATGTGTCAACCACCTGCTAGCTCCTCCATCAAAGCCTTTTCAAAGAGAGAGGTGGCCTTCAGGTCATGCCATGCTCTCTCCACAGAGGAAGAAAGGTAGTTAAAGAAAAAGTACCAGTTCTTAATGCAGAATGGTCACCTGCTAAAAGAAAGTGAGCATAAAAGGATAAAAGCACACTACTATCGTTTCCATGCCTCTCAGACAGAAAAATCTTAGTGATCATGAGATTGCTGAGGAGCACAGCTACATTACAGAGACCACTGTGAAGACAGAAAGTCTCTCTGGCTGGGTAATAAACAGCAACAGGAGGGTAAGGGGAGGGATGAAAACGTCTCACGCAGTGACTCGTAGGAACACAGCAGAAGTAGCAGGTCCTTAACCCTGCAGTAGGAATAGCAGGTGTCCCGGAAAAGATAGAAAGCAAGTCAGCAAAAGATGGGAAGTACTAAACAAGACATCTTAAAGGATTCATATGTATTTCAAACAACAGGCTCAATCTCTCAAATCTAGATTTTGACATGTTGACAAGATTTTGGTTTTCAATTTATTGCCTAGGTCATAAGGTAAACAAGAAAGTATGCTTTCATTGAAATCCCCATGGCCTGTCCAATAGTAATACTTTTAAAAAAGGGAACAACTTTAAAGTCAAATCCCTCCTTTTTTTTTTTTTAAAGGCAAAAGGGAGTGGACACAAGTAAAAAATACTTAAAGAGGAAATGGACCTCCTCTAGCCCAATAAAATGGTTGCTTACTGGTCAGCAGATTTTATACCTGAATCACCTTTGCCACAATACTATGTAGCATGTAAGATTTCTGCACTCATTTAGAATTCCTACTACCAACCATCGTGTAGTTTATTTTAAAATGGGATGAACTTACAATAAAACAAATACTACCCTCAAAGACTATTAACATGCAGTCTATGAAATATTAAAAGTCTCCAATGACTTTAAGCCTGGTCCATCATCATTACATAGTATCCTTCCAAAACAATATATAGAATTTAAAACTGTACAAAAAAGGTAAAATATGCAGAAAATCCAACAGGTGTTGTTTTTAAAACAAAAAAATACACACACATTATTTCTAAAAAATATAGGAAAAATCGGCTGACCCATGGATCCCTGTGCTGCAGGTCTTCACTAGTATCTTCTCAGCTCCCATATCCAGCAGGGGTCCAACGGGCAAGCTGACCACCACCACCTTTTTTTTTCTTCACCACCAACTCTTCATGCACAGTTGTCTTCTGGGCTTCTGAAGGTGGGAGCTGTGAGAACTATTTGCTGGATTTTGAAATACCTTCTGCTTTATTAGTCCACTAAGCTTTCTCAGCAAAAAACTATTTAAATAACTTTGAACATCTAATTTCAAAACAGTTTTCCTAGTTACACACCAACACTAGAAGAGTTTAACCTCTCCAAGTATAGTCTTGGTTGTATCCATAATGAAGCTGAAGGCTCAGAGGACACTCAAGGGCCATTACTTTGAAGGAAGACAGGGAATTGCAGGGCATTAAGGGTATCAAGGTGACCTAACAAAGTATAAAGTGTAATTTACAGTGTACTGGAGGCAAGTTAATGAGAATGAAATGCAGTGTCTGGGAAATCTTTGTTAACTGCAATGTGTGAGGGAAAAAAACCTGCAACTTTAAAACAAAATTCTTAAGAAAACACTGTATCTGGGTCTCAGTTACATGGTGATGCGTTTTGTGCTCTGGTAACAGATTCATAGGTAGAGTATTAGCTCTGTCTGCACTGTCTGAACTCCCTCACACCTACCACACCTGCTCACTTTTCAGTCACATTCCTCACCTGCACTATCATGTTCAAGGCCCATGTCTGAAATACACGCAGCTGCCGCCTCTCACCTTTCACTCAACACTGGGGAGTCACCTGGCAGAGCTCTCTTCTGGCCAGGTCACTGAGACTAGAAAGGACCCGTGGCAGCTTTGGCCTGTGAGCTGGTGCATCATCACTGTATTCACCTGCCAAACAGCCAGGCCTCCTGGATTTTTTTCAATATCTCTTATTACAGAAAAGATGACTAAAGTCATCTGCCTTCCAAACTCCACTGAATTCAAATTTGTAATTGTGCAGATGAAAAAAAACCTGGATAAGCACTTGGCCTTATACCAGTCATCCCACTATTCTTAATCTGAAATATAAGGTTTAGATTCTACCAAGAGCAGCTACTGCAAAGGCCAATCATACAGAATTAAGGGAACAGTTATCTTTTCTAAGTGAGTAAACAAATTGAACAGTAGCTAACACTTGCCATTAATAACATTCAGAGAGCACAGGAGCAAGCCTTTTGTTCCCAGTGACTCTCAAGACAACTGAAAATAACTGTTAAAAAAAAATTTCATTCCCTAAATAGTAAAAGAAGTAAAGAAACAGTTGGTCTGACCTCTAAGATCCTACTCCTCTAAACAGCACCTAAGCCCAGGGTTTAGGATGCCTCGTGAGCAGGGCACTTCTACTGTTCACCTCTCTAGAACCTTAGGAGCCTTCCTGTCTACCTCGGCACGCCCACCTGAGCTCATGAAACCGGCTGCACTGTCACCCCTGTGGGTACACTGCCATCAGCAGCAATGCAGTCTCACGCAGCAGCAGGACCAAACCACCCTCAGAATGGAGACTCAAATCGATCTCACAATCTACGAACTGAGAAACATGAAGGGATGCAAGTCAGCTCAACATTAACTTGTTCAGAGCACTCAAGTGCTGAGAAAATGCAGAATTTACAGTGCTGAAGAGGAAATAGGCCATCTGAAACAGTTACAAAAATGGTTATGTATGATACTTAAATATCGGTTCCCCCTCCTCATACAAGTGGAAGAAAGTGTGGGGCTGGGGCACGCACTGGGCCATGCGGCTAACCTTTAGCACAGGCAATGCAGATCATCCAGTGCCACAGATTCGGCAGGAGGAGAAATCCCAAGGGTGTACAATATTCCTGAGAAAGATCCCAGATTTTTTTTCTGAATCAGTTTTAACCTGATTTGTTTCACATAGTTACGCTGTTATACCTCTGATATATTCAGAAACCGTCACTTTATTTCAATCCAAACAGCTCAGCATAGTATAAGTGATGGCAGAAAGATCCATTTGTTCAAATTCAGCTTGCTTTTTTTGTTTTAATACTGAGGGATAAACCAAAAACAAACAAAAAAGGTAGCTTTTGTCATTTGTATCCTTCATTCATTTCACTGGAGGGGAATCCCCAGGGCCTTTCGATAATCTGGGAAGACCTGACTATTCCTGTGAGGGAGACAGCCCAGCTGAGCTTTACTCAGAATAATGCATGATGGACTCCACGTAGTTCCCAGGAAAAAGCCCAGTCACTCCATTCATAACTCCCTCATACCAACCATCGTCATTCTTCTTGATGACATAAATAATGGCTCCTTCCTGAAAGGACAGCTCATCTTCCTTGTCTTTTGTATAATCATAAATTGCCACAACTAGAGGAGGGGAAAAAAAGATATGAAAAAAGAAGAACATTCATAGAAAGGTAGAACCAAATAATGACTACCCTTTCTGAACTTCTGCAACACATCAAAAACTGACTTTCTCAACAAAGGACCCGCCCCTCCACCCAAGTTCATTGTCTAATACTCAGTCTCTACAGTGGAATTCCATGTTGAAGTTAGGTTCAAAACTTCATAAATGGCAAAAAGTAGTATTTAGTCAAACTTACTGATCAGTCTGTTGAAGACACACACACAATCCCAGAATGGGGAAAGATAGCTGTGTGATAAAGCACCATATTATGTAAAAACATGTATCTTTAAACACTGGAATGATACTAGAGCAATGAGATAAACTAGGAGAGGCCAGTGAGAAAATGAAATTGAGAGAATGGCAGACTTATCTCTTTCCTCACACTTTTAGAGCCTATGCCTGTTAACAAAACAGTGACGATGCGTGAATCATGGGCATCTACCATATATATTCCTTCAAAACACATGCTGTGTTATGCCACCAATGTAACACCTCCACGGTAACAGACTAAAAGTGTTAAGAAAACTGAGAGACCTGTAAGCTCGCCTGTGATTTTCATCACTTAAATAATTTGCTAACCGGGGCCTTTCAATGATTTCTCGGAAAATCTCTGGTTCTTAAGTATTACATTTTCCTCAATGGTATAGTTAAATTGGGACACCCTATATTGGGCTTCCCCACTGCCTCAGATGGTAGAGGATCTGCCTGTAATGCAGGAGATCTCAGTTTGCTCCCTGGATAGAGCAGATCCCCTGGAGAAGAGAATGGCAACCCACTCCAGTATTCTTGCCTGGAGAATTCCATGGACAGAGGAGCTTGGAGGGCAAGAATACCTGAGTAGGTAGCCATTCCCTTTACTGCTGCCGCTGCGTCACTTCAGTCATGTCTGACTCTGTACGACCCCATAGACGGCAGCTGACCAGGCTCCGCCATCCCTGGGATTCTCCAGGCAAGAACACTGGAGTGGGTTGCCATTTCCTTCTCCAATGTGTGAAAGTGAAAAGTGAAAGTGAAGTCGCTCAGTCGTGTCTGACTAGTAGTGACCCCATGGACTGCAGCCCACCAGGCTCCTCTGTCCATGCGATTTTCTAGGCAAGAGTACTGGAGTGACTTGCCATTCCCTTTACTAGTCTCCCTCAAACTAAACCTTCTATAAAAAGATCTTCTGTACCTTTATTATGCCACTCAGAATTTCACTCAATAAAATCTGTTTTGAGAAGCATATATCGACTGTTTCTTATGCAACCTTAATCCTAAACAAATAAGAAACAAACTAAAACAGGGACTTTTGAGATTGTAAAACTTGCTCCAGTTAACTTGAATTTCTGGCCTGCTTTAGTAAAAATTCAACAGCTTTCCTAAACTGAATATTTGCCATTAGAGTGACAGCGGATGCCAGAAAATACTTTAGCAGAAACTACAAAGAGCTTGTGTGTATTTCTCAAAGTATAACAAAACACCTAAACAAATACAATTAAATGACATACAAGTTTAAAGAGAATACAAGATATGTAGAGTATTTAGTATTTCCAGTCAACTTAATATTTTTTAACTTTTGGTTTTTTTTTTTTGGATTGATAACATTCCTGATGCTTATAGAAATGTAAACCCACTGAAAAGTAATTTAGAGGAAACTTCTGCAAATCCTGTTAATTCCATGCCTTCTGAATCTCTCAAACCCACACTTTTCTCCATCGTCACAGTCAATGCCCTCATCACTGCAGCAGTCTTCAAACTGGAATACACGTATCACTAGGGGCACCTGAAGATTTTCTAAGCAGCATGAGTGATGTGATTTTTTAAAATCCTGCATCTAAATCTGATCTGCCTGGGACGATACCTATCAGTCAAGCATCAGTCATAAAAGTTCTCATTTCCTGACTATCTTTCTACTTAACAAAACTACAGTGGTGCACTATGCTGAAGTACAGAAACGCCCTGGGTGCCAAAGGGCCAACTGAAATTACCAGCACGGTATTAAGAAAGAGAAGACTCCCCAGACTACGCCGCCTTTTCACAAGTGAGGTGGCTCCCATTCCTCTGCTTTCAACGACAGTTAAGGTAGACTCTAATGAGGTTATCAGATGACACATCACACAAAACAATTTTTAAAGACAGAACATCAACTGATTTTTGGCAAACAGCTCCGAAGGGATTAAAAGAAACGAGTGACAGTGCTGCAAGAAAAATACTTCCATTTGCATCTCTTTATGTGGACAACTGCCGGGAGCCAGCGAGGGAAATCCTGCCCTGGCAAAGGTCAATCGGGGAAGAGGCCTGACGGGCAAAGCTAATCAGGACTCGAGGAACCCCCTGGACTTACCCGAGCATCTACCCCAAAGAAAACCAGAGTCTGACTGCCTTACTATCTTACGCCTCTTACCAATACTTACGGGGGCTTCCCCCCAACCACCTTTCTCTGAAAACATTAATTCAGAGCTGTAGTTAAAAAGTTCTCCTCGGCTTAATAGGAGTGTTCCAATCCAAGCCCCTCTGATAGCTTTCTAACTTGCCTGACGAGTTTGTCCAGGCTCTTACAACTACGAATGTGACTGTTTTCAGCCTCCCAGCCATGCAAGGACAGAAAGCCTAATATTCTAAAATACAGGAATTTGTTGAAGAAGTTAAAATCATTAGAATAGTACTAAAAAAGATTTCATTGTTGAATCAATGCTTGCTGCGAAGTTTCCATATTTTCTATTGTATCCTTGGAAATATATTAATCACATATAGAGAAAATAAGTAGTAGCCTTTGATTTAGCCACATCAGATCTTAAGTTAATAAATTCCTTTCTTGTAGCTCACTACACCCTTGCCTTATAGGAATGTAATCTTGTCATGTGTCTTTGGAGAATAGCGCCTGACTTTAGGAAAATCACCTTGAAAGAATATAAGCCTTTTTCTAGCTAACTAACCTTTGTTAGAAGAGAGGGCCATAAACTGTTAGCAGGCCCCCTGGCCAGAAGATGATGTAAACCACCTAAAACTTTTGTATATCATGAGACATACAAAAATAAGCCCTGATCCTGATAAGGGTCAAGATTGCTGACCCCTCATGATTTTGGCGTGACTCTATACCTCCCTTTCTCTATTTTTTATGTGCACAACTTAGGTTATAAAAGCAGCACTTGAAAATAAAGTTTGGGGCCTTGCTCACTGAAGCTTGGTCTCCCCGTGTCGTTTTTTTCTCTTTTTCCATCTTTTTCTCTATTCTCCTTTTTCTGGTTGAGATCCTTGGAGCACTGGGCCCTCTGCGTTTACTTATCTGCCTGGGCTTCTAAGACCCACTCGAGGGGGTGCCCTGGTGGGGTGCCTCCAGTGATTCGAGAGGGCGCCTGCGGCCTATGTAAACAAAGCAGACCCCGTGCTGGGGCTTTATTGGTTTCCTGCGTAAACCAAGGAATCATCAGCCCCTGTCTCTCTCTCTCTCTCTCTCTCTCCCGCTCTCGCTGACGCCGATGCCGTTCATCCCGAGGATACCCTGGGTCCATATCGAGGCCGGTCCCCGATAGACAACATTTGCAGCACCACTACCTCAGCTGAGGCCCTACTCTCTTGCTTAGAAAGACCTGGTCTTTCCAACTCCTATTTTTCCTTCTTTCTAATGCACTCTACACTATTATCAGGTATCTTTTAAAAAAATTAAAATATAAGTACATGGGAACTTATCATTAACCTACTTAAGATCTTCCACAATTTTCCTCTACTATCAGATTTTTCAAAAAGAAAAAAATTCCAAACACCCTCATCCTGGTATTCAAGGCCTCCCAATTATAACTTACTTCCCTTCCGGCACCCTTAGCTCACCCACTCCTCCTTACAATTCACCAGGTTCCCCAGGCACAGGACGTTACTCACCATGCCCTTTCAACTCAGGATTCTCTCTGACTGGATGGCCCTTCCTACCTCTCTTCTCTGTGTGAGAAACTCACACTCAGCATTCAAAGCACATCACATATGCCATGTTCACTGAGAAGCGTCCTCAGAATGAGTGGTACCATTCATTTTTGGACAATCAGTAATGGAGCATCCATTCTGATTTTTTAGATACAAAGATGAATAAGACAAGGGACTGTCACAAGTCTTGTGAGGACAGAAATGCTTATGCTTTTAAATTATCATACACTGCTTACGTTTCTACCAAGAAGTTATGTCACTGAGCTGGAGGAACACATGAACAGATGACTTGATAGAAGGAAGTAAAATGGGCACTGACAAATAAGTCATTTTGTCACAAATAATGCCAGTAAAAGTAGAGCCAAGACTCAATCCCAGGTCTGTCACAGTTCAAGCTTAAGACAATGTTAAGAATGTGGGCTCAGGAGTTATGCTGTCAAGTTTCAGTTCAGTTCAGTTCAGTCGCTCAGTCGTGTCCGACTCTCCGCGACCCCATGAATTACAGCACGCCAGGCCTCCCTGTCCATCACCAACTCCCGGAGCTCACTCAAACTCATGTCCACAGAGTCAGTGATGCCATCCAGCCATCTCATTCTCCGTCATCCCCTTCTCCTCCCACCCCCAACCTTTCCCAGCATCAGAGTCTTTTCCAGTGAGTCAATTCTTTCGCATGAGGTGGCCAAAGTATTGCAGTTTCAGCTTCAGCATCAGTCCCTCCAACATATTTCACTTTCCTAAGCTGCTTTTTACTCAGCTATATAATGGGTATTATAATAATGCTAATACCTCAAAAACATATAAGATGGATACTATAACTTGCCTAGAAAATCCCATGGATGGAGGAGCCTGGTAGGCTGCAGTCCGTGGGGTCACTGGGAGTCGGACACGACTGAGCGACTTCACTTTCACTTTTCACTTTCACACATTGGAGAAGGAAATGGCAACCCACTCCAGTGTTCTTGCCTGGAGAATCCTGGGGACGGGGGACCCTGGTGGGCTTCTGTCTATGGGGTCTCACAGAGTCGGACACGACTGAAGTGACGCAGCAGCAGCAGCAGCAGCATAACTCTCATATTTACAATAAGAAAACTGTGGATTATGCAGTCTGAATATTGAGTCCAGGTGACTCAGTGATACATGGGGTTTGTACTTGTATCCTTCACCTGCAGTGCTCTTTCTACTGAGTCAGACTGAAGGAGATGATTCAGAGAAAATACCAATGAAAAAAATCTCTTCATTTTAAAGAAAGGCTACGATATCTCAAAATATCTCAAAAATATCCCCAAGCATCTCTGATGTAAAATCAAATTTTTACCATAATTTAAGGCATGGCTTCGGTGATAGACAGGGAGGCCTGGCGTGCTGTGATTCATGGGGTCGCAAAGAGTCGGACACGACTGAGCGACTGAACTGAACTGAATACCTCAAAGCACTGTTATATTAAATGAGGCAATGCACACATAATATGTAGCCCAGGGCCTTGTACATAGTAAACATTCTATATAAATGTTAGCCCTTTTTATTATTAACTATTGTGATATACTATCTCTAACACATTTTCTGTTACATAACATTATAAATTATTCTGAACCTCAGTTTTCTAGTTTGCAAAATGGGGAGACTGTCTCATATGTAATAAGTCTTGCATTATACCAGGCACACAATAAATACAAGAAAATGTCTTTTCTCTACCCATGTTCAACCAAGATACTTATATATACAAGTTATCTCCACTTAGGATAAACCTATGCAGTGGTGCTCAAACCTTGAAGTTATCTGAGGAACTTTAAAAAATTCTGATGCCTGGGTCCCCTGTCCACAGACTGATTTAATAGGTCTGGAAGTGCGGACACATTAAGCACTTCCGAGGTGACCCTAAATGCAGGCACAGGTGAGAGCCAGGGCTAAGTCTACGAACTTTGCTAAGTTAGCAAAGTCTATGAATCTAAGGCTAAGATAGCAAAATAAGACATCAGGCAACAGCCTTAACATGGATGCATACTCAAAGAGCAATCAATCATAAGATGAACACAGCTGGTTATTTTTGTTTTGCAAGAAAGAGGAAGGAAGGGCTTATCTGATTTTTACATTTTAAAAGATTTTAGCTTAACAAAGATAAACTTTGAAAAATATCTGGCATTTTCTTTTAAAGAGTTATTTGGACTGAAAATAACTTACTTTCCTCTCTTACAAGTCTCCCCAGATTTTTGCATATTCACTGAGGAGTAGATTTTTTAACAAGCAGATCTTTTCGTTATGCTTTCCTCTTAAGGAATCATCGATCTGGTTTCTCAGAACTGAAAACTGTCATCCCTTTGTCCAGGACAATATTCAAGTCAGCTAGCAAGTTTGCAGAGCCTGTCGATGTCCAAGGCCACACCCTAGAGAGTACCTTGGGCACTTCTTTTCTTAGAAGCAGCTTTATTAAGATGCAATTTAGACACAAAACACAATCAGTTAAGTGTAAAATTCAGTGAGTTTTGATACATGTATGTACCCAGACACATGACAAATGAACAGCTCCCACCACAACCATCACATTGGACAATGGTTGTTATCCCAAAGTTTCCTTGTGCCCCTGTGTAAATTCCCTCACCTGCCAGTGTGTGTGTGTGCTATGTGACTTCAGTCGTGTCTGACTCTCTGAGACCCCATGGAGCTCACCAGGCTCCTCTGTCCATGGGATTCTCCAGGCAAGAATACTGGAGTGGGTTACCATGCCCTCCTCCAGGGGATCTTCCTGACCCAAGGGTTGAACCTGCACCTCTTAAGTTTCTTGCATTGGCAGGGGAGTTCTTTATCACCAATGCCACTTGGGAAGCCCAAACCACTCATCTTCTGGATTTCATATTGAAAGAATCATAAAGCCTGAATCTTCTGTGCCTTGATTCTTTTTCATAATGCTTGAGATCCATTTAGACTGTTGTGTGTGTTGCTTGCTCAGCTGTGTCCAACTCTTTGAAACTGAAGAACCATAGCCCACTAGATTCCTCTGTATGTGGTATTTTCCAGGCAAGAATACTGGAGTAGGTAGCCATTCCCTTCACCAGGGTATCTTCCTGACCCAGGGATCGAACCCACATCTCTTAAGTCTCCTGCATTGGTAGGAGGGTTCTTTATCAGAACCAGGAAGAACCAGTAGCTTAATCCTTTCCACTGCTGAACAGTATTCCATTGAATGGAGATGGATGACCCACAGTTAGCTTATCCATTCACCAGCTGAAACACTTTTGGGTTGTTTTGAATCTTGGCTATGATGAAAAAGCAGCTATGAACGTTGTATGACTATACACCTTCGTTCCTCATAAATAAATGTGCAGGAAGGGACTGCCAGATCAGCCGGTAGGTGTATATCTAACTTTGTAAGACACTGCCAACAGTTTTCTAAAGTGGCTGAAATGTTGCATACTTACCAGCAATGTACACTGTACCACCTCCTGTTTCACCACATTTCTCCAACACTTGGCTTCACGTTTTTAATTGCAGCCATTCCAGAGGGGGTGTTCTGGTGTAGTTTGGGTCACTGTAGCTTTAATTTGCATTTCCGTAATAACAATGTTCATGTACAATTCATGTATCTTTTCTGATGAAATGTTTTCAAACTGTTTTTTCTACAAGTTGTCTCCTGAGGTATTTTGTAAATATTCTTCTCAGTCTATATGGCTGGCCTTGTCATATAACATCATTCTTAACATCAGAGTTAAAAAATAAAAATTTAATCGAATGAAATCCAATTTATTGACTTCTTTTACGCTTCATGGTTTTTAACGTGCTCTCTACAAAAAAAATTTTCCTAACCCCAGAATGTGTTACACAGATTTTCTCCTCTATTTTCCTCTAAAAGTTTTATAGTTTTACATTCCAGCCTAAATAAATTCCAAATTAATTTTTGTCTACGGTGAGGTAATAAGGGTTGAAGTTCATGTTTTGCAGATGCATATCCAGTTGTTAAAAGCAGTATATCTTTTCCCCATTGAATTACCTTGCACTTTCATCAAAAAACACGTGTGGATCTTTTTCTGGATTCTATTTTCTATTCCACTGTTTTTTATTTCTATACCAATACCACACTGTCCTGATTACTGTAGCTTTACACTAGAACTCTGAAATCAGGTAGTTTAAGTCCTTGAACATTAGCCTTCTTTTTCAAAACTGTTTTGACTAAACTCAATTTCTGCAAGAATGACTGCTAGAATTTTTTACTGAGGTTGCATTCACTTTATATATTAATTTGGCCAAACAGTCTCTTCACAATAATGGTCAAAGAACATTTATTTCAATTTAAGGCTTTTATCTTCAGTTTTACAGTTTTCATCATACAGGTCTTGCATATATTTTATCAAATTTATCCCTCAGCTTTCATATTTGTGAGGTTATTACAGAAGGTATTATTTTTTAAATTTCTATCTCAAATTGTTTGTTGCTAATATATAAAAATGCAACTAATTTTGCAAATCGACTTTGTAGTCTGCCATCTTGCTAAGTTCACTTTTTAGTTCTTTGAGCTTTTTTGTAGATTCCTTCCTTAGGATTTTCTACATAAAAGATAATATCTTCTGTGAATAAATATTATTTGATATTGTTTCACGTATCTGTTGCTGGTTTTGTTTTTTTTCTCTGTGCCTTGTTTTGGATAGTTTCTAATGTCACATTGTCAAGGTTGCTGATATTTTCTTTTAAGTGTCACTCCATATACAGTATTTTTCATCTCCAGAAATTCTATATGGGTTTCTCTTTCTTTTTTAAAAAAAAATATACATATATTCTACTTTTCTCTCATGTTCATGTTTTCCTTTACCTTCGTGGATATATGTGGTATTTATAAACTACACCCATGTATGGTAATTCCAACATCTTGTCATTTCTAGGTCTTTCCTGTTGACTGGCTTTCCTTTTAGGTACGAGTTATATTTTCCTGTCTTTTTACATGTCCTGTAATTCTTGACTGGATGCTTGTCACTATGAATCTTACTGTTCGGTGCACTGGTTTGTTAAGTCCTTTCAACAGCGCTGGGTTTTGTCCTGGAGCTCAGTTAAGCTACTTGAAATCAGTTGGATGTTTTCAAAGTTTGCATTTAAACTTTTGTTACAGCAGTCTAGGGCAACCTATATAGTCTAGTGCTAATTTGGCCCCACAAATCAGGGGACACAATTTTGAGGCCTCTTCTCAATGCCTTGTGTATTACAATGTCTTTCTAGTCTCGCTGGTTTGGAAGCATGAACTATTCCCAGGCCTGTTATTTCCAAGACTTTTTCTGCCTATTCCTTTCTGATTGTTCTTTCTCTAATCTTAGGTAGTCTCTTCACATATATGTACAGATCGGTACTCTGTCAAAAGATTCAAGGAGACTCTTCTGCAGTTTTCCCAGAGTTCTGTCCTTTGTCTTTGTGTAGTTACCTATACTCCATGGCCTCCCAAAACTCTGATCTCTATCTTCTCTACTCAATGAGACGTCCAGGTTTATTGGGGTTCCACCTCCTTGCACTGTGGCCTGGATAGACAGCAAAGCTAGGACAATTAAAGGCTCACACCATGTTTGAGTTCCTTCTTTTTGGGATCATAGTCCACCAATATTTGTTATCCAATGTCTGAAAACTAGTATCTTTTATATTTTTTTCCTGGATTCATTCTCAATTGTTTTTAGGAGGAAGAGTAAATCTGATTACTGTTGCTTCATCTCAGCCAGAAGTGGAAATTCACTATTTGTTAATACAAGATCCCAGGTGATTCTCATGTGCAGTCAGTTTTGAAACCCAGTACGCTAGCGGCTTTAATTTCCTTAACAGAAAATTTCTGAGACAGCACACATTTTTCCTGAGCTAACCAGTCATGATGACAACTGGAAGCCTCTGTCCCCAGACTGCCATATAATGGTTAGCTGATACATTCAGAGAACTTTTCATCCAAAGAAATGCCAAACAACTACTTTACAAAGAAACTGAGAAACCATTATTCTCTGGAATAAGGTTTCATATGGAGATACTTCTGATATAAGATACCACAAAAGAATGCTTTAAAGCATGGGAGCAGGAATAAAATAATTTGAAAAAAATCAGTCTCTTCTTGAATCATTCCAGAAAAACCGTATCTTTAAAAAATTTTTGCCTTACATAAACCATTCAAAAAAAGCATGTTCAACAGGAAAAATTATATAACCATCAACCAAAAAATCAGTCACAGAAATTTTACTAATTTGACTTTCAATACATTGAACCTTGCAAATTAAAATACACAGGCTCCTATATGTACACAGAGGTTTCTTCCCATCCTTCCAGACATTCCTCTGAAACTTACCCTTTTCCAAGTAAGACCTCGGGGCCCACGGTGGGTCCTCTTCAGCATAAGGATCACTATACTCAACCACAGCTGCCTCTTCCTCTTCGTAATCTTCTGGAGGAGGTGGCGGTGGCGGGGATTCATCAAAGACTGGTTCTTCCACAGGTGGTGGTGGAGGTGGTGCATCTGAAACTAAGAATGTATCAAGCTGGTAACAAAACTACACACTGTGCAAAGTTCACTGTTTCCTATCCAAGCGCCTATGTTCATGGAATATAAACCTAGACCTGAAAATAGTAATCTTTAAAAAAAAAAATGAGAAGGCAAGAGAAGTGTCCCCACCAGCTACACTGTTTCAAATCTCCAAGCTTGACTTCCTCTTCCCTTTGGGTTAGTGCTGATGGATGGTGAATAAAGAACAGCCAAAATGATTATTATTATTAACTAAGCTTCTGGACTCTGTTTATGCTAATACATGATCCATTCTTTCAAAGAAAGATCAGTAAAATATAGTTTGGCTTTACATTATATCCAAGGAGGCGTGGTTACCAGAAATATTAGTAATTTAGACATTTTAACCATATTCCATTTATAACAAATTATAATGAGTCCAGTGAACAAATTTTAATAATCTGCCATATTCCTCTCAATGAATTTCCTTAGAATATTTTTTTTTACCAAATTAGTGGGGTGGAAATCACAGACATCTCTGGGTAACTTCATCCATGAAGATATTTGTGTCTGTTTCATTTTATTTTTATATGTACATAATTTAAAGTAATTCAGACTAACTTATGATCCAGTGATTTAAAATATTTGAATTATGTTCTTATAGAAATCTGCTTCCACAGTTCAGGTATCAGAATGCAGTAATGTCTAAAAGATCATCTCCAAACTCTGGGAACCCAAGCCTTTCAAAATGCTGAGTACATATTTGAGCTTAACAATAAACCAAATGAAGTTGCATTTATTCATCAGCGGTCCAATTTTAATGAACAGTATTAATGCTTATTTATGAGATACCAGTACTATTTCCATGAAATTCTCTGAGCGATCATCTTTATTTTCTTTTATCTAAGCTGAGGGACCAAATTAAATGGATTTTTTAATCAAATGGATTTTAAAATATGAAGATTAGCCATATCAACATCACAGTCTGTTGCGCTCCAGTATTCTTCCAATCTGCAGTGCCACTCTGTGCTCATGACCTGTCTACATTATGAATCTCAACTTTCTTTACTCAGTAAAAATAATCATTTTAGTTCTAATGGGATTTTTAGTAAAGAAAAAATATAGATACATGATCTTTGCATATACTTTATGGGCAAATTACATGTGGTTATGGTAAGAAACAATAATATATCCTAGTTGCACTTATAAGGTAAGGTGATTAAACAAATGCACAGAAACAAGGATCCAAAGAACTTTGCCTTTCAAAACAATCACCTTGAGAGATTATACCAGAAAATTACTCAAAGATGCTGCCACTGCTCCTTTTTTCTTAAAACTGCCTCAGAGTCAGTGTAATAAAACTAACATAAGCTACTATTTTTTAGTTAAAATGTTCCAATTACTCAGCACTTCACAATACATTATTCATTTAATCTTTATTTTAATCTTTACCTTGGGAGATGGTATTTTTAATCTTCATTTTATGGATGTGGAATCTGGCTTTCCAAGATTAAGTAAGTACTCCTACAGTAAGTGGAAGAGCAGGAATTTGAACTCCAATGCCTCTTATCTTAAAAGCTACACTATGATGAGAAGAGATCAATTCAATAACTTTAAAGTCATGTTTCATTATTCATTCAGAAACATCAACTATAAGCCGACTATGGCCAGCTGCTATGCTCAGCACTGGGAATACAGCAGTGAGCAAAAGTCATGGAGACATGGACAACCGATCTTCCATTTATAGTTAAATGCAGTCAGTGCTTCAAGTCATCATGGAAAACACAACAGACCAAATCTCTTCTGTGGGTCAGAAGAGGCTTCCTAGAACCTGAAGGATGAGGAAAAGTTAACGGCCCAAGGTGGGGGTAGATATTTCATGTCAGATGTAACAAAAACAAAGGTAAGAAAGTAGGAACCCTTCAAAAGGGCTGATGTATCTTATCGATAAAAAGTTCAGTAGAAAGAGGCCTGAGGAAGCTGAAGAGAACTAAGCAGAAAGGGCCTTATAACAGTCTGACCTCTCTCCAAAGAGCAATGGGGAGCCAGAGAAAGGTTTAAGAACAAGAGTATAGCTGTACTTAGCCCAGTATAACTGGTTCCAAATAATTCCAGACTTCTTCCAAACGTCAAACTTAATATAAATATGTGCTACCAGAGAGTATTTTCAAAATAATGTACTTGAAAGCTATAAAGATAACTCCAAAAGATAGGTATATATCTTTCCAAGGTGAATGTTTTGAAGAAGACAACATTCATTTGAATGTCTAAGTCCTGCTATGTCTAAAATCAGGGCTCACCTTATATACAAAGTTTCTTGTTTGTATACATTTTGTAGGTGAGAAAATGTATACAACTATGGAAAGAAATGAGAAAAGATCATCCTAAAAGGTATTCACACTGTGGGAAGTATTGGAGGTGTTCATGGGTACCATCCAATAAATAGAAGTAAAACAGACTATTTTCAGAAATTAGCAAACAGAGATGCAAAGGTACCCGAAAGAGAACTGAGCCCTCAGGCCAATAGGGGGCATTTAATTAGCTGTGGAAGCACACACACAAAAAAGGATCTAAAAGTGTCTGCTACGTGTCAGATGCTTCTCTAAATGCCAGTGAAGAAAACAAGCAAAAATCCCTGCTCTCACAGAGCTTCCATTCTAGCACTGGCGATGCTCATTTCCAAAGAAGCAGGAGTCTCAAGCAGCAGAACGCAAGTATTTCTGTCCCACTGGCAAGGCCATCCCTGTCATGAGCTGTAGGCACTGGGCTACATCAGCCTGATGACATCATCTCTTTTATGAGTGTAATTCCCCTGGTTCAGATTTCACACCCATCGTGCCAACTTTCGATTGTGCCATGCCTCCTATATAGACTGCTCACAAGAAAAGAACTCATCTATCATACAGACTATGGTCACTGGTCCCTGTAACAACAATTCCTCACTAAACGCTGATACAGGTCTCCTGCTTTGTAGATATCAGTCTCCTGAGCTTCCATTTTAATGCTTCCCTAGAAGAAAACTTAACCTGTCAATAAAATTAGTTATCCGTTCCTGCATCGCTCAACACCAGACCACAGGCAAACTTAAATACATCACCAATCTATAAGGCATCTTGGGAGACAGACTGACAATTTGGTTCTCTGGGACCCACCATGGCATGATTCATCTTTACACCTGGAATCACAGGACTGGAGAAAGATTCTCAGGCCAGCCACAAAATGCTAAAACTCCAGTGACAGACCAAGTGTCTGAGCAATCCAGAGAGAAAAAGGTGGGCTGCCTGGTAAATAAAGAGCATCTCCTCAATTAGATGTGATTTCTCTTTTTACACATGCCTTATTTTATGTTTGTCTTATCTTCACTAGCAGACTTAAAGCTGTCTGAAAGCAGAGAATTTCATCTTCATTATTTTATCATCCACACCAGTGGCTCATACAGTGAGTGACTTGTTCATAATAATCAAATATCTGACATACTAGTGAATGACTATTCAGCCAATCATATATAAATGACATTTTACACCTATAGTCTGATCTACAGCATAAAGAAGACATAAACTTACTATTTTCTTGGACTCTGGCCACAAATCCCATTAAAGGTAACTGAGGAGTTACCTGTAGGATGGAGGGAGGAGGAGGAGCAAGAGATACTGCAAAAACAAAAAAGGTGTGGAGGATAAGGGCTAAGGGCAAGTCACATTAAAAGGAAAGGATAACACAATAAAACAAACATACATGGGGGGAACCACTGTGCATCACCATTTTACAAGCAGTCTTAAGGCGCTCTTTTGAGGGATAAGTCATTAACACAGAAAACAAAGTGTTAGGGAAGTTTTAAAAGCTTACAACAGGAAGCATTCATCATATACCCATCTAGTCTAAGATACAATGGCAAATTGTCTTTTCATACCATAGCATGTCTTTTCAAAAAAAGAATTTCTTCAGATTACCATGAGTAGTTTGGTTTTCCAAATTTTACCTTGGAGGTTACAAGTTTAAATGTTCATCAATACAAGGGAAAAAAGACCATTACATGCCAGCATCCTAATTTCATACTTTTCATTACTTCATTAAACAGGAAAAATTAACTGGTAATTAAACAAATATTTACGTACTTCCCATTAAGGGGCAAGCACTCTGCTAAGAGACCAATATCAAAACCATTCTCTGTGAGTCAGGTTTTTATCTTTACAGTTTCTCACAGTCCCAATTCATACCACCTATTTCAGGGACATTTTCACCGTGACCCTACAGAAAAATGCTCACCTAATTCAAATCATTCCTTTCCCCACAAAGTTGTCTTTCCCTCTTAAACACCTGGTAAGCATCTAGCACTCGTGCATCTTCAACAAACATTTAATACAGGCAAATATACACATAAACCAGGTACATGTCAAACAACTTCTGAAGATTAACTCTACAATTATGGTTTGCTTCAGATTGGGGAAACAGTATGATGTACATTTTCTTATAAAGAGAGAATACCTTTATGAGCTTCAAATCACAGGTAAGACTAATGAAACTAAAAAGATAAATAAGATTCACTGCCCTCAAAAAAATCACATTCTAGTTGGGAATGGAAGGTAAAATAACAGCCCCAACCCAACAGTACTTGCAGCAATTCCCTGCAGGTGGTGGTGGTGGTAGCAGAGGCAGTGGAGATGATGTGGTGTTCCGGTGGTGAGGAAGGGGGCCAGGGTTTGGGCAGGGGTGAGAGCTACATAGAAATAACCTCTGAGCAGGCACCTGAAGAAAAGGAGTTTGACAAGCAGACAAGGGTTGAGAAGGACAAGCTGAGAACCAAGTGAGGGGCAGAGGCTTTGAGGGATAAAGCAGCATGACCAGTTTACAAACCAAAAGTATTTCCATACGGCTGGCATAAGCTGCCCGAGAGAGAAAGCACAAAACCAGAAAGACGAACAGGTGGATATGTAACAGGGAGGAATCTTAAATGGTAAGTGAAAGAGTGCTTAGTGGAAACAGCTTGGGACTTCAAAGTCACCTAGCGGGTCTTCCCTGGCAGTCAAGGGGTTAAAGCTGAGCTGCTGCAGATTACAGATTATCAGGTTATCGAGGAACTAAGATCCCACATCCTAGGCGGCGCTAGTGCTAAAGAACCTGCCTGCCAATGCAGTAGAGATCCAGGTTCCATACCTGGGTTGGGAAGATCACCTGGAAAAGGAAATGGCAACCCACTCTAGTTAAGTATTCTCGCCTTGAAAATCCCATGGACAGAGGAGCCTGGTGGGCTACAGTACATGGGGTCACAAAGAGTCAGACACGACTGAGCAATTTAGCATGCGCAACACACAAGATCCCACATGCCTCAAGGTGCAGCCAAATAAACAGTCACCTAACATCAGAAACCTGATTTGCTATTTCCTTGCTATTGGAGCAGCAAGTTATTTAACTTTTTTGAATTTAAACCATAAATGTGAAATGAAAGATATAATGCAACCTACTTTACAGTTTAACTACAAAGATTAAAAAGAAAAAAAAAATGTATACAGTAAGTCTAAGTCAGGGCCTGGCACACAAAAATCAAGGTAACAGAAGCAGAAAGAAAAAGAACTTAGTAACAGTGTGGACAAAAAGAGTATTTGGTAACTAAGGATTTAGGTACCCCATGAAGGAAACAGCTGAAGATATTCTTAGATTTTTTTCCTTCCTAACTCTGAAGGTAGAGGTGCCATTAACCACATTAAAGTTAGTGAGTAGTACAGGGAATGAAATAGGCTGGAAGTACAGGGAATGAGAAGTCAGGAAGAAATAATGGTATGATAAATAAGATGTATGAAAGTAACTTAAGCATGAACATGGGAGGCAACTGGAAAGTCTGGGTTGAATTTGTAGAAGCAATCAAGAGGTACAAAGGTGGTAGCAGTTAGGAGAGAGAACAGCTGTGCTGCGGGTAATTGCAGGGAAAACATGTACACGTATTGTGCAGACAAGAGTTAACCGTGTGATTCTGAAGAATAGCCCAGATTTAAGGGACAGAATCACATAACCCTAGAAATCGGTAATTTTCTTTAAAAGATACCTTTTGGATATGTTTTTTATACTTCTTGGCAGCAAACCTTTAAGTTGTGTGTCTGTCTCCCAATCTTAGAGGCCTAGAACAATTGCTGATATGTTCACAATACTGTTTCCAAACTTGGGGTAAGAAGACACAATGAATGGGGAAGTAGCAGAGATAAAGCAGGTAAAACTGAAAAACAGCAGCAGAGAATGACTGCACTAGAAAAAGTGCATATGTTCATTTCAAATAAGATGAAATTCTCCTCTTGTCTGTTAGCACCAATCCCACCCCACCTGTAACGGAAAAGTAGGAAATTTCCCACTTCAGTCTTTACCATTAAAAAAAAAAAAAAAAAGAAACAAAAAAATCACCTAGTATTGAGCTAAAAAACAACAATTAGATACCTAACTTAGAACAGACTTTTTGTCTGTAGGTTGTTGTGTTTTTTTTTTTAATGAATTTTTTCTTTTCTTTTCTAGTTCTGTGAAAACCTGAAACTACGTCTTTTTAGGGACGTCCACCAACAGCAGCCCAGGTAAAAACCGATCCTAGATCTTCCTTAAATGGAATTACTTTACAACAAAACAAGTTAGGTTTTTTTCAAAGCCAGTCCAAGGCATGTTAAAAAAATTCAGTTTCAAATGGAGCTTACAAACGTTGCCCCAAATTCTATTTTTGCCCAAGGCAAACTTTTTACATGATGATCCAAATTAATTTAGTTACCAGAGCATTTTCTTTCTGGTCAGCAAGATTTCATCAGAAAACCTGTGAACCAGAAGCTCCTACTTTAGACTAGATTTATCTTCTTTAAAGTTGAATTGAAAATGAACTATTTTAGGTGAATTTAAGCAGGATTTTGATGTGAACAACTGTTTGCAATATTCAGTTCTAGTCTAAGTAGCTCATGAACAGGCAAGAGCAAGAAGCAACTATCAATTTGTTTCCATTCTCTCTGGTTGATTCCTCATATGACAACCCTTTCCCTATAATCACCAAAAGATCTCCACACTTAGATTGAGTAATATTATGTTCAAATTACACAACAATGAAGTTACTGCGAAGAGAAAGGCTCAAGAAGACACTGGAGTTTATAGAGAGATCTTGAACAGCTATAAAAACTATAGCTTATGTGCACTCAGCAACATGTAGATATAAAAGGTAAGCCAAACCAAACTTAGAGGATGAGCCTGTGCTGATGAAATACACAGAATTCCTAAGCGTGATCTTCCTGATTATTCACAAAATCATGGAACATCTTTGAGGCTTAGTGTGTTAAAAGGTAATAAAGTTTTGAAGAAAAATTAGACTATTACATCATTTTGTGTGTGTTTTACAGCTTTCTAAATATTAGAAAATTAGACAAAATAAAACCACTCTAAATTCTATTTCTGAAACCATTAAAGATATCATCTTTAGAGGCCATCCATTTGATAGTCCATTCAAGTTTAGTTGCTAATATTTTACATTCCAATGACAGAAACAATGTAATCATTTTAAAAGAGAAATGTTTTCTAAACATGGACAGGAGTATTACTTAGGAGTATTTAAAAGTGAACTTAACTAATCATACTCAGTAAGAAGAGCTTTTTTGATGGAAAAGAATATGGTTGCAAATAATTATCACTCCTGTAGTCTCAGAAGAGTTAAATGAGTTTTATCATTTTTGCTATTCCTTTTCAAATAAAAAAACAATGATATTATGCCAAGAAAAAGCAGCAAATTAATCCACATAATTTAAAAACACAGCTTGTATTTTTAATGATGAAAAGGGTCTATTTGGTTTACTGATTCGTCTGATAACATACTTTCATTTTTCAGTTTTTCCTTGCTTTTTTGTTCTCCCTAGAGTAAGCATTCACTAACAGACACTAAAGACTGCCGAAAATGAGGATTCAAAAATAGCTTCTGGGTACGGCTCTTTATTTATACTTTGCTAATCCCTCCTCCCACATCTGTATTCTTCTGGAGATTTATAGTAATGCTATAAGTTAATTATCATTTAGAGAATATGTGTTATGGCTTTTCTTTTACAATATCACCAACCCAACATTGTTTTCTTAATGTTTCTTTTTAATTATTTATAATAAAATTCAGAGAAGCCTGGCATCTTCCCTGTATAAAACACCATACTCATTCAGAAATTCCTTTCTCACCTAATTATACACAGTCACGTTGCTTGGAGCCAACATTCCACTTTATGGATTAGATTTTTTTAGTCTTTGTTATAATTTGAATGGTAAAATGTAAGATATCTTTTACCAAAGGCCTTAGTACTTAAAATACCACATTACTGATTTCCTATTGTTAAGGACTGAATGTATCCCCCCCAAATTCATATGAAATCCTAACCTCCAACGTGATGGTATAAAGATGTGGGACTTTTGGGAGGTGTTCCACACAATGGGACACTACTCAGTCACAAAAAGGAACAAAATTTTGCCATCTGCAGCAACATGGATGGACTCAGAGGGCATTATATTAAAGTGAAATAAGTCAGAGAAAGACAAATACTGTTTGATATCACTTTCATGTGGAATCTAAAAAATACAACAAATTAGTGAATATAGCAGAAAAGCAGCAGAGTCACAGATACAGAGAACCAACTAGTGTCTATCAGAAGGGGGTACAATACGGGGAGTGGGGAGTGGGAGGTATAAACACTGGGCGAAAGATAGGCTCGAAAAATTATACTCAAAAAATCTGTTAAAAGGCATTGCCAAAAGAAACAAAAACAAAACCCCCAGAGAGCTCTCTCTTTTTCTGCCATGTAAGGATATAATAGGTTTCCCAGGGTGGCTCAGGGGTAAAGAATCTGCCTCCCAGTGCAGGAGACATGGGTCAGGAAGACCCCCTGGAGAAGGAAATGGTAACCCACTCCAGTTTTGCCTGGAAAATCCCATGCACAGAGGAGCGTGGCAGGCTATAGGCCATGGGGCTGCAAAAGAGTCAACCATGACTTTGCAACTAAACAACAACAAGGATACAAGACAGCAGCCTACAACCTGAAGAGGGTTCTCACCAGAACTCAACCACATTGGCACACTGATCTCTGGCTTTCAGCCTCAGAACTGTAAGCAGTAAATCTCTAGTTTATAAGCTACCCAGCCTATGGTACTTTGTTATAGCAGCCCAGACTAAGGCACTTACCAAAGTAGGTTAACGTATACAGATGTACAAATATACATGTATATTCTTTACCACCAAAGTGTTTCATATTTATATTGAAGGCAAAAACTGTTAAAACTTGTGATTAACCCTAGTTGTTTCAATGCCTCTCTTGATGATGACAAGATGAATGATAAACTAATATTCTTGTATCTTTGGCTGGATTAGATTAAGAAACAATAAGAACCACATAGGATTCAGTTATGTCCTGATTCAAGTGTTCCTTTCATTAACTTGTTTCTGAAATAATCCCATTAGAAAACAATTACTGTGCTTTGAGAACTTGGCACTGCATATCAGGGGTTCCATGTTTTTATTCCTATGTTATAATGCCATTTCAACTCAAACCAAATATAGTAGCAGTGCTGTTAGACTTAATGTTGCACAGAAAACCTCACTGAATTTACATTCACATGAATCCCTGCCTGTCAGCTCACTTCCTCAGAGGCACAAAGCCATGTCAAGCCTCCAGCTGCAAAAAATATGGTCATAAAACAAATCTGGTATCATTTTGTTAAATCAGGTAATTAGCTACTTGAGAAAACACAACAAATTTTCTCATTCTAAATATAAAAAACAAGGACCATTTTAAGACAAGTGGGAATAATATGAGACTTACATAATCTTCTAAAGCAGATAAAATGAAAGTGCATCTAATAGCCTTAGAATACTGGCTTACAAAGCATTAAGTTTTGCAAAAAGGGCTTCAAAGAACATAATTTAAAACTTTTTTAGTTTAGAAAAAAGCACTGATTATTCAACTAACAAAGTTGTAGTCATCCTCTTTAAACAAATACCAAATCCCTGGAGAAGAAAGGCAGAACTTAATCAAGAGAAGTGCATAAAAACTAACTAAACTGCCTCACACATTATGCTGGAGGCTCAAAAATCTCAATTCACTTTATACTTCCCATAAGTGTGAAAAATACTTCCTTTAACACTCATTCCTTAGAGTCATTCCTACTTTAACATATACTTTCAAAATATATGCAAAATCAGATTTACAAAGAAGTGTTAAACTATGTATTTAAAATACATTTAAATACATACTTATATAAGCTTCAAATAAATTCCACCGAGAGGGTTCTCATGGGACCAGTATACTGGTGTGCACATGTACACAGCATGAAACGCCCCTATCATACTGTCTGAATATCATGTATACTCGGTCCCAAGCTGTAACAATGAAGCATCTCCCAGCTCCTTTATGGAATCAGCCCATTTTGGATTGATCCCATTCTTTTAAAACTCTATGTAAGGGTAAAGAAGGGTATAAACGCCATAAGCAATAACTCTCTAGACTTCCAAAAGGGTCAGGGAGAGAGCTTATCTTTAGCAGAACTATGGAACAGGCCATATTTAACCAACTGCAATTTAAAAATGAAATATGCATTTAGGTACAAAATAGCATCTGTACAAATATGGGTTTGGAACACAATTTAAAAGTAGAACGTAAGAAAAGACAAGCGAATCTGCCAAAACGAAGCTCAAAATGAGTTAAAAAGAATGGCACACCCAAAATCATTAAGTGTGATCAAAGACAGCAGTAAGAGATATACACCTGCATAACTGAAGCACTTTGCTATACACCTGAAACCAATAAGACACTGTAAGTCAACTACACTTCAAGAAAATTTTAAAAAACAGAATAACCCAAAGGATTTTAAATTAAATTTTAATTATAGATTTTAATTTGACCAAACATTAGGAAAAGAGCAACTACTCTTATTTAAGACTCATTAAAAATGCACATGCATATTTCTCAAAATAATCTAATGCAAAATTTCTTTTAAAAACACGTCTATTTAAGTTTCACTAGCTCAGCTGTATCTCTTTGTGACCCTATGGACTGTAGACTGCCAGGATCCTCTGTGCACTGATTAGACTATAAATGTGGCATTTAATTTACAAGAGGGACCCAAAACAATGAGAGGATCTGAATAACAAGGGATTCATTCCACATTCAACAAGTAGTTACCAAGCACTATTCCCAGGATGAAATGGATGAAAAACTGTTTACAGCTTTTTACATTACAATATGGGCATACTCCTCCCCACCCCACTACCCTTGGGAGGGTAAGAGAAAGACTTTAAAATCTTAAGGTAGGTAGGACAGTACAATGGAAATAACAAGGAACTTAAGAGTCAGATGACCTAAATTCAAATCCTAACTCGACTACTATCTTAGTCTGTTTCAGCAACTGTAAAATACAGATGAAAATGATCACATGATTATAAGAATCAAATGAGGTAAAAAACAAAAAAAGTATTCTTTAAGCTCCGTTTATGTAAAAGGAGGATCAAATTTGTCTGCAAGACTCCAAAGGATATAACAAGGTTTCACCAAAACATAGACAGATTTTCGCTCCATACAATTCAGGGCTTATCCAAAATGGAATAACACTAGAGGTGACCACACATGGGCTTACTGGTCTCTTGGCAAAAATCCAGACAAACACACCAAGTTCACATAACATGTCCACAGCAGTCATATTTGCTCTTACCCTCTCTGGGGAAGAAGCAAAACAAATGACTGTTAAGTATTAAATATGTGCTATTTTAGTTCTTCTGTACAACTGCAGAAGAAAGATGACTGTTATGTCTGGATCAATCTGTTCAAGTTGCAGTTGTTCCATCAGAGGTTTGGTAGCAGAACTGAAGAAGACAGTTTGACTGCCCACCACAAAGCAGTTTCAAAAATATTTTCCTTTTCTTTTGCTACTTATAAACTCTGTTCATGTATGCTCAAATTTCATTAATTGCTCTTCATACAGCAAGGGTATCTGACTAAATAAGAAGGAAACACTGTTCACCACAGTATTAATTTAAAAAACAAATAATCACTAGCACATTCAAAAACATTCTATTCAGAAAAATTAAGTTCTACAACTCTGTATGGAAACCATATGTTGATTTTTCAAAAGTACTGGAAGATACAGTATCTGCAACCTGAATTCATTCTTCCACTCATTCAACAAATAATATTAATCATCTACTATATACCAGTCATTTGCAATTAAAGGATTTTTCTTAGTAACTGAAGATTTTTAAATTAGATACATTCCATAGACTGCAAAAGAAAGTCTAACCTGGGTTCTGGCTATAAAAAGGTCCTCCGTTCATCTGAGTCTGAAGGCTTGTCTGTGAAGTGATGGAAGGAGGGCGTCTATAGGGCAAGGAGCCCCCTATTGTTGGGGGTGTATGGCGAGCGACAGGTCTATTCATGCTGTAGAACTGAACAGGATGACCTGGAAAAGAGACAGAACATACACTTGTCATTAAAACATTTATCTCAGACAATAAAACACTTAGGTACAATGCCTAAATCTCACCAAGATTATTAAAAAATAAAAATAGTTAATTTAACTGCCATCTGACAAATATTAATGCAAAGTGACAGTTATTGCTCAGTTGACAGTGTATCAAAGTGCAAAAAACAGGAAAGTAGGTAAATAAAATAATGGTGAGGTTTGGAAAAGCTATAATCTAAATACATTACTAATCAATGTTATGAGTTTATTAAATTAGTAATTTGACAGGGTTTCACAATCATCACAATTAAAATTTATAGCTCACTTTCTCCGCAAACACCAGCAATTAAGCACTGAAAACTAAGCTCAACAAGGTAAGAATAACATTTAGGAAAGCAAAAGAAAAAATGTTTGACACACAGTCTTATTCCAAAATAATAATAGCAAATTTAAAGTAGCAAACCTATTTAAAGGAAATCATAAAATATTTCAGCAAAAGGTCAAGTGACATAATTCTGAATCACATTTTTCAAAAATATCCTTCTCTAAGCTGAAACTCCAATACTTTGGCCACCTCATGCGACGAGTTGACTCACTGGAAAAGACTCTGATGCTGGGAAGGATTGGGGGCGGGAGGAGAAGGGGACGACAGAGAATGAGATGGCTGGATGGCATCACCAACTCGATGGACATGAGTTTGAGTGAACTCTGGGAGCTGGTGATGGACAGGGAGGCCTGGCATGCTGTGATTCATGGGGTCACAAAGAGTCGGACACGACTGAGCGACTGAACTGAACTGAAAATTAGATTATTTTGTCTTAAAATTAGAGTTTAGAAGATTTACAGTTATGAAAAAAAAGCTAAGTACAAAACGTGTATCAAATATATCTAATTTTAGTATCATCCTGGAACTTGTTCATATTTATCAGCAATTTCACTACATTTTGCTCAGAGTACTTCAGCAACTAATGCAAACAGAAGACACTCTTTCCTAATCCATCCAACCGCCTAATGCAATCAAGTTCTTAAATTTTATCTTGAGTCCACTCCAACTTAAAATCATTAGCTAAGGGCCTACTGTACAGACAGATCACGGACTGGAGCACCCATGAGTGAGCAGGGCAAGAGAAGAGAGGCAGGGAGCGGAGGGGAGGCGAGAGAAGAATGAGGGAGAGAGGCGGTGGCAAGAGAAAGGCGAGGGGAGAAAAGGCGGAAGCGGGGAAAGGAAAGCAGAGGAGGGAGGAAGGGAAGGAAGAGGCGGTAAGAGGAAAATCCCACAATTCATCTTTTCATGACTGTCAAATGGCTGTACATGCCTAAAACTGATCTACAGGAGCTATAAAATGGATCAAACTTGGATTCATATGGATACTCATATAAAGAATGTTATAAAAGCACTCAAGAGCCGCTGCAGGATTTACTCTTCATATATATGACAGTATCAAAACCTAAAACTCAATTCTGTTGTATAAAAATCTTGAGTAGTCAAGCTTAAACATAATCCACTGTCAAGTATACATAGCCATGGTAAAAATGTAAAAGCATGTAAACTAATAAACAACTAGAAGAAGGTATATTCGGTCATTTGAATCACCAGATACACAATACTGGCATTTTAGGAATCAATCTATAACATCCTAAACTTAGAATCACTCAGTTAAAAACTCTGAAAACACCATTATGAATTTTATATAGTTAGATCCAGCCTAAAATTTCCCATGTTATAAGCCCTCAGTGATCCAAAGATATCACATAATAAAGATTCTATTCAAACCATTAACAAGGGCATTTATTCTGCTTTGAGTTGAAAAACAAAACTATAGTTTAATTACCACAGCCGTAACTATAAAAACCTAAAACTAAAAACTTCTAGAGAGAAAATAAGACAAAGATCTTTTTGACCTTATGTAAAGAGTTTGTAAACACAACATCAAAAAGCACAATACTCAAAAGGAAAAAACAGCAATGAACTGGACTTAATCAAAATAAAGAACTTCTGCTCTTTAAAAGATAGCATTAAGAGAATAAAAAGGTAAGTCACAAAATGGAAGAAAATATTTGCGAATCACAAAATTAATCAGACATATTCAGAATATATAAGAACTCAATGCGAAAACAAACAAACCAATTACAAAGGTGGGGGGGAAGTAAAAACATTTGAACAGACATTTTGCCAAAAAAGATAAACAGATGGCAAATGAGCACATGAAAAGATGTTCTACATCATCATTCACTGCGGAAATGTCAATCAAAACCACACAAGAAACTATTATACACTTATTAGGATGGCTGAACTAAAAAAAAAAAAATATATATATATATACGTAATGAAGACTCTTGAGAGTCCCTTGGACTGCAAGGAGATCCAACCAGTCCATTGTAAAGGAGATCAATCCTGGGTGTTCATTGGAAGGACTGATGCTAAAGCTGAAACTGCAATACTTTGGCCACCTCATGCGGCGAGTTGATTCATTGGAAAAGACTCTGATGCTGGGAAGGACTGGGGGCGGGAGGAGAAGGGGACGACAGAGAATGAGATGGCTGGATGGCATCGCCGACTCGATGGACATGAGTTTGAGTGAACTCCGGGAGTTGGTGATGGACAGAGAGGCCTGGCGTGCTGTGATTCACGGGGTCGCAAAGAGTCGGACACGACTGAACTGAACTGAACTGAATGACAATTACACAGCCTGCCAGGCTCCTCTGTCCATGGAATTCTCCAGGAAAGAATACTGGAGTAAGTAGCCATTCCCTTCTCCAGAGGATCTTCCTGACCCAGGGACTGAACCCAGGGCTCCTGCACTACAGGCAGATTCTTTACTATCTGAGCCACCAGGGAGGCCATTATGGCAGTACCCTGTACTAACAAGTATGCAGAGTGACTGGAAGTCTTACACACTGCTGGTGGACGTGCAAAACTATACAATCACTTTGGAAAATAGCTATCCAATTTTTTATAAAGTTAAGCATTCATTTACCATACAACCCAGTAATCTTACTAAGTTATTTACCCAAATGTAATGAAAGCCTGTGCTCACACAAAAGTCTGTGTGCGAATATATTTGGCAGTTTTATTCATAATCACCCAAAACTGTAACTAATCCAAATGTCCCTCAATAGGGAAAAGGGTAAACAAACTGGTAAATCCATTCAATAGAACACTGCTGCTGCTAAGTCACTTCAGTCGTGTCCGACCCTGTGTGACCCCACAGATGGAAGCCCACCAGGCTCCCCCGTCCCTGGGATTCCCCAGGCAAGAACACTGGAGTGGGTTGCCATTTCCTTCTCCAATCAACTACTCAGTAATAAAAAAGGAACAAAATAACAAAACATGTAATAATGGATAAATCTCAAACGCACTGTGCCAAAAAGCCAGACTCAAAAGATTACATTACATATGCTTCCATTTGTGATGTTACTACAAAGGCAAAACTTTAGAGGGGGGAAAAAAAAAACCAGACACAGAGCTTGCCAGGGGCAGAGAGTGAAATGAGTAAAATGGAAGGACTGACTACAAAGGGGCATGGAGGAATCTGGGGACGACAGGGCTGCTGTGCACCTTCACTGTAGCTGTGCTTGCATCACTGTACGCATCTGTCAACACTCAAAGAAGTCACTAGAAAGGGTGGATTTTACTGTATATAAATTATACCTTAATAAAAAGAAAAAAGTATCTGGAGATTCAAAAACAGTACATTAAAGAGATTATATAAATTGTTACTAAGGCATTAATTACACTTTTTGTTTGAAAAAAAATCTTATTGTTCACTCATACAACAGATATTGACTCAGTGCAGACTAGGAACCAGCACCTGTTATTAAATTATAATGCTGACTCTAGGTGGGGATGATTTGTCCTTTCTATGCCTACAGCAGATTTCAAGATGTATTCCTTACTCCACTGATGTACGAGCATAATGGGACTTTTACATTTAACTAACTATAGTGGCCTAACAGAGCTGTATGTAGATCAAAAGGACAGCTCAGGTTTAAATACCCCCAGTACAGAATGCTTTTCTTAAAGTGTTGGTACAGAAACTAAGCCATAATACACCATCCAAAATGGGTGAATTAAAATGAATTTTTTAAATGTCTTTTAAAACATTTAAACATTTAAGACATTAAAAATCTAGATACAGTAGCAGCACAACACATACATTCTATGAAGTACTTATTTAACTGGGCTTCCCAAGTGCTTCAGTGGTAAAGAATCCACTGCCAGTGCAGGAGGATGTGGGTTCAATCCCTGCTTCAGGAAGATCCACTGGAGAAGGAAATGGCAACAAACTCCAGTATTCTTGTCTGGGAAATCCCATGGACAGAGGAACCTGGCGGGACTACAGTCCACGCAGAAGAGTCAGACACAACTGAACTACTAAGCACAGCACATTAGGAAAATGAGAAACTGTACCCTGATTTCCTCAGGAAATTCTACTCTACAGTCATGTGCCCTTTTCTAGTTAGTACATTATTCTGCAGACTTTTTTTTTTTTAATACAAAGCACAGACAAAAAACATGAAGCCAGAGTTCCAAGTAAGAGGAACCAGAGCCAGACGACTGAATCAGCCTGCAAGGAATAAGCCAATACTCACCTGTAGGGGGAGTGGAAGAAACAACAGGGGGAGTTGGAGAAGTGAAGCCATCGGCAAGGGTCTGGGCACCCCCAGCGGCAGCGTCTGGGGCAGTGGAAGAAGGGACAGTTGCAGGAACAAGAGGGGTGGGGGCAGATGCAGAAGCAGCAGGAAGGGGTGGAGTACCAGCAGAGCCAGCGGGGGCTGAAGGGAGAGAGGAGTGAGAGGCAGCATTAACGAGGCAGGTCCATCAGGCAGGATTAGAACAGGCACCAGAGAGCTTAGTGTTAGACACTCAGTGCTTATCAATACCAAAGGAGAGAAGAGAGTGTTAAGAAAAAGAAAGAATGAAGCTTATGTTAAAGGATTACTAGGTTTACAGCAAGTAATTCAAGATGCTAAGGATAATGTCCAGATTTTTAAATTCATTAAAAGCATTCCTATTTACCTGATAGCCAACACACTGGAAGAAAAGTGCCCCCTTTATGATGTTGTTTTTAACATAACATTCTGTAAATAGTATACAAAGCTAAACATAACACACTAGAAAATAACAGTATTCCACTCTGAATCAGAAAATAAACATTCCAGACATAAATATCAGGTAAAAAGAATTTAGAGAAATACAAACCTCTTTTTCATGATTTTTTAAAAAGATATTATCTCTGTTATTATAAGTAAATTAAATATGTAATTTTCTATCCTTATGTCTTCTGGGTCAGGTTGTTAAAACTAAGTTTTGTGTCCTCAGATGAAACAAGTACATTTTTATGTTTCAGAGAAAAGAGGGTAGCATTTCAGCAACTCAAGTTCCAAGAGTCCACTAGATTGAACTGTTGAAATTATATCTGCCCAGTCCTTTGTTACCAATATGATTCCTCACACTGAGACTGCACCGTGTCCAAAGGCATGCACTGTCGTAACACCAGCTGGAATTAAACATGTCACTGGTTCCAAGGTGCAACCTGTAAGCGCCACCCAAGACACAGCACCAAAGACACAACACCAAATCACAGAGAAGCGTGTGAACATAAACTGACAATTTGGTTAAAAACAGCAGAATGGAGAAAGATTTCTCAACATTTACAGAGTCTTCAAGAGAAAAAAAAAAATCCTGATTATGAAGAAAACTCAGTGTAATTAAATTAGAAACTGAAAGGACAAACTCAGAAAGGACAGATGAAGACGAGGCACAATTCATGTTTTACCTGGAAAGACACTGGGAGGAGAGGGTGTAGGAACAGCGATGGGAACCCCCACACTCCCACTTCCACTGTTCTCCCGACTGCTGCTCCGACTACTTGGGTGGCTTCCTCCACTACTCCCGCTGCTGCTACAGAAATAAGAGCCACCAAGACATGAGCATCTATGCACAGGAAGACATCACCAATATTTTCCAGAATGTTCTGAAATGAATATAGCTGCTAGATGGTAATTCGAAAGCCCTCCATTTCAGAGAGGAACTTCTTTATAAAGGAAGGGAAAAAACTTGAGTTCAAGAAACTTGTTTTGGCCACCTTTTAATAAACATATATTAAAGAAATTGAGAAAAACAAAACTTCTCCATAAATGTAAGGGATAAATGATGGGGCTCAACTCATGAGAATAATATTACTTTCTTTTATTCCAGTTTAGTGGCTGTCTGAAGAAATAGCTGTTATAATAAGAATAGTTTTCCTAAACAAATTATTTGTTCAATTTTATTTGTAATGATATCATGACATATTATGCCATATTAATGTTCTATTGCGTATGGTTTTTCATCTGTAAAGTACCACCAAAAAACAACTTGAAATTCCCCGTATCTGGTCAGTGATTTTCTTTTGCAGGTCAACTATAACTATCAGTCTTGCAGAAAAGTTTGCACTTTGAGATGTCTGTCCTTTTTCAACTTCCTGGCTGCTCAAAGTTGCATCAGAACATGAGGAGAGAGAGGTGGAATCAGATGAGGTTTGGGGGAGTAGTGTGAGGAAAAGAACTTAGTGCTTGGAAAATGAGAGAGATTTAGCTGAAGTTATCTGAACAAATAATGGTGCTATGACCATCCCATTTTGCACTGAGGTAGAGAAAATACCTGTAAGTTCGATTTCTTTGATTCACAGAAGCTGTCCTCACAGGGCTCTGCTGCGAGGGAGCCATATTACGGGTTGGGCTAGGTACGTAATCATTTGGTACCACTGGAGGACGCACTGGCTCCAGTGTGCGATAGGGGGAGTGCCGCCTACAAAAAGAAGAGCGTATGTATCGTGTGATTAGCAAGTCTCGGCACAATAAATTCAGAGTTGCCAGTAGTGAAATACAATTTGTACTCAGAGGTAGTAAAATGTGTTTTAATAAAACCCAGCTACCAATTTCCATCTTCCCTTGAGAATCACTTCTCCACCATCAGGGCTTTGATGCATATTGTTACTTGTTTTTAGTCTTTGACCTCATTTTCCCTACACTAATTTTGTTCATTCATTCTAAGAGCATGAAGTTTCTCCCCCAGGTAAGCCAATGTTTCCCAGACTCTCTTCTTAGATGAGTTCAAATTAGTGTCACATTAAATTCTCAAAACTGCACTTCACAAACACACTAATTATCTTCCTCATCCCTCTCTCCCTAACCAAAAATAATCAAAGATCGGGTAAATAAATCTACAGAGTCTGGCTCTACAACCCCCACATTGATGATCAACAGCAACCATGAACAATTCATTTCTCTTTCTGTGTAATAAGTACATAGAAATAAAACTACATCCACACACAGAAATACATAATTTAATCTCCTCTCCTTCCATTCTCATTTCACATCCTCCTTAACCTTTCACCATGACCGCTCTTACCCTGCTCAGAGTTCAACATTTAAAAGGGAGAGAAGAAAAAAAACAGATCACCTAAGTCTTTCTATCTTATTTACTTTGAAGTACAGAACAGACTGTATTTCTTTAGCATACTTCTCTTTTTCTCAAACTTTCTTCTTAAAAGAATGACAAGATCAAGAAGGGAAATATAGGAAATAGGATGCACACCGGTACACTAGTAATTATTAAGTTAATTATCATCTCTAAGTTTCCATTTTTATGGCAATGATTAATACTCAACTGACATGAAATTGATATTGTGTAGATGAGATCCTGATCTTTAACTGGATCTCAAGATATGAAAATTAAAGAGCTTTTTTCCCCTAAAATGATGATGCTCACCTGACTTCTATATTTCTCAATAATTCACTTCCTCAAACGCTCCCAAGGTTCCTTCAAATATGATTCTCTCTCATTCACTCAAGTTTTGGCTCATTGATTCTGGATGAGATGACTCTGCAATGACCCTGTCTACTCTACTACTCTCAAAATCCTCTTGCATAAACAAATATACACATTATTAAAAATAAATAAGGGGCACTAGATAAGATATTGGATCAAAAAAAAAAAAAACAAGGAATGTCAGGGCCTTGAATTTAAAACACTATAAAGAAGTTTAGGCATCTCTGAAATTATGATGTACATATAAAACACCATAAAATAGGAAACTGATGGATTTCCAAACAATTTTCCCCAGATAATAAAAATGCTCTGTGTCATCCAAGAAAACAGAACAAAAACCTTTGCTGACTAAGAACTACACAGTGAAGTGAAAGTTGCTCAGTCGTGTCCGACTCTTTGTGACTCCATGGGCTATATATATATACAGACCATGGAATTCTCCAGGCCAGAATACTTGGAGTCGGTAGCCTTTCCCTTCTCCAGGGGATCTTCCCAACCCAGGGAATGAACACAGGTCTCCCTCATTGCAGGTGGATTCTTTACCAGCTGAATCACCAGGGAAGCCCATACAGTGAAGTATTGGCTATAAAAACAAGGTAAAAAACTAGGGAGAGAGGACAAAATATGGTGGCTGAGCCAAGACTGTGAAGAAGCCAGGCTGTGACCATCAAGTGGCTAGCAGTGCTCAGCCACTCTGGCCTTCAGGAATCCTGCAGAGCCCTTGCTAATACACAAGGAAAACAAATACTAGTGTACAAGTAAATCTTTAAAATTTGGGAGCAATGGAAACTTTTACTAGGATTATCTTGCTAACAATCTGATTCAAAACCTAATAAAATCCATTAGAAACTATACATGACAGAAATATAGACATTTTGCAGGAAAATAAAACAAATACTCCCTCTTGACCTGATCTCTACTCTTACCCTGTACCCATGACATCTACATTCTACTCTGAAGCTTAAATCTTATTTAAGCTAGTAGAGTTTTTCCTTTCTAACCTAAGCAGAATTTTTTTTTTTGGTCCTCCCCAAATAAAATCACCCTATTTCTGTCCGGAAATCTGATTTTATTCTTTTGTTTTCCACTGCCCTAATTTTAATTCCTCCTCCAACATTATCTTTCTTTGATTGATTAGGCTGCTGGATTTTTTGGTCTGGTTTTCTTGTTTGCTTTTTGGTGAGGGGGCCAAAAAACAAGATTTCCAATTAAAAACTTTTAAGCATATATCACAAAGCCAATGGTAATAAAGGCATTTTGTCTTTGTTTTATACATTTTTAAAAAAAAATCCAATTCATGGTACAGTGACCCTGAAAAGTTGACAGAGGACAAATATTACCCCCTTTTACAGATGAAAAAACTGAATTGCTAAGAGGCTTACTATGCAAGACCACACATCAGGAGCAGAGCAGGACCACAATTTTAGTCACCCAACTTCTGGGCAATATGCCCAACTGATCACAAACCTTCATCATGGTAAACCAAGTTTTTGTATTAAGATGCTATAAAAGAAACAAGGTCAAGCTTTTCTGTTAATTGACCATTTATGTCAAATCTGGAGCCCACGTCTGTAGACTGAATGAAAGCTCATAATTTTTCATAAAAAAACAAGATATACGGAATTCTATAATCTGCACAGTATTTTCTTCAGAAGACCATTCAGAATAAGAAGAGTCAATTATAATAGAAAAGACTAAAAAGTTTCTAAAAACAGGAATTAGAGTGCAATTTATAATACACCATGAACTTAGGCTAGGATTTTACCTCAAATTTAAAATTTATTAGAAAAATAATTTCTAAACAGAATATTTTTAAAGTAGAGAGATGTTTCCCAGGTATAAAGTATAAAAGATGTTTTCTTTTGGGGAAGGTTACACACAAAATGGATAATCTTAGGAAGAAAATATTCTCTTTTCAAATATTTAAAAATAGTTTAAACATATATATAGTGTTTAGTTTTCACACAATACATGAAATGGTTTGCAATTACTACTTAGTTACATACTCACCCAAGTGTCCCTTTGCCTGACATAGGGGGGCTGGGGGGCTTCTGTGTTGGAGGTGTTGTACGTGGCAGCCCACCCATCTTCATATTCTGGGTACTCACCTAAAAAAATTTTGAGGAAAGCTCAATTTAATTTGAATGCAGTGAAACAAAGTGCCACTTTTGGGAAATAACATTATGCTATTTAACAAAGGAGGGGAAGGTTTAAATAGGAAAAAAAAATTAGAGGCCATGCATTTCATATGCAATTTCTACTCTACTATCATTCTACAGTTGTACTCAAAGGACTCCTCCTAACATGAGATTTTCATATGATTATAAACGTGTATGCAAAGACTTTATTTGCCATTAGCTCATCACACCAACAGATCACTGGTTAGACTGTTTGATACTACATTCAATTGAAATTAAATAGGTTAACTATAAAAATTTCAGTTTTAATAGAGTAATTCAATCAGAAACAACAATGCCTTTAAGCAATTCCTTGTTTTTTAAATAGCAAGCTTATCATAAGAAAACAAAATACATGTTTTCCCCCAAAAGAATGCAACTTTAGTTTTGATCCACTGTAAATAGAGAATATTATACAAAGTTAAATCATACAGAGAAAATTTCCTTTTTATAAATTGTGGATCAGCCTTACAATTCAAATTTCATTAATGTTCTCTTATGAAGGAATCACCTACCTGAGAACTGCCAGAAGTTAAGGCATGTTCCTAAACATCTGAACCAGAAAGGTAGGGCTGAGGTATACCATTCAACTGTGAGTGGTACAGTGGCCACTGGCAATGTCCTAGTTCCGATGGGAATTAAACCCACTCAGGCCCAAAATGAAGATTAATTTAGGCATGAGAAAGATACAACACAATCTAAGAGCTAAGAACACAGAGCTAAGCTGTGTTCCCCACTATTCTATCCCCAGTTGAAAACCCAAGTGTGGGAAAGTTGGGTGACCTGGGAACAAGTGTGGATTGCCACCAGAAGAGGATGCCACCAAAGGAAGAAGTGAGCACTTACACAGAAAGCCCTAGAAATCTGGGTATCTTAAGGCATTAAGAGAAGTCATGCATGAATATAGTTCAAACGCAATCTCAAGTTGTTTGAGATTACCAATGGATTAGAGTTAATAATGTTCACCATGTGTGTTCATGCCTGACCCTAGTTTAAAGCTCCTAATATTCTGGACTGCCGAACACTTCCAAAAAGGATCTTAACTTTTCCACTAAAAGTATGTCCAGAGTATTCAAATTATACTTACAAAATGAAGCTGTAAGACATTATACTTTTGAAATCAGAATACATTTATAATTATAATTTTAAAATACAAAATTTAAGAAAACAAATCATAATTACATACAGAATACTGAGGCTGTCAAAATTAACTCTGGCTTAAATGGAATATTTTAAAATCCTAAAATACTGCTTGTTATCTGAATAGGCAAGAAAAATATATCAAGAAACAGACTCTTCAAATGAATAGCCCAGTGAACAAGTTGTGTGTGATGTTAAAACAATCTTTAATGACAAATGATACCTTTGAAATAGCAATATTTTTAAGGCTATGCATTTTTCTGTACTCCTTTGTTATTACTTTTAAACAACAAATACAAAACAAACTGGTTATCAAGGAAGAATAAGGATTAACTTATCTGTGCTCTTCCCCTCATTAATAAGCAGAGGGTATACTGATCATATCTTAAAAGTGCCAGAAGAAGTTTTTTAAAAATTAATCCACATTGAGGCAAATTTTTAGGAGTAGTATGACAAGTAACCAATAGCTTTAAAAACCATGTATCTTAGTTCACGATACCAAGAGATTTTTAAAAGTAGTAACCAAAGTCCTTTAAGCTCAACCTTAAACAACAGAAAACCCAAGGTCACTTTAAGTGATGAAGGAGAAGTAGGTGAGCCAAACACTAAACTACATCAATTTGCTAGAAATAGGAAGGAAAAGGAGCAAGGACAGAAAAGGATAAAACAGAATTTTATTCTATACATGGAATAGCTAAAATATTTGAAAACAGCTTTCCAACTTCAATTGGTTTAAGGTTTTGGTATGTAAGGTGTCCTGTTTAAATTGCAGTATCTTCTCTATAAATCTTGAAATCTACTCCAAAAATAATATGAAATAAACAACCTACAGATTGAAACATAGTGGACAATTCCATACATAAAATTTGATACATTTTTGACCTGTAGAATCATCAAATGGTTCTATTTGTTTGATTAATAGGATTTGCATGAGTAATTTTCACTTAAAAAAACCAGAGTCCCTATGGAATGTCCAACTAACATGTAGTTCTGTACTACCTTTGTATTAAGCTAAAAGAGAACTCAGTATTTATTCAAGGTAGGTTTCCTTGAGAAAAATGCTTCTATACTAAAACAATGAATATGCTATACAGAATATAAATACTGCCATCTAATTTGAGGAAAATGAAAAAAAAATACAAGAAAAATTGCCAAACAAAACAATTTCCATAGGTGAAATCTATAATTAAAATTAAACTGTATTTCACAGCTAAAATAATTTGGTAAAAAAATATTTATGGGATAGTTATCATGGTTCCAAAAACTACTTTGAGGGAAGTTACAGGGCAACCCAATGTTTCCAGACAAGGAGCAAAACACAAGACTAACTGTGAGTGTGGTGAAGGAAAACTTAACTAGAGAGCGAGCGAGCATACCACAAACTCAGGACAAAGAACACAAAGCAACACTGCACCAACTCATAACAGCAACGTCACACGAAACTTTAAAAAACACCTCGGCAAAACTATCATCTGGCACAGAAGTGTGTAGTTAGAGGTCATGAATCATGAACAGGAGTGCTAATCATTCTTTCCAAAGTTTTATTTGGGAACTGGAACGAAACTTTGGTGGCTGATTCCAACAATAATTCAATTAATGTGGGTATTTTTTGATGCCATGAAGGGAAAAAGTCATCACTGAGAGTTGAGTGAAACAGGTATTAGGCACATGGAGAAAGAGGAGGAAAAGTCTTTTTTGTTGTTGTTTTCCTACCAGAAAGAAACACTCAGGAACAGAAGAAATATTTCATTTAGGTGACAAAGGTTAATGCATGACCAAACTCAAACCCTTTCCCTCTGGCCTGGACTAAGAAATGCAGAATATGCTGAGAGTAAGAGCAGTTCCCTCAGAGTGGTCTTCTCTGATCTCCAAACTTCGGAGATCACAGCTAGCACAAACTATCAGGCCAATCACTATACTTTAATACTGCTCCTAAAGTGCTCCTGCCCTATCCTTTTTTGGTATATGCAGTACCTCCTTGAACCTTGATATATATTATCGTGCATATCATATATAACGCTCATTACAAATCTCAGTGCTTTCCAGTACCCTGGGAACTCTAGTATTTTTTAAAGAGTAATTACAAAGTATCTTTGTATCTTTAGTTCACAGAACATATCACCTCTGCTGCTGATGCTGCTAAGTTGCTTCAGTCGTGTCCGACTCTGTGCAACCCCATACACAGCAGCCCACCAGGCTCCCCCATCCCTGGGATTCTCCAGGCAAGAACACTGGAGTGGGTTGCCATTTCCTTCTCCAATGCATGGAAGTGAAAAGTGAAAGTGAAGTCGCTCCGTCTCCTAGCGACCCCATGGACTGCAGCCTACCAGGCTCCTCTGTCCATGGGATTCTCCAGGCAAGAGTACTGGAGTGGGTTGCCATTGCCTTCTCTGATCACCTCTGTTACAAAGCAATCTTCCAGGAATAGATAACTTGCTACAATAGTGGGAGACACCTTCTAAAATGACACCTGTGGTATATCACTCATTTAAACCACCAACCACAGACCTCTAGACACAAGAGTAAAAGAATAAGAAAAATAAGGGGAGACAAAGGTCTATAAAATGATTTCTCTGCTTTCAAGGAACCTATTTTAGAATAACTAAGACACCCTGCTTAAAACAAAAAGTAATTTCTACAAATAATACAGAAATCTCCAAAAAAGAAATATCAATGCAAGAAGAATTACTTAACAGAAGGTTTTATAGAGAAAAATCTGAGTTGGAGTGCAACCAAGTTTTTAAAAGAGCAAAATTTAAACACACTAAGAGAAGAGGAGTATGTATAGTTTGTGTCTGGATGTGGCAAAGCAAGGATGGGCAGAAGCTGTGGGCAAACACCTGAAGGCTCTCATTCCATGTCCAGTGTTGTTCCCAGCAGTCCCATCCAGTGCATAACTTTTGGCTTCCTAGAGACCTCTATCCCTCTCCTCAGAGGATATATGTTCTTATTTCAATTCTCTGAGCCAACAGGAAAAGGACCAGGAGATTCTCTGAGGGAAATCAAAACTGAAATCAGGAATTCAAGTGTAGCTTCAGGAGAAAGGTAAAATTTTTAGTAAGACAGGAAGACAAAAAGTCTAAGGTAACAAGAGTTTTAACATAATCTGCTACAGAGAAAAGCAGGGAAAATAGACCATTCAGGTATGACTTAAATCCCTTTCTATTATACAGTGGAAATAACAAATAGATTCAAGGGATTAGATCTGATAGAGTGCCTGAGAACTATGGATAGAGGTTCACAACATTGTACGGGAGGCAGTATTAAGACCATCCCCAAGAAAAGGAAATGCAAAAAAGGCAAAATGGTTGTCTGACTAGGCCTTACAAATAGCTGAGAAAAGAAGAGAAGCTAAAGGCAAAGGAGAAAAGGAAAGATATACCCATTTGAATGCAGAGTTACAAAGAATAGCAAGGAGAGATAAGAAAGCCTTCCTCAGTGATCAATGCAAAGAAATAGAGGAAACCAATAGAATGGGAAAGACTAGAGATCTCTTCAAGAAAATGAGAAATACAAAGGGAACTTTTCATGCAAATATAGGGACAATAAAGGACAGAAATGGTATGGACCTAACAGAAGCAGAAGATATTAAGAGGTGGCAAGAATACACAGAAGAACTGTACAAAAAAGATCTTCAAGACCCAGATAATCACAATGGTGGGATCATTCACCTAGAGCCAGACATCCTGGATTGCAAAGTCAAGTGGGCCTTAGTATCACTACAAACAAAGCTGGTGGAAGTGATGGAATTTCAGTTGAGCTATTTCAAGTCCTAAACGATGATGCTGTGAAAGTGCTGCACTCAGCATGCCAGCAAATTTGAAAAACTCAGCAGTGGCCACAGGACTGGTGAAGGTCAGTTTTCATTCCAATCCCAAAGAAAGGCAATGCCAAAGAATGCTCAAACTACTGCGCAATTGCACTCATCTCACTCATGTGAGATGTGAGCTAGCAAAGTAATTTTCAAAAGTCTCCAAGCCAGGCTTCAACAGTACGTGAACCGTGAACTTCCGGATGTTTAAGCTGGATTTAGAAAAGGCAGAGAAACCAGATATCAAATTGCCAACATCCACTGTATCACTGAAAAAGCAAGAGAGTTCCAGAAAAATATCTACTTCTGTTTTATTGACTATGCCAAAGCCTTTGACTGTATGCATCACAACAGATTGTGGAAAATTCTGAAAGAGATGGGAATACCAGACCACCTGACCTGCCTCCTGAGAAATCTATGCAGGTCAGGAAGCAACAGTTAGAACTGGACATGGAACAACAGACTGGTTCCAAATAGGGAAAGGAGTGCATCAAGGCTGTATATGTCACCCTGTTTATTTAACTTAAATGCAGAGTACATCATGAGAAATGATAGACTGGATGAAGCACAAGCTGGAATCAAATTGCTGGGAGAAATATCAAGAACCTCAGATATGAAGATGACACCACCCTTATGGCAGAAAGTGAAGAAGAGCTAACGAGTCTCTTGATGAAAGTGAAAGAGGAGAGTGAAAAAGTTGGCTTAAAACTTAAAATTCAGAAAACTAAGATCATGGCAACTGGTCCCATCGTTTCACGGCAAATAGATGAGGAAACAGTGGAAACAGTGATAGACTTCATTTTTGGGGCTCCAAAATCACTGCAGATGGCGACTGCAGCCAGGAAATAAAAAGACACTTACTCCTTGGAAGAAAAGTTATGACCAACCTAGACAGCATATTATAAAGCAGAGACATTGCCAACAAAGGTCCGTCTTGTCAAAGCTATGGTTTTTCCAGTAGTCATGCATACTGTAGTCATGTAGTAGTTGACCTGAGAGTTGGACTATAAAGAAAGCTGAGCACTGAAGAATTGATGGTTTTGAACTGTAGTGTTGGAGAAGACTCTTTGAGAGTCCCTTGGACAGCAAGGAGATCCATCCCGTCAATCCTAAAGGAAATCAGTCCTGAATATACACTGGAAGGACTGATGCTGAGGCTCAAACTCCAATACTTGGACCACCTGATGCAAAGACTTGACTCATTTATAAGACCCTGATTTTGGGAAAGACTGAAGGTGGGAGAAGAAGGGAACACAGAGGATGAGATGGTTGGGTGGCATCACCGACTCAATGGATGTGAGTCTGAGTGAACTCCGGGAGCTGGTGATGGACAGGGAGGCCTGGTGTGCTGCAGTCCATGGGGTCGCAAAGATTCAGACATGCCTGAGCAAGTGAACTGAACTACAGAGATAATGAATAAGAGATTAGGAGTAAGGAGGGAAGAACAGATAGAAAAGAAGAATAAAGATGGATAAATTTCTGCTTGATTTTTGAAACTATTTTCCAACAACTGGCTTTTGCCAAGACAGAATTAGTGGCTCAAGACTGGGACAAAGAGGCAAAAACAGATGATTCTCCCAAAAGGTATTGCTATTGTGTTTTTCTTCCAAGTGTGTCAAATAAATGCTTAACAATGAACCCTCAGCTGTACCCAAAACCTAGAAATGTGAGAGGCAATTTTCTGTAGATAATGACGCACACAAGATGACACTCAAAGTGAAAAGGTTAAACAATATTTTACAGAGTTAAGTTATGAATCTTCAAGATCCCAAGCAAAACTTGCCCAAAGTATTATATTCTTAATGTGTCAAACGTAAAGGAGACTTCTAAGCCCTCCTCATTAATTATTAAGAATCTGCTTTTACAAAGTTCAACTGAAAAGCTACATTAACAGATCAGAAGCCTTTACTATTTTTGACTGAAATAAATACACTTATTTTAAAAGTACTTAAGCGTAGTTTCAGTAGTGGACAACTTTTCCACTTTTCAACAGAAAAATCTGTTTCAAATACATCAGTAACAAGATCTCAAAAGTCTTAAATATTAAAATAAAGAGTGGGGAAAGGATACCCCAGTTCAAGGGGAAAGAACTGGTCCATTGTTTTATTTTTCCTTTAGTTGAATTTTCTGCACACTTCTATCACTTTGGAGGTTCATATATCAATAGCCGAAATTTGAACACAGAAAAAGCCGAGGCAGCCACAAACACTACTCTTGGTCTATTGCTACCTCTTTTATGCAAAGGACTCTCCTCACAATTCCACACGCCTCACTCACTCACAGGAAGTCCATCTGCCTGGGCTCCTCTAATCACATGTCTCTACCATGCGCTGTTTAACTTTCTGTGGCTGTGGTCAGTAGCTAGTTAATGATTTAGGTCTCAGTTATCTTCTTGTTATCACTTTCTACACTGAAGACATGGCAAACAGCACAATATATGGTAAGAATATATATGTGTGTGTGAGAAAAGGAATCAGAATTCAGCTAAGAAAAAAAGTTAAAAAAGGAAATGCACTTTCAGTTTGGTGACAATAATTTTAGTATCACTCTATCTGACAGGCTCCTTGATTACTCTTGAACGTCTTTTTCCAGTCTTCCCTCCAATGTTACTGAAACAAGTAAAAACAAAAGGTGATATCTCTAGTTCTTAACTTGTATTTTGTTAAACGCTGTCATGAGCTTTTGATGTTTTGTATGTAATACTACTCAGCTTGAAATCTCTTAATGTGGGTTATACTGAAGTATATAATTTATAAGCAATTTGAATAAAAATGCTATTTTTTTCCAAAATATATGATACTGCAACTTAAAAAACACCCATAACACTGAATATTTTCCAATTTTCAATTTTTTTATAGTGATTGAGTCAAGAGATAATGACATAGTGGCCATAAGGTATATGATCAAGCACACCATTTATAGAATAAAAAGGTATTACACAGGGGGAGGGTTAAACAAAGCACATTAGCAGCCCTCCAATCCATAACAAAATGTCTCCATTTACAAAAATCCAGCTAATTTTATTTCATAATGACATTTTATGATAGGGTAACTTACATTTCAGTCTCATAAAATATATTAACACTGCAAAATAATCACTTATGCAACAAATATTTACTAAGTGTCTAATGTGTGTCAGGCACTAATCTAGGCACAGGGGACAGGGCAATGAACAAAACAGTCAAAAATATTTGCCCTCATGGAACATAAAGACACACAAAGTTGCATGACAAAAATAAAATTAAAAAAAGGAATTATTTCTTGGTTTTAAAAGGCCAAGTGCCAAGTATCTCTTCACTCCCCATATGTAATAGTCTACATAAGAACAAAGAATGGAAATCCAGCCCTGGAATCTCTTACCTTAAATCTAAGCAACCACTTAATGCATAAATGGAGCAAATAAAAGAGGTAAGGGAAAAAAAGCATTGAAAGGTTAGTTGGAACTTCAGGATGTGAAGAGAAAGGAAAAAACAAAGAAAAAACAAGTTAAGCATTCAGCATTAAAAAATAATGTTTCAGTAGATCATAGAAAGAGTGGTTAAAGCAGAATGTGTCATGAACGGGAGTTTTTGGATGAAATTATATAAGACACCTTTATTTAAAAACAACTTTATTCCTGATTTCTTCAAATTAGTGACCTCTAAACATTAAAAGTCTAGAAAAAGCAAAGTGATTACAGAGTTCCTAAAGAATAATTACTTGAGAATTAAGTAAGAGTTAGGGGGATAACCTTTTAATTATTACATAACAAGTACAAATATGATGTTTTATATTTTAAGTGTCTTTTTGACATTTGATTCTGGAAGGATCCTAAAATTTTCTATTAGCAGTTGTAAGCCTCAAATAAATCTCAAAAAATTTTCCCAAGTTAGAATAAATTTCAGTTATCCATCCAATTACACATCCTATTTTAAAATGCTCTAATTTGTACTACAATCTAAATGTATTAGGTGTTCATGATAAAATTAAATATTACATTTCAAAAAAAATTATTACATTTCAGATGATAGTGCTTGATTCAAAATTTTGAGAAAAATTTTTGTTTTAAATTTACACTGTACATATTCTCTTACCTAGATCTACATTCAATTTAGATTTAACTGATTTCTAGCCATCCTTGTGTGGGATATATTTTCTAAACTTGCATATATAAATCAACTGCATGAACTATATGGTTTCACTTACAGGCATATACATAGTTGCTTAGCATCACATTTGAAAAGTTATTGTCTTTCAAATCACTGAGGAGACGCAAACTTTAAATAATAATTAGCTGAAGCTCTGAATAGTTTCTAAAGTACAAGGATCAATTTTAATCAAAGTTTTAAGTTCATCAGTTGTGCTTACTGTACTTTATGTACATAGCAGGCACTTAAATACATTTTAAAAGCCAAAATATATAATGGCTATATACTGAAAATCAGTGGAAATACTAAATTAACATATTACTTTTATCTACATTATCCTCACCCAAAATGTTAAAATGAATTTGTTCTAGAAAAATTCAAAGTACATGTTTATATACATTCTTTCTGAGAACTAATGCCAGAAATTTGCTGATATTTTTGAGAGAAAGCAAATACTTTAATAACATATTGAATAATATTTAATTAGTCATATTAAATCATTAAAGGATTTAAATATAATACTACGTTTATTTCCAGATGTGTACATGAGGTATTTTCATAACAAAGCAAATACAATTCACTCAAAGATGACTGTTTAAAACTTGAGAACCCAGCACTAAAAAGGAAGATAACACAGTTATTAGTGGTAAGAAATCTTCAGAACTACAACTAGGCCAAGAATGATCCTCTGGAAAGAAAAGACAAGCATTTAATTTTCTAAAGAGTTAGTTCCATCATGGGCTATTTTTTTTAAAGTTTGACAAAACTTATGCTTACCTTTACTCCATGTCCAATATCATCTAGAATTGTATAGTCGATAGGTTTTCTAATATATCGAACTGGTCGTTCAAGGTTGGTTGGAGCAATAATCTTATGTGTCCTTGCAGTGTTTTTATTGGTAGTCAAAATACCAATTTCTCTTCTTGCAACTTTCTCTTTATGAATATCAACAGTCTACAAAACATAAACACAAAAATGTATAGCCCTAATAGCCAGAAAATAAAAACATAAATACTTAGAGATTTAACATCATCATTCATATTCTTAACTGCAATTGCGAATTTCTCCTTTTGGGACCAATACTGACTTTCTCCATTTCAGGCTAAAAGAAGGGTTGAGAAATCCTGGCTGGCAAAACAGATCTGGCCCATCACTCATCTTTTTATAGCCGAAAAACTAAGAGTGGTGTTTACATTTTTTAATGGTTATAAGAAGTCAAAAGAAAAACAAGATCTTGACATGTAATTATATGGAATTCAAATATCAGTTTCCATAAACAATTTTACTGCAATACCAGCCATTCTACCTGCTTAAATATTTTCACAATACAATGGCAGAGGTGAACAGCTGCAACAGAGACCTTGTGACCTGCAAAGCATAAAATATTCATTAGCTGACCCTTTACAGGAAAAGCTTACCAACCTCCCGGTTAAAGCATGCTAATTTTTTCCTTCTCTATTAAGATTTAGCCTAATTAAGAAAGTACCAGCAATTAATCTGGTAACATTTAAAGATAACCTATTAGTATAACTTCTTTTAGTGTTTAAATAGCTTTTTATTTAAAAAGGCCTAAAATATAAATACAATGTTAAAAATAAGTCATCTTTTACAAAGAAACGGAGTGTGCTGAGGTAAAGTTGCTTATATTTTATCATGATAAAATGCTAGTAAAATATTTTCATTATTTTATTAAATGCTCAAAACAGGATATAATTTAGTACATAACAACAATGTGTTTTTATTCAATTTTCCATTTGCTAATAGAGGGTGAATTTCTCCATAAGCACAGGTAATTAACACACTAAAACAGCATTTTTCAAATTGCAAGTTGCAATTTAGTGAGATAATGAGCAGCAATTATTTTAAATGAAAAAGTACAGAACTATCAGACAACATACACACTGTACTTTTTCCTTAAAATATTTGTTATGTACATAAATACATACATTAAAGTGTGTATGGATGGAATGTAAGATATATTTTTAACTGTGCATTTAAGTTTTAAAAGTTTCAAACATACTTCACTAAATTGTTCACATCTCTTGCCACCATTCATGGCTTAAGCAGGAATTATTGCTGATTCTTCCCCAAACCTACTTCAATTTACCCTTTCTTAAAGAATAGCCAGGTTGTAACACAGAAATGAAAATGAAAGGCAATATTATGACATTATTTGTCATATTATAACATTGACAATATTAAACACAACTTTAGGAAATCTGAACACTGATTACTTATCCCTCTAAATTACATAAAGTCTGAAGGAAACCTGAAACAAATTTGAAGCCTCTTATTTCAACCAAGAGATTTTAAAGGCAACAGACTCTTGAAGTGCATAACTAATAAATACCTAAGTGAAGCATCAGATCAATTATTAGCGAAGGTAGAAGAGACCTTAGCATTATAAGTATTTAATTTTAAGACCAAAATAGGCTATGAACTTTTTCTGTGCACATTAGATAAGTTACAAAACCTGCTTTCCTTTTACATTGGTTGAGGGAGCTATAATAGAAAAAAGAAGTTTGCGTATTAGTGACAATATTGGAATTTATTTATGTTTAAATTCAGAAAAAATAGAAATTAACCACATTTACTTTCGAGTAATTACTAAAGAGTCATTCTGAAATTATTAAAAGTATGAGCTAGGAAAATTTTATATTTGTCAAGTATACTTCAAAGTAAACTTAAAACACAAAATATGACCCTTATTTTTTGTATATAACTGGTCTCTGTCATATCAATAAAGAAAATTTATTAGAGAATGTAATCCTTTCAACATTGTTTTCATTCTGTTTAGTTTTTAAAAATATAATTATCTAATCCAGAAATGAAAATATAAGAATATAAACCTAACTAATGATAACAGAATTCTAAGTTTGAGGCAAACTGGAACTTCAATTTCAAATTTTCCTGCTAGAAATATCAATGTATCTCTGGAGAATGAAGAGGGGGTAACATTTCACTTATTATTTGCACTAATATATAGTTATATTTTATAACAAACATGTATTTTAAATTCTTGGAAAAAACTGAGATTCTAAAAAGAATGAAAACAATTAGATTATACCTTAGGGACTGCAGGCACTTACACATTACTTATCTATTCTCTCTATGTATGCATAAACACACAGCGCAAACCTGTATAAACCATTACAGGAAGCATAAAAGGAAAACCAATATGGCAAAAGAAACAATCACAGAACTTTCATAAATAATCCTAAATAAGGGACAGCTGCTATAATAGGGCATAAAATGAGGCTCTTGGTTTAGATCTCTAGAGAAGGCAAAATATAAATGAGTTACAAGGAAATACATACCCCTTCATTAGGAAAGTGACCATTTGCCCAGCACTAAACTCTTAAAGGAACTAGTTGAAGGAAATGTGAGAAAAATGTTCTTTGTTGTTTCTTATATTAATTCTCATTAAACTTGAAGGCATATTTTAAAACAGAATTCTTAATAGCATATTTCTATATTTAGAAAGCCAAAATAGTTTGGTTATACATTCCTAGCTGTCTACTCTAAAAGACTGCCTACATCTTAGGAAACTAGAGCAGGGTTTAGAAAATACCTCAGATATCTAATATCTACTGGTCCTTAACCATTCTACCAGACAACCCTTAACAACAACTCTTGACACCAACCATTCCTATATACATGTCATCTCATCTTTGATCTGACTAAACCTCCATTTCTTTGCTTCTTCAATTCTTTCTTTTCTCTAAATTCCCCCAACATAGTATTTTGACTCAAATGTGAAAAAAATATGACCTCAAAATATCTTAATAACTTGGACTCCCTCCATAAACAAGATAATGTTTTAATAAAGCATAATGATAATAAAATTTAAGTACCACACATTTGAAAACCATTATTTTGCAGAGCAAGAACTTATAAACTAAATAAACTACATCACAAGACTGGCCCATTGTCTGCTTCTATATGGTACACAAGCTAAGAGTGTTTTTACATTTTTAAACAGTTGCTTAAAAAATACAACACAAAAAATAATATGAGGGTGAAATCCTCTATGGCCCAAAAAGTCAAAAATATTGACTGTCTCAGTTCAGTTCAATCGCTCAGTCATGTCCGACTCTTTGCGACCCCATGAAGCACAGCACACCAGGCCTCCCTGTCCATCATCAACTCCCGGAGTTCACTCAAACTCATGTCCATCGAGTCGGTGAGGCCATCCAGCCATCTCATTCTCTGTCGTCCCCTTCTCCTCCTGCCCCCAATCCCTCCCAGCATCAGAGTCTTTTCCAGTGAGTCAACTCGTCGCATGAGGTGGCCAATGTATTGGAGTTTCAGCTTTAGCATCAGTCCTTCCAATGAACACTAAGGACTGATCTCCTTTAGAATTGACTATCTAGCTCTTTACACAAAAGTTTGCCAATCCTTGTTTACATCATGTATTGAATATTTGTTTTAGAAAACATTTCCTCTTATACTATGGAATAATAGAAAAATGGAATAATATTCCATTCTAATGAGTATCAAATAGCTTTGACATTCAGTTGACTTTTAAAACAAAACAAAGGACTCTACCCGTACATTAAATGTAACGAAAAAAATTTTAATCCTTAAGGCAAATGCTTTTAAAATCTATGTAAATTTTAAAAATTTACTCATTTGCTATAGCTTCCATCAGCCCATTTCTCCTACTCAACTCCTCATCCAACTACTTGAATATATTCTATATAAACTTAACAGTCATTGCAGAGTTGCAGATCCTTTGCTTTTCCAAGTATTGCCCTCTACAGATACTCGACTCCAAATGAAAGTGGCACAACTTATTCTCGAAAGCTGTGACTCAAGCCCATTATTTCTAATCTACCAAGCTCTGTCCCATTTTTTATTTATTCCATTAGACTAGCTTTAAAAGGTATTATTAATTAGACCTAGTAATTAAATCATATAGATTTGTGTGATACTCAAAAAGAAAAAGTTCTTATTAGCTAAATACATATTCTACAGTTTATTAATAACTTAATCGCTTTCCTCAAGGTTGCCACACTTTGCTACCAAAGAATTACAGAATTCCAATCAGAATATAGATAATTACTTTTGTTGTCATTTTCTTATTATCATCTCTATCCACACAATCTCACCTATTTTCTCTTGCAAACTAATAAAAAGTTGTCCCTCCCTTTTAGGAACTCTAATATATTAATTTCTCTTTGACATTTGCACTTTTCTTCTTAATTTATTTTCTGGGTTCTTTGCCCAAATTTCAAATATGCAGAAATGTTAAGACTCTGATGTATAAATCCCAAAATTCTGTATTAGATTAGCAATTTGTCAACATCCCTTCTTCTACAGGAAACCAAGTTCATATATTTCATCATTGAAAATGCCACTGACTATTCCTCCAAGAGGTCCTTTCAGAATAATAATTTACCTCTCACTCATTAAAACTCACCAATACTTTTTTTTTAAGTCTAAGACACACAGCAATACAACAAGCAATGAATTATATGTTGTCTACAGAAGTTTATACGGAATGTGAAAAAACCCTTAGAATGGCGAATTCAGATTTAAGATTACATACTATTAAATAACAAGAAAACCCTCTGAGTGGTCTGATGAATTAAGAGAAATGTAAGGTAGACTTTACATAAGTGATTTGATCAGGTGGAATACATTCAATTTAATTACATAAATTAAACATCAGACTTTGAAAAACTGATGTGGACTGGTCAATTTCAGAAGAGTTCTGAATTCTTAATATATATAAAAAAAGATAATATGCACATTTTAAAACTCTTTCTATTCCAGAAGAGTTCTAATCATTTAGTTCTAAAGAGTACTGAATACCACTAAGTTATGCAAATGACAAAGTGCTAAAATAGAAATGCTACAAAGATCTCAAAAAGATCAAACTCTTTTGTTAGTATTTTTTAAAATATATTTTGAAATTATAAATTGTTTTTCACCACAGTAATATTTTAAATGGCCCCTAATATAGGAATGCTTATGAAAACCATGATATAGATATGAAACATTATCGAGCCATTGAAAATGTTTATGAAGAGCTTATAACATCAAGGAAAGATGTTTATTGTAATGGTAAGCTAAAGAGCAGAGTTCAAAATTCCATATATACAATAATTCCAGTTAAATTTTAAATAAAAATTATTTAGAAGAAAAAAAATATTGGACAAAATATACCAAAATATTAACAGGAAAAGTCTGAGTAGTGGGGAAAGGGTTTGTTTTTCTACTTTTTCTTTTCTATATATTCATGACATTTATAATGGAAAAATATAACATTTATTTTTTCTAAGTTCTATACAAAGATAATTTTTTAAGGTCCCTTATATTAATCTTCACATTACTGAGGTAATAGAAAAAAGCATTTAAAGAAATCATCAAGCTACCACATTTAAAGTGTAAAATTCAGTAAAAATTGGAAGAAACCGGGCAAAATTTCACTCTCAAGGCTGATTATTTTAACTTGACAACTAAGTTTTAATAAAACCATTAAGGTTTTCTTCTCTATCAAAATCACAGAGAAGATAATCACGAGACAAAAAAGATGGAAACAAAAAAACAACCTAACACCGAGTTTGTATCTTCCAAATCATACATGTAAGTAAACTCACAGAATAAAGGCTGCCAGCACTACAGACTGCAAGCGTTTATTATGTATTCCTCATGGACAAAATAGGAAAACAGTGTGGTCTCACTTGTGAAATATGATTGATTGAAGACTCCATCCTTCGTAGTTGGGATGCCTGGATATCCAGCATCTGCAGGACATTGTTGGCCAATGTATTGATCAGATAGGCAACACTTGCTAAGGACTGGGTGGTGTAGGCTTTGGTTTCTTCTAGGGCTCGCTGCTTATCCGCTGACTAGAAAAACAAACAATCATTACTTCAAAGATAACCCATTCTATCAATCTAATATTCAAAAATACTCACCCAAACCATTATGTGGCTGAATCTACATGCATTAATTTAAAACGCTTTGAAAACCAATTATCAGTATTCATGTAAACCCAACAACTAAATTATTGACTTGAGTTCACTAATGTTTTCATGTTGAATAGATACATCTTTGTAGAGATGCAAATAAAATCCTGAAGCCATTGTTTACAAAATGAGGTCTGATGGATATTTTGAAAAATGGCAGCAAGCACACAGCCTCTCATGGTTGCTGCTTGGAAAGGTAGCACCGATTTGAATGTGTAAGTTCCAGTGCACATTTTTCTATACTCCTGAGTTCTTCCTTTTCTTCCACTCTAACATATACAATGTGACTATAAAGTAATGGTCCGATTAAAGTAATAATAACAAAATAAGAATGATAAGGATAAAATGATGAAGTATATAAAATAATAATTGTGATGATAAAATAAAAATAGGAAAAGGATCCTTTCTGCCCAAGCATCTTAAGTGTTATAACCCTATGAAGCACAAATAATGACATATCATAAATCCTACTTGATAAACAGAAACTACACAGTAAAAAAGTGGTGAGCTGACCACTTCCAAGATCACAACGCAAAGCAACAGTTCAGTTCAGTTCAGTTCAGTCACTCAGTCGTGTCCGACTCTCCACGACCGGATGAATCACAGCACACCAGGCCTCCCTGTTTATCACCAACTCCCGGAGTTCACTCAAACTCATGTCCACAGAGTCGGTGAAAGCAACAGTAAAGTTACATATTCTATGCTGGAACTGCCAAATACCATTTTCCTGCCCTAGTTCTATACAAAGACTCTATGGTTCAGTAGAAAGGACGTAAGCCTCTGAATCAAAATCCTTTTACCTTAATGTCAGTTCTAATACTATAGTATGTCATATTCTAAGTAGTTGTGAATATCAAATAAATCCAAAACTATACATCATTTTATCTAACAACTGTCATTCCATCTTTGAGTAGTCATCAACTGTTCAAAATCCACTACGTTCCACTCTGCCTTCTGCCACACAGTACAGGACTCAGAATCAGTAAACCTAGAGACAATTTCTTCCAGAGGGAGCAAAATACTTTTGAAGCAGCAGTAGTTAAAATAAATAAAATAATATTGCTTTAACTTGAAAGGAGTTAAGAATCACTGTATTGATTTTTTGGATCTTCTCGACCCAGGGATCAAACCCAGGTCTCCCCCATTGCAGGCAGACGCTTTAACCTCTGAGCCACCAGGGAAGCCCAATCTCAGTTTCATTAACACTTGAAACTAAATCTGATTAAAGATAAATACTTGTTTAAAAATATCATATAGATTTTCAGATTGCTGCTGATGTTCGGTCACTAAGTTGTGTCCGACTCTTGGTGATCTCAGGGACTGTAGCACGCCAGGCTTCCCTCCCCGCTTCACTATCTCCTGTAGTTTGCTCAAATTCATGTCCATTGATTCGGTGATGCTATCCTAAATATCTCATCCTCTGTTGTCCCCTTCTTTTGCCTTCAACCTTTCCCAGGATCTTTTCCAATGAATCAGCCCTTCGCATCAGGTGGCCAAAGTATTGGAACTTTAGCACTAGTCCTTCCAATGAATATTCAGGGTTGATTTCCTTTAGGACTGATGGGTTTGATCTCTTTGTAGTCCGAGGAACTCTCGAAAGTCTTCTCCAGCACAACTCAAAAGCATCAAAAAATTTCCAGATTATGGTTGCATATTTAAGGAGTTTGTATGTCACTGGTCCATCCTAACAAGTAAAAATCTGAAGACTTAAAAATCAATAACTTTTTACTTCAAAGTACAAAATAGCTAAGCCAGTAACACTTTTCAGATATTACTCTAAATCAGAGTATTTATTACAGAGAATAACCAGAAATTAAAATTTTTTTTTAATTTATTTGTCAGTAGACTTCAAATGATCGAGGGGAGGGATGGATATTTGGACAGATACTTTCCAGGCAACCTTTTTTATATAGACAGCTTTTGAGATTTTTTTGAAAAGCAAATAGTATTAATGTAATTCAACCTTCAAATCACTTCATGCTATGCCTTTATTCCTAGTATGTATGCAAAAATCATGTGGCAAAGATAAGAGAGGCCTTTCCATATCAGATGGGTTTCACGTATGTCTACTTTTCTATGGAAGATTTCTTTCCCATGGAAGATTCCTTGTTGCTTTTAATATTTATTTCTTCATCTTTTATTTTTGTCACTTTGATTAATGTGTGTCTCAGCATGTTCCTCCTTGAGTTTATCCTGTTCGGGATTCTCTGCGCTTCCTGGACTTGAGTGCTTCCTTTCTCATGTTAGGGAAGTTTTCAGCTCTAAGATCTTCATTTTCTCAGGATCTTTTTCTTCTGCTTCTGGAACCCCTATAATGCAGATGTTGTTGCGTTATAACATAGATAAATCCCAGGGGTCTCTGAGATTGTCCTCATTTCTTTTAATTCTTTTTTCTTTATTTTGTTCTGTGGCAGTGATTTCCATCACTTCTGTGTTCCAGCTCACTTATTCAGTTATTCTGCCTCAGTTATTCTGCTACTGATTCCTTCTAATGTATTTTTCGCACTTCCCCAGGATCTCAGTGGTAAAGAATTTGCCTGCAATGCAGGAGACGTGGGTTCAGTCCCTGGGTAGAGAAGATCCCCTGGAGAAGGAAATGGTAACCCACTCCAGTATTCTTGCCTGGGAAATCCCACAGAAGAGGAGCCTGTCAGGCTACATATAGTCTATGGAGGCGTCACAAAGAGTTGGACATGACTTAGGAAGTAAACAACAACAAATTTTATAAGAGCTGATATTCTAAGTTTGAGAATTTTGTGCTTGCTTCAGCAACACATATATTAAGCTCGAGATTTTTTTCCTATAAAGTTAAGTGTTCAATAAAGACTGGAATAAATTCAAATAGAATCTATTTCAATAAAACTGATATAAAAGTACTACTTTATTAAACTGATATAAAAGGCTACTTTAACCTTGAAGCCCTATAAATGACATCTTATTTTACATAAAAGCACTATAATCGACGTTATTTTTTAATTATTCAAAAAAGTAAATACCAGGGACAGCATTCTTATCTTTTGCTACAAGCAAATTTAATTTTCAGAGTTACAGTTTGTGCATTAAAGACACTATATAGCACCTCAACCCATTTATCTGATATTCCTACTTAAATGGGATTTAGTTCCTTAAAAAAAAGAAGAAATTTATATTCCTCTATAAACCTATGATTTTTTTTCCTTTATCTAAATTTCTAATGTTTAGTACAAATAGTGCTACGAGAAAAGATCCTTACATAGAATAAAGTGACCTATTGCCAAGTTCCATTCTAGGCAATGATTAAGTCTTCCTACTGGGTTATTTCTTTACTTTGCCTCATGATAACTGATTTCTTATCTCTATACAGAGATAGAAAGAAAGTGAAAGTGAAGCTGTTCAGTCGTGTCGGACTCTTTGGACCCCATGGACTGTAGCCTACCAGGCTCCTCTGTCCATGGGATTCTCCAGGCAAGAGTACTGGAGTGGGTTGCCGTTTCCTTTTCCAGGAGATCTTCCCAACCCAGGGATCGAACCTGGGTCTCCCACATTGCAGGCAGCAGCTTTACCATCTGAGCCATAAGAAAGTCTTTATTCCCAAAGACTCTTCAGGCTGCTCTTCTTGCTGTACCCGCAACCCTTAGAAAGAAGTTTCATTCCTTACTTAGCTATCACTTCCAAGCATAGAATTTTTAAATCTATTTACATCTTACCTTCCATCTCTCCCAAACTTGTATTTCTATTTACATGGCACCTCACCTCATATAATGCACCATATTAGTGTATCTGTAACTCATCAGTTTCCCCCAAACTACTACTTCCTACTTCTCTTAACAACACTGTTACTCCATCACCTCAGGTATTGTCCAAGTCTCTGTATCCTACAACCTTAACAGTAGTCATGATACTTGTTTTCTATCTGTGCCCTACATTTTCCTTTCTTTCAACTGTTCCTGCCTACATTCTACTTTAGGCCCTCATTATCTCTTGCCAGGACTGCTATACCTGTTTCCAGGAATCTTAAACATGGTGCTGCAGATTCATCTTTCTAAATCAGTTCTGAAGCCCCCAGAGCTTCATCTTAACTACTTAAATAAAAGCTCCTTTACTTTTCATTTACAGTCTTCCTTAATATGGCCTAGAATTTATCTTCCATTCAACCCTGCTGCTGCTGCTGCTAAGTCACTTCAGTCGTGTCTGACTCTGTGTGACCCCACAGACGGAAGCCCACCAGGCTCCGCCATCCCTGGGATTCTCCAGGCAAGAACACTGGAGTGGGTTGCCATTTCCTTCTCCAATGTGTGAAAGTGAAAAGTGAAAGTGAAGTCGCTCAGTCGTGTCCGACCCATAGCGACCCCACGGACTGCAGCCTACCAGGCTCCTCCATCCATGGGATTTTCTAGGCAAGAGTACTGGAGTGGCTTGCCATTGCCTTCTCCGCCATTCAACCCTACTAGAACCTTAAATTACAGTTTAATTAGACTTATGGTTCTCAAAACAGACTTTGGTTTCTTACCTTTGTGCCTCTGCCTATTTTCTTCACCTGTAACCCATCAACTTCCGCAACAACTCATTCCCTACCTTATCTTCCCAGACTGTGATACTCATCATTTCTCACTGATAACAAAATGTGGGAATTATCAGATTTACAGCACAAACTTTATACTATGTGTGTGTTTCACTGACCCAAACTCCCACACTCCCCCATGTGGGAAGACCTTGAAGGTAGTATTATGCCTTACACATCTCCCATCTCGTTACATACAGGAGTTACATATTATCTGTTGAAGTGTATCCACCAAAATGTTCCAAAGAATCAAAGTTACTTTTATCACCCAAGTGATTTCTTTGATCTCCAGAAGCTCTGGCAACATCCATGGTAATCATGCCTTACTAGTAAATTCAAACTTGTTTTTCAATTTGATGTTCTGGGATGGGCACTGAGAAACATGAAGACTAAGAACATTACACCTTCTGGAGCAGCTCAAGACTGTAGCATATTATACTAGACTACTACTATTATTTATTTTTCTTCTTCACTTCCACAAAAAGGACAACAGATTTGGTATATTTAAACATATAGATAATGGGCAGGAAAAGAATGGTAATACTTAAGGTAAATGAGTATGGACATGCAGGCAAGGATTCTCCTCTACAGATCTACTGTCTTTCCTTCTCTTCTCCAGCAGGAAACCTCTCACTCACTCTAGCCCAGTCTACTACACTACCTGAAAAATATGTAACTATTTTGGTTCTGGGTATAAATTGTTACATTAGGTAAAGTACAGGTACTTCAGTTCAGTTCAGTCGCTCAGTCGTGTCCGACTCTCCGCGACCCCATGAATCACAGCACGCCAGGCCTCCCTGTCCATCACCAACTCCTGGAGTTCGCTCAAACTCATGTCCACAGAGTCAGTGATGCCATCCAGCCATCTCATTCTCTGTCGTCCCCTTCTCCTCGTCTCATTTAATTGGTTATCTTACCTAAAGTATTAAACAATTTCTTCTAGATCTGCCACAATTAATTCATCAGTTCATTTCAATAAATTCTTGTAGACTGAATGTTACAGGACAGACATCATACTATATACCAGAATATGAAAATGAGACTCATTCTCTGCACTCTAGAAAGTTTCAGTCCAATACAGACAAAGGCATATAAACAGAAAATGTTAATGCAGAATGGTCAGGAATATCAATGGTATCCAAGTAGGAACACTTAGATGACCATCCAAGTAGAGTCTCAAAGAACAGAGTCAATTCAGCCAAGCAGGAGTGAGAGAAATTATTCCAGGTAGAGCAAACAGCCTAAATAAAGGCACAGAGGTATGAAAAGATTCTTGAATCCAGAACACATGTAAGTTTGGTATTATTAACATATGATTAGTTCTCCACTGTCCCTACTTTAAGACTGAGACATGTGCTGAAATTTAAGGTTAGTATAGTAATGAACTGTTTTTAGTAATGAACTTTTATCTCTCACAAAATTACTAAGAAATTACAATATCACACATATAATTAACCCCCAGTACAGTTATGGCAGAGTCATAGCACCAGACTCAATAATGGTCTGAGGAGAGGGGAATATTCTTAGATTACCTATTTACTGAGCTTTCAGTTCTGCACTCCAAGAAATCATGTAACTAAACCAAATTGGAAAGAAATGCTCCATTACTCAATCTAACTGAAACTAAAGAGGCATCTTCTAAAATATATGCCAATTATTACATATAAGTGGAAAATGTTTGCCAAAAAACCACAGAGAATACTACAAATGTACTCTTACTTCTTAAGAATTGTTCAAATATTAAATTCTATGATACCTAAGGAAGAATGGGTATTTTCCTTGAACACTTTTTGCCTCTTCCACCTTTCCTTTCTCATTAGATCATTTATCTCTGCATTTGCTTCCAGACTCTTAGAGAATGCAGTCTATAAAAAAGCACAGTATTCAAATTAGCATGAGTTATTCGAGTCATAGTGAAAAAGAGCAAAGCATAACTAGATAAGCATGCACAATTCACCAAGAAAAGAACACAAGACAAACACAAACATGGAAAAACATTCAGCCACACAAGTGATAGGGGGGAAAAATGACACAATAAAGCACCATTTTTACCAAGCAATTAACAAGAAAAAAGTTTTAAAGAATATAGCTGTATTGCCTTAAATTTGCTTTGTGGTTATTTTGCTTTGGTGATGAAGAAAGAAAAGCACATGCCAAGAATGCCAAATACTCTTAAGAAAAGAGAAGAAAAAACTACTGCACTTGCCAGGAGACTGCAGAAATCAAGAGAAGGGACTATTTTAAGAGGAAGACATAGCCACACTACTGAGAAGACAGCAAAGATGAGGTCAGAAAAGTATCCGATAAATAGCTGTGTCAATATGGTATCGCTTGATGAATTTTTAAAAAGCATTTTTAGCTGAGTAGTAGCATAGAAATCAGATCAGAATTAATTTTAAGAATTGAAGAAAGCATATATAGATAACTCTTTGTATGTTGGCCATATAACAAATTAAAGAAATGGAACCAGAGCTTGAAGAGAATACAGTGGTAAAGAAATGTTTCAGCCAGGAGATACCGGGTTTACATACAGAGATAAATGATCTAATGAGAAAGGAACGGTGGAAGAGGCATAAAGTGTTCAAGGCAAAAAACAAATATTTCAGAAGGGGAGAGTTCAACTGGAGTGACTAGAGGAGAACAGTTCTTTTGGAAACTGTCCTTTTTGGAAAAAAGGCAAAGGAGAAAGTTGCTGCAGCTGTGAAAAGGGTCATAGACTTTAAGGTGAAAAGATGAAGATTTAGCCTAGTTTTAATCTCTGAAGTATGAGGAATGGCAATACATAAAACTGAAGAGGACAGAGAGACAGATGAAGATGTGACATAGTTATCTCAGAAAGTGAAAACACGGAGGATTAATTGAGATCCTATATGCCAAGAATTTAGCACAGAACTTGGCATAACAGAAGAGCTCAATAAATGATGGCCCTTTTATCTGATCTGATCTCTAGATGTAGGAAACCTTTTACATATACAGCCATGGTCAGAACGGACAACTATGATCTTTCAAACTGCAATACCATAAAACTTTTAAAATAATAAAGCTTCGAAATATAAACAAGCAAATAAAAACCCAGCACCCAACAGGGTAAAAAAACACGTAAATTTAAATACATAAATTTAAGACAGAAAATTTAAAACCAACTCTGTAAATGATAGCTATACTGAAAAGACAAGCCACCAAGTGGCTTAAAATATTTACAAAACATATTTGATAAAGAACTGGTAACCAAAATACACAAGGAACTCTTAAAACTCAACAATAAGCAACGTTTTGTAATGGGCAAAAGAACTGAAGCAATACCTCACCAAAGAAGACAGAATGTAAATAACCATATGAAAAGATTTAACATTATATGTCATGAGGGAATTGCAAATTAAAAACAAGACACCACCACACACCTACTGTGTTCAGTCGCTCAGTCGTGTCCGACTCTACGCGACCCCGTGGACTATAGCCCATCAGGGTCCTTTGTCTATAGAATTTTCCAGGCAAGAATATTGGAATGGGTTGCCATTTCCTTCTCCAGGGGATCTTCCCAATCCAAGGATGGAACCTGCATCTCTTGCAGTGGAACAAAAACTCTCACTCATTGCTAGTGGGAATGCAGAACATCCACTTTGGAAGACAGTTTGGAAGTTTTTTACAAAATTAAATATACTCTTACCATACGATGCAGTAACCATGCTCATTAGTATTTACTCACAAGAGCTGAAAATTTTTGTACAAATTTTATACAAGGATGGAGGCTTCCCTGGTGGCTCAGATAGTAAAGAATCTGTCTGCAATGTAGAAGACCCGGGTTTGATCCCTGGGTGGGGAAGATCCTCTTACCGTAGGATTCAGCACTTGGTATTTTCCCAAAGGATTTGGAAAATATGGCCACTCAAAAACCTATACACAGATGCTGATAGTAGCTTTATTCATTATTGCCAAAGCTTAAAAGCAACCAAGATGAATGGACAAATAAACTGTGATACAAATAACTGAACACTATCTAGCACTAAAACGCAAATGAGGTATCAAGCCATGAAAAGACTAGAGGAATCATAAATGCGTATTCCTGAGTGAGAGAAACCAATCTAAAAATGCTACATACTGTATGAGTCTAACTATATGGCATTCTGGAAAAGGCAAAATCATGGAGACGGTTAAAAAGATCAGTGGTTGCCAGGAGTTTGTGGAAAGAGAAGAAGGGATAAATAGGTGTAATTCTGGAGATTCTTAGGGTAGTGAAAACTATTCTGTATAGTACTGTAATGGTGGGTATGTGTCACTATACATTCATCAAAATTAACAGACTGCACAAAAGCCCTAATGTAAACAATGGACTTTATTTAGTAATTACAATATTGGTTCAGCTCTAATAACTACCACACTAATGGAAGATGTTAATAAAAGGGGCAAGTGGGGGAGGAGTTTAGGTAGATATGAGAACTCTCTAAAACTGGTCTAAAACAAAAACCCTGTAACCAAGATTCTTATAAGACAGCTCTAACCAGCTACATTCTGCTCTACTTATTGAGCCCACAGCGGGAGGAAAATCAGTATTTTTGCCCTTCCAAACTCTAGAAGTACTAGATCCTCCCAATACAGCCTCCTCGCTTTGCTCCACACTTGAGTGGGATTTAATCTTAAGACTTTCCTCAAGAAAAGTCAGGCAACAATTTTCACGCCTACCCCATATCATGTCCAGTTCAGACTAGAGTCATCATCTACCCATTTCTCTCCTGGGGCACAGCTCAAGCATTTCTACAGATGCGCAAGCCTCAAACTGGACATGTGATCTCAATCCTCCTTTTCAATAAACAACCTCTATCTCTATGACTGACTTTCATAACCTCTCCTGATTTACTTGAAGATGAGGGAGAAGCACAGCACTTCTACAAACCCTCTGATAAGAAATCTTCATTCACGTACATACACATATGTATGTAATACACATTCATGTACAAACACATATGGAAATGAATGGATATATATCCATATGTTTGTACATTTATGGATATACAGAGAATAAAGGGCTAAAAAGCAGTCTAATCTCTCAGAAGGTCCTATACAAGCAACCTAACATCCTTTATTAAAATACGGAGGTAACTTGTTAAATATTTTCCTCACCTTTGGAGCCTGAACTATAACATGAAGACAACAATAAAAAAGTCTCATTTAATATCTTGTTACATAAATAATTAGAAACCATGAATATGTCCAATAACAAAAAAAGAGTTAAACTTTCATAACTGTATCATATTAAAAACTTATGAACAATATTTATGTTGGAAAGAAGAATGGAAAACTAATTGAAATTCTAAATAATGAACCCACAACAACAGGAATTTGATTATAATGCAACTATCTCCAGACAGCTGCAACATGGTCTTGAATTGTATAAACTGTAAAAAATTAAAACCTTTTAATTTTTAAACTTTATAGCACTCATTGGTCAGGTTTTATTGTATCTCAACTGTGTAAAGTGGTATTATATAGTTTCATAGTATGTATATGTATATAAAAGTATGTATCATTAATAGACATTAAAAAGAAATATGTAATTATATATTATATATTAGTTATTAGAAGGAAATAAATGTTTTACTGGTAATGAGACTATAGATAATTTTATTCTTTTTACTTCTCCATTTTCTGTTATGTATTCCTCTTAGAACTAAAAGTATTTTTTCAGTAATCCTCTCCTATGCTTACAAGAAAAGAAGACCAACACTGTTACATCCTGGATCATGCCACATTACCTTTATCTTCACATGTATCTTTTAGTACAAAGTTAAGTCTTTGTCACAATTATGCAACTGAAGTAGTTGGGCTACTGTCACCATAACTGAGGTCACAGGAACTGTGTCATTCAGGGCCCAGCATACAAATAACCTAGAAACACATCACCATGTTGACCAACTGCAGAGCTCTTTTCTTTCCAAACTGATCTGATGAAAGTAGAACACATTAGAAACATTTCCTCTAACCAACAAAAAGTCATTCTGAATTACATCTTCTAAAAATTCATGAAGGACCACAAAGGAAGTAATAATTTTTCACTGGCCTCCTCAGTAATACAGCAGAATCACTCAAATTCTGCATTCATGTGGGCAATTCAGTTTGTGGCAGTTGACTCCCATTCTCCTTCCACCTTACCCACGCCACAGGTATGAATACATGACCCAGGCATACCTAAAGTTCACCAATCCTTTGGACACTGACTGATCTAGGGGGCACTGATTCAAGTTAAGCCAATAAGAGTCTCTGGAACTTTTCTAACAGATTGTAAAGCATTATTTAGCAAAGGTTGCTGTATGGCCACAGAGACCACATGTTCTGACTTCCCTTCAAGAGACGATGCTTTAAGGGAGCCCAGCTGACTGATAGTCACCAGCTGCACCTTTAGAGATGGTGCTCATGCTGAGCCACACTTCTCCTAAGAAATGTACTACTGCTGAATAATAAAGTATAGATCATACTTGGAAGTATTTACCCTGATTTTGATCCTTGCTGGTATTTTGTATATGATATCACAAGAGCCAAGAGAGACAATCCCTTTGTTGAGTCAACATTCTCAGCTCGGAAATAACCTGATCTTGGAGGCATGCCTTTAAATACTGGTACAGCCTCTGGTTTTTCAAGGGAGCTTTCTTTCCTGCTTGCTGGGCTCATCATCTGGTGCTTCTTACCTAGGCCCTATCCTGAGCCCAATTCTATGATCCCTAGGCAAATTCCCTTTTTACTCTGAATCAGATCATCCCTAGTATTGAAATTCTCCTTTATACCTCTCTTGCTGAACTGCTACTTTGGCCTGTTCATACCTCTATATTATACCACCTCTATCCTCCATCGGCTGTGGTGGTCTAGTTTTTCTTACTTCATATTTACAGCTCTTCAACTGTCCTAAACTAAAACCCACTAAATTTGTTTCCCCTCATTATATCCCATTTTCCCTTTCCACTCTCTCAAAACTCACTGAAAAAATCCTCTCAACCCAAAACTGCACCATGTGTTTAAAGCATTCTTTCAGTTCAGTCGCTCAGTCGTGTCCAACTCTTTGCGACCGTGTGGACTGCAGCACGCCAGGCTTCCCTGTCCATCACCAACTCCCAGAGCTTGCTCAAACTCATGTCCATCGAGTTGGTGATGCCATCCAACCATCTCATCCTCTGTCATCCCCTTCTCCCCCTGCCTTCAATCTTTCCCAGCATCAGGGTTCTTTCCAATGAGTCAGTTCTTGGCATCAGGTGGCTGGCCAAAGTGTTAGAGCTTCAGCATCAGTCCTTCCAATGAATACTCAGGACTGATTTCCTCTAAGATTGACTGGTTGGATTTCCTTACCGTCCAAGGGACTCTCAAGAGTCTTCTCCAACACCACAGTTCAAAAGCATCAATTCTTCTGCGCTCAGCTTTCTTTATACTCCAGCTCTCACATCCATACATGACTACTGGAAAAACAACAGTTTTGACTAGACAGCCTTTGTCAGCAAAGCAATGTCTCTGTTTTTAAATATGCTCCCTAGATTGGTCATAGCTTTTCTTTCAAGGAGCAAGAGTCTTTTAATTTCATGGCTGCAGTCACCATCTGCAGTGATTTTGGAGGCCCAAAAAATAAAGTCAGCCACTGTTTCCCCATCTATTTGCCATGAAGTGATGGGACCAGATGCCAATATCTTAATTTTCTGAATGCTGAGTTTTAAGCCAACTTTCTCCCTCTGCTCTTTCACTTTCATCAAGAGACTCTTTAGTTCTTCTTTGCTTTCTGCCAAAAGGGTGGTGTCATCTGTGTATCTGAGGTTATTGATATTTCTTCCTGCAATCTTGATTCCAGCTTCTGCTTCATCCAGCCCAGAATTTCTCATGATGTACTCTGCATATAAGTAAGAAGGGTGACATTATACAGCCTTGACATACTCCTTTCCCGATTTGAAAACAGACTGTTGTTCATGTCCAGTTCTAACTGCTGCTTCTTGACCTGCATACAGATTTCTCAGGAGGCACGTCAGGTGGTCTGGTATTCCCATCTCTTCAAGAATTTTCCACAGTTTGTTGTAATGCACACAGTCAAAGGCTTTGGCATAGTCAATAAAGCAGAAATAAATGTTTTTCTGGAACTCTCCTGCTTTTTCAATGATCCAACGGATGTTGGCAATTTGATCTCTGGTTCCTCTGCCTTTTCTAAATCCAGCTTGAACACCTAGAAATTCATGGTTCACATACTGTTGAAGCCTGGTTTGGAGAATTTTGAACATTACTTTGCTAGTGTGTGAAATGACTGCAATTATGTGGTAGTTTGAACATTCTTTGGCATTGCCTTTCTTTGGGACTTAAAAAACTGACCTTTTCCAGTCCTACGGCCACTGCTGAGTTTTCCAAATTTGCTGGCACATTGAGTGCAGCACTTTCACAGCATCATCTTTTAGGATTTGAAGTAACTCAACTGGAATTCCATCACCTCCACAAGCTTTGTTTATAGTGATGCTTCCTAAGGCCCACTTGACTTCGCATTCCAGGATGTCTGGCTCTAGCTGAGTGATCACACCATTATGATTATCTGGGTCATGAAGATCTCTTTTGTATAGTTCTTCTGTGTATTCTTGCCACCTCTTAATATCTTCTGCTTCTGTTAGGTCCATACCATTTCTGTCCTTTACAGTGCCCATCTTTGCATGAAACATTCCCTTGGTAGCTCTAATTTTCTTGAAGAGATTTCTAGTCTTTCCCATTCTATTGTTTTCCTCTATTTCTTTGCATTGATCGCCGAGAAAGGCTTTCTCATCTCTCCTTGCTATTCTTTTTTTTTCACATGAAAATATTGACAATTTTATAAATAAAATCATTTTAAACAGTAAATACATGATAAAATTTCTCTGATATGAGTTATATTGTTCTATGATCGATTTTGAAAATATAAAAACTACCTCTTTTATAACTTAATTGTATAAAAATTATCAAAAGTTAAAAAGTGCTAGATATGCTTTCATTTGTTCCATTTTTAAAGCAATTGTAGCATGACATCTGACCTTAAAAAGATAAATTAGGGCATAAGGCTCATCCTCTGTTGCCTAAAAGACTTTAGAGACTTTCTAGGCAGTGGGAAAAGCTGGAGAGTTCAATGTCAGCGAAGGCTGTTATCCGCCCAGAGCTATTACCTGTCCTTGTTCTCAGAAACAGGAGATTCGTCCTTCCTGACCCACATCTACCAAGGAGTCTTTCTGTGCATACTGGTTCCTAATTTTCAGGATAAAATGTTTGAGAGAATTATGATTATTTAACTCCTATGCTGATACTCAACCTCTTCTAAAAATTGAGGCATTTTACATTTGAATTTTATACACAAAGTCAAAATCTAATTCCAAATGAAAAAGAAGATGCTTCATTTGGTCACTTGATTTTATATCACTTGTCGAGGTAGGTAGGACAATTTTCTTCTTTCTCTGAAAACTGTCCCGGCTATACAAACGGTGATTGTACCGGAAAGGGTTCTAATGCTTTTTCTGCATTCTTCCAGTTGTGAAAATTCTCTCTGTACCACTCAATTGTTTATTTTATTCCTTCTTTCCAAGGTACTTTAGGTCTCCATCCTAAGCCATGTATTTTTTCTGACTTCACTGGATATCTCATATCATTGGTAGGTCTATCATCAACATAATCAACACAGTTTTCCATTTCAGACTCTGAACTGGTCTCTTTGATCAGCTGTATTAGTTCTTTGGCAAGCTGGAGAACTGACATTTCAAAATTGGTTCCAATGTTATAAATTTCACCTGGTTTTCCCTTTTTGAGGACATTGAGAAATGCTTCTACTACATCAGTAGCATAAAGGAAATTTCTTGTTTGAAGCCCTGACCCATGAACGCAGCATTTCCTGTTGTGTTGTAGTAAAGATATAAATTTTGGAATAACCTTTTCTGGATACTGATGCGGTCCATAAACATTACTGCTTCGTGTGATGACAACTGGAAACTTATGCTGTTCCCAATAAGGCTGTACAAAACACTCAGCAGCTGCTTTAGATAAGGCATAAGGATTTGTAGGTTGTTTGGGTGAAGATTCATCAAATTCCTTATAAAGACTACCTCCACAGACCTCATCTGTGCTGACGTAAATAAACTTCTCCACTCTGGCTTCATGAGCAGCACTTACCAACACATGAGTACCATAAACATTAACGTAGGTAAATTCAAAGGCACAAACAAATGACAGGTCTACATGTGTTTGTGCAGCAAAATGTAGCACTATGTCTATCTTCTCTGTTTCAAAAAGTAGTTTCATGAAGTGAGAATCACATATGTCACCCTGTACAAATTTATAATTTTGTTTATTAGAAATGGTTTCAAGATTCTTCAAGCTTGCACAGTAATCCAACTTGTCTAGATTTATGATCATATAATTTGGATAATCTTCTACTAAAGAGACAATCATATGTGACACTATGAAACCAGCACCCCTGGTCACCAGGACCCGCTTCGCAAAGCTGTCGGGAGGACCCAAGGACTTGGCACAGCCCGCAGCTGACATCTCCCAGCTCAGCAGGGTTTTCGCTCTCCTTGCTATTCTTTGGAAGTCTGCATTCAAATGGGTATATCTTTCCTTTTCTCCTTTGCCTTTAGCGTCTCTTCTTTCCTCAGATATTTTTAAGACCGCCTCAGAAAACCATTTTGCCTTTCTGCATTTCTTTTTCTTGAAATTGGTCTTGTTCACTGCCTCCTGTACAAGGTCATGAACCTCCGCCCATAGTTCATCAGGCACTCTATCAGATCTAATCCCTTGAATCTATTTCTCACTTCCACTGTATAATCATAAGGGATTTGATTTAGGTCATACCTGAATGGTCTAGTGGTTTTCCCTACTTTCTTCAATTTAAGTCTGAATTTGGCAATAAGGAGTTCATAATCTGAGCCACAGTCAGCTCCCGGTCTTGTTTTTGGTATTTTGCTAACTGTATAGAGCTTCTCCATCTTTGGCTGCAAAGAATATAATCACTCTGATTTTGGTGTTGACCATCTGGTGATGTCCATGTGTACAGTCTTCTCTTGTGTTTGCTCTGACGAGTGCATTCTCTTGGCAAAACTCTGTTAGCCTTTGCTCTGCTTAATTTTGTACTCCAAGGCCAAATCTGCCTGTTACTCCAGGTATCTCTTGACTTCCTACTTTTGCATTCCAGTCCCCTATAAGGAAAAGGATATCTTTTTTGCGTGTTAGTTCTAGAAGGTCTTGTAGGTCTTCATAGAACCATTCAACTTCAGCTTCTTCAGCATTACTGGTCGGGGCATAGTTTGGATTACTGTGTTATTGAATGGCTTGCCTTGGAAACGAACAGAGATCATTCTGTTATTTTTGAGATTGCACCCAAGAACTGCATTTTGGACTCTCTTGTGGATTATGAGGGCTACTCCATCACCTTGCTTATTTAACTTCTATGCAGAGTACATCATGAGGAACGCTGGGCTGAAAGAAGCACAAGCTGGAATCAAGATTGCCAGGAGAAATATCAATAATCTCAGATATGCAGATGACACCACACTTATGGCAGAAAGTGAAGAGGAACTCAAAAGCCTCTTGATGAAAGTGAAAGAGGAGAGTGAAAAGGTTGGCTTGAAGCTCAACATTCAGAAAACGAAGATCATGGCATCTGGTCCCATCACTTCATGGGAAATAGATGGAAAAACAGTGGAAACAGTGTCAGACTTTATTTTTTGGACTCCAAAATCACTGCAGATGCTGATTGCAGCCATGAAATTAAAAGACGCTTGCTCCTTGGAAGGAAAGTTATGACCAACCTTGATAGCATATTAAAAAGCAGAGACACTACTTTGCCAACCAAGGTCCGTCTAGTCAAGGCTATGGTTTTTCCCGTGGTCATGTATGGATGTGAGAGTTGGACTGTGAAGAAAGCTGATCGCCGAAGAATTGATGCTTTTGAACTGTGGTGTTGGAGAAGACTCTTGAGAGTCCCTTATACTGCAAGGAGATCCAACCAGTCCATTCTAAAGGAAATCAATCCTGGATGTTCATTGGAGGGACTGATGCTAAAACTGAAACTGCAATACTTTGGCCACCTCATGCGACGAGTTGACTCACTGGAAAAGACTCTGATGCTGGGAAAGGTTGGGGGCGGGAGGAGAAGGGGACGAAGGAGAATGAGATGGCTGGATGGCATCACCGACTCTGTGGACATGAGTTTGAGTGAAGTCCGGGATTTGGTGATGGACAGGGAGGCCTGGCGTGCTGTGATTCATGGGGTCGCGGAGAGTCGGACACAACTGAGCGACTGAACTGAACTCCATTTCTTCTAAGGGATTCCTGCCCACAGTAGTAGATATAATGATTATCTGAGTTAAATTCGCCCATTCCAGTCCATTTTAGTTCACTGATTCCTAAAATGTAGATGTTCACTCTTGCCATCTGTTTGACCACTTCCAATTTTCCTTGATTCACAGACCTAACATTCCAGGTTCCTATGCAATATTGCTCTTCACAGCAGCAGACCCTGCTTCCATCACCAGTCACATGCACCACTGGGCACTGTTTTTGCTCTGGCTCCGTGTCTTCATTCTTCGTGGAGTTATTCCTCCACTCTTCTCCAGTAGAATATTGGGCACATACCGACCTGGGGAATTCATCTTTCAGTGTCGTATCTTTTTGCCTTTTCATACTATCCTTTACCCTCTTACAAATCAGAACCTTTGTCATTCAAGAACGTACATGGCAATCCAAATCACTTATCATTTAAAAGATTTCTTAAAAGCCTAACACAAAATAAAGCAACTAAATACAAACTTACTTTATGTGTAAAAACTGCTTCAATCTGTAAATACCTAACTCTATGCTGCTGCTGCTGCTAAGTCACTTCAGTCGTGTCCGACTCTGTGTGACCCGATAGACGGAAGCCCACCAGGCTCCCCCATCCCTGGGATTCTCCAGGCAAGAACACTGGAGTGGGTTGCCATTTCCTTCTCCAATGTGTGAAAGTGAAAAGTGAAAGTGAAGTCGCTCAGTCGTGTCCGACCCTTAGCGACCCCATGGACTGCAATCAGGCTCCTCCATCCATGGGATTTTCTAGGCAATAGTACTGGAGTGGCTTGCCATTGCCTTCTCCGACCTAACTCTATATGTACCAGTAAAAGTACTGTATATGTATAAAGACAGGATCAGTATATATATATATATAATATATATATTCTAGATTAAGAATATAAGCTGTATATTGTTCTAAATATACAGATGAAAATGTTAATTCTTTCAGATCAAACAGGGTATGAATTTGGGATCTTTGTAGATTCTACAAATAACAGAAACTATAGGTGGAATTTCTAAAATTTTTCAATAGATAGAGATTTAAGAGATCCAAAGAAGGAAGATACCTATCCATCCCTACCTATACCCCCACACACCACTCTTCAACACAGAGAGCCACAAAAAAAGAACATGGAGGAACTTAGATCAGAAACAAAACTCCTTGTGATTTGTAAGTTACCATTAACAATTATAAATAATACATGTCTCCTGGAAGAACCTTCCCAAGAGGGTTTTCTATCTTGAAATGTGATGTGGAGACATTTTTACTGATAAAATTAAGATGTCATTGATAAGAAGTGTAGTGAAAATGTAATCAGTGAAAATTCATCTATCTGCCTAGGAATTAGAAGTTAAATTCACATGGGATTGAGGGAACTATAAAGGCATCCGTAAAATACTGACAGTGATCCTTACGAAAAATGTTATTTAACTTTTTTCATATTTTTACTTAAGAAACATTCCTTCCATCTTGATTCAAAAGGGAAAAGAAACTTCTCCTCTCCAGGTCATAGCGAGGGCCTGACCTTCTTGTTGTCAGTCGCTCAGTCATGTCCAACTCTTTGTGACCCTATGGACTGCAGCACACCAGGCTTCCCCATCCTTCACCATCTCCTGGAGTTTGCTCAAACTCATGTCCGTTGAGTTGGTGAAGCCATTCAACCATCTTGTTCTCTGTTGTCCCCTCCTCCTCCTGTCTTCAATCTTTCCCAGCATCAGGGTCTTTTCTAGTAAGTCAGCTCTTTGTATTGGGTGGCCAAAGTACTGGACCTTCAGCTTCAGCATCAGGCCTTCCAATGAACATTCAGGATTGATTTCCTTTAAGATTGACTGGTTTGATCTTCTTGCAGTCCAAGCGACTCTCAAGAGTCTTCTCCAAAACCACAGTTCAATTCCAGTAATTCCAATACTTTTGCCCATTCCAGCCACAGTTATTGTCTTCCAGAGAAAGATATATCTCAGATGAGATTTTTCCAACTGATTCTACAAGACAGAACTGCCTTTTCCTCTTATCTTAGATATACATGAGGTGTGAAACATATGTAAGACTATCTCACAGTGCATAGCATATGCCTATCTGAAAGGATGTAGCCAGAATGCAGAAAGCAGAAAGAAACAGAAATGAGAGACATAGTTTGAGTCCTTGCTTCAGCCGTTCCTGTTTTTTTCACACGATCTAGTTAGTTACTAATAAATGCACATTTCTGTTCTTTGTTATTGGGCAGAAGGGGGTGCTGACTGAAGAAGTGACCACCACACTCCAGGTACGGTGCATACCTGCTGAGGAGTTCAGAGTTTGAAAACGAGGATGAAAAGGGAGATGATAAAAGGGAAGAGGACAGCCTGACAATCACAAGTGTCCCTAAACTCAAAACATCACGGAGACAGCTTCTTCAGGATGCTTTGCTGACCCTGCAAACCTATGCCATGGACTTAAAAACTGAGCAAGATTATTCAGTAATAAGGAAGTTTCCACCAAACTCAGCTGCAGGTAACAGAAGGCCTCACAGGTCTGTTATGCTCAGAAAATGACCTTCCACCCCAGCTAAAACTGACAAGTTAGCAAGGCCCCCTGCTGCCTGAAGGGGCATCCAGGAGAACCTCACTGTAAGCTGATAATCACTGATGCTTGAAAAGGAAAATCTGGACCTTCTGCTTTGCTTTTCATATTATATACCAAGAGGAAAATTTTTAAAAAAAAAAAGTTTTTTCACATTGAGCTTCTGTCATTTGAAGCCAACAAGTATCAGTTCAGTTCAGTTCAGTCCAGTCGCTCAGTCGTGTCCGACTCTCCACGACCCCATGAATCACAGCACGCCAGGCCTCCCTGTCCATCACCAAATCCCGGACTTCACTCAAACTCATGTCCACAGAGTCGGTGATGCCATCCAGCCATCTCATTCTCCGTCGTCCCCTTCTCCTCCCGCCCCCAACCTTTCCCAGCATCAGAGTCTTTTCCAGTGAGTCAACTCGTCGCATGAGGTGGCCAAAGTATTGCAGCTTCAGCTTTAGCATCAGTCCCTACAATGAACACCCAGCATCGATCTCCCTTAGAATGGACTGGTTGGATCTCCTTGCAGTCCAAGGGACTCTCAAGAGTCTTCTCCAACACCACAGTTCAAAAGCATCAATTCTTCGGCGATCAGCTTTCTTCACAGTCCAACTCTCACATCCATACATGACCACGGGAAAAACCATAGCCTTGACTAGACAGACCTTGGTTGGCAAAGTAATGTCTCTGCTTTTCAATATATTATCAAGGTTGGTCATAATTTTCCTTCCAAGGAGCAAGCGTCTTTTAATTTCATAGCTGCAATCAGCATCCGCAGTGATTTTGGAGCCCCCAAAAATAAAGTCTGACACTGTTTCCACTGTTTTTCCATCTATTTCCCATGAAGTGATAGGACCAGATGCCATGATCTTTGTTTTCTGAATGTTGAGCTTCAAGCCAACCTTTTCACTCTCCTCTTCCACTTTCATCAAGAGGCTTTTGAGTTCCTCTTCACTTTCTGCCATAAGTGTGGTGTCATCTGCATATCTGAGGTTATTGATATTTCTCCCGGCAATCTTGATTCCAGCTTGTGCTTCTTCCAGCCCAGCGTTCCTCATGATGTACTCTGCACGTAAGTTAAATAAGCAAGGTGACAATATACAGCCTTGACATACTCCTTTTCCTATTTGGAACCAGTCTGTTGTTCCATGTACAGTCCTGACTGTTGCTTCCTGACCTGCATACAGGTTTCTCAAGAGGCAGGTCAGGTGGTCGGGGATTCCCATCTCTTTCAGAATGTTCCACAGTTTATTGTGATCCACACAGTCAAAGGCTTTGGCATAGTTAATGAAGCAGAAATAGATGTTTTTCTGGAACTCTCTTGCTTTCTCCATGATCCAGCGGATAGATGTTGGCAATTTGATCTCTGGTGCCTCTGCCTTTTCTAAAACCTGCTTGAACATCTGGGAGTTCACGGTTCACATATTGCTCAAGCCTGGCTTGGAGAATTTTGAGCATGACTTTATTAGCGTGTGAGATGAGTGCAATTGTGCGGTAGTTTGAGCATTCTTTGGCATTGCCTTTCTTTGGGACTGGAATGAAGACTGACCTTTTCCAGTCCTGTGGCCACTGCTGAGTTTTCCAAATTTGCTGGCATATTGAGTGCAGCACTTTTACAGCATCATCTTTCAAGATTTGAAATAGCTCAACTGGAATTCCATCACCTCCACTAGCTTTGTTCGTAGTGATGCTTTCTAAGGCCCACTTGACTTCACATTCCAAGATGTCTGGCTCTAGGTCAGTGATCACGTTCATGATAACGTGATCACTGACCTAGAGCCAACAAGTCTAAAACACTTAAAAGTGTTACTTTTAATAGCTTAATATATACTGGCCAGGGCCACTTTAAATAGGTAAATTGGTATGACATCTACCTAGACAATCTATGTATAGGCTAAGTGGAAACAACTGAGGCAGATAAACTTGATATTCACCTCTATCCCTAAAGTATCAGTGGAGAGGGAAAAAAAGGCCAATTTAGAAATGAGACAAAAGATCACAGATTAATCTTTTTGTGATTCAAAACAAAGTTATTTGCTGAGATTGCAGCTGGCTGTTTCAGGAAAACCTATCACTAAAGCCAAAGTGAGGTTTCTAGAAGATGATGAGGACAGAAAAGATAGGGTTCTTACTCTAACTCAGCCATGATCTTACCAGGTCAGGAATAAGTCATGTATACTCTCAAGGACTCCGTCCTTGTAACTATTTGCAACTACTTGTTACATCAAGAGTAGATCACTATGTGTCTTTCAGCTATAAAATACCATGATTCTTTTCTGGAATTTGAAAGTAGGTCATTTTAGATTCAACTATGTATGCTTATCTAAAAAGTAACAGAACACAAGTTTTATAATAGTATCTATTTTAGATTAGGAAAAAATCAGTCTGTTTAGTAAATCTGACATCAAACTTATTTTTTAAAGCAGACAAAAAAGTTTTAAAAACACTTTCCTCATTATTTAAAGATCCTCTCCTTTACTCAGTTGTCTTTTAAGAAACATTTTAGGTTTGGGAGAAAATATTTGCAAATACTTGACTGATAAGGAGTTAATATCCAAAATATACAAACAGCTTATACAATTCAGTATCAAAATTTTAAACTCAATTTTAAAATGAGCAGGAGACCTGAACTGACATTTTTCCAAAGAAGACATACATATGGTCAACAGACACATGAAAAGATGCTCTACATCACTATTCATCACAGGAATGCAAATCAAAACCATAGTGAGATAACGCCTCACACCTGTCAGAATGGCTATCAAAAGACTAAACCACAACTAACAAATGTTTGTGAGGAGTGGAGAAAAGGGAATCTACTTGTACACAATTAGTAGGAAAGTAAATTGGGGCATCCGCTGTGGAAAACAGTAGAGACCTTTTCAAAGAAAATAAAACCACCAAAAACAGGGGAAATTTTTAGAAATTCAATCCAAGAAGTCCAAATTTTACTATAAAAACACAAAAGAGAAAATAGAGCAGAAACATCAATTTTTCAGAGTTAAAGAATATAAGAGTCCACTAAATGTACTCAACAAAAACTTAGTACAATTAATGAAAAAAGAGCTATAACAAAAATTACCATCATGAGGAATAAATGATCCTACACACTTCCAGAGAGGGAGAGAAAAAAACAGAAAAAAAATCAGGAAGCAAAATGGCACCTGATTTCTCAAAAGCAATAGCAAAACTAATAGAAAAAGAAGAAAATAAAAGAATGCCTTTACAATCTGAGAGAAAATCATTTCCAACTTATAATTCTACATCAATCAAACCACCAATCTAGTGAAAGCTAAATAAGATTTTTAACACACAATGGGTTGATTTTTTATTTTTAACTTTCCATATATTTTTTCTCAAAAATCACTGGAGTATGTACATCCTCAAAACAGAAAGGGAAGACAGAATGCATGGAATCCAGAAAACAGAACCAACATCAAAGAGGGCAAAGAAAAATCAAAGACAAATGGCAAAGGAAATTTCTGAGAGGAAGTTAGGTTAATAATTCATATAATCAATATTAGAGAAGAATGGCCAAGGAAGGGGTCGAAGAATTATGCCTACTGGGGAAGAAATAAAACTGAGATTGGGAGACAATTCTCCATGATTCTTCTGCATTTTGTACACTGCGGCGAGCAGAGGTACTGGTGGCCTTTGTTTGTCTATCTTTTCAGTTATGTTTGTACAGAAAACCCACCTCAGAAGATAAAGAGACTATCTCCCTCTGGAGCAAAGGGCAGGTATTTTTACCTAAGAAGACATAAAAGATTCAGGTTCCCTACATTCAGGGTTGCTCCCAATAATGCAACCTACTGTGTGTGCAGCTGGCCTTCCTCACGTCACACCGAGATCAGGGGTTTTAGGAGTTAAGTGCAATGCAAGAAAATGCCGATCCTCTTGCTAATGGTATTGCTGTGAGTAATAAAATCTTATGTCTCTGACCCAGGAGTCTCATGCCTTCTGCCCCAGCAACCATGAAACGGTGGCTAGCTAGCCTGTTAGGTTGAAAACAGCATTAAATTTCAGACTCTTCACAGTTATTGATAAATGATAGATCACTAACATACTTTAATATACTGAGTTAAGATTTCTACATCCAAGAGAAAGTTTAGAGATGAATCAGGGATAGATACGTAAGTAATTAAGTCATCCAAGAAATGAGGTAATTATTAGCCCCAAGGGAAAGAAAAAATTTGCTTAGGAAAGGAAATAAAATCAACAGTCCACTGCATGACTCAGCTATGAATATTCACATAGATATACCAGACATACTATATGAATCCAAAATTGCTACAAGCCATGTTGAAAAGATGGGAAGAACTATAAGAAAAGTGAAGTCTGTTTCTCATAGCAGAATTATCTAAAACTTTTAAAACAGCAACACGAACATGGACATATCAGAAGAACATAAAAGCTGAAAGAGTCTCCAGAGGGAAATCTGAGGCAAAAGGGGTACTCTTTTTTTTAGGGGGTGGGAAGACAACGAATTACAATGTTGGAAATAATCTAATCTATGTATTTCAATATGGCAGTCACTAGGCACATGTGGCTATGGAGCACTTGCAAGGTAGACAGTAGAAATTTAAAAGTGAAATCGAACTTTAAACTTCAGTAACATAGAAGATCAATACACAAAAACAACTGTACTTTTATACAATAGTAATAAACAATTCAAAAATGAAATTAAGAAAACAATTCCATTTACAACAGGATCAAAAAAGAATAAAATACTTATAGGAATAATTTCACTAACAGAAGTGTAAAACACTGAAAACTACAAAATGTTATTAAAGAACTGATGCAGTGGAGTGTCATCTCATGTTTACTGACCAGAAGAGTTACTATCATTAAAATGGCTCCCCAAGTGTATCTGCAGATTCAACACAATCCCAATCAAAATACCAACAGCCTTTTTTGGCAGAAATTAACAAGGGATCCAAAAATTCATATGGAAAATTCAAGGGACGCAGAGTAGCCCAAATAATCTTGAAAAGGAACAAAGCTGGAAGACACATACATCACAATTTCAAAACAACGAAAAGTATAATCATCAAGACTGTGGTACTGGTGAAAGGATATACATGAATCAGTTGGATTAGAATCCAGAGTTCAGAAACAAAACATTTAGGCAAATTAATTTTCAAGGAAGGTGCCAAGACAATTCAATGGGGAAAGAAAAATCTCTTCAACAAATGATGCTGAGACAAATAAATATGCAAAGAAATAAATATGGATCCCTACAACAGTGGAGTGGAGTGGTGATGGTTAGATAGCATCACTGACTCAATGGACATGAATTTGAGCAAACTCCTGGAGACAGTGGAAGACAGGGGAGCCTAGCAAGCTGCAGTCCACAGGGTTGCAAAGAATTGGACATGACTTAGCAACTGAACAACAACATCTCACAACGTATCAAAAGTTAACTCAAAACAGATCAAAGATCTAACTGTAAGAGTTAAAACTCTGACTCTTAGGAGGAAATAGAGGAGTAAATGTGACCTTGAATTAGGCAATAGTTTCTTAGATATAACACCTAAACTATACAAAAAAAGGAAAAAATAGGTATGTTGAGCTTAATTTAAAAACTTGTGCATTAAAGAAATGAAAAGAAAACCCACAGATGGGAGACAACACCATCATTCCTCAGTAATTTCAGGGAATTGGTTCAGGACTCCCTGCAAATACCAAAATCCTCCACTGCTCAAGTCCTTTTGGCATACCCATTTTACATAACCCGTATCCACGGGTTCTGCATCTGCAGATTCTGCATCCTCATTTTCAACTAATTTGATCTGCAGCTGATTGAATCCAGAGATGCAAAACCCAGGGACAGAGGGTGACTGTAAATCATATATCTGACAAAGGACCTGTATCCTATAAAATATATGAAGAATTTGTACAATTAAAAAATGAAAGGACAATCCAATTTTTAAATGTGGAAAGGATTTGTGTGCACATTTCTCCAAAAAATATATACCAATGGTCAATAAGCACATGAAATGATGCTCAACATCATTAATTGTTAGGAAAAAGCATACCAAAACAACAAAAAGGCCATTTCTCACCCACTAAGATGGTTGTAATCAAAAAGACAGTCAATAACAAGTATTGGTGAGGACGTGGAGAAACGAACTCTTGTACAATGCCAGTGGGAATGTAAATGGTGTAACCAGTTTGGACAACAGGCCAGCACTTTCACAAATAGTTAAATATAGTAACCACATGAACCAACAATTCCATTCTTAGGTTACACATCCAAGAGAAAGAAAAAAATATATAGCCACATAAAGATTTATGTGTGATTGTTTATAATGTTATATGTTAATATATGTTGTGGTAGCATTATTCATAATAGCCAAAATGCTGAAAACTTGAAAATCCATCAACTGATGAATGGATAAATAAAACACGGTATATCCATTCAGCCATAAAAAAGAATGAAGCATTGATGCATAATACAACATGGATGAACCTTGAAAACATGCTAAGTGAAAAAAATCTAGATACAAAAGGCCACATGGCATATGATTCCATTTGTATGAAATATCCAGAATACTAAGGAAAAAAGGCATAGTAAGTAGTTGCCTAGATACAGGTAAGTGGGAGGATAAGAGGTGACAGGCTAAATGGTATGAGGCTTCTTTCTGAGATAAAGAAAATGTTCTAAAAAGTTAACAGTACTTATGGCTGCATAAATCTGTGAAGATACTAAAAACTCCTGAACTGTACACTTTAAATGGGTAATTAAATGGTATGTGAATTACATCTCTATAAAATTGTTATTTTAAAAGAAGGCAAAATGATGTACTGATATATTACAATACAGTGAATCTCGAAAAAAAAAAAAAACACATTATGTTAAATAAAAGAACCTGGACACAAAAATCACATACTGTATGATTCCATTTATATGAAATGGCCAGAACAGGCATATTCATAGAAATGGAAAGATTAATGGTTGACAGGAGACAGAGGAAGAGGGGGATGGGGAAGTGATGGGGAAGTACAGGATTCCTTCCAGAGTGATGAGTGTGATGATCAATGGTGGCATGACTTTGTGAATACTAAAAAATCACTAAACTGTATACTTTAAATAGGTGACTTTTACAGTATGTGAAATATATCTCAATTTTAAAAATTTAACTGGCCACAGACGGCCAGTGGTTACTGTAGTGGACAGCACAGCCATAGTGAGTGCCTAAATTCCAAGCAGACTTTTGTTCTAAGCCATGTGGTAGTTGGGGCTGGAGAGAAAGTACAAGCAGACAGATTTAAGAGTAGCAGAGAAGTACTAAACATTTGGACTGTAATTGCTTAAAATTTTTTAATATAAATTCAGATGAAAGTCCAAAAGCTGGAGCCCAGGGATAGACGAATTCAAAACAATGTTTAACCTCTACAGGCACAAGTCTCTGAATTTATAAAAAGAAAATGAACTACAACAGCACTTCCCAGACTGTTCTGTGGTACTTATTAATAACCACTGGGCATCCAACAACGGCTCTGAGGACTAACAGGTTTTATGAAATACTACATATAGGTAAGTTAAACAGGTTTCTTTACTGCAAGATTTTCTAGAACATTTAAAATGATATTGTGCTTTGTAGGTTCAAAAAGGGGCACAAATGCAGTATCCACTTTATAACACAAATACTTTTACATATTATCCAATGCTGGTTTGGAAAATATTGGACTATATGAGTTATAATGGTTCCACCAGCTTCAAAGCTGTATAAGTCTTAGAAACTTTTTGCTCCATTTTTTATTCTTTATTTAATTTGGCTTGGCATAATGGTAAACTGGTAATTGACAGGAAAAAATTTTCAGTTACCTCTTAATAACTAGTAGTTAATAATAATACCTAATTATAACATAACTAATAATAACTAAAAACTAATAACTACTAGTTACCTAATAACTACAATTTACCATTATGCCAAGCCAAATTAAATAAAGAACAAAAAAATGGTGCAAAAAAGCTTCTAAGACTTATACCAGCTCCGGCTTTTTAAAGTTCTAGTCCTAAAGTTACAAAGATGTAAGCTACCATGTCAATACCATATTCAAAGAAGATTAAGAAGCAATCCACAGTATGGAATACACCTACATATGCTTGTCTAAAGCCTAAGCACAGGCTTCCCTGGTGGTTGAGTGGTAAAGAACACGCCTGCCAATGCAGGAGACAGAGTTCAATCCGTGGGTCGGGAAGATCCCCTGAAGAAGGAAATGGCAACCCACTCTAGCATTCTTTCCTGGGAAATCCCATGGACAGAGGAGTCTTGCAGGCTACAGTCCATGGGATCACAAAAGAGTCAGACATGACTTAGCAACTAAACTTCTGTTGTTTTAAATAACAACAAAAACCTAAGTACGTACAAATTATTATATAAACATGACTTCTGTGACACTGTTATGCTAACTACTGATTGCTTCTACTCAGGATATCAAAGTGGCTGGAAGAGTGTCCTACACAAGAGTCTATTTGACTGCACTGATTCTGAAATTTTCCCTAAGTTATAGTCCATTTCAGTATCTCTTGTGTCCAAAACAATTCACTTCTCTGTGACAAACATTAGCACTGCAAAGAATTCAGTACAAAGATTTTTTTTCCTTCCTTACAATATTAATTTCATTTTTAATTGGACGTGACCAACTGCAGCAGGCTTGGGGTGTTTAAGATCTACACATTCCAAAGAAAGGCCTGACCCTTGATCAGTTTCTGGGAGAAAAAGTGTAAGTCCCTGGAATATCTTGCCTGATAAGAGTATCTTTGTACACCTGTGAGCTAGAGCAGCATCAGACAGTTTGCTGTCAATGTGATCTATGACAAACACCTAATGTGTTCATAAGAAGCCCAGGTTGATCTCTCAGGGTGGGGACGGGGAGCCTAGACCTAAGGTTAGTCACAAGAGCACCCCATGCAGATATAACTGAGCTTCTCCAGTTGGCAGTATTTCACGTGCTGTCACATGATACTGCCAGAAGGGTTACATGCACTCGCACAGCTCCACCGGGAGAGGAACACTGGATGTTCGGGTATGGTCTCTCTGGGCTCCATCCACCCTATGTGCCCTTTTTTTTTTCTTCTAATTTTATCCTAAATACTTTAGTGCAGTAAATCATAACTGTGAAATAACACTGGTTCTGAGTTCTGCGACTCCTTCCAGAAAATTGTCAAACCTGAGAGTGGTCTTGGGGACCTGCATCACTTCAACTTACTATGGCCTCACTGGAGACATTCCTGGGTTGTATGAACTTTCAATGTATTCAAATTTCCAGTAATTATGGAGGATCATTGTTATAGCTAAGCAGCTGTTGCAGTAAGGCTGCTGGCTGGCAGTAGGCCAACTAAAGGCATTCACACATCTCTGAAATGAGCAATATTTTTAGCAAAGACTGTGTATCTCTATACTGTCTGAGCACCAGAAAAGCCCCCTATTTGAAACACTGAAGAAAAAGAGATACAATATCAAAGAAAGATGTTTTCATCCCAACTAAAAATAATATAAAGGGGCCATATCTAAGGCAATTTGAGCCTCAAAATAAATAATGATAAAAATGGTTATAACCCCCTGAATAAAATGAGCTAAAAGTTTAATGATGAATGAGATATATGCATGGTAACAAAGTGATGGTAAAGGACAGGGAAGCCTGGTCTGCTGCAATCCACGGGGTTGCAAAGAGCTGGACACGACTGAGCGACAGAACCACCACCACGACCTTCCCACAAGGTATTTAATATTTACAAAGAGAAATATTTTAAGGATAATTTCACCAATGGAGAAACCTGTCAAACACACTGGTAATCAAGTGATCAAAATGAGTATCAACTTGATAGGAAGAAAATAACAGCATCATTTCTGTGACATTCCCACCAAAAATATATAACTTGAATCTACTCATGAAGAAACCAGAATATAGTAACTGAAGGACATCATTAAAAAACTACGTATAATCTTCAAAAATGTATGGTCATAAAAACCAAAGAAAGGTGAAGAAATAAGGAACTGTTTCAGACTCAATGAAACCAAGAGTTTTGAAAAGTAAGTGTAATATTATTTCTGAACTGGATTCTTTCTTTATAAAGATCTTAAAAGGGCAGTTGGTAAAACCTGAATGAGAATCTGAGGATTTCACAGTAAAAGTAATACATCAATATTATTTCCTGATTTTAGTGGTTTTGTGATTAAGTGCAAAAATGAGGTTTTTTTTGCAGGAAATACACACTAAAATGTTTAGGAGTGATGAAACATCAGGTCAGCAGCCTATTTCCCAATGATTCAGAAAATAAGAAAGTTTAAATTAAAACTTCAATTCCTTACTTCAACCTAATGGAGTTATATTAAATTGTTGAGTTTTGAAAACAATGAGATGCTTCCAGTAACTTAATGTTTCACCATCATTAAATTTTGATTCTTAGAACAGACATGTGGTTGCCAAGGGGGATGGGGATGGGGAGGGAAGGAGTGGGAGGTTAGAGTTAGCAGATATAGGCTTTTATATATGAAGTGGATAATCAGCAAGGTCCTACTGCATGGCACAGAGAACTATGTTCAACATCCTATGATAAACCATATTGGAAAAGAAAATATTTAAAAAGAATGTATATATACATATATACACACACATTATATATACATTATACATGTATATATGTATAACTGAGTCACTTTGTTGTATAGCAGTAATTGATACAACACTGGAAATCAACTATACTTCAATAAAAACAATTTGGCTCTTAAGTCAACTTTTAATAATCCTGTCAACATATAACTCATAATTAAGCATATAAAGTCTTCAATAGTCACTTCATCATTTAAAGGCTTATATATAAACTATGCATATTTTTTTAAACCATTACTTCTTAAATTACTACCTGTGTGCTTCAATACCAATTAAAATAATAGAGCTTTAAGGAACTTTTCACGTTTAATGTAGAGACTATTTGAGTAATGAATAAACTTAAAAAGACAAACTTTATTATATTTATTTTTACTTAAGATGCAGTTGCTAAACATTTTCTCTTTCAAATAATTTCTTTTATGTTAATATATCACCACCAGGCTACTGACCAAATTCTAAGTATCTAGAAAGCACATAAACTATAATTTCTGACATTACCAAAAAAAAAAAAAAACCACAAAAAACCTCTTATATGATTTTTCGTGACACAACTATCAGGCCTTTCCCAAACTACCAAACCAAAAACTCATTACCCCAAGATACAATAATTAAACCAGCAACTACAATTTTCCAATTTGAAATCTAAGAGTCAGAATAGGTATTATATAATACAGTTTGTTCAGAATAAATCTCAAGTATTTCAAAAGTATCACCTCAATCTTCATATAATTTCTATTCCCAGCTGGTTAAAGCAGCTGTTCTGTTCTCTCAGCTGACCAGAAAGCCTGTTACAGATAGAAATCAACAAATGTGTGATGAATTGAACTATCAGAAGACAGTTCCCATTTCTTCTTGCACTTTTTCCATGGGAGGTAATTTTATCATGCTATGGTTATTTCTGTGTGGGCATGCTAGTCACTTCAGTTTTCTCTGACTCTTTGCGGCCATATGAACTGTAGCCAGTCAGGCTCCTCTGTCCATAGGATTCTCCATGCAAGAATACCGGAGTGGGTTGCCATACCTTCCTCCAGGGGATCTTCCAGTCTTAGGGATCGAACCTGTGTCTCTTATGTCTCCTGCACTGGCATGCAGCTTCTTTACCACTAGTGCCACCTGGGAAGCCTTGTATTTATCCTATTTCCATTACAGGGTTGTAGGGCTAGATGCATCTTGAGAATAGTTTATTTATTTTTAATTCTTTGGAGAAGGGAATGGCAATCCACTTCAGTATTCCTGTCTGGAGAATTCCAGGGACAGAGAAGCCTGGCAGGCTACAGTCCGTGGGGTTGCAAAGAGTCAGACATGACTGAGCAACTTACATGTGCCATCAGAATCACACATGTAAGAATAATTATTAGCTGAAAACCAGTATATGGTTGATTTATGAACAAAACTTAAGTAAACAGGAGTCAGGATATCATCCTTTCTATTTTCAGTTGAAAAAAAGCAAAAAATAAAAAATGAATCACTAGTAGAACTGTAGAAATGAAATTTAGATCTCATGATATTTATGCTAAAAACAAAAGCTTTCCACTCAACTCATTTCAATGGTTTGGCCACAAACTAACCCATCACTTTTTTGCTTACTGCATCTTGATGAATCATTATTCTCTGAGGGACATTCAGTGCCTACAAACCAACAACAACAAAAGTACCTAATGCTCAGCTTGGGCAATCACTACAGCTTAATTATGACTTAAGGAGAGAAACTCCATTTGATACTCAGAGAGAAAACAATACTATCTAAATAAATGAAAACTACACAAAATTAAGACAAATTCAACTTTAGTAAATGAAAAATTAATGATTGGGAAAATTTAAAACTCCACCTCAGCATATGAAGTAGGGTAGCAAAACCAAGGGTTCTAAGTACAGGGTCTACTGAGTCAATTCTAAAAGCTAATAAAGCAAGAGCGTGGCTTCCCTGGTGACTCAGCGACAAAGAATCCCCCTGCTGACGTAGGTTTGATTACTGGCTTGGGAAGATCCCTTGGAGAACAGGAAACGGTAATCTATTCCAGTATTCATGCCTGGAAAATCCTATGGACAGAGAAGCCTGGTGGGCTACAGTCCATGGGGTCACAAAAGAGTCGGACATGACTGAGCGACTAAACAATAACAGCAAGAGTAAAAGGTGAAAATGTGAAGGGAACTAGAGCTCACAATACATACTCTCCTTCCAGGCACAGGTTCACTGTTTTACCTCTGCTCTCCCCAGAGCAGGTGAGTTCATCTTTTCCTGCTTTACAGGTTAATGTCACTTCCCTCACAGGCTAGTATTAACAGAAAGATGGGACCAGAAGGAAAAGAACACAAGTTTACAGCCCCCAAAGCTAAAAGTTGGGGGAGGGGAGGGGTGGAGAAGAAAGGTATTTAACATAACCGAAAACAATAAAAAGGATTCAAAGACTGTAGGAATTATGAAAAGAAGTATACTGTATTTATGATCCCAAAAATCCAGTATTGGATAAACAAAACCCAAGAAATAGCAGATTGCTGCTGCTGCTAAGTCACTTCAGTCGTGTCCAACACTGTATGACCCCATAGACGGCAGCCCACCAGGCTCCCCCATCCCTGAGATTTTACAGGCAAGAATACTGGAGTGGGTTGCCATTTCTTTCTCCAATGCATGATTACTTCTTTCTTATAATTGATGTTATTGTTCAGTTAGCAACATGGTGGTATTATACAAATAGGTGACAGACATGTTTAGCAGCCTCTTATTTCTCCAAGCAGAAATATTTTCCACAAAGATACAATATTCTTTTTTATTAGCATAAACCTGAAAAAGATGCCAAACACCAACAGTACTTGGCCGACTTCTTTGGTTTGTACATGTCTGCAACACTAATTTCTCAAAGATTTTCGTAGCTGGGAAAGAGCTTATTATTCTGAAGTCTTATTTGGAAAACTCAATATAGAATTACAAGCTAATTTTTAACACAAGCAATCCCATCTAATTTTAATTTACAAAAAATTATTTTTTAGTTTTTCATCAGAATATATTTTTAGTTCCTAAAAGAAATTACTCACACAGTGGGTTTTTTAAAACTATCATTAAACATTAAGTTCTCTATGAATAATGTTCACAATAGATAGGCTTTAGGGCTAATTACGAAACAGTAACTTTATGCTGGAACAACAGACTGGTTCCAAATAGGAAAAGGTGTACGTCAAGGTTGTATATTGTCACCTTGCTTATTTAACTTATATGCAGAGTACATCATGAGGAACGCTGGGCTGGAAGAAGCACAAGCTGGAATCAAGATTGCTGGGAGAAATATCAATAACCTCAGATATGCAGATGACACCACCCTTATGGCAGAAAGTGAAGAGGAACTCAAAAGCCTCTTGATGAAAGTGAAAGAGGAGAGTGAAAAGGTTGGCTTGAAGTTCAACATTCAGAAAACAAAGATCATGGCATCTGGTCCCATCACTTCATGGGAAATAGATGGAAAAACAGTGGAAACAGTGTCAGACTTTATTTTTTGGGCTCCAAAATCACTGCAGATGCTGATTGCAGCCATGAAATTAAAAGACGCTTGCTCCTTGGAAGGAAAGTTATGACCAACCTTGATAGTATATTAAAAAGCAGAGACATTACTTTGCCAACCAAGGTCCGTCTAGTCAAGGCTATGGTTTTTCCCGTGGTCATGTATGGATGTGAGAGTTGGACTGTGAAGAAAGCTGATCGCCGAAGAACTGATGCTTTTGAACTGTGGTGTTGGAGAAGACTCTTGAGAGTCCCTTATACTGCAAGGAGATCCAACCAGTCCATTCTAAAGGAGATCAATCCTGGATGTTCATTGGAGGGACTGATGCTGAGGCTGAAACTGCAATACTTTGGCCACCTCATGCGGCGAGTTGACTCACTGGAAAAGACTCTGATGCTGGGAAGGGTTGGGGGCGGGAGGAGAAGGTGACGACAGAGAATGAGATGGCTGGATGGCATCACCGACTCTGTGGACATGAGTTTGAGTGTACTCCGGGAGTTGGTGAGGGACAGGGAGGCCTGGCGTGCTGTGATTCATGGGGTCGCGGAGAGTCGGACACGACTGAGCGACTGAACTGAACTGAACTTTATGCTATTAGGTAGGATCCTTTCTAAACAAATTAAAGCACAAAGCTTTACTGTGACTGTAAGGGACACATGGAAAAGTATAAATCAACAGTAACATTTGGCACTTCAGGTCCTAGTAAACTAGAAATACCTCTAAATCCTTCATTGGCTTTATTTATACCTGGATTAACAAAAAACAAACGAACAATTAAACTCCAAAAACTAACAGGATAAGGCCATGATATATTTTCTCCACAGTTCTGAAATAATAATTTATAATTACAATTACAAACACTAGAACAATTATTTATAGATTGATTTTCCTATCAAAAAAGTATCCACAATGAGGGAAAATATTAAAGAACAGATGATCACAAATGTAAATAAAAATTCAAGTTAGAAGTCTCAACAGGCTAGGTAAGACAACAGATGTCTTTCAAATGTGTTCTTCCACCTCTTCCTTACAGACAGAAAGAAATCATATGACACTAATTCAAAGGCAAGATAGATTATTAGAATTTCAATAAGCAGCAGCGCAGCACAAATTTAAATGCATCATAGTTTCTCTCTATAGATAAAGACAACTAACAATGTCTTACTAGTAACACACCAAGCTTTACAACATTTGCAGGGGTAAGAAAAAACTAAAAAGCACAATTCAATTATATGGCTGAGTATTATGTTAAATAATCCCCTTGGAGACCAGAGGCATATCAATCAGGATTCTAAGAAACAGTGTCACATTTTTCACAGAAATAGAAAAAATAATTCTAAAATTCATAGGAAATAACAAAGACCCTGAACAGCCAAACAATCCTGAGAAAGAAGAATAAACTAGAGGCATCACACTTTCTGATTTCACAATTATTAGAAAGCTGAAGTGAGAGCGAAGTGAAGTCACTCAGTCATGTCGAACTTTGTGACCCCATGGGCTGTAGCCTGCCAGACTCCTCCATCCATGGGATTTTCCAGGCAGGAATACTGGAGTGGGTTGCCATTTCCTTCTCCAGGGGTTACAAAGCCAGGGTAATCAAAACAGCATGATTATTAGCATAGAAAAAGACATCAATGGAACGGAGAGTCCAGAAGTAAAACCTTCAATATACAGTCAACTAATATTTGACTAAGAAGTCAAGAACATTCATTGAGGAAAGGATAGTCTCTTCAATAAACAGTGCTGGGGAAACTGGATAAGGACATGCAAAAGAATAAATAAAACTGGACCCCTAACTTGTACCACTCAGCAAAATTAACTTAAAATGGAGTAAAGAGTTAGATATAAGACCTGAAACCCCTAGAAGAAAAACTTCTGAAAAAAGGCAGGGAAAAAAGCTCCTTGACACTGGTCTAGGCAAAAATTTTTTAGAGGTAACACCAAAGTACAAGCAAAAACAAACAAGTGAAACTACATCAAAATTAAAAAACTTCTAAACAGCAAAAGAAATCAACAAAATCAAAAGCCAACCTATCTAATGGGAGAAAATATCTGCAAATCATGTATCTAATAAGGGGTTAATACTCAAAATGTATAAGGAAATTCATACAACTCAAGGGCAAAAAACGAAATAATTAAAAAATGGGTAAAGGAATAGATATTTTTTCTAAAGAAGACCACAGGTACAGGAAAAGGTGCTCAACATCACTAATTATCAGGAAAATACAAATCAAAACCACAATACGGTATTACCTCACACCTGTTAGAACAGTTATCATCAAACAGACAAGAGATCTCTAACAGGTGCTGGTGAGAGGTGGAGAGAAAGAAAACGTGTGTGCACTGTCAGCGGGAATGCAAACTGGTGCAGTCACTATGGAGAACTGGATAAAGCTTCCTCAAAAAACTAAAAACAGGAATACCTCGTGATGCAGTAATTCAAATGGATGCATATCCAAAGGAAATAAAAGCACTATTTCCCATATTCACTGCAGCATTACTTACAATAGTCAAGATACGGAAACAACCTGTCCATCCACAGATGACTGGAAACAGAGTGAAGTCAAGTCCCTCGCTCGTGTCCGACTCTCTGCGACCCCATGGACTCCTCCGTCTGTCCATGGGATTCTCCAGGCAAGAGTACTGGAGTGCGTTGCCATTTCCTTCTCCAGGGGATCTTTCAGGGATTGAACCCAGGTCTCCCGCATTGCGGGCAGGTGCTTCACTGTCTAAGCCACCAGGGAAGCCCATTTGTACAATGGAATGTTAGTCAGCCTAAAAAGGAAATCCTCCCCTTTGCAATAATGTGAATGGATGTGGAAGGTATTATGTTAAGTGAAATACATCAAAGACTAATACTGTATGAAATCTAAAATACCCAAGTGAGTAGAGAGAATGCTAGTTGCCAGGGGGTAGGAATGGGAGAAATGGGGAAATATTGATCAAAGGGTATAAACTTTCAGGATAAACAACAAAGTGCCACTGCACAGCACAAGAAACTATATTCATATCCTGTGACAAACCGTAATAGCAAAGAAGATGAAAAAGAATACATATATACGTATAATTGAGTCACTTTGCTGTACAGAAGACATTAACATTATCAATCAACTGTACGTCAATAAAAAAATTTTTAATACAAACTTCCAATTATTAGATGAATCAGTTCTGGAGATCTAATGCACAGCATGACTACAGTTAAAATACTATAGTATGAAAGTCACTAAGAGAATAGATCTTAAATGTTCTTACCACAGATTAAAAAAAAGGTAATCACATGAGGTAATGGAGGAGTTTACAAATCATATTGTGATAATCAGTTCCCAACATACAGGTGTAACAAATCATCACACTATCAAATCATCACATTGTGAATCAGTTATAAATGATCATGTTGAACATAAACTTACAATGCTGCATGTCAATTACTTCTCAATAAAGCTTGAGGAAAAAACAGTACATATTCACTTGGAGAAATTTATACAAGGCCCCTGAGTGTTTACCAAATAATAAGAAATACTAGAGGACTGAGTGCTAGATGTACATGTACCTAACATGTTTACACCACAAACTAAACCGCTGACATTAAATTTAAATTATATGTAGATTTTATTACTTACACATGAATAAAATTCATAATTATATTAATATAAACAGATGTACGGATGATAAAAAACAGAAATAAAATAAATTTAATGTCAATAAACTTTAATGCCATCTTCTCTCAAAAATATAATAGTGGTATCTATTAAGTGATTCAAATCTTTTTGTGAGTCTGGCCTGCTCTTGCAGACTTAGAATAAAATATTTTAAATGAGAAAATAAGGAATCATTATTCAAACACTATCTCCTGGCAGAAAGCATGTGATACCACATATTGAAAAAGGCTGGTATTCCTTACTGGCTTCCCCTACTCAATCTTGTTTTGTAGATTCTGGAAACGCCTCACAATGCATCTTCTTGCCTCTATTCAGAGTCTTCAATAGATAAGTGGATACAGCCAAATAACAGTCAGTAAGAACAACAAAAGAAAAATAGGCTCATGTTATCTTTAGTTCAAATCCCACTCATTCAGAGTCTACAACAGAGGCTGTTCATAGGAAACAAAATCGGTTGAATTAAGACTCTCAGCTCCATTACTTACTTATCACTGATTTCCTAGCATGGATAAATGCTCAATAAGTATTTTTCAAATGAAAAATATATATAACGAAAATCTGAAGTGGTGTGAGTCTTAAGCGCAAACATCTTAATCAACAAACCAAAAGGGACACAAACAAAATACTAAATATGATGTCTTTCCTTGCCAAATTTTATAGCAGAGTCAGAGGTAACCTTGAGTTTACTTATCTGATTTTTAAAAACAAGAATATCTCTGCTGCTTAGTTCCCAAGAAGAGGTAGATCAGTTCAGACATCTGATGAGCATCCTCTATAGAATAAGCCCTGCACTAAGTGAAAGATTTAAACTGAAGAAAGTAGGGAAAACCACTAGGCCATTCAGGTATGACCTAAACCAAATCCCTTACAATTATACAATGGAAGTGACAGATTCAAGGGATTAGATCTGATTGAGTGTCTGAAGAACTATGGACAAAGGTTTCTAACATTGTACATGAGGTGGTGATCTAAACCATCCCCAAGAAGAAGAAATACAAAAAGGCAAAATGGTTGTCTGAGGAAGTCTTACATATTGCTGAGAAAAGAAGAGAAGATAAAGGCAAAGGAGGAAAGGAAAGATATATCCATCTGAATGCAGGGTTCCAAGGAACAGCAAGGAGAGATGAGAAAGCCTTCCTCAGTTGATCAATGCAAAGAAATAGAGGAAAACACGAACAGAAGATGGTGTTCAAGTGATTCACTCAATTTGACAATAAATTTAGAAAACTCAGCAGTGGCCACGGGACTGGAAGAGGTTAGTTTTCATTCCAATCAAAAGGAGGGCAGTGCCAAAGAATGTTTAAACTACTGCACAACTGCAGTTGTTTCACACGCTAGCAAAGTAAGGCTCAAAATTCTCCAAGCTAGGCTCCAACAGTACGTGAACTATAAACTTACAGATGTACAAGCTGGATGGAGAAAATGCAGAGAAACCAGAGATCAAACTGCCAGCATCTGTTGGATCACAGAAAAAGCAAAGAAATTTCAGAAGAACATTTACTTCTGCTTCATTGTCTATGCTAAAGTCTTTGACTGTGTGGATCATAGAAAACTGTGGAAAATTCTTAAAAGAGATGGCAATACCAGACCACCTGACCTGCCTCCTGAGAAACCGGTACGCAGGACAAGAAGCAACAGTTAGAACGAGACATGGAACAATGAACTGGTTCAAAACTGGGAAAGGAGTATGTCAAGGCTGTATATTGACACCCTGCTTATTTAACTTACATACAGAGTACATCATGCAAAAAGCCAGGTTGGATGAAGCACAAGCTGGAATCAAGGTTGCCGGGAGAAACATCAATAACCTCAGATATGCAGATAACACCACCCTCATGGCATAAAATGAAAAGAAATTAAGGAGCCTTTTGAGGAAGGTGAAAGAAGACAACGAAAAAGTTGGGTTAAAACTCAACATTCAAAAAATGAAGACCATGGCATCGCGCCCCAGAATTTCATGGCTAACACATGGGGAAACAATGTAAACAGTGACAGAGTTTATTTTCTTGGGCTCCAAAATCACTGCGGACAGTGACTGCAGCCATGAAATTAAAAGATACTTGCTCCTCGGAAGAAAAGATAGGACAAACCTAGTCAGCGTATTAAAAAGCAATGACACCACTTTGCCGACAAAGGTCTAGTCAAAGCTGTGGTTTTCTCAGTAGTCATGAATGGATATTGAGACCATAAAGAAGGCTGAGTGTCAAAGGATTGATGCTTTCAAACTGTAGTGCTGGAAAAGACTTGAGAGCCCCTTTGACAGTAAGATCAAAACAGTCAATCCTAAAGGAATTCAACCCCTAATAATCATTGGAAGGACTGATGTTGAAGCTCCAATACATTGGTCACTTGATGCGAAGAACTGACTCATTGGAAAAGACCGTGATGCTGGGAAAGATTGAAGGCAGGAGGAGAAGAGGACAACAGAGGATGAGATGGTTGGATGGCATCACTGACTCAACAGACATGAGTTTGAGCAAACTCTGGGTGATTGCAAAGGGCAGGGAAGCCTGACGTGCTACAGTCCATGGAGTTGCAAAGAGACAGACATGACTGAGCAACTGGACAACAACAAAGTAAAAGGAATTTAAATGAATTAACTCTATAGCACCAGCAGTGTTTGAAATGTGTGCATGTGTGCTTAGCTGCTCGGTTCTGTCCAATTCTTTGTGACACTATGGACTGTAGCCTGCCAGGCTTCTCTGTCTGTGGGATTCTCCAGGCAAGAATATTTGGAGTAGGTTGCCATTCCCTTCTCCAGGAAATCTTCCAGATCCAGGGATCAAAGAATCCGCCTGCAGTGCAGGAGACCTGGGTTTAACATCTGTGCTTCCAGGGAAGCCTGTTTGAAATAGTACTGTCAAATCTGTCAGTCGTATCTATATTAACTATGCTGGACAAATGAAAAGTATGCACCAATTTCACTTATATGTACATAAATCTACAACCTCTTCAACTTTAAAAAGTAAATTATTTCACTTCTCTCAAATATATTTTATACTGCTTACCAGAAAACACCTGATTTATTCACTTAACAAATACTGAATATTTATTGAATGCATATATGGCACTGTTCCACATTCTGGCAATGAAAGAGGCAAAACTCCCCACCTTACTTATATCACTCACTTGCCAGAAAGTGAAAGTTGCTCAGTCATGTCCAACTCTTTGCAACCCCACGGACTATACAGTCTATGGAATTCTCCAGGCCAGAATACTGGAGTGGGTAGACTTTCCCTTCTCCAGGGGATCTCCCAACCCAGGGATCAAACCCAGGTGTCCCGCATTGCAGGTGGATTCTTTACCTGCTGAGCCACAAGAGAAGACCAAGAATACTGGAGTGGGTAGCCTATCCCTTCTCCAAGAGATCTTCCCAACCCAGGAATCGAACTGGGGTCTCCTATACCGCAAACAGATTCTTTACCAACTAAGCTATCAGGAAAGAGGGAGATATAAATAAATATACTGTTTGTTAAATTATAAGTAATATGAAGAAAAATAAATATGGAAAGAAAAGTACAAGCAAAAAGGAGTGTGAACAAAGGGCATGGAATATGTTACAATTTTACACAGATCAGGAAGAAATCAAGAAGACATTTGAGCAAAAGCCTAAAGGAGGTAAAAGATTCAGTCACAGTAAATGCAAACTAAAAAGGTCCTAAGGAAGAAGTAGGCCTGGTATGTTCAAGAAAAAGAGGCCAAGGAACTTCCCTGGTGGTCCAGGGGCTAAGACTCCCGTGCTCCCAGTGCAAGGGGCCCCAAGTCTGGTCCCTGGTTAGGGAACTAAATCCCACATGCAGCAACCAAAGATCCTGTGTACTGCAACTAAGATTCAGCATAGCCAAAGAAATATTTAAAAAAAGAAAAAGAAAAAAAGGGACACCGGTCAAAATGGCTGGAGCAGAATGAGCAAAGGAAAGGCAGACAATTCGAGACCAAAACTAGATCATCTGTGCTCTGCATGCAATTTTAAAGATTCTGGTTCTTACACTGAGACGTCCCTAAGTTTTTAACAGAACAGTGATATCGTTTGATTTAGATTTTTAAAAGCTCATTCTGGCTGCTATTCCAAGACTAGCTGAAAGACTACTGCTATAATCTAAGTAAGGGATAATGATGACTTGGACCAGGATGGCAGCAGGAGAGGTAGTGAAGAGTAGTCAGATCCAGGAATACAAAGATAGAACTACCTGTTATTGCAAAAGAGAAGGCAATGGGGATACTAAGGGTTTTCGTTTCAGTGTTAAAAAGTTGGAGCTGTCGTTTACTGATAGAGGAATGGCTACAAGAGAAGCTATGTTCAGATACTGTGGTAGGCTGAATAGTGGCCCTTTCACAGATGATCACATCCTAATCCCTGGAATCTGTGAATATGCTACCTGACGTGGCAAAAGGGACTTTGCAAATGAAAAGTTAAGATCCTGAGACGGCAAGGTTATGCTGCTGCTGCTAAACTGCTTCAGTCGTGTCCAACTCTGTGTGACCCCACAGACAGCAGCCCACCAGACTCCCCCGTCCCTGGGATTCTCCAGACAAGAACACTGGAGTGGGTTGCCATTTCCTTCTCCAATGCATGAAAGTGAAGTCGCTCAGTCATGTCTGACTCTTAGCGACCCCATGGACTGCAGCCCACCTTCTCCGGAAGGTTATGTGACTGGATCCAATGTAATCACAAGGACATTATAAGAGGAAGAGAGGATCAGGATCAGAGAAGGCAACAGGGCAAAAGAAGCAAGAGAAAAAGAAGGGGAAGTAATGATGGAAGCAGGGGGACAGTAAGAGATGTGAAAATGGAAGCAGGGTCTGAACGATGTCACTGCTACCTTGGGAACCGAAAGAGGGCCACGGACTAAAGCCTCGTAAAGCTGGAAAAGGTAAGGAAACGGACTCCTCCCTACAGCTTCCAGAATGAAACACAGCTCTTGTGACCCATTTCAGACTTCTGACCTCCAGAACTATTAAATAATAAGTTCTTGGTACTTTAAAATGCTAAATTTTGGTAATTTGTTATAGCAGCAATAGGAAATTAATGCATATGCAACAGTTTAAGTATTTAGAAATTTAAAACTACATATAATAGAATTTTTGTATAATAAATTTTCATCTGACTTTGAAAATAGTACCTTTTAAAACCACATAAGGTTGTACACTCAAGAGGTATAGTGTCAAGTTAAACACCTTAGCATTTAAAATAAATTTCTTCATCCATCTACTTCAAAATAAGAGCAACTATGTGTGTGTGTGTGTATTAGTCACTCAGTCGTGTCCAACTCTTTGTGACACCATGAACTATAGCCCACCTGGCTCTTCTGTTCATGGTGTTCTCCAGGCAAGAATACTGGAGTGTGTTGCCAGTTTCTTCTTCAGGGAATCTTCCCAACCTAGGGATTGAATCCCATTTTCCTGCATTGTGGGCTTCCCTTGTGGCTCAGCTGGTAAAGAATCTGCCTACAATGCGGGAGACCTGGGTTCGATCCCTGGATTGGGAAAATCCCCTGGAGAAAGGAAAGGCTACCCACTCCAGTATTCTGGCCCGGATAGATTCTTTACCGTCTGAGCCATCAGGGAAGCCCAAGAGTGACAATGGTCTTAAACTAAATCATAGTATTTTGTCATGTGTAATCTGAAGACTCAGCTCTGAACCTCTGAACTTTGAAGAATTTGTTACCTTGATAGATATTTACTCTAGAAGGTCTAACTCATGTAAATTCCTTCATCTTGGCAAATTGCTGGAAATGCTGAAAGTTACGGTGGTTACCTTGTAAATCAAGATATAACCATAAACTGGGTAAGAGAAGGTGCCTGGCTGATTTTCATATTTATCAAAAGAGGGCATGAGGTGTAGAAAGTCAAGAAGTATCACTCTAAAGCAATTGAGTTTGGAGACAAAGTACTTTAACCCAGGACATCCGTAAGTATTCACAGTTTGTCACACTTTCCAGAAAATTTAAATGAACTACTTATGCGTCTGTGAATGTGAAATATAACTTTACATAATGTAGTTTAGTTGTAAAAGCTATGAAATTCTGCTTAACTAGAAAAATTCAACCATAATACAGTTGCAGCACAATAAGACAAATGAAATTAGCATGGAAGAAATCTAGCATCTCATCCTATCAAAAATCTCAAAAAAAAAAAAAAGTAACCCTTATAAGACATGCTCCCAAAAGAGCTGTGTAAAAAAAAAAAAAAATGACAAAAATAAATCATGTAAGTCTTCAATATACATCAATAATGATAAACCATGTTTCACTGATTGTAGTATGAACAGTTTTTCATATTTTCACATTACCAAAATTGAAACGCATCATGAGGGTTAAGTAGCAGTATTTTAAGTGTTTAAGTGGCAATGTTCATTAAGTTAGTGGCAGATGATATAGAGCATCTTAAAAATTGACAGCCTTAAATTTGATTAGACATCTACTGTTTTAGCTGTATTATCTCACTGAATATCTACAACTACCCTATGAAATAGCTGATATAATTCCAACATCTTACAGATTAACAACTGAGACAGACAGGTTAATTTCTCAGTCACACGGCCACTAAAATTATCTTTACTATGTACAACATTATTTAATTGGCAAAATTATAATTTAAAATAACCTACCTCATATTTTCAGGGTTTGGTAGCTATTTTAATGCTCTCAATATGAAAAGAAATTTAGGTTTTTAAAATAACAATGCATTCAGCCTTTATAAAGTCCTTTTGCATACACAAATAAAGCACATAGCATAGTAGCAGTTAATATACAATATATACCTGTTTGACCAAGCTTAATGATTATAGCAAATTCCTAGACATTAGTTTAAATCCATTTCTTGCAAAACAAGGTTATGTAACTCAGAATGCACATCACCTCACTAATCAAACTTCCTTTAAGTGCAGATTTTTACAAAACCCATAGTACAATAAAACAATGTCATTTACCTTATTAAGACTGAAAATAAAATGAGCATCTCAAAAGATGCAGGAAAAAAGCAAATAACAAAATATGAAATCAATCCTGATTTTAAAAGATATTCTGAGCAAACTAAGAGAACTTCCCGCACCTGATAAAGGACATACATGAAAACTTACAGCTAATAACATAGTTAACCGTGAAAGACTAGCCACTTTCCCTCTAAGACTGAGAACAAGTGAAGGATATGAGCTCTCACCACACCTGTTCAACATCATATTGGAGGTCCCAGCCAGTGCCATAAGGCAAGAAAGAAAAATAAAGACTGAAAAGGAAGAAATAAAACTAGCTTCATTTGCTGGTAACATGATTACCTACATTTAAAAAATTCCAAAGAATCTTCAAAAAAAAAAGCTACTATGTTTAACATGTAAATTTAGCAAGGTCACAGAATAAAAGGGCAATATACAAGTCAGTCCGATTTCTATACACTAGCAATGAACAACTGCAAAACAAGATTTTATAAAACATAACTATTACAGTATAATAATCATTAAATAATTAGGGATATTGAAGATAATGTGCAAAATCAGTATTCTAATCACTAAAATGACTAGATAAATCAAAGAATACTTAAATAAATAGAAATACCAAGTCCACAGATTGGAGGACTCAGTACTGTCAAAAGTGTAAATTGCCCCAAAATATCTACAGATTCAGTGCAATTCCATTAAAATCCCAGCAGGTTTGCAGAAATCAACAAACTGATTCTAAAACATATACTGAGAAACCAAAGAACCTAGAAAAGCGAAAACAAATCTGATAAAGAACAAACTGTAAGATTCATACCACCTGATTTCAAGACTTACTACAGAGCTACAATGTGATATAGACCAAGTATATATACTGATATGTATGTATTAAAGGAACAAAATGGAGTTCAAAATATACCCGAACACATATGGTCAACTGATTTCAACAAGATGCCAAGGGAATAGAATGGAGAAAACAATCTTTTCCTCAAATGGTTCCTAAGCAATTAGATAACAATTTGCAAAAACCAAACCTTGACATACTTCACTTCCTGTAGATAAATTAATTTTAAGTGGATCATATATTTAACTGTAAGATCAGAAACTACAAAATGTCTAGGAAAAAAATAGAAATCTTCATGACTTTAGATCAGGCAAAAGTATTAACCAAAAAAGAAGCTGATATATCGGCTTCAAATATATAAAACTTATGCTCTGTTAAAGACACTTAAAATGCAAAGACACAAACTAGGAGAAATTATTTGCAAAATATGTATCTAATAAGTATTTGTACACAGAATACATTAAAAAAATTCTCAAAACAATTAAAAAAAATTTTAAACAGATGAAAGATCTGGACACACATCTCACCAAAGATGATATAAAGATGGTAAATAAACACAAGAAAAAATGCTTGACATCATTAGTCATTGAGAAAACACAAAACAAAACAAATGGGACAACACTAACACCTATCACAATAGCTAAAATTTTAAAACCTGACAAAACCAAGTACTGACAAGGAAGAAGAATGACTGATACTTTGCTGGCAAGAATGCAAAATAGTACCATTATTTTGGAAAAGAGTTCGGCACTTTAAAGTTAAACATCTGTTTACCATATAACCCTATAAAACCAGTATTACAAATATTTGCTGTCAAGCAAAGCAAGGGGAGACTTGACAGACCTGCTCCAGCCCTAACAAGGTCTTATTAGATTCAGAAAGCTGGGTACTTACATAAAGAATAAAGAATAAGTAGCAAAAGTTGAGGTCCCTGTGCAGAGCCACACCAAAACACAAGGGGCCATATGATTACAGCATGGATGGCATAACCCTGTGGTGAGGGAGGAATCAATGCCATACTACAGCAAGAAGTTTTATAGCCACAGCTGTGCCCTAAAAGGATGCAACAGAAAGCCTCATCTCATCAGTACCAGGAGTTGATGAGAAACTGTATCATGTGGGAGACCAGGAAATGAGAGAAAGAAGCCTACTAGGAGCTCCTCCCAAGCTTCACAAGCACACCGGGTGCTCTGGCAAGAGTCAGATCACCTGCACTTCAAGCCTTCCATATGTGACCTAGGTGGACACACGCTAGGCCATCAGGGGGCCACCGTGGAGTCAATTCCTTAAATTCACCCAAGTGAGGTAAAGACCTATGTCTCACCAAAAACCATTTGCAGATGTTTATCACTATCATCATCACTGGCTAAAACTAGAAAAAATTTATATCATGGTGGTTATATAAGTTTGTCAAAATTCACAGCCTTTATACCTAAAACAGGTGAATTGTATTCAATGCGTATTACACTTCAATAAACCTAACTTTAAAAAAATCAAATTGAAAAATATGTATTACAAATGATTCAAGATGAAGCTGTTTTGTAGTCCAAAATTTCTATATCTAAGTATGTTACTTATATATGAATAAAAAGGAAAACTCTATTCCCTACAAGGTAATGACTATTTAGTAATGTGAAGAGAATATAAATGCTGCTTACAGTATTTAATAGGGACAAACCTGCAAGGCAAGTTTAGAGGTAATTACATCCAGTCTATAAAACTATTCAGTGCAATCTCTAGTATATGGCAGCATGTATTTCTGACATTCAGTGACTATTAGTGTCTACAACATCCTATGGCTAATGAAAGGATATAAAAAATAATTTTAAGATATAAATCTATCCTCTGGAAGCTTCATACCTGGACAAGGAACACAGAATAAATGAAAAATTCAAAGTAAGTGTCATTCCATTTGCTACTTCATTAAGCAAGTCTATTAACAATTCTCATAAATATTCAACCATAAGCTATTAAAGGGGCGTCCCTAGTGGCTCAGCTGGTAAAGAATCTGCCTGCAATGCAGGAGACCTGGGTTCAAGCCCTGGGTTGGAAAAATCCCTGGAGAAGGGAAAGGCTACCCACTCCTGTATTCTGGCCTGGAGAATTCCATGGACTAAATAGTCCATGGGGTCGCAAAGAGTTGGACATGAGTGAGCAACTTTCACTTTATAAGCTATTAGAAGTCTGCAAATAATCTAAATATAATTTTCAATATACTTCTCTTTATACACATCGCCACTGCATGTTATTAAAATTCTTTACATTTTAAAACCTAAGTAACAATCCAAAGGATCTCACCATCAAAAATATCTCCTCTATATATCCTACACATAAGTATGTCTATTTGGTTATAAACTATTCTGTGGCAGACGGCTTCTCAGATGGCTCAGTGGTAGAACCCATCACCTGCCGATGCAAGAGACATGGGTAATCCCTGGGTTGGGAAGATCCCCTGAAGAAGGATATGGCAACCCACTCCAGTATGCTTGACTGGGAAATCCCATGAGCAGAGGAGCACGGCAGGCTACAATTCATGGGTTGCAAAAGTGTCAGACACAACTTAGCAACTCAACAACAGATTCTCTGGGAGATGAAAGAAGACCCTGAATGAAGCAAATTTACCACACATTATACATTACACACCTCAATCTAGGGAAATTCGAACTCCCTGATTCAGCCTGATGTTCACCTACGTGGTTCACCCCTCTCTGTGGAGGTAAAAGACAAAAGAAAAGGATGTAAACATCAGTCCTCAAATTTCTACTCTGCCTCCTCTTTCATTCTAGGCACTTTTAAGATTTCTCTATTTGTAAGAACAGACAGAAGTTAAACACATAAATACAAACCTCCTTTCTGTGTACTCTATGACCACTCATAAAAGACAAAGTCATGACTAGCACCATTAAAGTTTCTATTTAAAGCAAGGTATAACACACCCTAATATTCACTGCAACACTGTTTACAGTAGCCAAGACATGGAAGCAACCTAAATGTCTATCGACAGAGGGATGGATAAAGATGTGGTAAATACATACAATGCAATGTTACTCAGCCACTAAAAAAGAATGGAATAGCGCCATCTGCAGCAACGTGGATGGACCTAGAGGTTGTCATACTGAGTGAAGTCAGTCAGACAGAGAAGGAGAAATATGACATCCTTTGTATGTGCAATCTAAAGAGAAATTATACAAATGAACTTAAAAAACAGAGACTCACAGACTTAAGAAAACAAACTTTGGTTGGTGACAGGAAAAGATTGGGGGAAAAGAACAGTTAGGGAGTTTGGGATGGACACGTACACGCTGCTATATTTTAAAAGGATAACCAACAAGGACCTACTGTATAGCCCATGAAACTCTGCTCAATGTTATGTGGCAACCTGGATGGGATGAGAGTTTAGGGGAGAATGGATACATGTATGACTGATTCCCTTCACTGTTCACCTGTGATTATCACAACACTGCTATACCCCAATACAAAATAAAAAGTTTAAAAAATATGTATAAAGGTAATAAAGAACATGAACCTAATATTTTAAAAATATATGATACACATGTATATAAAAAGATTTAAAATTATAAATCCCAACTATATACTCAAAATGATAAGGTAATTTTACGTTTCTTCCTTCTTAAAAGACGTTATTTTGCCAACAAAAGTCCATTTAGTCAAAGCTATGGTTTTTCCAGTAGTCTTGCATGGATGTCAGAGTTGGACTATAAAGAAAGCTGATCACCAAAGAATTGATGCTTTTGAACTGTGGTGTTGGAGAAGACTCTTGAGAGTCCCTTGGACAGTAAGGAGATCCAACCAGTCCATCCTAAAGGAAATCAGTCCTGAATATTCATTGGAAAGACTGAGGCTAAAGCTGAAACTCCTAATACTTTGGCCACCTGATGCGAAGAACTCATTGGAAAAGATCCTGATGCTGGGAAAGATTGAAGGCGGGAAGAGAAAGGGACGACAGACAGTAAGATGGTTGGATGGCATCACCAATTCAATCAACATGAGTTTGAGTAGGCTCCAGGAGTTGGTGATAGACAGGGAGGCCTGGCATTCAGCAGTCCATGCAGTGACAAAGAGCTGGACACAACTGAGGGACTGAACTGAATAATTTTTCAACAATGAGCATGGTTTTTATTAAGAATTTAAAATATTTGTATCATTTCAGTAACCACTTTTTAACAAAACTAACTGCTGCTGCTGCTGCTAAGTCACTTCAGTCGTGTCCGACTCTGTGTGACCCCATAGACGGAAGCCCACCAGGCTCCCCCATCCCTGGGATTCTCCAGGCAAGAACACTGGAGTGGGTTGCCATCTCCTTCTCCAATGTGTGAAAGTGAAAAGTGAAAGTGAAGTCGCTCAGCCGTGTCCGACCCATAGTAAGCTATAATTCTATTATCCCCTTATAAACCTTCCCTGCAATTTTTAACGAATCCTGAGTATCCTTGTCGACAGAGGAAAACGAATGACATCTTTCCTGTTAATTCAAAACAAAGAAATATTTCAGATAAAACAAAGTAAATTCTCAGTTTCTATTCTTTTGAGCAAAGCTATTTTATTGGATGACTTTGTTCTTAATCCAAGTAATGAACAATGGGATTTTACTATGCATCTACGAAGAACTGATGCTTTTGAACTGTGGTGCTGGAGAAGACTCTTGAGAGTCCCTTGGACTGCAAGGAGATCCAACCAGTCCATTCTAGAGGAGATCAGTCCTGGGTGTTCATTGGAAGGACTGATGCTAAAACTGAAACTCCAATACTTTGGCCACCTCATGCGACAAGCTGACTCACTGGAAAAGACTCTGATGCTGGGAGGGATTGGGGGCAGGAGGAGACAGGGACGACAGAGAATGAGATGGCTGGATGGCATCACCAACTCAATGGACATAAGTTTGAGTGAACTCCGAGAGTTGGTGTTGGACAGGGAGGCCTGGCGTGCTGTGATTCATGGGGTCGCAGAGTCGGACACGACTGAGTGACTGAACTGAAATGAACTGATGTGAATTATCACTCACAAAAAGCAGTAACTTTTTTTATCTAACAAAAGGAAAAATATAAAAATGAACAAGTTGGTTTTCCAGATTTACCTTAGCGAAGTAAAAATGTAATCTTATTTCATCTACCAAAACATTAAAGCAATCCATATTATTATAATGTTCTTCATTTATAAACATGTAGATCCAAGTTAATCAAAACGTTTTAAAAGTTTCTGGACACTTACTAGATTAGGAATCAATGTTTATAAATGAAGGAAAAAAACATAAGTGTTATATATCTCCAAAAAATTAAACAGTAACTAAAATCCTTTTTTACGTGAAAGAAATAATCAGGAAAAGAGGAAATTGTGGTTAAGAACTTTTCTTCATCACATTTTAGAAAAATATTTTGACAATCACTTTTCACTAGAGGTTGAAACAAAACAAAATCATCTAATTTTTTACTAAAGATGATTTTTAAATTTATAATGTAAACTAGGCTAGTAACCTTGAAAACTACCACTTAAACCCTTCGGTAGATTTTGTGTGTGTTAATACAGGCACTATTTGATCACTCTTAATGCCAAAAGATAACATTTCTAAAGGACATTTTCATATGACAGGAACAATTTAAACAGTATGCCTTTTCAGAAGGACAACACCATTTTTCTTCCTTTCCTCCATTTTTACACTAAATGTAATCCATATTTAGAATATTCTTATCTATCTTATTTTTATATTCCCATGCATAAAACCAGGCATTTAAGGACACTGAGCAAAGAACCTTATCATGTTACCTACCAATAAATTTGTCTTTTTCCTGCCTTACAGGCAAAAACTGTCCTTGCACAAAACAAAATAAGTGTCAGGTGAGTGAACTTGAGCTAGTGGTTAGGACATGTTTTTATAAAAAGGCTAAACTGACCATCGGATCACTAACTGACTTGCATCTATTGCAGGGTCACAGGCTTCATCAGAACCCCTGCTGGTCAGTTCGAGGGTTACAAGAAGAGCCAGCCAAATGTGCAGCTGAGTCAGCACAAATCCAATATCACCATGTTCTATTTATCAACTTTACAAACAAATCATGTACGAGCTGTCGTCTGTCGAGAGAACGCCAATAATATACCCACTGTATCCTAATAGCATCTATTTTAGGTTCTAAATTGAAGAAACAAGGTATTTTAAAATCCAAATCCATTTCTATTAATCAGCACTTATATTCTGAATTTTAAAATACCACTGCATTAAATTCTGAGTCCCACTGCTAAGACAAATGATGGCAGCAACATTCTTCTCTTTTGAACCGGAAGGAATGTAGTGATGACAATTGTTGATCCCTTTACTCTCTCAGCTTTATAAATTCAGGTACTTTCACCTTTATGTAACAACCGCAACCTAAGAGGAACTATACCTTCAAATTACAATAAAAATTATCTTCCAAAGAGAAGTTCTTTTAAAAAAAATTATTAGTGATAACTGCAACCCAATCACTTTTCCACCGTTTCTCTTCTGAGACCTGTAACTCTTTCCCATATGTTGCACAAGGGATTGTAATGACTACTTCAGTCCTTTTAATTTGCCTCTCCTGCTGCTGCTGCTGCTGCTCAGTCACTTCAGTCGTGTCCGACTCTGTGACCCCATAGACGGAAGCCCACCAGGCTTCCCCGTCCCTGGGATTCTCCAGGCAAGAACACTGGAGTGGGTTGCCATTTCCTTCTCCAATGTGTGAAAGGGAAAAGTGAAAGTGAAGTCGCTCAGTCGTGTCCGACCCTTAGCGACCCCACGGACTGCAGCCTACCAGGCTCCTCCATCCATGGGATTTTCTAGGCAAGAGTACTGGAGTGGCTTGCCAGTGCCTTCTCCGTTGCCTCTCCTAGAGACTGTGAATTTCCAGAGTGAGGATAGCATAGTTTCCTCCAGTTTTCTTCCCACCTGCAGCCCATTAAGAATATAAACTGACACTCAAAATGGTATTCATATGCTACAGATCAGCCTTCCCACTAACTATACTATCAAATTCTGTAGACACTAGGTACCTATCAAATCTTAACAATGCCAGGCCGTATTAGACTTTCAAATATATTTAGCGAAAACTGAGCATCTCAACCTTTTACTCTCTCCTACCACACTCAGTATCAGCAAAGTACCCCATGAATATGGACAACTGTACTGTCTGTCTGTATGAACCTTTGACCCAAGACACACTCTATCTTTTCCTATTGGCCATACTTTCAACTGCCTCTTTGGAGGGAAAAGCCTTGGATTATGTCTGATTCATTCTCCAGAACAAATATTCCATACAAGAAAATACAGTGCTCAGGATATGTCTAATCAAGTAATATCTTACAATACTATCCTTGATTAACCATGTGATCCTGACAAAATTTATGAACCTATAAATTTTAACACCTATTTTTTTCTTTGGTTCACACCAAGACTTGAGAATGCTTCCCAATATAGCTGATGTTAGGAAAGATGCCTGGAGAGATGGAGGTGGAAGGAAAAAGGCCATATAGTGAAGGAACAATTTAACATATTGCTTCCATTTCCACCTATATCCCAAGAGAATTTAAATGGGAAGGGAAAGATGGAAGTAGAACCTATGATTCAGAATAAGCTATAGTGATAACAAAAGATGCTGACTTTGCAAACTGTGCATCTTAAGCTATCGTTTCCATTTTTTTTAAAAAGAATTGTTCTTAATCCACATAATCTTGCTTCTTCCAGAGGCAGCTCAATTTCATCTCACCCAATATCCCCCGCCTTCATACAGAAACATACAGTGCTACCACTGAGTCCCGATGCCAAACCAACAATCACAGGAAAATTTAAACCGTGAGAATTATTTCCCATTTCTCTCTGAAAGATAATCACAAAAATTTTCCCTGCAGGCAAATTAGCTATTTCTAACGGGCTTGGAGGAGGGTGGCGGGAGGGAACAGACCATTATCATGCAGCTTCTCATTCTCCTTAGAGAAGAAAACTGGCATTAACTTCCAACAAGGGGGACAGCTGCTCTTATACTGTATCCCCAGTTAGAACCTAAAAACAAGCCAAAAAAAGCCACGCTGATCTTTTGATGCATTCAAATGAATAGAAAGCTAAGGCATTTTACTTTGCAGCAATACAGCGCCTCAAAAACCCTCCAGCGATTGCGGGGTGGGGGCGACCCATCAAACCCCAAACCCTCGCCATATGGGGGAGTAGGATTCTGTCAAATAGAAAATGCCACTCTCCGCCTCCTCCGCCATCGCGAAAACTGACGGGCGCCCATTGCGGAGGCGGCCGAGGGAAGAAGAGAGGAGGCGGGGACACACGCGCACGCACACACACCCCGCACCGAGAACTGACTCACGGCTTTTGAAAAATGCTTGAAAGCTACAATCTCCTCCAACCGGAGAATTCGCCCCCGTTCTCCCGCTCCCACCCGGCTCCTCCGCCCGCACGGGGGCTCAGCGGCGCGGTGTCCCCGCTGCGGCCTCGGCCCCGCGCGCCCCACGCCCCCAGGCGCGCGGCCCCCGGGCCGGGCGGCCCCCACGCGCCGCGCCGCAGCCGGAGGCCCAGCACGCCGCGGCCGGGAGAGGCGTCGCACCTGGATGTAGTTGTTCTCGCAGTAGTCGGCCACCCGCTCCAGATTCGTGTAACTGTCGAAGAGGGCCCGGCGGCCCCCCGGGATCTCCTCCTCCAGCAGCATCTGCAGCTCCGCCATCTTCACATCCTCCTCCTCCGGCAGACCGCAGAGGCAGCGGCAGCGGCGGCGCCAGGGAAACCCGCGACTAGGAGAGGAGGAGCCGAGGCGGCGGCGGCGGCAACCCGGGAGGAGCGAGAAACGCCCCCCGCGCGCGCGCGCGCTCGCGACAGGGGAGGGGGCCGCGCAGCGGGGGCGGGGCGCGAGCCGCGGGACTCGGAGGACGGTCACCGCGGCGACGGCCGGCCCGGCGCGCGCACGCGCGCTCCTCTCCCTCCACCCCCGGGAGCCCGAAAAAGGTTCCCACCCTTGGTCGCGCCGCTCGCCCCTCCCCCACATCCGGCGTCTCCTAGCGACCGCGGGAGTGGGGGCCGGGATGCGCGCGGGAGTCGGGCGCGCGGTTAACCCTTCGGCCCCCGCAGGATGCGTGGCTGGGGCCGTGCACCCCGCGGCCTTTGTTAGTCCGGCGTGACCGCCCACCCGGCTCTGCGGTCTTCCCGCCCGCTTCTCCAGCGACTCTCCTCGGCGTTATCCTCAACCTGGGGCCCAACCCTATGGTAGTGGGCCTGAGGGATAATATAGCCCCACTGAACTCCCATGCAGCTTTAAGTGCGCCCCACTTTTTTTTCTTCATCTTTGACCGTATTCATCCTCTTTGGATAAATAAATTTCAGTTTCCTAATCCCAAATTTCCTGCCCTCCAGCTTCTTTGCACCTGTTTGCCGATTAACACAGTTTCCCCTGCCAGGTTAACCTCGGTTCTTTTCTCCTTTGCCCATCCTCTGGCCCTCAGTTTTTTCCACTTGCTCTATGCTACTCTTCTTCAGTGACGATCTTTTTTATCATTTCTCTGAGTCTATCAACTTTTTTCCTCATCTGCTAAGGATTTAGTTTCAAAAACGATTTTGCTGGTACTTTCCTTCTTCACGGGGCTATTACACGGATAAAATAAAAGTTTAGAACAGTCTTTGGGACTCTGTGGGAGAGGGTGAAGGTGGAATGATTGGGGAGAATGGAATTGTAGCATGTATATTATCATAAGTGACCAGTCCAGGTTCGACGCATAAATTTTCCTCTGTTCATTTCTTTGCATTTGTGCTTTTTTAATAAAAATACTTTTAACTGTAAAGAAAAAAAAATTATAAAAAAATAAATAAATAAATTTTGAGAAAGTCACAAAAAAAATAAAATAAAATAAAATAATTTAAAAAATAATAATAAATAAAAGTTTATGTGAAAGCACCTTGGAAAACGTTAAATGCCACAAAAATTCAAGGTAGATCATTTTGGTCTTGCAGTTACTATTCTGTATTGTATATTTTTTTTCCCCTAAATCTGACTACTCCACCCATGTAATTTTTAAAAACTGAAATTTCTGACAACTGCTGATGTATTATAAAGTCCATGACCTTTATTTGCACGATGGAAAGTCAAAGTTGACTGCCTTTGCAGTTTAGAGCAAGATCTATTGCTTCAAGTCTTGTATTTGTGATCTCTGGTTCACCTAGTGATTTTTACCCTTTTTTTTCTCCCCTGATAATAAGGAAACTACTTTGGCCACCTCATGCGATGACTTTACTCACTGGAAAAGACTCTGATGCTGGGAAGGACTGGTGGCAGGAGGAGAAGGGGACGACAGAAAATGAGATGGCTGGATGGCATCACCGACTCCATGGACATGATTTGAGTGAACTCCGGGAGTTGGTGATGGACAGGGAGGCCTGGCGTGCTGTGATTCATGGGGTCGCAAAGAGTCGGACACGACTGAGCGACTGAACTGAACTGAACTGTCTCAAATCACTTTAATGCTTTACCATTGTTTTGTTGGCTTTTTGATATATACATTAGCAAATTGTTTTGAGTTTTTTCTGTGGAGCCCGAGTTAAAGGATACTGAAAATGTTCCAGTCTGACTGGTTTTATTCTTAACCACTTAAGATGTCTTCTGTATTAGTGGTTCTCAAACTTAAGTGTAAGGCACTTTTTAAAATGAGAGCTCTAGGGTCACACTCTAGAGATATTCATTAGCCTTAGTGATGGAATGGAGTAGTTACTTAAATGGCACATAAACTTGCTTCAGGGATTAACATTATTAGATCAAGCAAACTTTTCTTTTAGACTTCATTTCAATGAATCAAAGTCTACTGTTGAGCTGTAAGATGTCCACCAGGCTAAGTTAAATGCTAAACACTGTCCCCCATTACTTGTTTCTACCTGTCATTCTTTCAAGTACTGCCTAGTAATTAGCCCAATAAACAGTTCTCCCCAGAGGGCTGACTCATCACCCTAGGAATCACTGAAAGAAGATTCTAGTATGTACTTTCTCGAATTAATTTGTGACAACTTCGGATTTTAGCTTCCTTAACTGAAAAATCAAAGTATTAAACTCAGGTCAGTTCTCAAACTTCTCCTTGGATTAGAATCACCTGCAGGGCTTGTTAAAACACAGAAGTGCTAGGCCGCACCCCTGAAGTTTCTGAATCAGTTGGCCTGCCTCCATTTATAGGTCTAACAAGTTCCCAGGTGATGCCAATGAAACTGCCCTTCTGGCTAAGAAGGCCTAACTGGGACTCTCTACCAAGAGAAGGCCTTTTAATATTCAGCAAAATCCAAGGATCAAAGAACAGAGATAGACACTTCTGTTGCCACCAAGGTCATTTCAGTAAAAAAGACAACTACAAAATCTATGAAAACTACATGCATCACATGTGCATATATAATTGGTGGGATTGTAGGGCATTTGTTCTTGCTCCTCTTAGTTTTTCTAAAATGACCATGGATTATTTTTCTAAGAGACCAATAAGGCTATTATCTCTAAATCAGAAAGAACAATCTTATTAACACAGCACAAGACAACATTTTTAATAATGTTATCGCCAATCTGATTCAAAGTAAGCATTTAAAATTTTGTAGATTTTTTTAATATATTAACCCAGTCATGCTGAGTGCAGTTGATTTTTTAAAAATCAAACTGTACATCCTGATATTTATTTCCAATTAATTGTGCCTTGACTTTTCACCAAATTTAAATCCTCATTACTATCTACTGAAATAATCTTGATTCACATCATCTACAGATTTAATAAGCAAGACTTTGAGGTGCATTATTGCCTTTAATGGAGAAGGCAATGGCACCCCACTCCAGTACTCTTGCCTGGAAAATCCCATGGACGGAGGAGCCTGGTGGGCTGCAGTCCATGGGGTTGCTAAGAGTCAGAGACAACTGAGCAACTTCACTTTCCCTTTTCATTTTCATGCACTGGAGAGGGAAATGGCAACCCACTCCAGTGTTCTTGCCTGGAGAATCCCAGGGATGGGGGAGCCTGGTGGGCTGCCGTCTATGGGGTTGCACAGAGTTGGACACGACTGAAGTGACTTAGCAGCAGCACCAGCAGCATTGCCTTTATTTATTTTTTTCTTTTTTTTTAGCATTGCCTTTAATAAGAATGTTGAATAAATCAAGGCCAAGAAGAGGGCCTAATGGCTTGGCCCTATAAGACTCACTTAGTTGGTCAGAGCCACAATCAATATACCTTGAACTAGGTCAGTTGTGATTGTACCTTAAAGGACTCACATTTATCAAATATTTCATCATAATCACATAACTGGTGAAAAAGTGTCAAATTCTTCTGCTGAAATAAAGATACTGTGGAATTCTCTGGATGTATAGCACTCCTAAATGAGAAAATTAAGGTAAAGCACAATATATTGCCTTAAAGTATGGGTTCTAAAAATACAAATTTGCTTAACTGAGAAGTTTACAATTGCTTCTCTTACATCTAGAAGACATGTCCATTCACTTCAGACTTTCCCCTCAGATTCTTCCTGCACACCACTGACATAATTCATCATAAATACTGCTTTCATCAGTAAATCTTTTTTTCTCCATATTATCAGTCTCTCTTCCCAGGTGGTTCAGTAAAGAATCTGCCTGCCAATGCAGTAGACACAGGAGACACAGATTTGACCCCTGGGTTGGGAAGATCCCCTGGAGAAGAAAACTGGAACCCACTCCAGGGTCCTTGCCTGGGAAATCCCATGGACAGAGAAGCCTGGATGGCTACAGTCCATGGGATCACAAAGAGTCAGACATGACTTAGCAACTAAACAACAAACAACAGAAACTTTTAAATGACATCAACCTACCAGCTTTAAAATCCATAGCACTGAGTATTAATTAGTACTTAATATTATTGTATTGCCTCAAACATTTTAAAGATTAGAGAACAAATAACATTTCTGGCATCTAAAGAATAATATTATCTGTTTCATTTACACACAACGGAACTTCCTGGTTTTACCTTAAACGTTTGGAAACTATTAAATAAGAATGCCATCCTTCTTCATGAAGATTTATTGTTGTTGAGTGACTTTAGTCGTGTCTGACTCTTTGTGACCCCATGGACTGTAACCTGCTAGGCTCCTCTGTCCATGGGACTTCCCAGGCAAAAATACTGGATTGGGTTGCCATTTCCTTCTCCAGGGGATCTTCCCAACCCAGGGATCGAACTTGCAACTCCTGTGTCTCCTGCACTGGCAGGTGAATTCTTTTACTGCTGAGCCACCAGGGAAGCACTCTTCATGAAGATACTTTGGGCTGTTTTCTTTCTTTACCTTGAGAATCTCAAAACTAGTTTTCTGGCTGCTATATAACTTTATCAGGCAATACTTGATATATATGTGCTTATATAATTCAATGAATGTATATTTCAATGAAATTTCAAAGAATTCCTTTTTAAGTAATTAAGTTCCCTGTTTGATATATTTGGAGAAGGAAACAGCAACCCACTGCAGTACTCTTACCTGGAGAATCCCACAGACGGAGGAGCCTGTTAGACTACAGTCCATGGGGTTGCAAAGAGTCGGACACAACTGAACACAGTAATAATCAGGAGAAATGCAAAGCATTGTTTTTTACTCAAGCAATAACATGGTTAACTTAATAACATGGTTTCCATTCTTACCCCAAACAAGAAAAATAGTTATCAGTGATTAATTTGTTCATACACATTTATATACATTTTACAGTTTTAATCAAATTTAAGACTACTGGAAATTTTAATACCAAGTGCATATAATTTGAACATACTAAATCTTTGAAACAAATTTTCTATATGTAATAAAAAAATAAATGACTGGAGTCTAAGCCTTATATTTTTAGGCACACTTTATCATATGAAATTTTGGTCTCAGTTTTAGTTCTTTAAATCTTGGTCTCAATTTTAGGGATATTTATTTAATTGTTTAAAATGTACCAAACTATTTTTCTTAAAGCCTTACTGTGTAATAGAGTTTCCCATGCTTTGTAACTGTATGAATGCACATTTTAAGAAATAAGTTAAAAATGATTGGAAAGAATACATATTCTCCAAAATTAGTCTATAAGAATAAAAAAAATCCCCTCCCATTTTCAGGAAGTCAGTAGTCCACAAGTCCCAAACATATTTTCATTTGTACTGAAAGTCATTTTTTGTTTATTTTGGAAATTACAAATATACAGTATGGAAAATGGTTTAATTGACTAGATGTAACAAATAGCTTCTATTTTACCTCATAAAATACAATATTGTAAAGTAAAATAAATAATTAATTTTTAAAAAAGCATAAAATAGATCATTGTTTCCCACAGCAGAACAGATCACCAATCAGTTCACAAAAACTGGATTTCTAAAATTAGCTACTTTTGTTCACACTGTCTTAAATTATGTTAAAGGTTTATAGAGTGTCAAGTCTCAAAATGTACTAACTAGGTTTTTATTACTGATAACTATACTTCCCTTAATAACATGAATTGCTAAGAGTTTGAAAGGTACCAGTTTTTCTGATTATTAATACAATTAATACCATTTATTAATTATTAATTATACCAATTATTAATTGGTAATTAATTATTACCAATTATTAATACCATTCCGTTCCGTCGCTCAGTCGTGTCCGACTCTATGCGACCCCATGGACTGTAGCCTACCAGGCTTCTCCGTCCATGGGATTCTCCAGGCAAGAATACTGGAGTGGGTTACTGTTTCCTTCGCCAAGGGATCTTCCCGACCCAGGGATTGAACCCGGGTCTCCCGCATTGGAGGCAGACGCTTTAACCTCTGAGCCACCAGGGAAGTCCATTTAATACCATTAGAACCTGTATATTGAATATTCACTGAAGCATGTATAATTTCCAAAGCTGCTAACTTTTTTGTATAACAATATTTCTTGTCAGTTTCAGTAATATTGCAAACAAATAGGTTATACTTTGACAAAATTGCTAACTAAACACCATGGTATATGTTAACAAGACTCACATGCATAGTACAAGGTTGCTAACAATAAGAATATTGTTCACCACTGATTGCTATGTTCATGAAATGGAATGTGAAAGAGCAAAAAAGTGACTCATGATTCTCTTTGTCAAAGTAATTTTATGTAGCCTCTTGGAAAGAAAGGACTAGAAGAGAATAATTTTGGTATATTAAAATGGAAAGCAATGCTGAATTTAACTACACTTAAAATACATTGGTAGGATTTCTGACTTCCTCCTCCACAGGAATTAACAATATATTTCTCACAGATTCCTATTATCTAGATGTCCAACCATATGAATAAGTGAACGACTCATATCGTTGAAATATTTCATAGGGTTTTATGTTGATTATTTCAGGGGAAAAATCCCACTTTATCTTCCAGCAGAAAAACTGTTTGGCAATTATGATTAAAATATAGGAAAACAGGAGTTTAAATGTGGTTTAAGATTTGATCCACTATTAGAGTATTGGATCACTTTTGCAACTTTTTAATAAAAATGTGTATTATGAAATTTTTTTAAGTTTGGCATCTATTTGTTGCTTATTTTGTAAATAATTTTAAGACATCCTGGAGAGGCTTAAATCGCTTGATGATAAATCATAAAAAAGACATTTATGGGTATTTGCAAGAACGACTGGCATAAACCAGAAAACACAGTGCTCAAAAACCACTGAGTCACAGTTCGATGATGTATAAGGTGAGATGTGCCCAGGGCTGGTTTCATGGGCTGCAATCAGTGCAGACCCTCAGAAGCCCAGTGCTCAGAAGGACCCCATGTTGGGGTATAACACTGAGAGGGCACTGCAGCGAAATTCTCACATTTTACTTGTGAATTTGTATTTTGTAAATGACGTCCAATGGGACCCTGGAGTATATACTAGGGACTTAGGCAAGGACTTCCTTGCCTCCCTAGACATGTTCTGTTACCAGCTTCCTGGTGCCCTGGACCCTGCCTGGCCTCCCTCTCCCCATCCCCACCCATTAATTACCATGGCTGCTTTCTACCCAGAGCAGCAGTAAGGCTGCATTAGCAGGACAGCTGATGGAGAAGGCCCACTTTCTGCCATGTCACCCTCCAGTGGTGAGTCTGGGAGTAGGTGTGGGGAGGGCTGGGATCCAGTAAGCAGTTTGCTCTGCAATCTTGAGGCAGGCAAAAAGTCATGTCTGCCTTGGGCTGGCCACACCACAGCATTTTCACCAGATGGGGCTTCTTTGCCTATACCAATTCAGGTAAACAACACTGTCCCAGCATGGGGACTTCAATCCCTTGGGGGCCACCCTCTCATCAACCATGGGTTACAGAAGTAAACTCATGTGAGGACAGATTGACTTCATCGCCAGCTAAGACCCCACATTTTCATTTTGCACTGAGCATACAAATTATAGAGCTGGCCCTGATTGTGCCTCTTATAAAATAAACCCCCAAACCTTTATAAATATCATAGCATGTCCCATTCACAGATAAGACAACTGTTTTTAAGTGTTTGTTTTTAGGAGACTATTATCCTATTTCTCCCTATGTTATCAAGAGCATAGTATAGTAAATTAGGCGGTTTTTGTTTAGGGGTCCTTTCCTTGGTTTTAAATTCATCCTTTAGAGAATAAGATAAAATCAAAAGGAAATCACATTTTGAAAAAGCTTGAAAAAAAAAACTGTACTGGTATGGGCAAACTCTCATATAAAATAAGTAGTCTCAGCTTTGATTTTCCCCTTCTACAAGGGTATTGGATTAGAACATACCCATGGGTTCTCTTAAATGTAACATAGTTTTACAAAGTCAAAGCTAAATCAAAGCTAGCACATTAGTAGATGATACTTCTAACCTCACCTTAATTAATTACTTTCAGGGGTTCTTGACTGTGCTACAGAAGAACTAAAATATAAAACATAACAGCTCTTTTGCAAGCATCTCAAAACCTCAAGTAGCCATGTTAAGAGTTAAGTTCAAGTCATAGTTACTCAAAGGCACCAGTGACCACCTCCTCATTCCATTGCTAAATAAATTTATATTTCCCTAACTAAGGATGAGAATTCCTTTCTTCCAAACTTTGGGTGTCCAAAATCCTAGCAGTCTGCTCCTGGCCCCTGACATGCAAAAGAGAGTCTGACAGACAAGGGTATCTGAAGTGAAGTAAAAGGAAGTGAAGAGGTCTGATAATGGTGTCTCTCTAGCATTGCTGGATTGGAGTTCAGGCCAGGAATCTCTGCGGTGTTTCTGTGCACATGCCTGGCCATTACAGAGATGTCTCTTGTGGTTCTGAGTCAACCTATGCGATCAACTATGGATTAGATTTAATGATCCCAAAGAGAAGGGATCAATTTGGGGGGTTATCCAAGAGATTTAGTACAAAATTTCCCACACCTCCAACGGCTCTCCTACAAATCCTCTAAACACAAAAAAACCATAAACTCAGAACAGACGCATGGTTCTATTTGCATCCAGAATTTCAGCTTAGATTTCAAGCCAGATCAGTCTCTGATCATGGAGAGAACAAGATGAAATTTACCTTGGTGGGATCACCATACTAAACAACTGCTGTAACACTTGATTTGCATTTCCCAAAATTACATAATTCTCACAGGTCATCATCTAGCTAGAAATATACCACAGTGCCCAATTCTTGTGATTAAACCCTGTATTGGGAAAGATGAAAATCTCAGAGACAGACATAAGTTTTATGCACACATTAAGAAAGGTTGTCATGGTAACTTTGCTTGAAGATATATATTTTTAAATCTAAGTAAGTTTAACATTCAAAACACATTTGCATCTCCCTCAAAGGCTCTGCATCAAGAATATTAAAAAAATTTTTTCCCAATTCCTTCTGAATCTACACCTCCTTGAAAGCTTAACAAAATCCCTATGAATATAATAGCAGCACTGACTTAAGCACCTGTCTTCAGAAAGCTATGAGAAAATCCAAAATGAAAGCCCAATAATATTACTCTTCTACTCCCAGAGGCTCTAGGCTTCTCCCTCCAAAATTTGAACTGTGAGCAGGTTGCCATATAATCTCTACAACATCATTTTAAGCTTTAAAAATTAATTATCTATTAGCTGATGACCTTACAATACAAACAAATCATAAAAGATAAACTACTTAGTGCTGCAGTATAACTGAACAATTCATAGAAATTTGGACAAAAATATCTCTTTAACCTAGTCAAACCAATTCCTAGCTTTGTTTCTTCTCACTCTAAATGATCTCCAGTATTCCTATTCATCATCAATGTTGACAGTTTTCCTTGGTAAGATATGTAGTTTCTCTTGCTCATAAACTAAAAATAACAAAAACAATGGCTTGACTCCCAACAGTTCCCCATGCTTCTTCCTTCCTTGTACCTATAACGGAAGCCTTCTGTTCTTTGTCATGTAATCAGCTTTCTTCTTTCCCTTTCAGCCACTAACCTGAAGGGTCTTTGAGTTGCTTCCAAACCAAGGACCTAGAGAGCTCAAGTGCTAGAAAGTTAAGCTTTGGCCCATGAGACTTTGGGGTTCTTCCTCCTGGGGTGAAGCACAGAAGACAGAGCACACAGTAAGTTGCATGTCTGTTTGGCTCACTGCTATATCCCCAGCATCTGGCATAAGATTTGGCTTACAGGAAGGGACCAATAAAAAATGTTGCCTGACTAAATGGTTCACATTTTTTTAGACAGAAATGGAAGTCACGAGGAGAGAGTCAGTAGAGTACGAAGGTTCTAACAAGGAAAAATAGTAGCGGTAAGGGAGTGAGAGAATATGGAATTCAGGTGAATTGGAAAAACTAGGTTAATCCTAGCCTGGAGAATTTCTGGACCATGCACAGATTGAAGAACTAGCAAAGACAGATGTTTCTACTTGTCTATGTAGATCACTTTGGACAAAAAGGGTTCTTTTCTGTGAATACTACATCTCCATGAAACACAAGTTTTTCAGGATAATAGGTGTTATCTGTAAAGGAGTACCTTCATCAAATACATTTCGAACATTTAGTGTCGTATCAAGTTAAGATAGGTTTCCTTACATTAGAACTTCTCAGCTCTTCCTATAGAATATGCATTACAGGTGTCTGAGAAAGAACATACATACACAATCTGAGAATGAATATGATCAAGGAAACTTTTTCTCAGAGTATCTCATAGGACAGGGCACTGTGAGACACTTTGGGAAATAATGCTCTTGCTAACCTAATAAAGAACTCTGATCCTTACATATTTTCTAGTTTACTGATAATCTGATGATAAGATATAGAGGAACAAAGGTCTGCTTGTTTACCAACTATTCTGGTTGATACTTTGTAGAACTGCTGCTGATTATAAATCTATGTTCACACTTAATACAGACATCACTGAAAGATGTCATACAATATCTTCTTAAATACTTCCAGCAATACATATCACAAAGTACTATTAGCATTATAAGTAGTTTGGTTTTCTTGATCAACTATTAAGTAACTTTAATAATTTCCAACCCAGGGATCGAACCCGGGTCTACCACATTGGAGGCAGACGGTTTAACCTCTGAGCCACCAGGGAAACCCATATATGCATAGAAAACCTCAATAAAGATTTCATTCATTGATACAAAAGTATTTACTGATTGCCATTTGGAGACAGGCACCTTACAACTTTATCCATGATAGTTACCATGGTGGAGTAACAGTTTCATTTTTACCATTAAGTGTTAAAAATTAAAACGAGAATTTGCAAGTATTTTAGACATACATAAAACCAAGTTTTTTTAAAAAACTACCAGACAGGATTATTTGTGATTTATTTACTCCTGGCACGTTTTCCATGCTATAATAAGATCTGCTTCCAATCTGAAGAAAGACAGCCACCAAACCATAAACTGCCTGAATGGGAAGCACACTGGAAGAAGGAATGTCATTTCCTGCCTTTTTGTTTATTGTCTGGATATTTTATAAAATCACTTCAAGCTCAAATGTTACAATTATCCATAAAATTGTATAAATCAAACATAAAATTAATTTCTACTTTCAAAGTCTACCCCCCTCAAACAAGACCTTACAAAAATGAAGTAACAAAAGAAAATGTTTGAAATCTATTAAGCAAAAAAGTAGACCATGTTGTTCTGACCGCAATGGGTAAAAATATATGTATGTGGGAACAGGGAAAAAACTTCAACAGCTGTACAAATGGCAATTGAGTTGGCAGTATTAGTTTTGAGAGTTCTTTTAATACCTATATTACTCTTTTATAACCTGTACATCATTTGAAACTACTGCTTCTCTCTTAAGAACAAAACCCCACTACACCCCACCGAAGATATTAAGAAAATCTGAACTTTAGATCTTTCAGTGTTTCTTAGCTAGTATTTGCTATCTTCATTTACAGTTCTGTTTCTTCTTACAAGAATGAAGAACTATTTTTGTTTTAATTGGAGGACAATTGCTTTACAATATTGTGTTGGCCTCTGCCATACATCATCAAGTATCAGCCCCCTCCCTACGGCCCCTCCCTCCTGAACACACCTCCCATCTCTCGCCCAATCCCACCCCTCCGGGTTGTCACACAACACTTTGTTGAGCTCCCTCTGTCACACAGGAAATTCCCACTTGCTGTCTGTTTTACATATGGGAATGGATGTGTTTCCCTGCTATTCTCTCAGTTCATCCCACCCACTCCATCCCCCACTGTGTGCATGTCTGTTCTCTACATCAGCGTCTCCACTGCTGCCCCGCACATAAGTTCATCAGCAACATCTTTCTAGATTCCATAGGCACGCATTAATATACAATATTTTTATATTTTTCTCTTTTCTCTTTTCTCTTTCTGAGTTACTTCACTCTGTACAATAGGCTCTAGGTTCACGCACCTCAAGTTAGTCCCACCAGCACCTACAGTCATGTTCTAAGGACTAAGTGAGATGAGTATATAAAGAATTTGGTTGGTAACAAAGGCTTCTTCCAGTCCCGTGTTCTACTTTCAGCAAGTTTCGGTCTCACTCCTTTTTATCAGTGTAGGTCACTTACCACACTCAAAGCAACACTGTATGGAGCCCTTCTGGCAGTGCAGGTTTTTTGGCTTCTGCAGTAACAGTAACAGCTTTGTTGTCAAGTCTCCCTCGCCCTCCTCCTCCCCTTCTACCTTCATCATCGGTCTTAGGAACTTAGGAAACAGGCACAGGGCTGGCAAAGAAGAAAAACAAGGTCACTAGCATCAATTTGTTGACATTATCAAAATCCACCCTTGAAGTAGTGTCCATTTCTCTCGTAGCTGTCTTCTCGCAGCTCCCAAACGACTCCTTGATTCTACTGGCCACTTTTATACTCTCAGTAGAATTATGCTTTTTTAAGCAATTTTCAATCTGTCAACATAACCACATGTGGAAAAAAAAGTACATTTTATAACAGGCGACAGTACTTTTTATGGATCTGAAGAAAAAAAATCAAGATGTCTTCAGAGAAGAATGTTAATATTTCCCTCAGAGTCCAAAAAAGACAACAAAGATTCTTAAAATGTCCTCTTAAAAGGTAAAATGCCACCCCAATTTCAACTTAATTATATCAAAATTTTTTCTTAGGCTAGTGGAGTTATTTCATTTTTTAAGTGCTCACTGCAGTACCTACATTACGTTTTGACTTTAGCAGCTTGAGTTTATTAATATATAACTGTTTTGAGAGGAGCCAAGAGGAGCTACCCCACACCCCAGGTCAGGGGCGGCGGGGAGAGGAGCTACCGCACATCCAAGTAGCGGCGGCTGAGCAGGCGCAGGAAGGCCGAGAGGAGCTACTCCACATTCAGGGTCAGGAGGGGCTGCTGTGAGGAAATACCCCTTGTCCAAGATAAGGAGCAGTGCCTGCGCTTTGCTGGAGCAGCTGTGAAGAGATACCCCACGATCAAGATAAGAGAAACCCAAATAAGATGGTAGGTATTGCAAGAGGGCATCAGAGGGCAGACACACTGAAATCATAATCACAGAAAACTAGTCAATCTGATCACACGACCACAGCCTTGTTTTACTCAATGAAACTGAGCCATGCCATGTGGGGACACCCAAGATGGGCGGGTCATGGTGGAGAGGTCTGACAGAATGTAGTCCACTGGAGAAGGGAATGGCAAACCACTTCAGTATTCTTGCTTTGAGAACCCCATGAACAGTATCAAAAGGCAAAATGACAGGATACTGTATGAGGAACTCCCCAGATCAGTAGGTGCCCAATATGCTACTGGAGGTCAGTGGAGAAATAACTCCAGAAAAAATGAAGGGATGGAGCCAAAGGAAAAACAATATCCAGTTGTGGATGTGACTAGTGATAGAAGCAAGGTCCAATGCTATAAAGAGCAATATTGCATAGGAACCTGGAATTTTAGGTCCATGAATCAAGGCAAATTGGAAGTGGTCAAACAGGAGATGGCAAGAGTGTATGTCGACATTTTAGGAATCAGTGAACTAAAATGGACTGGAAAGGGTGAATTTAACTCAGATGACCATTATGTCTAGTACTGTGGGCAGGAATCCCTTAGAAGAAATGGAGTAGCCATCATGGTCAACAAAAGACTCCGAAATGCAGTACTTGGATGCAATCTCAAAAACAACAGAATGATCAAGGCAAGCCATTCAATATTACAGTAATCCAAGCCTATGCCCCAACCTGTAACGCTGAAGAAGCTGAACGGTTCTATGAAGACTTACAAGACCTCTTAGAACTAACATCCAAAAAAGATGTCCTTTTTATTATAGGGGACTGGAATGAAAAAGTAGGAAGTCAAGAAACACCGGGAGTAACAGGCAAATTTGGCCTTGGAGTATGGAATGAAGCAGGGCAAAGGCTAATAAGAGTTTTGCCAAGAGAACACACTGGTCATAGCAAACACCCTCTTCCAACAACACAAGAGAAGACTCTACACATGGACATCACTAGATGGTCAACACCGAAATCAGATTGATTATATTCTTTGCAGCCAAAAATGGAGACGCTCTATACAGTTAGCAAAAACAAGACCGGGAGCTGACTGTGGCTCAGATCATGAACTCTCCTTATTGCCAAATTAGACTTAAATTGAAGAAAGTAGGGAAAACCACTAGACCATTCAGGTATGACCTAAATAAAATCCCTTATGATTATACAGTGGAAGTGAGAAATAGATTTAAAGGACTAGATCTGATAGACAGAGTGCCTGATGAACTATGGATGGAGGTTCGTGACATTGTACAGGAGACAGGGACCAAGACCATCCCTATGGAAAAGAAATGCAAAAAAGCAAAATGGCTGTCTGGGAGGCCTTACAAATAGCCGTGAAAAGAAGAGAAGCAAAAAGCAAAGGAGAAAAGGAAAGATATAAGCATCTGAATGCAGAGTTCCAAAGAATAGCAAGGAGAGATAAGAAAGCCTTCCTCAGCTATCAATGCAAAGAAACAGAGGAAAACAACAGAATAGGAAAAACAAGAGATCTCTTCAAGAAAATTAGAGATATCAAGGGAATATTTCATGCAAAGATGGGCTCGATAAAGGACAGAAATGGTATGGACCTAACAGAAGCATAAGATATTAAGAAGACGTGGCAAGAATACACAGAAGAACTGTACAAAAAAGATCATCATGACCCAGATAATCACAATGGTGTGATCACTCACCTAGAGCCAGACATCTTGGAATGTGAAGTCAAGTGGGCCTTAGAAAGCATCACTACGAACAAAGCTAGTGGAGGTGATGGAATTCCAGTTGAGCTATTTCAAATCCTGAAAGTTGATGCTGTGAAAGTGCTGCACTCAATATGCCAGCAAATTTGGAAAATTCAGCAGTGGCCACAGGACTGGAAAAGGTCAGTCTTCATTCCAATCCCAAAGAAAGGCAATGCCAAAGAATGCTCAAACTACCGCACAGTTGCACTCATCTCACACTCTAGTAAAGTCATGCTCAAAATTCTCCAAGCCAGGCTTGAGCAATACGTGAACCATGAACTTCCAGATGTTCAAGCTGGTTTTAGAAAAGGGAGAGGAACCAGAGATCAAACTGCCAACATCCGCTGGATCATGGAAAAAGCAAGAGAGTTCCAGAAAAACATCTATTTCTGCTTCATTGACTATGCCAAAGCCTTTGACTGTGTGGATCACAATAAACTGTGGAAAATTCTGAAAGAGATGGGAATCCCAGACCACCTGACCTGCCTCTTGAGAAACCTGTATGCTGGTCAGGAAGCAACAGTCATAACTGGACATGGAACAACAGACTGGTTCCAAATAGGAAAAGGAGTACGTCAAGGCTGTATATTGTCACCTTGCTTATTTAACTTATATGCAGAGTACATCATGAGGAACGCTGGACTGGAATAAGCACAAGGTGGAATCAAGATTGCTGGGAGAAATATCAATAACCTCAGATATGCAGATGACACCACCCTTATGGCAGAAAGTGAAGAGGAACTCAAAAGCCTCTTGATGGAAGTGAAAGAGGAGAGTGAAAAAGTTGGCTTGAATCTCAACATTCAGAAAACAAAGATCATGGCATCTGGTCCCATCACTTCATGGGAAATAGATAGGGAAACAGTGAAAACAGTGCTGACTTTATTTTTTTGGACTCCAAAATCACTGCAGATGCTGCCTGCAGCCATGAAATCAAAAGACGCTTACTCCTTGGAAGGACAGTTATGACAAACCTAGATAGCATATTCAAAAGCAGAGACATTACTTTGCCAACCAAGGTCCGTCTAGTCAAGGCTATGGTTTTTCCTGTGGTCATGTATGGATGTGAGAGTTGGACTGTGAAGAAAGATGATTGCCAAAGAATTGATGCTTTTGAACTGTGGTGTTGGAGAAGACTCTTGAGAGTCCCTTGGACTGCAAGGAGATCCAACCAGTCCATCCTAAAGGAGATCAGTCCTGGGTGTTCTTTGGAAGGACTGATGCTAAAGCTGAAACTGCAGTACTTTGCCCACCTCATGCGACGAGTTGACTCACTGGAAAAGATTGATGCTTGAAGGGACTGGGGGCAGGAGGAGAAGGGGACAACAGAGAATGAGATGGCTGGATGGCATCACCGATTCGATGGACATGAGTTTGAGTGAATTCCGGGAGTTGGTGACGGACATGGAGGACTGGCGTGCTGTGATTCATGGGGTCGCAAAGAGTCGGACATGACTGAGCGACTGAAATGAAATGTTTTGATAGAATGGATGGAGAAGTAAGGCCATTTGTAAAGCTGAATAGAATAACAATATCTGAGAAGAGAAAGAGGGGAAGAAAAAATTGGCAAGTCTGTATTTACTTCTGAGTGAGAACAGTAATGTTTCAGTTGTAGAAAACGCTATTGGTTAATAACACATTAAATGAGAGAACTTTATGTATACCTGTGAAAAGTATATGTGAATAAAAGAGTAGAAAGATTAACCTCAGAAGCAGAACATTGGTTAAGTTCAAATAGTGGGGATGGAGTTTAGTATTTTTGTGCTTCTATATTTCCCAGAATTTTCTACAATAACCCATATAATTTTTCTAATAAAAATATAACATTTTAATCTTTAAAATACAAACCATTTGAATACGAAGGAAACAAATGAAATTTTGATATTGATCTATAAAGAAGATATAATCTATTTATATATATAAATAAAACTGCACATTTGTGGGCCGGACAACATGTGTTTTTCTTTTTTCCCAAACACGTGCACAGAACTAATTCTGTTTCGTATTAGCACAAAGTATGGAAGAGCCCTTTCATGCCGTAAGAAATGTGTTGTGTTGATGTTTTTAAAAATAAACTTCTGAACTATCAAAAAGAATGCAGATCAAAATCAGTGAAGAGATAGATTTTAAAAAGCTAAAAAGCTATAAAACTTGAGAGTCCAGCCAGAGGCATGCTACAAGCATCAGTGATGATACCAAGGCTACTAAAATTTAGGTCGCTTGACAAAGGGCCAAGAACAACAGTGAATGGATAACTTATTTTACACATGATAAAGAGTATTTTTAAAAAATCTTACCGAAGAGGACTTATTTTTAATGTTGCACATTAGTTATGTTACTCTGGATAAAATATGCTTATGTACCTGATTCTTCTATCCTCTATTTTCCTCACATCCAAACATTACTAAACACTCTTTCTTTTCATTTATTGGCAATAAGGCAACACCCTGACTCTGGCTCAGCTACCCTGGTGTTGCTGATTCTCGTCTCACTTAGAATTCCACTTACCTGATTTTAATGACACTTGGCTTACACATCATCTGCCTCCTCTAACCTTCCACTGCCATTTTCAAAGCCAAATAAAGTACTTAGATAATAAGGGAAGATTCTGTTTACACTATGTCATAGAAAATGAAGGTGAGACGAAATAAATTTAAAACACGCCTTCACTGAAACAACATGATGCTAGGATCTAGGACATATCACTTAAAGTTTCCAAATTTAAATTATTCCATAAATATTTTTGACAGAAATAAAGGTTGCATCTAGTTATTACTTAGTTTCTATGTTTAACAACTCATTATTAGGTCTGAAATTTAGCTATATAACCATAAACACAGTATAAAATGACTCTTTAACCAGAGTACATTCTTGAAACTTAAAATTACAAGAGAAATTCAGCAGTGTCAATAGTAAGTCCATTTGCAAACATTTATCATTATTCTTCCTTTCCTCTCTATTGGAACTTGGCATATTTCCTTCACAGTTATCTTTTTAAAAACGTATTTAAAAGAAATTCTTCAAGAACAATATAACCAGGAAATAAAAGCAAAACTAAAATACAATGCTGTCAATAAAAAAGTATTAAATATAAAACTTATCAGTACTAAAATGTAAATCTGGAACGATACTTCAAATACTTTTGAGAAAGCTCCAAAAAAGAAGTATTTCTTACTAATTCTTACTAATGAGATTGATCTTTTTCTAAAAGCTTATTAGCTGTTTCCCAGTAAAAGCTGTTTTATCCATTTATCTACTGCATGTTTTCTTGCCAACTTGTATGAGCTTTTTATATGTAATATGGGTTATTATCCCTTTCTGTCATATATACTGCAAATATTTTCACCCATATTTGTTTTCTTTTTTAAAAATTTGGTTTGGTTTTTAGTTAATGTTCTCCCATTTCTTTTTTTATTGGAGGCTAATTATTTTACAATATTATATTGGTTGGTTTTGCCATACATTGACATGAATCTGCTCCGGGTGTACATGAGTTCCCCTTCCTGAACCCTCCTCTCACCTCCCTCCTCCCCTTATCCTCCCTCTGGGTCATCCCCGCATACCAGCCCCGAGCATCCTGTAACATGCATCGACCCTGAACTGGTGATTCGTTTCACATATGATAATATACATGTTTCAATGCCATTCTCCCAAATCATCCCACCCTCACCCTCTCCCACAGAGTCCCAAAGACTGTTCTATACATCTGTGTCTCCCATTTCTTAATCATAAGTTCATTATGGTTAGGATATAACATAATAAACAAATTTAGGAATTGCTTTTTCCACAAATGAGAACTAGTGGAATAATATAATGCTACTAAGATTTTCAGCAAAAATGGACAGACAAGCCTCAGTCTTGGTTTGCTACTTAGGAGGGACATTTCAAAACACATTCAAAAACAACTAATTTTCCAAATGATTCAGAACTGTTCAAAATGATGAGCAATATGTCATGAAATGAACACTGTTGTCTGGGAATGCACAACAACAGCAAATACAAGGTACATTATTCACTGAATTATTCAAACCTAATAACAATAATCTGCAAGGAGATCCAACAAGTCCATTCTAAAGGAGATCAGTCCTGGGTGTTCATTGGAAGGACTGATGCTAAAGCTGAAACTCCAATACTTTGGCCACCTCATGCGACGAGTTGACTCACTGGAAAAGACTCTGATGCTGGGAGGGATTGGGGGCAGGAGGAGAAGGGTACGACAGAGAATGAGATGGCTGGATGGCATCACCAACTCGATGGACACGAGTTTGAGTGAACTCTGGGAGTTGGTGATAGACAGGGAGGCCGCGTGCTGTGATTCATGAGGTCACAAAGAGTCGGACACGACTGAGTGACTGAACTGAACTGAATAACAATAATTAAACATAAAATAATTTATACTTGGAAAATAAAAACATTAATCCAATAAATAAAATTATGAAAAGTCCTTTTTCCCCCCTTTAAGGTGATTTACCGTAACTATGAAAAGGAGTTAATATTATTTTTCTTTTTTATGAATATTTGGAAAATATTACTGTGCAAAATAATTTATCTTCAAGAATATTAATTTTAGAAATCAAACCAAGGCTAAGATAATGAAAATAATGGCACAGAAAGTGTAAGACAAAAGTTAAAAGCAGAAGGCCACCCATTAAAATGATCACTATACTGATTCAATGAATATAAGTGTGCACCAAGTGCAATATATGGTGCATCAAGAAATTCCGGTACACAAAAATGCAAATTCACGTGATGAAGTATTAATAGGTGTTTATTTTATACAATGATGCTTGGTTTCTAAAAGGATTCAATACAGATTTTCTAAATGATCGTTTTCTTCAACAAAGTTAAATGCATACAATTTTAATATCTCTTTGAGACAGTGATCCAAGCTTCCTCTTTGGATGAAGTCACCAGTTCATACTTAGTTTCAATAACTTGTCCCTTCACAGAAAGGAGGTGCAGTCTCCTCAGCAGAACACTCAAAAGCACTGTGGCCACCATATAGGCAAACCTAGTCAGGAAGAGAATGACATGGTTACCAAAGATTAACGATTATTTATACAATTTAACTTTTAAACTTAATTTATACAATTTATACAGATTGTTCATTCTCATCAACAGTCATCTCAATCTTATCAAAATTTTAAGTACAAAGCCTGACATCTTTCCTTTCATTTTATCATCTCACCTCAACTCTGGGCATTCCCGTGTGCCTGAAAATCCAAGCAAGGAGAAAGTTTTCATTACAGATTCATCATCAAAACGCTCTGGATCAAACCTAAAAGAAGAATTGGGGCCAGTCAAACAGAGCTCCACTGGCATGGCATGTATTTACATTATAAGAACACAGGTATGTAATAAAGTTTATTTGTGGATCACAATAAACTGTGGAACATTCTGAAAGAGATGGGAATCCCAGACCACCTGACCTGCCTCTTGAGAAACCTGTATGCAGGTCAGGAAGCAACAGTTAGAACCGGTCATGGAACAACAGACTGGTTCCAAATAGGAAAAGGAGTGCGTCAAGGTTGTATATTGTCACCTTGCTTATTTAACTTATATGCAGAGTGCATCATGAGGAACGCTGGGCTGGAAGAAGCACAAGCTGGAATCAAGATTGCTGGGAGAAATATCAATAACCTCAGATATGCAGATGACACTACCCTTATGGCAGAAAGTGAAGAGGAACTCAAAAGCCTCTTGATGAAAGTGAAAGAGGAGAGTGAAAAGGTTGGCTTGAAGCTCAACATTCAGAAAACAAAGATCATGGCATCTGGTCCCATCACTTCATGGGAAATAGATGGAAAAACAGTGGAAACAGTGTCAGACTTTGTTTTTTTGGGCTCCAAAATCACTGCAGATGCTGATTGCAGCCATGAAATTAAAAGACGCTTGCTCCTTGGAAGGAAAGTTATGACCAACCTTGATAGTATATTAAAAAGCAGAGACATTACTTTGCCAACCAAGGTCCGTCTAGTCAAGGCAATGGTTTTTCCCGTGGTCATGTATGGATGTGAGAGTTGGACTGTGAAGAAAGCTGATCGCCGAAGAATCGATGCTTTTGAACTGTGGTGTTGGAGAAGACTCTTGAGAGTCCCTTATACTGCAAGGAGATCCAACCAGTCCATTCTAAAGGAGATCAATCCTGGATGTTCATTGGAGGGACTGATGCTAAAGCTGAAACTCCAATACTTTGGCCACCTCATGAGACGAGTTGACTCACTGGAAAAGACTCTGATGCTGGGAAAGGTTGGGGGCGGGAGGAGAAGGGGATGACGGAGAATGAGATGGCTGGATGGCATCACCGACTCTGTGGACATGAGTTTGAGTGTACTCCGGGAGTTGGTGATGGACAGGGAGGCCTGGCGTGCTGTGATTCATGGGGTCGCGGAGAGTCGGACACGACTGAGCGACTGAACTGAACTGAACTGATTATATTTTTGCTGACATATTGTTGAGCTATTATTGTTATTTTTTAAAATTTATTTATTTTAATTGGAGGCTAATTACTTTACATTATTGTATTGGTTTTGCCATACATTGACATGAATCTGCCCCGGGTGGACATGTATTCCCCATCTTGAACCCCCATCCCACCTCCCTCCCCATCCCATCCCTCTGTTTCATCCCAGTACACCAGCCCCGAGCATCCTGTATCATGCATCGAACCTGGACTGGTGATTCGTTTCATATATTGTAATAAAGTTTAAAAACTACTAAAGATAGAAACTGCTGTCACATTATATTTCATTTTGACCTTTTATGTTCTAAAACTACTGAACATATGTCTCTTTTTGCTTACTTTATTATTTCTAAACAATAGGCACAAAATACATTTCTCTAGAACCATAAAGGAATACAAGCATAACAGGCACTTATATCACTTATGAGATTTAAGGATAAATCACACAAAATCACATAGTGAGTATTTACATTGAGTATTCAAAATATGTTACATGAGACCATCAAAACAATATGCAAAGCATTTTATATTGCCTTTTCAATTAAATTTCATTTCTTAAAATTGAAGTCACCAGACTTAAAATTATACACATCAAAATCATATTACATGAGACCCAGACTTATTAATAAGTGAAGGAAATGTTGGTAAATCATTTGCCTGCAATGCTAGAGACCCAGGTTCAATTCCTGGGTGTGGAAGATCCTGTGGTGAAGGAAACGGCAACTCACTCCAGTATTCTTGCCTGGAGAATTCCACGGACAGAGGAGCCTGGCAGGCTACAGTCCACAAGATCGCAACAGTTGGACACGACTTAAGTGACTAAACTATCATCACCAAGGATTTTTTACTGTACAGAAAAAAAGTTTTACTCTGTAAAGAATCATGGGGAAATGGATATATTAAAACAAAATAATCAACCCACCAAGGAGCATAAAAATTCGCCTCAAAAACAAATGTTTTTAAAAGATCTAAACTCTACTATGAGGAAAAAAAAAAGAATTCTGCTTTCCTAGTCTTTTTAAAGAGTGTAAATTATCTTTTACTTTTAGGATATACTCTATTTACATTAGAATCTATAGAAAAATTATATCAAATATAATCAACTTTTTCCTTTTGTAAACTAACTTGAAAATTGGGACCCTAAGTGTTTACTTGAAGATATCTATGTTTCCAGGTTAAAAGAGAATGAAACTAGATTTTTCTAACTTAAAAAAATTTTTTAATTTTATATTGGAATATAGTTGGTTTACAATGTTGCATTTATTTCAAGTGAACAGCAAAATGATTCAGTTATACATACACACAGATCTATTCTTTTTTCCGGTTTCTTTCCCATATAGGTTATTACAGAATATTGAGTAGAGTCCCCCATGCTATATAGATGGTCCTTGTTGATTATCTATTTTATATATAGTAGTGTGTATATGTTAATTCAAATCTCCTAATTTACCCCTCACTCCCACTTTTCCCCTTTGGTAACTGAAAGTTTTGTAAGTCCCTGAGTCTGTCTCTGTTTTGTAAATAAGTTCATCTGCATCACTCTTTTAGAGTCCACATATAAGTGATATTATGTGATACTTGTCTTTCTGTATCTAACTTACTTCACTTAGTATGATAATCTCTAGGTCCATCCATGTTGCTACTGCTGCTGCTGCTAAGTCACTTCAGTCGTGTCCGAATCTGTGTGACCCCATAGACAGAAGCCCACCAGGCTCCCCCTTCCTTGGGATTCTCCATGTTTCATTCTCTTTTATGGCTGAGTAATATTCCATTGCAGGTTTCCCTGGTGGATCAGTAGTAAAGAACCCACCTGCCAATGCAGGAGACACAAGTTCAATCCCTGGGTCGGGAAGATTCAGAAGAGCCTAGTGGGCTACAGTTCATGGGTTGCAAAAGAGTAAGATGTGACTTCACGACTAAACAACAACATATTTCATTGCATATATGCATCACAGTTTCTTTAACCATTTCTCTATTGAGGAACACAGGTTGATGCCATGACTTGACTATTGTAAATAGTGTTCCAAAGAACATTGGAGTCCATGTATCTTTTTGAATTATGGTCTTCCCCAGATGTATGCCCAGGAGTGGAATTGATGGATCATATGGTAGCTTGATTTTTAGAGTCTTAAGAAACCTCCATATTATTTTCCATAGTGGCTGTAGCAATTTACATTCCCATCAACTGTATAGGAGGGTTCTTTTTTCTCTACACTCTCTCTAGCATTTACTGCTTGTAGATTTTTTAATGATGACCATTCTGACCAGTGTGAGGTGATACCTCACTGTAGTTTTGATCTGCATTTCTCTAATAATTGGTAATGCTGAGCATCTTTCATGTGTTTTAAGCCATATTCACTAACAACTAAAGATGAGAAAGAGAAATTAAGGAAACAATCTCACTTACCATCACATCAAAAAGAATAAAATACCTAGGAATAAACCTACCTAAGGAGGTGAAATAGATGGGGAAACAGTGGAAACAGTGTTTATTTTTTTGGGCTCCAAAATCACTGCAGATGCTGATTGCAGCCATTAAATTAAAAGACGCTTACTCCTTAGAAGGAAAGTTATGACCAACCTAGACAGCATATTAAAAAGCAGAGACATTACTTTGCCAACAAAGGTCCGTCTAGTCAAGGCTATGGTTTTTCCCGTGGTCATGTATGGATGTGAGAGTTGGACTGTGAAGAAAGATGATCGCCGAAGAATTGATGCTTTTGAACTGTGGTGCTGGAGAAGACTCTTGAGAGTCCCTTGGACTGCAAGGAGATCCAACCGGTCCATTCTAAAGGAGATCAATCCTGGGTGTTCATTGGAAGGACTGATGCTAAAACTGAAACTCCAATACTTTGGCCACCTCATGCGATGAGCTGACTCACTGGAAAAGACTCTGATGCTGGGAGTGACTGGGGGCGGAAGGAGACGGGGACGACAGAGAATGAGATGGCTGGATGACATCACCAACTCGATGGACATGAGTTGTAGTGAACTCCGGGAGTTAGTGATGGACAGGGAGGCCTGGCGTGCTGTGATTCATGGGGTCGCAAAGAGTCGGACACGACTGAGCGACTGAACTGAACTGAAGGAGGTGAAAAACCGATACTCCAAAAACTATAAGACACTGATGAAAGAAATCGAAGATGACACAGATGGAATGATATACAATATTCTTGGATTGAAAGAATAAATATCAAAATGACTGTATTATACAAGGTAATCTACAGATTCAACACAATCCCTATCAAATTATCAATGGCATTTCTTGCTGATCTAAAACAAAAAAACTTAAAATTTGTATGGAAACACAAAAGACCCCAAATGACCAAAGCAATATAGAGAAAGAAAAACAGAGCTGGAGGAATCAGGCTCCCTGACTTCAATCTGTACTATAAAGCTACAGTGATCAAAAGAGTATGATTTTGGCCTGAAGACAGAGATCAATGGGAAGCCTAGAAATAAACCCACACACCTATGGTCAACTAATCTACAATAAAGGAGGCAAGACTATACAGTGGAGAACAGACAATAACAATAAGTGGTGTCCAAAAACTGGACAGCTACAGTTAAAAAATGAAATTAGAACCTTCTCTAACACCATACACATAAATAAACTGATGATGGATTAAAAATATAAATGTAAGACCGGATACCATAAAACTCTTACAGGAGAACACAGGCAGACGAACACTCCTTGACATAAACCACAACAATATCATTTTGCATTCACCTCCTAAAGTAATGAAAATAAAAGTAAAATCTAACAAATAGGAGCTGGTTAAACCTAAAAACTTTTTTGCACAGCGAAAAGAAAACCATAAACAAAGTGAAAAGACAACGCACAGAATGGGACGAAATATTAGCAAATGATGTGACTGATAAGGGATTCATCTCCAAAACACACAAACAGCTCATGCAGCTCAAGATCAAAAAAACAAACAACACAATCAAAACATGGGCAGAAGATCCAAAAAGACATTTCTCCAAAAAAGACACACAGACAGCCAACTATTTGTTAAATATCTCACAATTTTAAGGATTAATAAATGAAAATAAATAGGTAACCTAATCTCAAGTACTGAGGTTTTTTTAAAAACTTCTATAACACTTATTTTGTTTATTTTCAGGGTAAGAGGTAATTCCAATTTTATTTTTCATCATTATTTAACTCAATTTACAACACAAGATTATAAAATATGTAGCAAATGACAGTGTTATCCAAATACTAGGTTTTCAGAATTTTGAAAATACACTAAATTATTTAGGTATGCAGTCAAACTCCTTCCAGAGAAGGTCTGGGAGATAGGCATTTTGCTGGCTATGCATTGAAATGTAGGGGCTAACTACAGCCAGTACCTCCATGCCCATTAACATATGCTTCTTTGTTTGCTATGATCCTGTGGGACTTATGAATGGAAGACGTGCCAGTTAACAGAGCAGGGAAATTTGGGGCATATCCCTCCCTCGATGGCAGTCATAAAAGTTGGGACACTCGATGTGTGTGAAAGGGAGATGCTGGCAACTTGGTTTTATGGTTGGAGTGAACTAGAAGAAGGTTGGGGGTATGTCCACTGACTCCCATAGGCTCTGGAGAGGATCACAGCAAGTATTTATAAATGCATGCTCATTAAGAAGTTGGATCTTCAGGCTGCAGCTTGTAAGCAATCAACCCCCTTCCAGGGAAAGACTGGGAGATAGGCTTTTTTGCCTGTTCCCTCTATGCTGAGCCCTGTGGAGACAGCCATGGTGAATGCTTGTGCTCCCAACATGCTCCCATTAAGAACTGCTTCTTGGCTACAGTCCTGTGCGATTCAGGGACGCAAGCTCAGATGGCTTTTGAAGTAGATGTTTTGGAAGCCCATCCCTCAGGTGGGAACATTTAAAACTGGGGCACAAAATGTGTGGTTCAAAGCCTTTAATCTTCAGGGAGAAGCTGAGAATTGGATGTTCTCTCCTGATTGTATGGCACTGTGCTGGGGGTGGAGTTTATGGCAAGAATGTGTCTTAGTCTTTCCTACCTGTTTCAATGCAGGTATTTTCTCATTTACCTAATGTAGAGGAGTCACTCAGCTAGTTTCTGGATTTTTCTCAGAGGGAATTGCTCTACATTCAGAGCATCTGTCGGAGAAGGCAACGGCACCCCACTCCAATACTCTTGCCTGGAAAATCCCATGGACGAAGGAGCCTGGTAGGTTGCAGTCCATGGGGTCGCTAAGAGTCAGACATGACTGAGTGACTTTACTTTCACGCATTGGAGAAGGAAATGGCAACCCACTCCAGTGTTCTTGCCTGGAGAATCCCAGGGGTGGCGGAGCCTGGTGGGCTGCCGTCTATGGGGTTGCACAGAGATGGACACGACTGAAGCAACTTAGCAGCAGCAGCAGCAGAGCATCTGTGTGAGGAAGGAAATTCACAAGTCTGCTATATCACCATCTTGGTCTCAGTCCATACTAAGGATTTTAATGTTTGCCTTAGTTCTTTTTAGTTGAGAATTCTATTTCAGTATTTTTTTTTTTAAGTTGATAATATTTCATTACTTGGTTTAGAGTTCAGTTCAGTTCAGTCGCTCAGTCGTGTCTGACTCTTTGCAACCCCATGAACCACAGCATGCCAGGCCTCCCTGGCCATCACCAACTCCCGGAGTCCACCCAAACCCATGTCCATTGAGTTGGTGATGCATTTACATTATTATCAATTTAAATCACAGAATTTAAGTCAGAGTTTCTTCCTCTGAGACACTGCCAATACAATAAAAGCAACAATGCATTTATTTCTATAAATAAATCATGTCTAGACAGTTTTCTATAAGGAGAATAAGGTAATGTCAGTTACTCAAAAAGAAAACTTATAAAAACCACAATGAAATATTACCACATACCCATTAGAACTAAAATAAAAAATAGAAACAATAGTTAATGCTATTGAGGCTACAGAGAAGCTAAATCTCTCAAACACTGCTGCTGAGAATCTATAAAAAATAGTCTGGCAGTTTCTTGTGAAATTAAGTATGCACTAACTGTATGACCAATCATACTCTGGCACTTTTCCTAAGAAATGAAACTCCATGTTCACACAAAACCTTGTACACAAATGTTCGTAAGAGCTTTATTCGTATAAGCAAAATATTAGAAACAAGGCAAATGTCCTTTAGTGGGTCAAAGGGTGGAAGCTGAACAAACTCTGCACCTGAAGACTACTACTCAGCCATAAAAAATATGCAACACCTTTTGTTGATCTTAAGAGCATTAAATTTAGTGAAAAAAGTCAACCTCTCCATCTTCCTCTGTGTGGTAATTATATTTAAACTGTAATTCATCAATCGTCTCTACAGGGTCTACCTCGGTCCTATGTACATTTTGGTTAGTGTGACACAGTCTCTCAAGGATCATCTCAAGGCACTGACACAAATTAATCTCTGGAGTTTCCACAAGGGATGGATGATGAGGTATCCAACTGAAGAAAGCTTTTCCATGGCATACAATATTACTAATAACATTTCCTGAATTTGACCGCATTTGACCCTAAAAATGATTTCTACATTTTAGCACATGTTTCTTTCAGTATCTTCAATCTCTGACCCTGATTCTCTGAGTGTTTTGAGGATAGGAATAGTGTCAAAAGTTCTAGCAAAGTTCTTATGCTTTTTGTATTACATATAAAAGTTTATCAAAAATTTGGCATTTTTCCACATGAAAATTTTTTTAAGATTTTAAAATGTGAAATTTTAATATTTTATAAGTTATAAAATTTTTATTTTACAAATGTGTATCTAATTCTGCTATGAAAGCCCCTTGGAATATTAAATTTACTTAATTTTTTAGCAGATTTTGAAGTATTGTTATTTAATTTGTTAATAGATTTCCCTTTAATATCACTGTAACATGAAAAACTAAAATTACTGAATGCTTAAATGTCCCAGGCTTATACTCTGGAAGTAGGTTTTTCTTTTACTTCAACCATGCCATCAACTCTGCCCCCTGCCTGTCACATAGCTGTCTTAGCCCTCATCAACTCAACATATAACCTTCTTTCAAGCCAGTAGATCTTAACCTACTTCTTTAAGGCAGATTTTACCAGATGCCTACTGAGGAGGCAAACTGTATCAGCTTTGTTCTTCACCTTTCCCCTCCCTTGCTGTTCTCACACACAATATACACACAATACCTATTTTCTGAAATCGACCAAAGAGCTTAATAACTGAGACCAACAGAATGAAAACAAAGAAACTGCATCGGCAATACCCATTTACCAGTAACAGAACTCCAAAATACCACTGAAATCAAAGGATAATTGTAGAGATTAAGTAATTAAATAGATCTTGGGACAGAAGTGGTAATAGGAGAAATAATGAGTAGAAGACAGCAGATTCATGAAAGAGAAAGTAGTGAGCAGAAGACATACAGGGAAGGTGGTGACTTTCCGCTTTTATAGCACTGTTACATACTGAATTTCTCCTCAAAACTTAGAAAGAGAACACAAAACATGCAAACACATAAAAATTAAGACAATGACAGAAATTTCCTACTTGAATGGAGATGACCAAGTACTGGGATCCTGAAGCACGACTCCAAGGGCATACAGGACAAGGGTCTGCAAAAAAAAAAGATACTCTGGTTATGAAAGGTCTAACAGAGACAAAATGACTCCCAGAAAGCCAGCTTATAAAAATATTCCACAACAGTAGAAAACACAGGCCATTAGTTTGGTGATCTCATGGTGAGAAGGTATCCCTTAAGCATGTAACAAAATACTGAAGTCATAAAGGAATAACAGACTTCACTATGTGAAAATTTAAAACCAGCATCCAATAAAAACAAAACACACCATAAAATTAGTAAAAGATAAATGACAGAAAAAAAAGATTAGCCATATAACTGACAGAATTAATGTATATAATCTACAAAAAGACATATAAACTCACTAGAAAGAAAATAATTCACAAAAGAAATACAAACTGTGAGTATATGTATGAAAAGCTGTTCAATCGCTCCAATTATCAGGGGAAGCAAATTAAAATTATAAGATAATTTTTCATATATGATTCACATAATATATAGAAGATTCATAAATCCAGAGGTGGTAAAGAATATGGAGAGGAAAAGCATTCTCATACACTGTTGCTCAAAATATAAATTGCCTTTTAGAGGCAATTTGTAGTAATGAAAAATATTAATGTCACTCTAAATTTTCATCAATGAGGACTACGTAAATTATTGTCCATTCATACAATGCAGTACTATACATCCATTAAAAATAATGAATTGGATCCACAGTAAGTACCAGTTGTATTAATGGCCTCAATAAAAGAAAAAAATTAAAAACAACATATAAAGAGTATATTTCCACATATAAATTAGGTTTTTAAAATACATACATATATATGTATATATACATAGAGTAATACATATACACAGGAAAAAACCTACAAAATATACACTAAATGATTCACAGCAGTACCTAGGGAGAAAGGAGTCTTTATTTTATGTTGTTTGAACCTTAAAACAAGCATATATTATTTTGTAATTTAAAACAACTGTCTTTTATTTAACAATAGGCAGCATTTATTGGATACTTTAAACAATAAAACTTAAAAATAAACACTAAAAGAGTTGAAAAGAATAACTGAATGGGTTAAGCATACCAAATGTTTCCTACCTCCCTAGGAATAATAAATTTGTCAATCTTTCCTTCAATATCTTGAAGCCGGGCAGAAACTGGGGTCAGTTTGGCAGTCCGAACAGTTTCACAAAGCACTTGCCGACAATACCTGTTTTAAAAAAAATTTTTTGAAGATCCTTATTTTGGGAGAATCAATTTGAAATGTATATACATTTTAAAGTGTCATTCAACAATTTTAATAACCTTCTTAACTTGAAACAGTCATCATAATTCTTATTTGCTTAAAATACAGTGTATACTAGAAGCATATAAAGTTTAGGTTTAGGTGAGTAAGAATTTAAACAAATAAAAACCACTTTAAAAGTACCAGAAGAAAACTCAAATCAATATTTTTAAAATTTGTGTGTAGAAGCATCCTTTATTTTTAATAAAGGATCTAATAAAAATTTTAACAAGACTTTTCTACTTCAAAATTAAAAAAAATATTGAAACGATGGATATCATAAAAACATGACTACTATGGAAAAATTTCTACATACTTGAACTCATCATTATGTAAAATTAAAAGCCAAGTAGAAAAATTATTTACTGTAAATATATCCTTAATGCATCAAAGCTCTTTAAAAATCCCAAATTAAAATGATCAAATATCCCAACAGGAATATGGACAGAAAATATAAAAACAATCCACAAAAAAAGAAAAAATATTGCAAAACTCATGGAAACATAAATGATACTCAACTACTCAACCTCATTAACAATGGAAAGACTGCCAATCAAAGCAAATTTTTTAACCTGCCAGATTAGCAAATATGAACAAGAATACTGTCATAGACAATGCTAATAAAAAATAGGGAAACAGACATTCATATTCACTTGAGGGAAGTATAAATTGGTACAACCTTACTGAAGGATGCTGTGCTGTGCTTAGTAGCTCAGTCATGTCTGACTCTTTGCGACCCCATGGACTAGCCCTCCAGGCTTCTCTGTCCATGGGGATTCTCCAGGCAGGAATACTGGAGTGGGTTGCCATGCCCTCCTCCAGGAGATCTTCCCAACCCAGTGATTGAACCCAGGTCTCCCGCATTGCAGGCAGATTCTTTATCATCTGAGCCACCAGAGAAGCTCTGATAAAGGATAACTTGGCAATATATATGAAAATATAAAGTTTGCATTACAATGAGAAGAATAAAAGCTAAAATATATTGAAACCTTGCTATGCACCAGTTCTGTTAAATAGTTTCTATGCAGTATTTCACTTAATCCTTATAAGAAACTCATGGGTATTATTGTTTTTTAATTTTACAGATTTTAAAAATGAGGCAATTGTTTAAGATCACAAAGCAGGATGAAACAGGGCACTCAAAGCTGGGGCACTGGGACAACCCAGAGGGATGGGATTGGGGAGGGAGGTGGAGGGGGGTTTGGGATGTACACCCGTGGCTGATTCATGTCAACGGATGGCAAAAACCACCACAATATTGTAAAGTACTTAGCCTCCCAATTAAAATTAATTAAATTTTTAAAAAAGGATCACACAGCAGGTAAGTGGTATTGACAGGATTCAAACCCAAGTCTGTTACCCCACAGCCCCTAACCGTAAACACTACACTACTGCCTACATTCTTAAATAATTATCTCATTTCTCGGACCTTATTAATAGAAAGATTTGAAAATATTTGCAAAGATATAAGCATAGGAATATTGATTTTTTATAATTTCTAAAAACATCAAAAAAAAAAAAAAGGAAACATCCTTTCCTCTTTGAACAAATATATTTTAGGTACCTACCACATTAGAAGCACTGCATCAGATACGAAGCTACAACAGTCAACAAGACAAAACCCTCAAAGAATTTCAAAGCCTAGTTGGCAGGGGAAAGGAAAGAGGAAGGAACATCAAGGATGAACAATTAAAAAGGCACAGTAACTGTTATGATAAAGGAAGTTCAGGGTGTTGGGGAACACATGGCAGGAGCACCCAACTGGAGAAAGGACTTTGCAGATGAATAAACACTTAGCCTGAGACCTAAAGAAAAAACTGGACTCAGCTAGAGGACAGAGGAAGAGAGAATGTAGCCAAAAGTCAGAAGATTAAAAATAGTGCTTCATGGAAAAGGAAATGGCAACCCACTTCAGTATTCTTGCCTAGAGAATCCCAGGGACAGAGGAGCCTGGTGGGCTGCCGTCTGTGGGGTCGCACAGAGTCGGATACGACTGATATGACTTAGCAGCATCAGTAGCACCTTTCAAACAAGAATCTAAATTTGTACCAGATTTAATTTCTTAAAAATATTGAACTAAATAAAAATTTAACTTGAAGGTGGCTTAGAGAGTGGGAAACCAAAGAGCTAGGAAAGGGAGCAAGAAATCGTAACCCGACAGCCATAGACAAATGGTGAAAGCTGAGAAGTTCATTTATTCACAGTAAAGATGCAGGAATTTTAGGCAACACACTGAAATAAAATGAAGACACCTGAAAAGTAAAAATAAATAAATAAATAAAAATAATGCTTTACATTTGAAGAAACAAAAGAATTTCAGTAAAGCTGAAATGCCTAATAAGCCAAGTTAGTGGGTATAAATTTTATCTTAAGGGAACCAGAAGTCATTGAAGGATTTTAAACAGGGGAGTATGATCAGATAAAACTTCCCAGATACAGAAAGATGACTAGTATAGTGATTCTCAACCTTGACTACACATTAGAATCATCTGAGAAGCTTCTGAAACTTTCTGATGCCCAGAGACTGTTGGTTTGGGATTAGCCTCAGGTATACTTTGGCCACCTCATGCGACAAGTTGACTCACTGGAAAAGACTCTGATGCTGGGAGGGATTGGGGGTGGGAGGAGAAGGGGACGACAGAGAATGAGATGGCTGGATGGCATCACCAACTCAATGGACATGAGTTTGAGTGAACTCCGGGAGTTGGTGATGGACAGGGAGGCCTGGCGTGCTGTGATTCATGGGGTCGCAAAGAGTCGGACACAACTGAGCGACTGAACTGAACTGATGTATATTTTTAAAGCACCTGAAGAGATTAGTGTACAGACACTGGCTCCAAGAGCAATCTGGAGTAGCTCAGTTGGTAAAGAATTTGCCTGCAATGCAGGAGACCCCAGTTTGATCCCTGAATTGGAAGATCCACTGGAGAAGGGATAGGCTACCCACTCCAGTATTCTTGGGCTTCCCTCGTGGCTCAGCTGGTAAACAACCACCTACAATGCAGGAGACCTGTTGGGAAGATCCCCTGGAGAAGCAAAAGGCTACCCACTCCTACCTATTCTGGCCTAGAGAATTCCAATGACTGTAGAGTGCATGGGGTCACAAAGGGTTTCACGTTCATAGGAGGACGAAAGACACAAGGCTGTTGAAATGCCCCAGACAAGTTGGTGGTGCTCCTCATGGGTGGGGGTGGGGGACAATGGAAAGAACTAAAACTAAACTTCTAACTAAATGCTGTTTGGAAAATAAAATCAACAAAACTTACTCACTGACTAGATGTGGTGGAGTTACTACGTATAGAACACTATCTACAACACACTAAGAGAAAACATGGAATTTACAGAAGAGTTACATGTTTTGTATTTTAAAATATTTTTAATTTTTTTGTTTTAAATACATACATATATATCTATAGAAAAAGTCTGGAAAAATAATATAGATAGTTAACAATTGTTATCTCTCTTGTCCTCATTTACAAAGGACATTCACCTTCCATGTCATACACTTCTGCATAATAAAAACTTCAAAAAACAAGTATGTATTACTTTTAAAAAATTGTAATCAATAAAGCTTTCAACATTTTAAAGAATCCCTAACAAATGTCTCCTTGTGAAATCCTTGGTTTCGAGTTCTTTCTAATGGCTATATCTGTATCTTCTTTTCTACAGTTGAAAGATGCTCCAAAGTAAGGTTGCTTGCTACCTAGTCTCAGACCTCCAACCCCCTAAGAAGTCACAGTTGCTATTTTTAAGAATCTTTTACATTCAAGTATTACTTACACATTAAAAATGTTATCTATTTTACCTGTAAAGTTTGATGAATTTTAGTCATCGTATAGGATTGTGTGACTACAACCACAAGAAAGATATCTAACAGTTCCCTCTCCCTAGAAAACTTTCCTCATGCCTCTTTGCAGTTGATCCCCTCCCCATTTCTGGCCCCAGCCATCACTGCCCTACTTTCTATCACAATAGCTTTGCCTTTTCCAGAATGTCACCTAAATGAAACACACTGTAGACAGTTTTTGTGCTTGATTTTTTTCACTTAGCATAATGAGATTTATCCATGTTGTTTTGTGCATTGATTTTGTGTTGGTACTATTCCATTGTATGCGTATAACACAATTTATCTATTCAACAGCTGATGAATATTTGGACTACTTCCTGTTTTTTGCTATTATGAATAATATTGCGATAAATGTTTGCATACAGGTCACTGTGGGGACATGTTTTCATTTCTCTCGGGTAAATGCCGAGGAGAACTGCTGGGTCATACTGTACAATTTCATAAGATCCTGCCACATTGTTTTACAACAGAACAGTACCATTTTGCATTCCTACCATCAGTGTATGAATGTTCCACTTACTAGACATCACTGATGCTATTTTATATAGGCCCATGTAAAAGTTTCCCAAGACTACCTTATGATTTTAAAAAGCAAATTAAGTCATCTTTTAAAATCTATATGTAAATACTTTAAGTCCTGTAAAAATACATAGCTTCCCTACATATTAGCATTAGTTTTAAATAAGATAAACCAATTCAAATTTTAAAGATCTCCCCTCCCTTTCCTCAGGTTCTTACCTGAGCTCTTCGATTTTCTCTGAAGTGATAGGTCCCTTCCCCAAAACTTGGTCAATCTCTTCATACAGTTTTTTCTGAATTTCCTCATAGGTGGTTAAAAAACAGATTGCCCAGGTGCACACTAAGAGAAAATTTATATTAATAACAATTAAAGCAGCGAATTCATAGTTTGGGTGCTGAATAAAAAACAAACTTACTATTTTTCAGTATTTTCTTTTTTTTCCCCTGATACAGAAGATACATAAATGCAACCAGAAGATAAAACAAGATTGTTCATGAGATTTGTGCTTCATTCAACAGAACATAAACATTTACAGAATATTCTTAAAGAGAGACAGTGAAATCTAGAAAATTTCTTTCATAAAATTGGCAAGTAGTCAAAGGCACTTGATGTATTTTACCTTAAGCAAAACAATAATGATAATAAATAAACTTCATATCTGGGGAAGTGTTAAATGCTGGCGACTGTGATGGACTGTTTGGTTCACTCGACCATGTAAAATAAAATAGTTGACTTGTCAGTTTCCTCAGGAGCCCTAATGAAATGATTCACACAAATCAAAATAGCAGGAGACTTACCTATAAATCAGTGTTTCTAAGTTTTTACTTGTAATACACTGATTCAAGAACTGAAACTGATTACTTGCTTAGGACAGTGGTTCTCAAAAGTCTCCTGGGAGTCAGAGACTGTGTGATGACACAATCCTACCATCCACAGTTCCTGACTTAGTAGGTTTAGGGTGTGTCCAAGGTATCTATATTTCTAACAAATATCACAATTATTCTGATGAATGCCAATACTGGAGTTCACTGGCTTATGGCTTACTTTTTCTTAAAATGGCTTACAGATTATAACCACTGAGGAAATCAAAAGGTAATTAATTACATAATAAATATAAAAGTTATATTTCCCTTAGGGATCCACTGGGATTATAACTGTTCAAATGGAACCATCCAGACATACAGCATCTCTTTCCTAAGATTAAGCTTGACATAGCTCTATCTACAGCTCTACTTTTTCTACGTCAAGTACTTTTTCAACTGTGTTTAATAATTTCAATTTCTATTTATTATCTCTTTCCTGAGCTAAAGGGCTAGCTTAAATTGGCCTTAAAGTTAATTTTTTTAAATATTTGCCAAAGTCACATATTATCCAAATCCAATGTAAATACATAACTCACTTTCTGCACTTAATATTATTATCAGTAAAATCAATAGCTACCCAGTACTCAATTATTTTGATAATTTATTCACATCCAGAGTTCATACAAGGCATATGAGTAACTCACTTTAACTTTTTTCCTATATGTGTTTCTTTATTATGGCTTGTGAGTGAACTGTAGAACTTCTATTTCACAAACGATGTGAAAACTCATGCAGACAGTATATATGTACATGTATGCAATCTTACAATAATATGTAGCAATATATAACACTGAAAGATTTAGCACAAGGATTTGGATACAGTAGGCACTCTACACCCTGACTGACTACATTATCATTTAAAATTAATATAACTGTTTAATAACCTCAAACACTGTTTTTTTGTATAACTATTAAAAATAACCTCAAACACTTTTTTTTGAACAACTATTAAAAGACAGAGAGTATAGCTTTAAAATGTGATTTTAAGCCACTTAATTACAATGTTGAATCAAGACACCAATTTATAGTTGGAAACCTTGGAGGTCATTTTTATTTCAGAAGAGGAAAAAAATGTAGAGGTCAGTATCTTGCTTCAGGCTACTAAGTCGCAGAGGAGGGACTTTAATTAAGGTTTCCTGCTGGCTGTGCCTCTCAAAATTTCAGAGGTGCTTTAAAAAACAACCAATCAACATGCAAAAAAACAGCAATACTCAAATTTTCCCCCAAAACTACAAAAAAGATTAAAATATTAAGTCAACCTTGGAAATGATAAATTTTTGTAATATCCAGAGTACAACTGATTCAAATTTTCTAAGCATTTATTTATTATTATTTAATTATTTGGCTTCATTTTGTCTTAGCTGAAGCACGGGGGATCGAGTTCCTCGACTAGGGATCAAACCCAGGCCTCTTATATTGGGAGCATGAAGTCCAGTCATTGGACCACCAGGGAAGTCCCTGATTCAGATTATTTGAAGGTCTTCAGCAAAGATATATTTAAACAGTAATACATTTTTTAAACAAGTATTTTTTTTTTAAGGTTCAAGACATTATTTGTGACACATGCTCTCCTATATTCCACTTAATCTATAAAATCTGGTACATCTCTAGATACCAAAAAAGTATACAAAGAAGAAAAACTTATAGGAACTTCACATTTGTACTCATCCTTTTTTAATTTTCTTAAACAGAAAAAGTTGTGAACAAAATCCTTCAAGTAAATATAAATTCTTTAGATTTTCAACTTGTGTTTTAATACTTCCTTTAGCATTTTTTGTTAACATAATTTTACGGATATACAAATTCTTAAAAATTGTATAAATAAATGGTAGTCTGATAAACTCAAAACCAGTAAGAAAGCTTAGAAATGGGATCACCCATTTTAGAATTTAAAATAATAATCACCTTTAATTTCACCAAGAAGTTCTTTTAAATCATTATTCTGTGGCCTATATTCGCTGCTGGTAGATCTTATTAATAGCAGACAGGATTGAAGTCAAAGTGAAAAGCCGCAGCAGGAAACTGAAAAGCTTACAGCTCTGGTTGGAAAGGTGTCAATAGCAGTTCATTTTAAAGGCACTAACTAGAATTCACAATCCATAAACTGTGTCAGGAAATTTATGGCAATGTTCAGAGGTGGCACAGAGCACCTGGGGTTAAGCAAAGTGGGGGTGTGGGGTGCGGGGGGAGGAGCACTGTGTGAATCTAGCCTTTCAAACAGGAATAAAAAATAAGAGCTAAGGGAAATTATAAAGAGATCTTGCAAACAGTATTTCCTTTATTTTAGAATAGCTTTATCTTTCTGTATTTTATAATCTATCTCAAAAAGAAATCACTTTATACTTACATTTTGCAGTTATTATGCAACTGGCCAGAGAAAATATCATAGTGTCTTCTAGGATCTAGGAAATAAAACTAAGTTTAGAAAGTGTGACATGTAAGGTGGCCTGTATTAGACCCTGTATTAGACCTAGTAAAATCATCTAGAGTATAGAATTGGGAATTAAGGAAAGGAAAAAAGTATATTATTCCTTTATGAAGTTTTCACTTGAATAAAATCTATATAATGTAAAAGCCAACCTAAACACTGCACTGCATTTTTGATATAGTAACACTTATCCAGTAATATTACTGGCTCATGACAGAGCAAACAAACTGGCTCAGTCTTATCTTTCTAGCTTGGCTGAGTGCAGCAATGAAGACTCAGTAAGAGTGAGGAGCCTGTCACTGTTCTGGAGCGTGATTTAATTTCTGTACCCACACTTTTTGTCTGTGAGGACTTACATCCACAGAGGAGGCAGAAGATTCCTACAGTGAACATGTGTGGCAGTAATGGCTCCACTCCTGTCATGTGCCTGACACCGCCATAAACACACAGTAACCCAGTGGTATGCTGGAGTAACAGATCCACACTGGGAACAAGCCACGCTGCCACATCTGGTCATGTGGACAGAGCTGTTTAGTTGAAAAAGGCTTACCCAAGTCCTCCTTTGTAACAACCAGAGAACTTTAGTTCAATATCTGCTTACTCAAATATTAGATACTATATAGCTGCTTCCAAGAGCTAAATAACAGTACAGCAAATCTAAATACTATTTATGGATGATGTATAATAAAAAAGGAAAAAGCCATTGAATTCTAGGAAGGCATCTGGGTTAAAGTGAATAAAAAGCACACTTATACATGTCTGATTATCCTTTGTTTGATAAACATTTAAGAATTACATCACCTGTTGGTCATTAAGGTTCCCCTGTACTAAGGAGTCAATGAAAATATGCTGACTGAAGTTCCTTCCTTTTCGTTCTTTAATGATTTTCTTTAAAATAGATTCCAGTTGCAGAAGGGCTTAGAGAAAAAAACAAAAAAGATTTTCATTTGTGAGGATTGAACAATTTTTTGTATTTCTACAATGTTTCTATGTGCAGAGTAAAACTTTCAGTTAAGAGAATAATAACATAATTTTTAAAGCTAATTTAAACTCTATTATTTCTCCTTTTTGCTAACTTTAACACATGTACCAAAATGCATAAAACATATATGCACAATTTAACAAGTAACTAAATCAAACACCCAGGTCAAGAAGTAGAACGATTCTAGCCCCTTAGAGGACTTTTACACACATACCCCTCTGCTGGTATTATTCACCTTCCTTATAAATTCTGTCCTCTTAATTCCATTCTTCTCCCAACTCAAGCATCACTCATTTAGAGACTCCAACAAGTGTGAAACAGAAAAGTAAATTTCTAAAACCCAGAAGATTAATCCAACTTCCAAGAAAATTATCCAGAGATCATTTCTCAGGCCCCATCTTACTTGACTTATCACAGCACCTGATGGAAACACTTTCTCATTTGGCTCCCAGGATCCCACTCTCCTGGGCTTCACACTTTGCTCCCAATTTACTGCCTGCTCATTCTAAGGATCCTTTGTCAGTTCCTTCTCATCTCTCCAATTTCTTAATGATGGAATGCCCAAGGTCAAGGACTTCTTTTCTTAGATCTTTATTTATATTCATTACCTTGATGATAACCATTCTCATGTTTTAAATACAATCTACAGATGGAACACTCCCAAATTTAAATTTCCAGTTAGGACCTTTTTCCCCTGAATTTCAGACTCGTATCAAACAATCTACTCAGCATCTCCAGTGAGATGTCTGAAGTATACTAAATGTAACATATCCAAAACTGAAGCCATGATCTTCCCCTCAAAACTGGATCTTTCCATAGTATCTGTCCCATCTGATTTCCTAGCAATTTCATTTTCCAATTACTCAGGTCTAAAACCTTGGTATTTCCTTCTCTCATACCTCACATCTAATCTGGCCATCAATGTTGGCAGTTCTAATTTTCAAAACACAGAATTATTCTCCCTTATTCTTTTTTTAAAAAAATATTCTATTTTATGCTACCTTCCACCCAGTCCAAGCAGTAGCCTCCTAATTAGCTTCCCTGCTTCTGTTCTGAGCCCAGAGATGAGAGCAGCCCAGTCACACCAAAGCCAGACAAAACCTGTTCCACTCCCATCAGTCTTTCTGGTCTTCTATTCGCCTAACTCATTTCACTCCAGCCATAGAGTCCCCTGTTGTACCTCAAGTATATCAGGAAGAATCTTACCTCAAGGACTTTGCAACTACTTTTCCTCTACATGGAATATTCTTTCTCCCCCTGGTCATGTGGATGTATTTATAAAATATATAAATATTTTTTTACTCAACATTATAATAGCAAGAATTTTTTATTTTGTTACATTTCTTTTATAACATTCATCATGTTGATATTATGTCCTTAATAATTCCTTTATTGTTGGATATTTAGATTTTCTTCTGTTTTTCTACTTGTAGAAATATTACTACAAAGATATTCATGAATATTTTATTTTAGATAATTTCACTCATTATTTATAACTCTTACTTAACATGCATTTTTAAATTGCTTTCCCAGGACTGTACCTTCGCACTTTCCATTAATCCTGTAGGCTATACCAGCACTATAGTACTCTCATTCTGAGCAAGTGCTAGAGTTTATTGACTAATTGACAGCCTTTACCTCTCTTTTATTTAAGAAAAACTTTCACAATAGGAAATGCAGGAAAAAACATAAAAGGAAGAAAAAACACGTGACCTATAACTTCATGAATCAGATATAACCCTATTAAAACTGGGTACATTTCCTTTTGTCTTTACTAAAAACTAAGAGTGAAAAAACTTACCATCTTCATATTGTTTTTTCCGAGTTGTACTTTTATCAAGTGATCCATCCAGAAAGCCTTTTCCAATCTCAGACCAAACCTGAAGATAGGAAAGTATATCTATATTTAGTACGTAATTTTTCCAAATAATACCAAGCAATCTAAGCTAATAACTGAAGAACCTGTCTCACCAACAGAACTGTTAAACTCTCCCTTTCACATGGAAATCATTTACTCCATTGTCTTTGAAGATAAGGCACAAAATATATCTTACTAATTTCATTCAAAGTACTTTCAAACTAATAATAACTAAAAAGTCAGTTTCCTTATTTTCAAAGGAATATGAATGAAAAGGAAGAGGAAATAGCAGTAGAGTAAATTCTCAACTTTCTATTACAATGGCACTGGTAGATAAGTAAAATTCACTGTAAAGTGGTAAAATGGAATTCGCTCAGTCGTGTCCGACTCTTTGCAACCTAATGGGCTGTAGCCTGCCAGGCTCCTTTGTCCACTGGATTCTCCAGGCAAGAATACTGGAGTGGGTTGTCATTCCCTTCTCCAGGGGATCTTCCCGACCCAGTCATTGAACCTGGGTCTCCTGCGTTGCAGGCAGACTCTTTACCAACTAAGACGAATTCCAAATTTTTACTTCACCATGATAACTGGAAGGGATTCCCTAGTAGCTCAGTCGGTAAAGAGTCTGCCTGCAACGTGGGAGGCCTGGGTTGGATCCCTGGGTCGGCAAGATTCCCGGAGAAGGAAATGGCCACCCACTCCAGTATTCTTGCCTGGAAAATCCCATGGATGGAGGAGCCTGGTAGGCTACAGTCCATGGGGTGGCAAACAGCCAGACACAACTGAGCAACTTCACGCGACTTCACTCTTCCCTGTTGCTGTGCACCTCAAAGATAAAGTTAAGATGATTAACTGGTAAGCACTGGCTAAGATCTAGAAAAAGGTTAAAAATTAGTCTAAAGTTTTATTTATTTATTTTTTATTTCTAAAAAAGAATTTTAGTCTAAAGTTTTAGAGAGAGTAGACAATAGGATTTCAATACTGGACACCTAGTCCCGAAAAATTTTCTTTATAATTGAGAAATTCTGAAAGAACTTGTGGAAAAAAGAAAATAAATATTTTAAAAATATTCATAGTTATGAGTCCTCAAGTCTTATCTTACAAAGAGATGCCTTTCAGACTATTTAAATGTAAAAAATTAAACTACTAAATGTACTGTAGAAACGTGCAGCAAATGTTTATATTAGGAATACCCTTTAAGTGAGAAAGAAGTGCCTAAGTACAACAAAGAGCACAGGATAAAAATTTACGATGAAAAAGTTGAGTTAATTTAGCTATTCCACCCCAACAAAAAAAGCTGAACAGACTAAAAAATCAACAGCTCTTCTTGGATCTCTGAGATAAAATAGGGCCCTAGGCGAACTGAGGCCCCCAAGACTGGAGAGGTGAAAATGGGGAGGCACGTCTTACTGTAGCAGACTCACAGTGCTGGGGTAGGAGAACCTGAACTAAACCTGACTAATGGCTGAGAGATTCATTATACACAACTCTGACAGTCAAAAACAGAGGCTTATGGTAAACTTAAAATTGCTTTTTTTAAAAAAAAAAAAGTCTTTTTAAAAACACTATAGATTGGTAAGAAAAAGAAAGATATTGACTGAAATACAGGTAGAGGACATGAGAAAGCATCCCACAAAAAAGAAACACAAGTTGCTCGCAAAAATATTAAACAATGTTAAACTTCACAAACAAGAAGAGAATTACAAATTTTAATCACGAAAGATCATTTTTTACTTACTAGATAGGCAAATATTTAAAAGATGAATAACTGTGTCAAAAACACAAGGAAAGAGCACACTAATGTTGGTGGGAAAATAACTAGGACCGTGTTTCTGGAGGGCAATTCAGAAACACAGTATGCAACTGGGTGTGAGATGTACATTTTTTCACGTTAACACCTGTGCAATAGAAACGCATCTTAGAGCGGATGACATCCCCCAAGTATGGACAGCCAAGCAGTAGGCATGGTGCAGCTAATGTTGCCTCTGCATTCACAACCCAGTTAGTACTTCTCGTGGCTTGGCTGGACAACAGCAACCCCTTAGAGTTTCAGACATTAAAGATCAGACATTAAGGACATTACAAATCACTTAAGGCAGGATTTTAGGTCATGATTATGGTCTGAAAACTTTCCTTTGACAACTTGCAGTAACATTAAAAAAAAAAAACAGATTCCTGCAAAAATAGAGAATTTGCACCTAGTCACACACAAAAGCATGTAATTTGAATCTAGTCAAATTAAACCCAAATGAGGGACATTTTACAAAATAACTGGCCTGTACTTAAAAAAAAAAAGTCAACATCAAGAAACAAAGAAAAGATGAAAAACCATTTCATGTTTGACCACTAAAAGTGAAGAAATCTGAATATGGGCTCTTGATAAAAATATGATATGAAAGCTAAATTTCCCAAGTCTGACAACTATTTTGTTGCTATATGAGAGAATATTCTTGTTTTTGTGATGTACACACTGAAGTATTTAGGGGGAAAGAAGTAAAGTGTCTACTCTCAAATGTTTTGGGTAAGGAGGAGAGGAATGCATGCAAGGATGGATGGACAGACGGATACTGAATGAGAAAAGTAAATGGGGCAAAATGTAAACAACAGCTGAAGGATGTCATGGGAGTTCCGAGTACTAGTTGCCACTTTTCTATACGCTTGAAATTATTATTTCTACTTTGAAATTCTAAGGAAAGAAAGGTAAAGAAAATGTCTGCTTAAAAATACTGAGAATAGGGACTTCCCTGGTGGTCTAGTGGCTAAGACTCTGAGCTCCCAATGGAGGGCATGAGTTCAATCCCTGGTTGGGGAACTAAGATTCCACATGCTGCATGTGTAATAAATATATAAAACATTAAAAAAAAAAAAAACCCAGAATAGGAACAGGTATCAGCAGCTTGGAATAAAATCCTAGAAATAACAGTGGAGTTCCTTTTTTAAAAATGCTGTCTCATCAACATTAAAAAAAATCAGACATCAACAACTGAGTCAAAAATTGATTCTTCATTAAAATAGGAAAACATTTTAGGAATCCTTTAGCCAGTTTACTTTACCTGGATACCCTGAGTAGTTTATTCTAGGAAGTGGAATTTAGGGAGATTTTTTCCAGTTTTAACACTCCTGAACATGTGAACATTTTCTAAGATCTGGACATTTTTCAATCATCAAACACAAGTAATAAAACCACCTTAATGGGAAAAAGGATAATATTAAACAGTGACACAGTATTAAGCCACAGTTCCTAGTGATTTTGTTTTACATGCATTGCACTGATTATTTAACCTGTTTTAATAGATTTGAAGAAAATAAGGAATAACTGATCAGAGATCCACAACTTCAGTGAAATAAATGACTTAAGTACAATTCAAAACAAATTAATATAATGTTGAGACTGGTAAAGATAGAGAATAATAAAGTCCATATGAGAGTCCAGAAAAGGCAAACAGTAACTCAATCTTCAACTGAATTATCCTTTTTTGAAATCATATTCATTAGCATGAACTTTAATTTCTTTCAATAGAGGATATAGTCTAGTTCTACTAAGTACAGTTTTCCTCTTTATCCCAGAAATTAGCATTGTTTTGTAACACACTTGGTTCTTATTTTTGTTTCTACCAAGCCACACAACTTGCAGGATCTCAGTTCCTCAGTCAGGGACTGAATCCAGGCCACAGCAGTGGAAGCCCAGAATCCTAACCACTGGGCCACCAGGGAACTCCTGACGTACTTGCTAAGTATTCAAGAAAAATTTTTGAGTCATTTTTTTAAATTTCAAAAGGTAACTGCTTAAAAAGGTAATTCTTAAATTTTTTTAAAAAAACAACAATTATCTTTCTTTCATTGTTTTTAGCCACAAACAAGGACATTCTGTACGACAGAATCTTAAAACTTCTTTTTAAGAGGGGAGGTCTACATTCCTCAAGTATCCAATTTGACGAAAGAGTAAACTTTAAGTCTGGTCCTAGACTTACTGTGCCATGATTCTTCTGGAAGCGAATGACTTCCTGTTCATCTTCAAATGTACTGCCCATTACCATCTGTGTAACAGACTTCATAGCAAAGCCAAGCATATGCTGGCAGAGGGGGACATGCTGGGACTCCGGGTACGATAGCCATTTATCCAATAATTCTTCTGAAAGCTGAAACAGAACAGAAAACCACAATGATTTTCTATTCCCTCCTGCTAAATCTTAGAGAACTCCAGCAAGTAGATTCATTTCATAGAGTTCAATTCTGTAACCAAGGCAAGCATTCAGGTGTTTACTTGATCTGTCAGACTAACACTGGCTCTACCAATAATTACATCTCTAGTAGTTTAGGTTCAGACTCTGTCAAAGGGCTGATATGTAACACAAAACAACCATGACAATAAGAACAGAAAATATAAGTCATTTAAAGGCTGGGAAAACCTTGAACCTAAAGGAACTTTCAATATTAGAGTCTTAGTATCAAATTAAAAATAGTAAAGATTCACCACAGAGGAGCTGTCATCTAGTAAACAATAAGTATACAAATGTGTGAAAGTCTTAGATAAGCTTCAGTGACGGAAACCTCTCAGGGTCTCTGTCATTCCTTCATCCACTGAACATTCATCAAATCCCTGTGGAACAAAACACCATGTGTAAAGAAAGTGAAAGTGAAGTCGCTCAGTTGTATCTGACTCTTTGTGATCCCACTGACTGTAATCCACCAGGTTCCTCTGTCCATGGGATTCTCCAGGGAAGAGTACTGGAGTGAGTTGCCATTTCCTTCTCCAGGGGATCTTCCTAACCCAGGGATCGAACCCAGGTCTCCCGCATTGCAGGCAGATGCTTTAACCTCTGAGCCACCAGGGAAGCCCAACAATGTGTAATAAAGAGATCAAAAGCTTTGGAGTCAAAAAATCCTGGGTTTACTTCTGGCTCTGTCACTTAGAAGCAATGTAACTTTGAGCAATTTGCTTGACTCTTCCAAGGTGTAGGTGTCTCAAAAGTTAAACAGGGATGCCATCTCCCACTTTTCATGGTTGCTGTGATAGGGATAATCATACTTACATCAGAAAACACAGTAACTAGGTTTATAAAGTAAAATATATGTAGACCCTTTCATGTTAGGAACTCAGATTTAACCTACTTTGCCATATCAACTCCATGAAAGTTTTGCCATAGGGTAAAGGGTTTCACTGATCCACACATATGCCACTATCATAAATTTTGAAAATTTATTATATCTTTATATTTCCCATTACAATTCTGTTTCAAAAAGTTCCAGAAGAGGGACTGACTTCCAGAATGGTGGAGTGAGACTCTGGTGATCTCACTCTGCCTCTAAAACAATGAAAATACGTGCAAAACCACTAACCAACTAACATTAACCATTTTAGCACTTTGGCAATTAACCAAAACTCAATACCATGTGAAGTGTCTATTCAACAGGAACAAATGGACCTTGGTAAGACAGTGAGTTCTTTGATGTTTTTAACCTAACATTACTTGATTTCCTTTCTCTCCCCATCTCAGTGGTAGCCAAAAGGCAATAGCATTGCAGAAAACAGCTCTAGTAAAAGCACCATCACCACTGGTGACCAAAATGGTCACTGAAAATGGACAATTAGGGAACCCAAAGGCTCTATCCCTCCCCAAAATTAAGTAATGAGCTAGCTAAGCTATCAGAATCAACTTCTGAAAAACTCTGGAATATGGTAAAAAAACAATCAAGGGAAGGCTTGATGAACAAAGAAGCAGCTGCTCTGAGATAAGGAAGTACAGAGGCATTTTAAACAACCTGGTTCTGATTCCCATATCCCAGAGAAGTAGCAGCTAAGACAACAGCAACACATACTCCTGATGCAAATTGCGAGAAAGCAATACAGTCATTTTGGTCAAAAAATTGTGGCCGTGAGTCTTAACCTGAAAATTCCCATTAAGGACTGTCCCTGTCTTGCCCAATTCTGAGCATTCCTACAGCTAAGACAGGTTCCTAGGTGACTTCTTCTGAAAACATTTAAAGGTGCAGGTATTGGCTGCAACAGCTGGTGAATGAAACAACAATTGGGATGAGCAATAAACAGGCCTAGAAGACAGGGAAGGAAGAGATTGGGAGAAGAGACAACTAAGAGAATGAGAGCTCAGATATCATGATAAACCTTTAGAGTTAATAAGGGAATTTGGCAAGGTTAATGACTATAAATAAGATCAACATGCAGAAATCAATAAAAATGTATATATATAACAAATAAAAAAGAAATTTAAAAACTGTACCATGACAGTATTTTTTAAAAACTACTAATTATGTAAGAGTAAATTTAATAAAGATATATAAGATCTCTTAAAAGTGAAAAAATTACTGAGAAAAACTAAAGACCAAAACTAAAAACAAAAAAGTGGAAGGGTATTCTTCCATATTCATGGATTGGAAAATTCCATAACATTGTGGACAAGGAATGTTGCCTACCATTCCAATAAACAAGGCATTTTGCCACCATCAAGCCATCAGTCACAGTAGCCCCTCCTCCCAACACAGCGTACCCTGAGGGGATTCAGAATGAAGAAAAACAGGATACTGGTCCTAGGTTCAGTTCAGTCGCTCAAGAGTCGTGTCTGACTCTTTGCGACCCCATGGACTGCAGCATGCCAGGCCTCCCTGACCATCACCTAGCCCCCCGAGTTTACCCAAACTCATGTTCATTGAATCAGTGATGCCATCCAGCCACCTCATCCTCTGTCATCCCCTTCTCCTCCTGCCCTCAATCTTTCCCAGCATCAGGGTCTTTTCCAATGAGTCAGCTCTTTGTATCATGTGGCCAAAGGACTGGAGTTTCAGCTTCAACATCAGTCCTTCCAATGAATATTCAGGACTGATTTCCTTTTTAGAATGGACTGGTTGGATCTCCTTGCAGTCCAAGGGACTCTCAAGAGTCTTCTCCAACACCACAGTTTAAAAGCATCAATTCTTCGGCCCTCAGCTTTCTTTATAGTTCAACTCTCACATCCATACATGACCAGTGGAAAAACCATAGCCTTGACTAGATAGATGGTCCTAGGTAAGTAGATGTATATCTAAGGAATTATTTTAATGAGTCCAGACTCTTAAATAAATTTCTCATATGAAGAAAAGCACTAAAGTAACTAATTTGTGAAGTCTTGTTTTTGTGATCAGCAGTAGTCTTTTGATGTTTGACTACACAGTTTTCTCAGGATACACAGGAGTATATCCTGGCTTCTCCCTTACCTCTCTAGAACAATTCCATAGGGCTTCCCTGGTAGCTCAGTGGTAAAGAATCTGTCTGGCAAAGCAGGAGACAGGGGTCGATCTCTGATCCACGAAAATCCTATGTGCTGTGAGTAGCTAAGCCTGTATACCACAACCACTGAGCCTCTGCTCTAGAGCCTGGGAGCTGCAACTACTGAGCGCACATGCCCAAGAGCCCATGCTTCACAGGAGAAGCCACCACAGTGAGAAGCCTGCACTCTGCAACTCGATAGTAGCCCCAGTTCTCCACAACTAAGGAAAGGACAGTGCACCAATGAAGACCCAGCACAATGAGAAATAAATAAAATTAATAAACAAAATTTTTAAACAACAGTTCCTCAGAGCCATCTGAGAGGCTGTTCCCCATGCTACTGTTCCCACTAAGGTCCCCAAATAAAACATAATTTTTAGGTTGCAGACTTTTCTCCGGCCAACAAAACTATACATACATCAAGTGACCTATACAGTTACCTGGTTTATGATAAAAGGAATATTACAGTACAATGGAAAAAGGATGATCTTTTCAATGTTACGCTGGATCAACTGGATAATCATATGGGGAAAAAATGTTAATCCCTTCCTCGTTCTTTGCACAGTAATAAACACTAAACAGATTATATATCAAAGTTTGAAAGATAAATATGACAACTCTGAGAACAAACCTTAAATTAATATATTCATTACAATAGGTTAAAGACGTTTTACAAAAGATTTAAAATGCAGTAACCATAAAATCAAAAATGAAAAGAAAAAAGCCAGACTAAACTAAAATTAGTATCTGTTCATCAAAACAAGCTTGTTGAACTTGTTCAGTTGCTAAGTCACGTCCAACTCCTTGCAACCTCATGAACTGCAGCACGCCAGGCTTCCCTGTCCTTTGCCATCTCCCCGAGTTTGCTCAAACTCATGTCCACTGAGTTGGTGAGGCCACCCAACCATCTCATCCTCTGTCACCCTCTTCTCCTCATGCACTCAATCTTTCCCAGCATCAGGATCTTTTCCCAATCAGTCAGCTCTTCTCATCAGGTGGCCAAAGTATTGGAGCTTCAACTTCAGCATCAGTCCTTCTAATGAATATCCACGGTTGATTTCCTTAAGGATTGACTGGTTGGATCTCCTTGCAGTCCAAGGGACTCTCAAGAGTCTTCTCCAGCACCACAGTTTGAAAGCATCAATTCTTTGGTACTCAACCTTTTTTATGGTTCAACTCTAACATCCATACATAACCACTGGAAAAACCATAGCTTTGACTATATGGACCTTTGTTGGCAAAGTAATGTCTCTGCTTTCAAATATGCTATCAAGGTTTATCATAACTTTCCTTATAAGGTGTGTCTTTCAATTTCATGACTGCAATCACTGTAGTGATTTTGGAGCACAAGAAAAGAAAACCTGTCACTGCTTCTGCCACTTTTTCCCTTTCTCTTCACCATGAAGTATTGATACTTTCAAAATGTGGTGCTGAATAAGCCACTTGAGAGTCCCTTAGACAGCAAGGAGATCAAACCAGCCAATCCTAAAGGAAATCAACCCTGAATATTCATTGTAAGGACTGATGTTGAAGCTGAAGTTCCCATACTTTGGCCACCTGATGCGAAGAGCTGACTCACTGGAAAAGACCCTGGGTCTGGGCAAGACTGAGGGCATGAGGAGAAGAGGGCGAGAGAGCATCATGGACTCAATGGACGTGAATCTGAGCAAACTCCGGGAGATATGAAGGACAGGGAAGTCTGGAGTGCTGTAGTCCATAGGGTGGCAAGGAGTCAGCATGACTTAGAGATTGAACAACAAAATCAACATTATTAAGCTGTTTCTAATGAAAATTTAATGAATATTAAGACTATCACTGATAGTCAAGAGGTTCACTGTTTTTTTTTTGGATAGTAACACAGGTTAGTGTAAAAGCAAATTAATATGTAGAAAATAATAATAAAAAATAACATAAATGAAAATACAGAAATTTAAATCACCCTATAAACCAGTAGTGATAATTAGAGAGGATTTTTCATACAGCTTCTCATGTTTTTCTATAGTGTGTCTATGTATATGTGCACATATATGTGTGTACAGAGGTATACTTTGAATAATGTAATAATTCTCTACAAACTATTCTGTATATATTGGTTTTTTCACTTATCATCTGTTATGGGTTGAACTGTGTCCCCCTCAAAAAAAAGATCCTGAAGTTCTAACCCCTGCAACGCCTGTGAATGTGACCTGATCTGGGAATAGGTTCTTTGCAGATAATTTAATATGTGCACATTAAGGCCTTAACACAATATGACTATGTCCTTTTAAAAAGGGGAAATTTGGACACTGAAACACACACACACAAACATAAACACACACAGGGAGACCTTATTATAAACAAGAAGGCAGAGACTGAGGTGATAGATGTACAAAATGGTCAGAAAACTACCAGCAACTAGGATCGAGGCATGAAACAGACTTTTCCTCGAGGCTCTCAGAAGGAACCAACTGTGCTGACACCAGAATCCTGGACCAACAAACAGCCTCCAGAACTGCGAGACAATACATTTCTGTTGTTTAAGCCAGCAAGGCTATGGTACTTTGTTACGCTAGCCCTAGCAAACTAACATATCACCTTAAAGCCATCTCCCCATGTCAGTAAATAAATGTCTTTATCATCTTTCTTAACGTTTTCATCCTCATCCATTGCAAGGATTTGTGATTCAAATAATCCTCTACTACTGGACATTCAAGTATTTTCTAATTTCTGCCTCAATAAACAATGCTTCAATAGTCATCTTTGCCATCTGGCTTCTTTTGACATGAAATTTATGAGTTAAGAAGTCGTTTTTTAAGCTTTTATCACACTGCACTGGAGAAAGCATATATCAACTTATACTCTTATCAGTAAAATGCCCATTTTCCATACCTTGGAGAGTACTAAGTGTTGTCATTTTATAAAATCTCTATCAGTCTAACAAGTAAAAAAATCCCAACATTGCTTTAATTGGTTTATTTCATGATAATTACTGATAGGCTCTGGATATGCTTCAAATTTAATGGCCCTCTACATGTTTTCCATAAAGTACTGCATGTTCACTTTTTTAGCCATGTTCCTATTGGGGCTTATATCTTTTTCTTAATAAAGAGCTTTGTGCCTAGCTGGTTTTTAAATGAAGTCCAGGATATATCTTTCTTCAGTTCTCAGTGATGACTACTCAACAGTTTTCGGGTGATCTTTCTTCTGTGAAATATTACACACTAAAAAAAGAAAAAACCTGAAAACGGTACTCCAAACACCAAATCTGGGATCCAAATGGTATCCTAAAAACCTATTAGGACAACATGGGACTTATCAGAGAATTTCACTGTGAATATCTCCCCACAGTACCAGATCATTGCTGATTATGTAACGAACAGATTAAATGCTTTCCATCTATGCTGGTAAAGTCTTTTTTTTACCCTCTTTTAAGCCATGGCCATAAAAATTTTATCATCAATACTATCATTTGTATCACAGAACTGTACTAGGATCTGCTCATCCATTTGTTTTACACAGTACTCTACAATATAATGCAAATATTAGATATGATTCGTGTCAGTTTTTACTCTAGACACAAAGCTAGTGCATCTGCTAGAAGTTTATGTGCATCTCATTTAGTTTATGAATCTTGGTTATGTACATTAGATGGGAATGCTAACAATCTGTTAAGCTTCATCTGACAGTGTTAAATCAATGAGTTCAATAATTTTGGTTATTAACATATGACTAATGAACTGTCAACTAAGAGGATTTTGGAAAACTGTCATAAATTCTAAGATCCAGAAATATTTGTTAAATCATAGTTTAACTCAAAAGTCAAAGGAGCATACGGGGTTGAAGCACTGAAGAGAGAAATTACACTCACAGAATTAGAGTGCAGGTTCACACACAGCCTTGAAGCAGAGAAAGTCAGGGCAGGAAGGAGCCAGAACTTACAGGATGAGGTCTGAGAGGGTTAGAGAAGAGTCAGAACACAGAACTCGGATCTGGATCAAAAAAAAAAAAGGAAAAGGTTTGTCATGTCAGTATGAAATTAACTTACTTTGGAGTGATAACTCTGGTAAACGCCCCTGTTCTACAGAAAACCATTAGCAGGGAGGAGGAGGATGCTCAGACTACGTCCTCTTCAATCATGTGCTTGTTGATTAAATATTACTCGGTATTTCTGACTGATGAATAAGCTAAGTAACTGGCTTGTGCTAAGGGGTTGACACTATAAGCCTGAAACACATTTCTCATGTATGGACATAGTCTATACACCAAAGCTTGAAAATATGATGGTGAGAAATGTTAAAATTGGGAAGTAATTTCCACTTTGATTTGCCTTTGATCAGACAGGAGAGGAAAAAAACCACAATACAGATAAACAATAAAAAGATTGAACATTTGGGAAATAGAGCCTATGATAAAAGATTAAAGAAGTTTGAATTACTCAGTTTGAAGCAAAGAAGAAAGACTAATTAAAGCTTTTAACAATAAAAAGTACTGAAAAGCATAATCACTGGAAGCAAAGCAAAGAGAAAAATGGGTAAAATTCCCGGAGATATACAATTAAACACTAAGATTCTTATGGTCAAATGTAAGGTATTTAAACAGAATAGAAAGAAAGATTCTGATTCATGAATGCTTAGACAGAGGTAACATAAGTGCTTTCAGGAGGACAACTGGGTGTGACAGGACCAGCTATGACAACCCAAGCAGGCAGCCTGAGAGGTCCAGAGAACATCATAATACAGAATAGTACCGACAACGATGAGTAGGTAGACATCTGATATACAAATCTCCTGATGGCCCTCTGAATAGTGGCCATCAGTGAGAAAAGGGAACTGGAAAGGAGAAAGACTAATCAGCAGCTATGAGTAAAAGCCTTGTTCAGTTTCTTTTCGGAAGCAAAACTGTGCAGAGAGGAGCCAACATATTAATTAATGCTTCCAGTAAACTCACTTGGAAGCCAGTAAGTTTGAGATTTGAGCCAGACTCAAGCCAGTCTCAAATCTTGAATATAAAGTGTGAGTTCCAAACAGAATTGGAGAATAAGGGAAAAAATGGCATTAAGTATTTATGAAATATAATTTTTTAAAAAGTAGTTACTGTAGGATGAATCAAAATGGTATCCTCTTAAGAATTATCAACTATTCTACAACTCAAAAAAGTCACAAAAGTGCTTAGAATGTGCAGTCTGAACATTTTTAGAAGGAATGAACATAGTTAAGGTCAAAGAAAACTGACCAAGTAGCTGCTACATGCTAAATCCTGTTAAGTCCTTGAAAAAGCATGTCCTCATTGTATGATGTCTGGAATCTGCTCAAATACAATCCAAAAAGAAAACAGGGGAGTTAAGTAGGGGAAAGATAAAGTAAGACTGCGTCGAATTTGATAACTGTTAAAAAGTTTATTGATGAGAATATAGATGTGTGTTATAGTATTCTATTTTTATTTAAATTGTCATGATTTTTTAAATTATTTACTCTATGTAATGTGAGAGACAGTGGGATGTATTTGTGTACTTGTGAGTGTATGTGGGTTTACTCTATATAGAACAGAAAGGACTACCATGTAACCTTTCAAATGGGACAGATATAGGTCCATCAACTATAAAATCCCAGCATGAAAGAAGTAACACATTAGATAAACTGGAAACATTAACAAGGAGATACAGTTTCAGAGGAGCAGGAAAAATATAAGGAGTGAGGGAAGCAGGAAACAAATGGCAGGAAAACCTCAAGCAGAAGAAGGAAAGGTATTTTTTTGAGTACTGACTGTGCTGTAAGACTTGATGTTAGGAATTTTACATCATGATCTCACATAATCCTCACAGCAAATTTGTAATGTGGGTGCTATTAATATCATCTTCAATTTAAGATAAGGCAATAGGACTTTCTTGGTGGTCCAGTGGTTAAGACTCTGAACTTCTAATGCAGGGGGCATGGGTTTAATCCCTGGTCAAGGAATTAAGATCCACATACTGCACAGCGTAGGCAATAAAAACTCACAAAGGTCAATCATGCAGATACTAAATGACAGAAATAAGATTGAAAGCCTTTTCTCCAAACTTAGTGTCTCTGCTCTATACCATATTGCTATTTCCCAAGAAGTTACATTAAACACACAACAAAATAAATAACTTTGAGATGCACTGAGTCTGCATGCCACAACTAAAGAGTCTACGTGCTGCTGGTTTTGAGTCAGGTCCAAAAACAAAGAACAAATCTATTGATACAAATCTACTGCTCTAAAAATTTCTTCAGGTTCTTCCATTATAAAGAATGAAGTAAGTCAGAAAGAGAAAGATAAACATTGTATTCTAACACATATGTATGGAATCTAGAAAAATGGTACTGAAGAATTTATTTACAAGGCAGCAGTAGAGAAACAGACTTAGAGAATAGACTTACGGACATAGGGAGAGGGGAGGAGAAGGTGAGATGTATGGAGAGGGTAACATGGAAACTTACATTACCATATGTAAAATAGATAGCCAATGGGAATTTGCTGTATGGCTCAGGAAAGTCAAACAGGGGCTCTTTATCAACCTAGATGGGTGGGATTGGGAGGGAAATGGGAGGGAGGTTCAAAAGAGAGAGGATATATGTATACCTATGGCTGATTCATGTTGAGGTTTGACAGAAAACAACAAAATTCTGTAAAGCAATTATCCTTCAATTAAAAAATAAATTACTTTTAAAAAGTAAAGAAACATAAGGTTTTAATTTAAAAAAACTTTCTTCAGTTTCTCTTCACTCCCATCATTCCAACTTACACAGGAAGTCTAGGTGTTAAAATTGTTTTGCTTTTGTTTCTGTTTCAGAATTTCAGGAGAATAAAAATAAGCTGAGAAAGAAGGTAAGAATAGCAAAGACAAAGACACACTAACAGCCAAAATATACAGATGGTCTCCAACCTACAATTTTTCAATTTTCAACAGGGCAGAAAAGCAACAGGCATTCAAAAGAAACTATACTCTGAATTATTTTTATTTTGATCTTCTCCTGGGTGAGTGATAGGAGGTGCGATACTCTCATAATGCTGGGTGCAACAGCAGCCACAGTTTACAGTCAGCCACGTTGGTGATCATGACAGTGAACAGCCCTTAAGCATACAAACATTCTGTCCCTAGACAACCATCTGGTTTTCACTTTCTATACAATATTCAATAAACTACATGAGCTATTCAACACTCTATTATAAAACAAGGCTTAGTTTTAGATGATTTTGCCCAACTGCAGGCTAGCATAAGTGTTCTGAGTACATACAAAGCAGGCTAGGCTACTAAGTTATGATGTCTAGCAGGTTAAGTGTATTCTAAATGCATTTTCAACTTATGGTATTTTTTTAGTTCACAATGGGTTTATCAAGACATAACCCCATTGTAAATCAAGGAAGATCCATATACTATTATCTGTAAAACAGAAATCCAGGTCAAACAAGTTTACCTTTAGCAGGAGAGCAAAATTACTCCGCAGACAATTATTCACACCATTTTCATACAATTTTTTCCTCATGTGGTTTTCGCTCACATTCCCACTATCAGACTGATACCTTAATAATGATTTCAGCATGGTTTCAAAAGGGTCCACTGAAACAGACATGATTAAACATTTGTAAGTCAAAGTAATCACTTAAAAAAAATCATTTCCTACTCCAGGGAATCTTCCTCATCCAGGAATCAAACTCACATCTCCTGAATTAGCAGGTGGATTCTTTACCACTGAGCCACCTGGGAAGCCCAAATGCTCTTACACCTTTACTCTTTCAGATGTACCCTTGAACTATTTTTTCAGGTTCAAAAAAAAAATCCTGTTGGCATTTGCACTGGGATTTTTTTCATATATATCTATAAATTGAAGGAAGAAAATGATCATTTAAAAATACTGTGTCTGAAGTGAAGTGAGGTGATTAATATAAAGACTTCAGCACAATGTCTGACATATATTTAATAAATGTTAGCTATTCCTAAAAGCAGTGTATGGACCTTCATTTGGAGACATCTATTCTTAAAAGATAAGGATCAGCTAATCAGAAAGAAAATCAGGCTTACGTGTCTTATTGGGGTTGATATGTTGCTTTAGTACATCAACAGTGCCCAAACTAACCACAAGGCGCCTGCCAAACCAGAAAGACACCACAGGCCCGTATCTCTCATGCAGATTAACCAGGAACTCGTGCAAACTTCCACTGTTCACAATATCTGGAAGATTACCATCTCTGAAAAAAGAGCAATATTTGACAAAATAATTTAATATGGAAGAATTAGAAAAACAAAAATACTAGTTGATCCTGAATTAACTGTGTCAACAGATGAAAACAAAGATAAACGAAAATCAAATTACTGCAAAATCCAAAACTGTATTATATTTGACTTCTCACTTTTGGTAGCCACATTTAGATATGAATTTGTCTGATATTTTGAGACTTCATAACACTTCACATCAACAAAGCTGCACAAGGAACATCTGACTTAAGACACTGGAAAATGATCCAATTTTGCAGCACCTCATTCTGAGACAGCAATGGAAGCCACCACTGGCTATTAAATCACAGGTGAATTTAAATCAGCTATGGCAATTTTTTCTTATTCTATCTTAATCCTATCTTTCTGTTTTCAACACTCTCTGGCTAGGGGAAGTGAAAGAAATTAAAGGTTTTGATTTATACAGGCTTTCTTTATTAACAAAGTTTAGGTGGTATGCCCAAACACAAGTTTAAAGAAAACAAAGGCACTAAATAAACTGAGCAATCTAAAGATATGGTTTAGTTTTTATCCAAAAATTAAGAGCTGACTTTACCTGATTTAAAAAAGTCAAAAAGCCAACTCACTTTTCTTCTGTTGGAGTAATGCCTGGAATTCCTGCAGCTTGTCTGGAAGCCTTAGGGAAAAAAATTTAAATAATTTAGTATAATGAATGATCATATATCCCATAAGTCAGATGTGTTTTGCTGACACATGCAGGACCTTAAATGATGGTTATTCAATTTGGTTGAATTCCAGAGATTATTTCTACACTAAAATTAAAAAACTGGATTCTTTTTACTTAAAAGAATTATCCTAATATTCCTCCTCTCTGTCAATTAAACTAACATTTTAGAAGAATTTAACATCCATTATATATCAATTAATATATAAAACCAAGTACATTTTTCTTTGTTCTGAGACTAAAAATGGTCTCATCTGGCTCAGCTTTCAAAAAATTTAATGTCATAATTATAATAGTGTCATTCCTAAAATAGTTCTCCTCTTTCAAGTCAATGAATTTGTCAAAATACAAAGTGATATTCATCTTTTAGGACTTCCCAGGTTAGTGTAGTGGTAAGGAATCCGCCGGGCTTCCCTTGTGTCTCAGCTGATAAAGAATCCGCCTTCAAAGCAGAAGACCTGGGTTCAATCCCTGGGTTGGGAAGATCCCCTGGAGAAGGGAAAGGCTAACCACTCCAGTATTTTGGCCTGGAGAATTCCATGGACTGTATAGTTCATGAAGTTGCAAAGAGTCATACACGACTGAGTGACTTTCACTTTCAAGGAATCCACCTGCCAACGCAGGAGACATGGGAGACTCAGGTTTGATCCCTGGGTTGGGAAGGTCCCCTAGAGACGGGAACAGCAACCCACTCCAGTATTCTTGCCTGGAAAATTCCATGGACAGAGGCAACTGGCAGGCTACAGTCCATGGGGTCACAAAGAGTCACAAAGGATATGATTGCACAAGTGAGCACACACACACACATTTATCTTTTGCTTTAATGTAGTTATCATTATCAGAGTCATAGAGTCAGAGAGATCACCTGGTATACAAATAAATAACAAAATAATTTATAGCAAATTGTTAAAGTGACAACCTCTGAAGAATGAACTATAAAAACGTTGGGGGGAATTTTAATTTTTTACAATTTTGTACTGGGTTTATGGTTACTGTATTTAGAGATTAGCATTTTTATTTTATCTTACAACAAGCATATCACTTTTAAAATAAGACTTCTTATAATTTTTAAATTAGCTAAATATCTATAGAAAGAATAACCTAAAATATTCAACTTTAGAATCAATTCTGAATTTTGTCTATGATTTTAACTAGGTAATAATCAGAGTTTGGCATTCTGCCCCTTTTGCCTCCTACTTAACATTATATAAATAAATAGTTATTTATTTGAACATTTAAAGTTTAAACTGTCTTCCATTACATGTTCAAAATTGCATAATCATGTTGCTACTATAGGTTGTAAAACATCTAGGCTATTTCCTTCATTTTCTCATTGTTACAGGTAGTGCCATGAAAATCACTGTACAACTTTACTTTTTTCCTCCTTTGGATTATGTATGCCAAGAGATATACTAAGTTCAACAGTACTAACGAAGGAGTTTTACAATTTCTACTACATACTACAAGAATACTATCTAGACAATAGTATGTGCACCTTGCCTTTAACTGATGACAATGAAACCTACAATGTAAGATTTTGTCCTACAGTCTCATCAACAATGGAAACTTGTCAAGTTTAATATATAAAAAGTGGGGGAAAGAATGGAAGGAACTCCATAATTAAAAGTCAGTGATACTAGAAAAAAAAAAAAGACCCTACTTGTTATTTTCTAGATTGAAGTTATTAATGACTGAAGCGAGCTTCCTGACTTCTCTTTAAACATGGTAGATTGACAACACTCATCAGTGATCTCTTCCTAAAATCCCAAAAAATGAAAGTGAAGAAATAAAAAAGAACAAAATAAGGACAAAGAGAATGGGAGAGGAGGCAACAGTGGATGAATAATCTGACCAGTTTCTTTGGAAGTGTTAAGTTGTTAGAGCAGTGATTAGTTGACCTTGAGAGGCCTCCTCTGGGGTCTGCAAAGGATTCCCACAGGAAGCAATCAGATTTGTACTTGTAACCACAAAGGCAGAGTAAGATGGAAGACTTCAACAATAAGCAAAAAGTCAGTATACAGATCCATCAGACATCATTTCTGTGACTGCCATTCTTCTGGAAGAGACCTTGAGATTCCAGATTCAGGAATAACAGGTTGGTGGGGGCATCCCCGATAATCTTAAGCGAAAACTGTTTCCAACCTAGAATTTTATACCATGCCAAGCTATCATTCAAGTGTGAAGCTAGAAAAAATAGATTTTCAAACAAGCAAGATTTCAAAAAATTTTTCATGCACACTCCCTCAAGAAATTATGGAAAATGATGCACTGCAGCAAATAAAAGAATTTAAACAGAAAGAGACAAAGGGAGAGAGAAACTCATGTGGCACCCAGGAAACAGGGTTTACAACAAAGGCAAAGAGAATATCAATTCTGAATTTTCTTCCCATAAAAATAGATAAAAGCAGAGATATTACTTTACCAACAAACCAACATGATTATGCAATTTTTCCAGCAGTCATGTATGGATGTGAGAGCTGGACTATAAAGAAAGCTGAGCACCGAAAAATTGATGATTTTGAACTGTGGTGTTAGAGAAGAGTCTTCAGAGTCCCTTGGACTGCAAAGAGATCCAACCAGTCCATCCTAAAGGAGATCAGTCATGAATATTCATTGGAAGGACTGATGTTGAAGCTGAAACTCCAATCCTTTGGCCACCTGATGCGAAGAAGTGACTCATTGGAAAAGACCCTGATGCTGGGCAAGATTGAGGGCAGGAGGAGAGGGGGAGGACAGAGGATGAGAAGGTTGGATGGCATCACTGATGTGATGGACATGAGTTTGAGTAAGCTCTGGGAGTTAGTGATGGACAGGGAAGCCTGGTGTGCTGCAGTCCATGGGGTCACAAGGATTCACACATGACCAAGTGACTGAACTGAACTGATGTCTTTGAATATTTGAACGAACTCACTGAATAGCATTATGACAGAAATGCTGAGATATCTGCCCCAAACTACAGACAGGCACAAGTAAAGAACCTCTATGCAAACACTAAGTACAACCCCTCCCCTTCGCCCTAATCACAGGTCTATAGCTCCAACAGCAGGTATGCAGAGAGAGCCTCAGAACTCCGTGTGCTCTGGATAAATGGCTCCCACACCAGACTCCATGTTTCAACATGAGAAATGAAGAGTGAGCCCCAAAATACCAGGCAAAACACTCCCCTGTGCTTCACTACATTCACAACTCTGAAATAGCTAAAATAATAAGATCAATCCCCACACCTGGCATGCCCCTCGAAGAACCCAGCAAAACTTCAATCTCTCTGATAATCACAGCCTCACCTTCCTCATCTTCCTTGAGACCATCCAGAATGTTGTTATGACATTTTCCCTTACATATATTAGACACCACACTAAGCCGAAGACTACAATCCCCAGGTCTTCCTTCATCCCCTAGACTTTTTATTCCTAGAGAAGTTTGTCTTCTTTCCTGACTCATCTGTCCCCAACTCAAAACTCCACCTGATCTCAGCCGTTCATTCCTATGGTTGCACTAGGCCTTGACAACACCAGTAACTTTACCATTCCTGGAGTTTTAACATCAAGCTTCCAAATTTCCAAGCACCTCCTACTTCTCCTTCTATTTTTAATATCTTGACTCCAAAAACTGTTTTTACCCCAAACAGCCTGTTAACCCACTTACTGCTGCTGCTGCTGCTAAGTCACTTCAGTCGTATCCGACTCTGTGTGACCCCATAGACGGAAGCCCACCAGGCTCCCCCGTCCCTGGGATTCTCCAGGCAAGAACACTGGAGTGGGTTGCCATTTCCTTCTCCAATGTGTGAAAGTGAAAAGTGAAAGTGAAGTCGCTCAGTCGTGTCCGACCCTTAGCGACCCCACGGACTGCAGCCTACCAGGCTCCTCCATCAATGGGATTTTCCAGGCAAGAGTACTGGAGTGGCTTGCCATTGCCTTCTCCGAAACCCACTTACTCCTATACTCATTTTCCAGCCATCCGGCTCAGATTCCATTGTCCCTTTTAATCACTCCCTTGCCCCGTAACCTTTTCTCAAAAGTACCTAGCAAAACACGAACCCTAATTAAATCCAATATTCTGTCAACTGCCCTGATGCCACATAGTTGAAGGAAAACAGCAGAGGAAAAACACAGCATGCTGCCTAGTCTTATTTTACTTTCATGAATCTCAAGTGAGTTGCCTGGAAATCTCATTTCCCTACTCCCTCTCTCTCCTCAGAAAAGAAAGACACCCTGAAAGTTCCAGATTGGGTAGTTCTAACATTCCAATCAAATTCATTTACCAGCAAGAATATTTAAGATGTTCTGTCAATATCAGTGATGTGTTTGCCGTTATTCTGTTGCTTTACAACTTTTTCTACAAAACCACCACCTTGCTTTGTAGATGATTCCTCATCCATTAGCTTCTTTGTTTTCAGAAGCATCTTTTGAGGCTGAAGAAGGTAAGCAGAGAAAGGTCAGAAGGAGATTCAGACTTGAATACAGCACTTGGCTGTAAGCTCCTTCCACGACCCCTTTAGCATGTGAGGCCCAAGAGGAACAAGACCCGGTCCGGACCTTAAGGACTTTAGATTTCAGAAATGAAAGTCGAAAGACAGTCGGAAAAGCAGGCGACAAAAGAAACACTGGGGGAAAATCCTTGGTAATGGATAAAGGCGACGAGCAGCCTGGAGTTTCCTCTCAGACACACTAGAAAATGGAAGTGGGGTGGGCAGTTACTGCCCGAAAGCCACCGAAGCACTTCGGACCCGCCCTCCACAGCGGCGCGGCGGGGACAGGGAGGCCGAATCCGCGAACCAGCTCTCAGGCCCCTGCGGCCGCGCCCGCTCCGCCGAGCCTCCGTACGTGCTTCTCTCGGCGTCCGAGGATGATCGAGCCTCCTGCCCTGCTCAGTCTTCAGCGCCGGCCGCGCGCGCCCGCGAGGCGTCACGTGCTCCGGGAGCGGGGCAGAGCGGGGCAGAGCCGGGCAGAGCGGGGCAGAGCGGGCGCGGGGGCGGGGGCCCTCCCCCGGGGCCCGTTCCCTGCGGCCCGCTGCGGGCTGCGCGACGTGGATGCGGGCGGCGGCCAGAGCCCGTGAGGGCCGGGACGGCGGTTACCGGGTAGAGGTAGAGCACCGCTCCCACCAACGCCAGCAGGAAGGTAACAGCGAAGATCGCGAAGTCCAACATGGTGCCTCCGCCCGGGAACCGCGTCTCAGTTCCGCGCTGCTCTGCAGCGTCTCAGCCTGGCGGGACCCGAGGGACCGAGGAGTGGGCCGGGGCGCCCGCGGGACCTGCGAGCGAATAGGTCGCCCGGGCGTGGCCTGGGCCGCTGGGGGCGTGGCCTGGGCCGCTGGGGGCGTGCCGTGGTCAGCCCTGCCGTCGGGCGCCGAGAAACAGGGAGACCCGAAGCAGGATTCCGGCGGATTCGACTCTGAACACGCCCATGTTTCCCGGGCCGAGTTGCTGGAGAAAGAGGGACCCCGCCTTCTGGAAAACGTTAGGAGTTATTGTCCTAACCAAGTGTTTTCCAAGTGGGTTTGAAATACATATAACAAAATAAAAATAGCTCAAGTTAATCATTGTTGTTGCACGTCTGGATGTTCTACCAGTCTACTGATTTTTGAATCAAACATATGGACACATAAGTCATAATTATTATGTATTTATTTCATGAAATAAGTCTTCCCTTTATTTCAGCATGATCTCTGTATTTTTATGATCAAGATTTTGACATCATTTGTCTTCTGTTGGCAGAAATGCCAAATTATCCTGTTCCGTCATTGTGGTCCCTGAAAAGATTTTTTTGATAAATTATTTTAAAACAATATTTTCAGGTTTATTGAATCATATAATTAATATATGGGATAGTTTTAATACTTTCAAATTGAAGAAATTTTGCTCTGTTAGCAAAATTCTAGGCAGTAGCAACTGGAATTATCAATAAAAATTTATAGTTAATATTTAGCTTAAGAAATGAACTGACTTTTATCTATGGTGTTCAACTGTAATGGAGTTGTTACATATGGTACCATTGTTATTCCAGCAAATACTGTAAAACAGTTTAAATTTATGGTAACGATTTTATCACTTACGATTCTCACCATCTCTTAAAGCAACAACTAAATCTGTAGGGTAAAGAATTGGTATCACACTTTACATCATATCTAGACCTACATATATATTATTTTAAAAGGAATTTAATATGGAAAAGTGTTCTTAAGCTGGCAGTTGCAACCACCATGTTTGCCACAATAATTGTCAAGTACTTCCAGTCCATTATTGGAACCCTTGGGGGAGATCAATCCTGAGTGTTCATTGGAAGGACTGATGCTGAAGCTCCAATACTTTGACCACTTCATGCGACGAGTTGACTCATTGGAAAGGACTCTGATGCTGGGAAGGAATGGGGGCGGGAGGAGAAGGGGACGACAGAGAATGAGATGGCTAGATGGCATCACCGACTCTATGGACATGAGTTTGAGTGAACTCCGGGAGTTAGTGATGGACAGGGAGGCCTGGCGTGCTGTGGTTCATGGGGTCGCGAAGAGTCAGACACAACTGAGCCACTGAACTGAATGTTTTTTAATTAGGCAAAAATCTATTGTGTTTATTCTGAGAACAAAGATTGCTAATTTATCTATTTTTATCGACTTGCTCAAATACTCTTTCCACTGTTATAGTCTCCTCCAACTTTAAAGCATAACTTACAAACACAGCACTTAGCTGCAGTCCCATTTTATTTAAAAGATATTGAACATGAGATATGAAGTAGTTCCCTGGAGCCTGAGCAGTGTTAACTATGAGGGTGGATATTAAAAGTTCAGTTGACCACAAAATCCTGATTAACCACTAAATCCTGACTGAACGCCAAATACTGATTTCCTCATGTGGGCATAAAAATTGACCATTTTTATGGATTTGTGATATGTGGGTTTCTCTCAAGCATGGGGCCCAGGGCAGGGGCCTGTCTTGCTCTGTTTTATAGGTGGTTCTATCCATATAAGAGGACATTCAGTGGGTTTCCTAGCCCTCTGACATCTGGTTAGATTGGCCAATAGGAAATAGTTTAGGATGAAAGGGAAGTCTGGATATTCTTTCTCCTGGTTTTCATGCTGTGGGCTCACTGTTGAGTGCAGCTTCTGTCGTAACGCCCCCACACAGATACTCTTTCTAGGAGCTGGAACTCTTTGTCACTTGAGGCTTAGGGTTAATGACAGCTTACCACTGTTGCTAGTCTTGGAGCACTGAAACCCTATGGCTTCCTTAAACCCTTCCCACATCTTCATAAAAGTTTCCATTCTTGAACTCTCCTACTTACCAGTTTCAGTATGCCAGCTGTTTCCTGCTGGGACTCCAATCCACATGGTAATTATCATCATCAAATTTGCCTATTTGGTGGGTGCAAAATTTTTTTCTCAATTTATGAATAAGGGTAATCAGATACAGTTTGCCTTTACCTGGAAGAGACAGTATTACACCTTCAGTGTAATACTCCAGGACATTGTCATTTCTCCTCTGTGATGTGAGCACATATACCTCTAACTTGTTTGTAATGGTATTCCACACAATATCTTGCCTGTCCATTACTCTGATGACATACAGTTGAGACCTGGTGAGCATAAGGTAGAAATTCCCTGCTGTTGCTGTTAAGTCACTTTAGTCATGTCCGACTCTGTGCGACCCCATAGACGGCAGCCCACCAGGCTCCCCCATCCATGGGATACTCCAAGCAAGAACAATGGAGTGGGTTGCCATTTCCTTCTCCAATGCATGAAAGTGAAAAGTGAAAAGTGAAAGTGAAATCACTCAGCTGTGTCTGACTCTTAGCAACCCCATGGACTGTAGCCCACCAGGCTCCTCCATCCTTGGGATTTTCCAGGCAAGAGTACTGGAGTACCTTCTCCAGAAATTCCCTAGATGCTTTTAAAAAAAAAATACATGCCAGAAAGTCAAAGAGCAATCTCAAAAATTATTTAGGAGTCTGGCATAGTGATAAAGTGCCCACAGGTTGAGTGGCATGGGGTACTTGCATACTGTAACAGCAGTCTGAGATGGAGTTTAAAATGCCGGATATTTAGTGGGGATTAATACATGTGAAAGATGAAACCTGGATTGGGCAGAGAGGAAGTGGAATTATGATGCAGCCCCCATAACTCCTAAACCAACCTAGTGGGGAGTTTGGGATGAGAATTACAACAATGATTGGGCTTTGCTGGGCCTTTTTTCTATGCACCCACCTTACTCTCTTCCTGAGAAAAAACTTGGAAGTTAGCCTCTGCAGTTTTTCTGAGGGCCACAGTTGATACTTAAAATCTTCTTTCTCCTCTATCCATGCTAGAATCTCTGCTCACCAAATCTTGAGGCTTGCTTGGTTAGCCTCGAATGAGTGAATTATTCCGAACTGCCTGAGTGCCTGGTGATCATGACTTCTCAGACTATGGTTTCTCTATCTACAGACACATTTGGGCAAAGAAGTACAAAGTAGTGCCCAAGGAGATCGCCTGGGTTCTACACTATTACATATTCCATTATGTAGTGGCAGCTGTCCCTCTAATTATCCAGGTCAATTACCCCTCACATCAGCTAGCTGTTCTGATGCTTTATCAGTATGGCAGCTTGTGGGTGATGGATATATGACTAGTGATCCCGCTGTCATGGGCTCCCTCCAGCACTTACTTCCTGTAAAGTGGGTCCTATGATCTAAGGTCATGTTGTGTGGAATCCACTGCCAATGAATCAAATACTCCACTGTCCTTAAGATAATAGTGCTGGCTAAGGCCCTGCAGACATAAAAGGCAAACCATGTACATAAAATACATGTCTATTCCTATGAGTTTCTAGCCCTTCCAGAATGGAAGGGGCCCAAAATACATAACTTGCCAGCATGTGGCGCACTGAGGAATTAGGAATGCTTGGGCACTAAGCATTTATCTTCATTATTAGTAATCTGGACATTCATTGGTGGCAGTAGCTAGACCAGCCTTGAGAAGTGGAGGGTTCATCCTATTAAGCCCATGGTTAGTCTCCACTTCTACCATTGTGGCCACTTTGTTCATGTACCTCCCCATTGTACCGGCCCTAGAGTAGCCAATGCAGGGGCCACCAGACATGACCTGAATTGCTTGTTTGGTCCACTTGATTGCATAATGCCTCTTTCATGGTGGATGCTCCTGATGAGTGCCAATATTTGACTCAAAGATTTTCATGTTTCTTTCCTCATCCCATATGTCCATCTATACACTCGTATCTGATACCTTTATGACCCCAATCATAAAATTTTTTTCCATTTATGCCTCTCATCAGCTGGCCAGGCCTTTCATCATGGCCCATGATTCCTATCTATATTCTAACCTTGGACCCCTTCTCTTTCCACCCAAAGTAAATTACATGGTGTACTGCTAAAGATCTGCCCACCAAGATGGTTTTCCCTTGCCACTGTTTTTCAAGACCACCCGTAAGTAAGGCTTCAACTCACCTGCTATCCATTTTTGTCTTTACTCACATACTGAGCCATCCCCTCTGTACATGCAGCTTGGTCTTTTTTCTCCTCTTATCTACTCATACAAGATGACTTGTAAACCAATGTGTTAGCTGAGGAAGGGGCACTGGTGCAACAGTGGTGGAGACTTTGGAGATCTGGGATCCTTGCTCAGGCAGCTTCTCTCTTCCCTATGGTCCTTGAGACATGGTGGTCTGACAAGACTTAGCGGATGATAGCGGAGAAGGCAATGGCACCCCACTCCAGTACTCTTGTCTGGAAAATCCCATGGATGGAGGAGCCTGGTGTGCTACAGTCCATGGGGTGACTAAGAGTCGGACACGACAGTGATTTCACTTTCACTTTCACATATTGGAGAAGGAACTGGCAACCCACTCCAGTGTTCCTGCCTTGAGAATCCCAGGGACGGGGGAGCCTGGTGGGCTGCCGTCTATGGGGTCGCACAGAGTCGGACACAACCGAAGCAACTTAGCAGCAGTAGCAGCAGCAGCGGATGACAGGTAGTGCTGGGAAACTGAAGCTGTTAAGAGCAAGGTATAAACTGCCATTCTGTTCTGGACATGTGTTTTCAAGGACATCTGTATAGCAAACAACCTTGGGAGGCACAAACAGTCTCCTTCTGGAATAGAAGGCAGGTTTGCTTACTCATCAGTATGTTTCTCTCCAGGGCAAAAGTCAGGAGGGTTTGTTTGCAGCCCATTATAAAAGATTCACCTTTCCAAAACTCAAATTCTTCAGCTGTGACAGAAGAGTGTGAAATGCATTCTTTTAGGTTCATCTGTAAGTTGACAGTTACGGGTTTCAAATAGCTTAGCAAATGTTAAGTTCTAATCAGACTATATAAATTAAGTATTACAAATGAACTGAAGAAAGTAACATCACTTTTTTATTTGATTCAAACCCATTTTCATATACAAAGCTAATTTATTATTTACAAAATAAATGCATATTCTTAAAAACTGTTAGAATACAAATTTCCAAATGACTAAAAAATGTGCAAATTTTTCAAATATTATCTTCAATCATGCTATACAGAAACAATCAAACATTAGCTCATATACACACACTGAAAAATTTTAAAACATTCAACGTAACAAAACAAAACATACATCTTATATATTTAATTTTAAAAGGATGAGAAGGGGAAGAACGTATTGCACCAAATTAACAGTAACTTCATTATAATGAGAATACTAATCAAAATTATTTACACATCTTTATTAAGTCTAAAACTATCTCAACTTTAAAACCTTTTATTTTTTTGGCATACAAGTATTCATTGAGTCACAGTTTGCAGTCAATAATCAGATATAAATAAGGCTTAATATTCTCTTTTTAATGGTCAATTCCAGTAGAACAAATGAGAAGGAACATTTTATGATAAATACGTAACTTTTTGAATTCCTTAAATATTTAAGTAGCAGCACAATTTGCAAGTACTTTTTTAAACAAGTAATTCTGAATTTTTAGCTATCCTCCTCTGAATTGCCTATGTGCATACACACACAAACACACACATATTCAATCACTGTCACCTCTATGATAACACTGAAATACTCCTATTTAATCTGGGTCCCAGAAAGATTGACGTAAGAGGCAAATCATATGTGTTCAATATTTTTCAGTCTTAATGTAATTCACTTCTATAGCAATGAACTTGACAGAAAATGACCGGTTAGATAATTATTTTTTACTAATATTTTTGCTCCAAATCTATATAAAAGTAAACAGTTGGGGGAAGGAAAGCAATACCCATTAGGAATTTCTGAAGAGAACAGACCAGCCATATGGTTTTCTGTAAAGCTAACTGTAAAATAGTAGCCACAAAAACTTTTTGGTGATGGTATTTAAGAATTGGAGAGACCAGTGAAAAGTACAATAGGAAAAAAAATAAAAAGTATAAAAGATCTTTAACAGTAAGATGTACTGAAATATGCAATAATTTTGGAAAAAATGTAGAAACTATTGCAATTAAATATTTTGAAAATTATCCATGAAAAAGTCAAAATCCCAAAGGAATAAAATTATTCCCTTTAATACCTACACAAGAAACGAAGGGGCTGAAATTTTTTCAATTAAGTCTGACAACTGACATCACCCTACCAGAACTACTCTCTAAATTGTTTATTGATTAATATAATTTTAGCATTCTAAATAGAAAAAATATGTTTATCATAGATAAGCTTTTTTTCCTCCAAAATGCAAGAGGACTATTTGTTGAATCTGTTGATTGAGTCCAGTAAATCTTAAACCACATTGCTTAGATATTGTGGGAAAATGTTTCCAAGATAAGGAACAACAAAAATAGCATTTGAATATTAACTATTCATTTGGAATACTGGCTACCAGAAAGCCTCTAATTTTATACACATTAAGTACAATATATTATTACAAAAATAAATTTTAAAAGGTCCACTGGAATAAGACTTTTTAAAAAGTTTATATTTTAATCAATAAAATATAATTTTATTTTTCAATCCCACCTAAATCCTAACTTGTTTTCTTTCTCAAATTACAATGCTATACTGTAAGAGTATTATAAATAGCTAATCAGTTTTTACACTCAAAAATAGTTATAAATTTTAAATAATGAGACAGCCATTTTAAGTGAAAATACACACACACAAATACCCAAAGTCCACTATCAGTCAACTTTGAAAAATGAATGGGAATTTTTTAAAAAAAAGAATAGGTAACCTTTTCAATGACAATATTGTGTTATTATCATTATTATGGTAATATTTGCAAAATAAGTTTCCAAGGAAACATTAATATTAAATCAAGGAAAACAAATGTTGACCAAGTGACTTTCTACTTGTTCTTTTTCTCTGAATTTTCAATTCATAAGATTAAAGGCATTAAGACAAAAGTAAATACAACTTTATCTCTGTCCTTTTTACACTAAAGCCATTAGCTTTATAGGTCCAAATCCTACAGTGTCTTTAGAAATCACCCACATGTGACAAATGTCAGTGAGATAATCTAAGAAGATGTATCTGATGAATTACTACAATATATCAGAAAAGTACTTGGTAAGATAGCCACTTTTTACACACTTTCTTATACTGATGAAAATCATAATTTCTATAATCTAAAATGGCCCTATGTTTTTAATGCAGAAAATTATTCCCAATACAGGCTTAAATATCTTAAATGTTAATGCTCTATTTTTTCTTAATACTAGGACTTTTCATATGAAAAATTAAGGAATATTTCCATACAGAGGCTACACCTACAAAAGTCCTCAGAAGTGCTTAGGGAATTTAAGTCAATGCTTTTAATTAGGAAAACTATTGATTACTAGCTTCAAAGCTTTAAGAGACCTAAGTCGATGTTTTAAATCTAGCATTTTGTTACTCATGATTTTATTAGCACTTAAAAATATTACCTAATTCAGATATGCAAAATATTCACTGATAAGTCACTAAGAACTAATACGAGACAGCAAAAGAGACACAGATGTATAGAACAGTCTTTGGGACTCTATGGGAGAGGGTGAGGGTGGGATGATTTGGGAGAATGGCATTGAAACACGTATGTTGTCATATGTGAAACGAATCACTAGTTCAGGGTCAATGCATGTTATAGGATGCTCGGGGCTGGCGTGCGGGGATGACCCAGAGGGAGGATAAAGGGAGGAGGGAGGTGGGAGGGGGGTTCAGGAGGGGGAACTTATGTAAACCCGGGGCAAATTCATATCAATGTATGGCAAAACCAACCAATATAATATTGTAAAATAATTTGCCTCCAATAAAAAATAAATTAATTACCTAAAAATAATAAAAATAAAAAAATAAAAGCTACATGGCAAAAAAGAACTAATACAAGCAAACACTTTTCTGGAGACAGTTATTAGTTACAATTTCAAATATGAAAGGTTTGAAGAGAGTTTATGATAAGAATAATGCAAACTGAAAAGGAAATTTAGATGTTACTGTGGCATGCAAAAAAAGATAAGAAAGCCATTCCAAGCAATTTTAGAAAAAAATGTCTTCAAGGATAATGATCACACCTACTTTCAAATAAGCCTGTAAATACCGGATCTGATTTATAAAAAATGAATGGATATAATTTCTATAGCAGAAAATATTTTGATTTAATAACCCTGAGACATAGTTTTTTTATACCAAGAATATCAAGTAAAGAGGTTCAAAATATCCAGAGTAGTGCCTAAACTTCTGTATATTTATAAAACTTCTCAGAGAAGTCTATCTGTAATCTCAGTTAAGAAACAATGGCCTTGAAAAATGCTAGATTCAAATTAAATAAATAAAGCTGTGGCCCACATTTTAATAATAATACTGAAATGATGACAACAAGGACTCTCATATGGGAAAACTCTCTAGAACAATGTTCTAGATGATCAAGTTTAAAAGCAAATCAAATGTATGCATAATAAATAAATAAAGCTGAAAGAATATTGAGAACAGTATTTGCTCAGAGTGATAAAAATGTTTAAGACTAGTCACTTACTGGAAAAGGACAGTTTTAGTTGATCAGAGAAACGGGAGTTAGGACAAGCTATGAATCTGCCTGATACCAACAGATTAGATTTAGGAAAAAAAAGAATGTATTTCATTTCTTAAATCAGTCAAAAACTATATCCTAAAGACAGGTTTAAGAATTTATTTATGGATGACATATTTAATGATGTATTTGAAGAGACCAACCTTCATATATGTACACCCACACATGATACATGATATTAATATTTATATAATATTTATATTTAAAATAGTCCATGTACTTGCATCTTTTCATTGGAAAGGTGATAAAGACAATGCTATTCACTTTATAAATATATAAAAGGAGCGCTAGCTCTTTAAATTCAATTAAGAGATTTCCATTAGTGATTCTTTTAATAGTAACAATATAAAATATACTTAAAGGCAAAGGCCATGTCATGGTGTCATCATTAAATAAAAATAGGGTATTCAAGTTAATTTCCTCTATCTACTCCTATGTAAGCAAAATACAAAAAATATTTGATTAAGATTCAACTTTCAAATCTAAATTCTAATTAATTATGAGGGCACGTTTACTCCTTCAGAAGCATAAAAGTGATTTTTAATACTAGTTCTTAAAAGATAATTTTTATACACCTTAACACAGAAAAAAGGAAGCCTCACTGTTGTTCTTTGTTAATGACGAATACTTGACATTTTCTCGTCTACAAAAGGATGTGACCTGAAAAAGCACTGTGACTAAAGGAAATTAATAGAAATTGATTCATAAATGACATAAGCTTCACAGGCTTATAAGACTTTAAAACAACTGGTCAAGCTCATTCACGCCCTGCTCTATTTTTCCCTTCTCTTCTCCAACTTTATCTAAGTAATGAAAGAATACAGTTTGGAAAGAGTTGAAAAAAATCTTACAAAGCTTCTTTTTTCTCTAAATGAGTAGTACCTGTATTATGTTTTAATACTTGACTTCACTTTCTAAAAATAAAATCAATATCTTACTATAAATCACTCCGCATCATCAGGATGCGGAGATTTTATTTGTGTCAAGAAACAAAAGCAGAAGAAAAGTTCTTCAAAGACAACATATTTCATATAACAGCTAAGTTGAAATATTATATTCATTGTCTAAAACGTCCACCTGTTACTACACTAATGATATTATTCATCTCTCCCATTATACAATACAGAACTAATTTGTATGGATAACATCTAAATACATCAGAATCCCTCAAAGTATATCTTTTCAGTGATTTTACCTAGCAATTTTTAATTCAGTGGTCTACACTGTTTAAAAGAGGAATTACTCAGCCAAAAGTGAAAGTTGCTCAGTCATGTCAGACTCTTTGCGACCCCATGGACTATACGGTCCATGGAATTCTCCAGGCCAGAATACTAGAATAGGTAGCCTTTCCCTTCTCGAGGGGATCTTCCCAACTCAGGTCTTCCCAATCGAACCCAGGTTTCCTGCATTGCAGGTGGATTCTTTACCAGCTGAGCCACCAGGGAAGCCCTATTCAGCCAAAGCTACTACTATATTTGCTTATTTAATAAACTTTAAGCTCCATTCTTCTAGACTGTTGTTAGTATTCTCAAAGACTTTTCTCAAAATTTTGAGATTTTGGTTTTCACTTTTTGGAAAATGTAAGGATGAATTCTACTGCTCTGAACATCTACTATTGTTCTAGATAGAAGATCTACTGTGAACAAAGCTTCTTCATGTTTGTGCTATAAAATGAACCCTGTTTGTTTAGTTACTCCATCTAAACGGCAGCAAAGTACCAAAAATTTAGGAATTTCCCCCTAATAGTCTAAGTTAAACTTTTCTGTAACTTCCAAAGCCAATAACTTCCAAAACCAGTATAAAATAACCTTAAAAATAAAGAAGGCATCCTTATACCAAAATCTCTAGATGAAATAGGCAAAAGAAACATTTCTAAAGTTTTCATTTAGAAACTTTTTTTAAAAACTTCAACATTTAAAATACCAAAAATCAATCATTTCTATTCTCTTGACTTCAAACCTACAAAATAGGTTTTGGAGGACAGCCTACATTTTATAAGATGAAAAATGAAAATATTGATGAATATTTTATAAGAATGAATATTTTATAAGAATGAAAAACTAATAGAAGAAATTAATCTTAATGTATCATAATTATCTCTACTGACTTGGTTGAGGCATTTTTACCCACAAATCACTGAAGTCCTCAAAAATGGAAACCTTCACATTTACGGATGTTCTACTTTATGCATCAGTTTATTTCAGTGTGATTCACCTAAACATAAGTTTTTTACTGATAAAAGAGAGGATTTTAAATGACTGGAAAGAATATTCTTCTACAACTTTTTGCTAGCTCTTCTACAAGCCGATCAAATCTATCAAATAATTTTCCTATTACAGAATCCTTCACTTCTCATATATTTTTTACTCTCTCATAGGATTATAAAGAAAAGAGTGTTAGACAACTGTGGGCAACAGGAAACAGGAGAGGACTGCAAAGGAAAAATTTTTCAAAGATTCAATTGAGAAGACAACTGGATATAAGGAATTCTATAGTTTGTGGAATAAAAAAAGAATATTATTATTTTAGAAGGTATTGTAAAACGTCTTTTTTTCCTCCTCTTTTTTCACAGACCCTGTTTAGAAAGCCACTCAACCACCCATTCCTAGAAAAAAAAAGGCAGTTAACAAACAGAATTTCCTCACAATTTTAAGGGATTCATAAATTCTCTCAAAACATGTGGAATCTCAGATTAAGGACACTCAAATAGTTGTAAAAGCTTTCTGACCTTACTCAAAACATGACCTTACAAAAGTACAAGGTTTAACAATCTCTTTGAATTCTAAAATACATCTATCAGTACTTTAAAATCTTGAATAGCAAAGCATAATGTAACATCTAGCTATGTATAATAAAATTAATTGTAGTCCTAAATTATACATAACATGAAACAAAAATGTGTTTTTAAAATTACTATATCTAAATGACTGGTTTAAGTTATGCATATCTTTTCAGTTCATCAATCATATGAAATAAGTAAAAATATAATTATTTGGGTATCATTTCTAACTCCAAAAATTATTGAGGGAAAACATAGTGTTTAATAAAGAAAAAGCCAAGAAATTTTGTACTCTGCATATATAAACTGAGCTGCAAATGCTATACAGGACCCAAATGTCAAAATCATAATTAGCATTTTTTTTTAACTATACTACTAGTGAAATATATCTGTAAAATGTATCTCTAGTTTCTTTTATTCCTACTCAACCTTTATTATTTAAGGATGATAATATGTTGCAATAAATTCTCATTCAGTTCAGTTCAGTTCAGTCGCTCAGTTGTGTCCGACTCTGCGACCCCATGAATCACAGCACGCCAGGCCTCCCTGTCCATTAGTAATATGCTAAGTAGTAGTGGGATGAGCCAATGTACCAGTTTCAAAAATACAAGTATGCAACAGATGCTTTTCAAATATTACCTCTGATCAGAAGTTCCATAAATACATTGTATTTTTAAATATGGTGGTCAGTAAATAGAATGATTAACTAAAGAATGTATTAAAAGCCATATCTCTCAACTGTCCCATTATCGCTATCTACTCTTTTATTAGAAATACAACTTTTGCTGTTTAGAATAAGTGAGTTGAATCTAACTTCTTCATTTTTAGAAGTTTTTAAAAAAAGATCTAATTATCCTTATCCATATCTAATCAAATGTCTTTTCTCAAATTCATCTTAGTGTAGACTAAGAATTAGTTAATAAGATAGATTCAATGATGTTAACCAGAAAATTTTAAAGTAGATAACAGTAATATCTATGACTAAATTTATACATATGCTATACCAAATTTTGGTAAACCCTGAATGATTTCCAGGGATAACAGACCTGAAGCATTTGAGATGGTTGAGAGATGTGGTTAAAGTGACAAAGTGATAAATCAAATTTCAGTTATCCATGACAGAAGGTAGAATAACAATCACTTGGAATCTTGAGTATTATATTCAGTTTCTCCAGCTGAGATCTGGCTGAGCCGTTTGCTAGATCCCCACAATTTTCGAGAAAGCTGACCTGAGCGCATCTGTTTAAAGTAATCCAGAAAAATTAAGAATAGATGTTATTAAGTATGAAAAAAAATAAATGAAATTAATATATAAGGCAATGATTTTGTAGAGTGTAGAAATAGGTTTGAAATAGGTTTGGTTAGCAGAATCATTAACATTTTAATGATTCTTAATTAATAAGAATTAAAGAAAGGCTTTTCTACACTGTCTTTTAGTTGAGAAAGATCAAATACCAATGTATAAATTTTTAAATTAAATGTGCCAGTTATATCAAAATTACAAGACTCCCTTACATTATATATTTACAAAACTACATTTCACTTCATTAAAATAATCTCAAATTATACTTAATCTCGCTAATAAGACACATAGCTTTGAGGATTTTTCTCCTAATACAGTACTATTAATGACAATCACAATCATAAGAAGAAGGTAAAATAACATTTTGATGAAAAGAAAGTAATTTTTAAATAGTTTGATCTAAGAAATTTAAAAATTCTTTATCAATAGAATGATAAAAGTAATTTAGAAAATAAGAACAGCATAAGCTCTTTGAAAGTGAGAATCACATTTTTCCACCATTAAATTTTTTACCACTTAGCACACTTCTTGGCACATAAAAATTATTAATCAAAATTAACTGAATCAGTGGGTTATTGCCCCTCTGAAAGTATAACATTTCTCTATCTAACCATATGATTTGTTGGAATTACTTTCCCAAGAGCAATCTACTTTTTAATGGTGCTTTATCTGCTACCCTTTTTTAATGCTTACTTTTCTAGGGTCCATTCATTAGTTATAAAAGACAGGCCTCAGGCAAAGACATTTTGGCATGTTTGCTTTGCATTTTCATTTCCAGATGTATTTCCAAAACCATTATTTCTATTCATCTAGTTCCACTTTAACATCTAATTTACAAATATGGATTCTGTACGACAGCATAACGCATGAAACTGATACGATTTAAAAATACATATTAACCAATAATTTTTACTTTTAGATAAAAATAGATGTTGAAATAGAACTCCTCATAACTACTGATCTATTTAATTTCTACATAAAATTATATAAAATTTCACATAAAATTATATTTTAATTATGCAGAATTCTAAGCATTCAATTATATTATTTACTAAAGTAGATCCATAATTCAGCTAATGGGAGATGAATTTCACGAAGATGTAAAAACAGATAAAAAATCAAAATCTACACACAATTCAAATTCTATTGTTGTAGACTACATAAATCTTCCAATGAGGACCAAAAAGTTATTTGTTAAGTATTACAGAACATTGACTTATTAGGCCTATGAAATGAAGCTATTTAGGTATTTTTTTTTCCAATTAATTTTTTTTTTAATATGTATGCACAAGGGCATTTCATTTTTTAAAACTTCAGTAAAATCGTAAGCTAACAAATTACCTGAGTTGGAGGATGAGCAAATTTAAAAGGCATTTGAGTAAACCACAGAAAGTGAAAATAAACATACTCAAAGAGTAATAACTGGGCAGAGTTCTCAAGTAATCATCACATTAGCAAAGGACAGGAGGGAAATCATTACTTGGGAAGTATATTAATCAAGAAACTATTACTGAATGTAAAAATGTGTATAATGTTTTAAATGTAAGTGGAATACTGAAATATAGACAAGATGACATTATTTGGGGAACCATTAGACCTGAAACTAAATGTTGTTGTAGTCACTTTAGTAAGACCTCTTTTATTAACATCCTGGAAGAAAGTATCTGGCAAAGAGGTTCATATGATCTGTAATGGATTTAATATAACCAATGACAGTATGTTATTCAATAATGTCTTCTCTTGAAATAACCCCCACAGATGTCATATTTTAGATTTCTCAGAAAAGACCAATGATATCAATAAAAATTTATAATGCTTAAATATGAGTCTATGTAATAAAATAAATTTTCTCAATCACTAGATTACTTGGAGTACAGCCACTAAGTTTTCTTAGGAATAGTCTTATATTTATGATATCTGAATATTCAGTAATTAATAAGCCACTGGCAAATAAATTTATAGGAACTATAGGAAACTCACTGAGAATCAGCATGTTATATGGGGATATCTGTAGTTCCAAGTGAAAAACAGAAAGCCGTTTTTACAAAAGTACAACTGGTATATAATCATGCTAAATATCTGTTGAAATTAAAATAGTTTGGAAAATTCCCTGGTAGTCCAGTGTCTAGGACTCAGTGCTTTCACTGCCAGGGCTCAAGTGGGATCCCTGTTCAGGGAACTAAGATCCTGCAAGCCACACAGCATGGCCAAATTTACAAAAGAACAATAAAGTAAATTGTTTTGTTGTTTAGTCTATATTTCATTTTTAATAAATGCTTTTATATGTATTAAAAATGCAAGTGTGTGGTTTTCAACCTAGATTTGGAAAGAAAGAATAAAAGAATTTTCCTACTCATCTAAAGTTGTAAATGAAAACTGCTAAATATGTGATTTCAACAATAATATAACTATCACTCTTGAATACTAGCTTTATTCACTTTCATTTACTGTACTTTGAAAAATCAAATTTGTTTTTCAGTTTGTTTATCCATAATGGAGACGTCTGATTCAGCTGGAATAAAGAAGAACCAAGGGAATCCCCAAAAGTACGGGAAACTAAATCCGTGATGTGAGGTTTTACCTCAGCTGGCTTGCCAACACCCACTACAATCAATTTGCCATCTTCTAATCCTACAAGAATATGGCTATGTTCTTTGGTTACACAAACACAGTGGATAGGCGATCGCATGGCTAATGGGTTGATGCTGAGATTCAAACTAGAAGAGAAATAAAAAGCACATAATTACACAGATATACAATGGATTCATAGAACTTTATAACTGGAAGATAACTTAATAGTCATCTAATTATACATTCTAATTTTATAAATGTGGGAACTTACCTTCAGAAAACCTGAGTGACACAAGAGCTGACATTTATAGCATTACTCAAAATACTTAATACACTTTTTCTCTATTTCCAACATTGTTTGCCCTGTAACCATTTATATGTGCTCTCACGAAATGATTAACAAATGAAAGTTGGATAAACAAAAGGGTAAAAGCCCAAAAAGTATGTGCTGGTAGGGGATAAGGTCAATAAAATTGGTATATTTGCTTTGTCATAAAGGATGTAATATATTTTAAAATATAATGTGGTATAAAAATATAACACGCCATTATGATAAATGCTCACAGCTTTTATGATTAGAGAATGAAGAGTTTTAGATGTGTACACTATGCTCTAGATTAACTTGCTAAAAGATTCCATTAACTTTTTCTAATTTGGGATTCTCCAAACAATACCCTAAAATCAGGGCTGTAACACAAAATGTTGGAAAGATACTGCTGAAATGTAGACTTAACGCTCTACCACATGGGAAAGAATGACAAAAATGAGAAGGAAAATATAAAAATCAAAAGTGATATTGATACAGAAGTGATTTTGATATAAAAGAAGTAAGAGAACACTCTGGATCAGGAAACTATTAAGAAGAAAGGGTTTAGGGAGGGGCCAAGATACTATGAGGCATATAAATAAGTCACAGTAAGTTTTTTAAAAGAGAAGAAAAGAAAAGAAAGTATTTGGGCATGCAAGGGAAAACAGTGCTTTGTGAATATAAGTTGTTAAACATAAAGAACACCAAACTTAAAAACGTACTTACTTTACAAAGATTTTTTTCCTTCACTGGGTTAAATAACAAAAGCCTTTCGCCAATTTCAAACACACACATACATAACATGAACAGATATGCTAGACTTAGCCTGAAAAAGACTTTATTTGATTACAACTGAAAAAAAATTTTAAACCCAACTTTACAAACAACTCAATCAAAAAATGAGCAAAAGATCTAAACAGACAATCTCTACAAAGAAGACATAGTGATGGTCAAAAAACACATGAAAAGATGCTCAACACTGCTCATCATTAGAGAAATGCAAATCAAAACTATAATGAGGTGTCACCTCATACAGTCAGAATGGCCACCATCAAAAAATCTACAAACAATAAATGCTGGAGAGGATGTGGAGAAAAGGGAACCCTTCTGCACTGCTGGAGGGAATGTAAAATGATATGGCCATTATGGAGAACAGTATGGAGATTTCTTAAAAAAACTAGAAATAAATTTACCATATGACCCAGCAATCCTACTAATGGGCATATACCCTGAGCAAATCACAATTCTAAAAGACATGTGTACCCCAGTGTTCACTGCAACACTACTTACAATAGCCAGGACACGGAAGCGTAAATAAATGTACATCAGCAGATGAATGGATATAGAAGATATGGTACATATACACAATGGAATATTACTCAGTTATAAAAAGAATAAATTTGAGTCAGCAATAGTGAGGTGGATGAACCTAGAGTCTGTTATACAGAATGAAGAAAGAAAAAAAAAAACCATATATTAACATGTATATATATATATATATATATATATATGAAATCTAGAAAAATAGTACTGATGAAACTATTTTCAGGGAAAGAATGGAGATGAAGATGTAGAGAACGAACTTGTGGACACAGCAGGGGAAGGACCAGGTGGGACGAATTGAGAAAGGAGCAAAGATATATACATATATATGGTCATGTGTAAAACAGATAGCTAGTGGGAACCTGCTATATAACACAGGGAGTCCAGCATGGCACTCTGTGATAACCTAGAGGGGTGGGCTGAAGGGAGGGGAGGAAGGCTCAAGAGCGCGGGGATCATATGTATAATTATGACTGATTCACGATGTTGCACAGCAGAAACCAACACAACATTGTAAAGCAATTTTCCTTCAATTAAAAAAAAACCCAACCCAACTTTAGTTTCTAAAAATTGAAGCTATAGTTGGACATATTCCCAAATCCATAATGCAGGCTTGGCACTTTGAAAATTGTTTTTTTTTTTGGCTATTTAAAAAAATTGTCGTAATTGTGGTAAAATGTATACAACATAAAATTTTCTACATTTTTTAATGTACATATAAATTTTATTTACTAATCCAGAAATAATTTAGCTTTCCCCATTTTTTAGTTACCAAAAAAAGCAAGTTCATAATAAATGATAAAAAGATTAGAAATCTTAGATTACAGATTTTATTCTCTGAAAATACTACTGTCTTTTCCTAAGTGATACTTCAATAATTCTTATTATTTACCTGTGGAGATCTCTTATGGACAGGAATCCTTGTAAGCTGCCTGTGACAATGTGCTCTCCAATTATACATATATCTGACACTTGTTCCTTCAGGACTTGAGACCCTAGATACTTGCCATTTACAGAAAACAAATGCAATGCATTCTTATCCTGCAAAGATTAAAGAAAATTTAATGATCTCAAATTAAAACTGAGTTTCAGAATTGTTAATTAAAACTATGACTAATAACAGAATGATGACTGGCTTTAAAATTCTGGAAAAAACATATATTATACTTAAAGAGAAAATATGTAGACAATATTGTTAAAGTGATTTCAGTCAGATTGCTAAGTAAATAAATATTAAACAGGAACTCTCATCCCTCCAAAATAATTTTTAAAAGTTCTCGTAATTTTTAAAAAGCTTTATCACTGAAATGAAATAAACATATAAAATTCATGGTTTATTTATACCCTGCCTTGTGCAAAAAGAATAATTTCCATCTAAGCTTATGAAGTGCCACACAATTAGAAATTATTTTTGAAATCATACAGGCCTATAGTGCTAGTTAGTGTTAGTTACTCAGTCGTGTCCAACTCTTTGGGACCCCATGGACTGTAGCCCGACAGGCTCCTCTATCCATGGGATTTCCCAGGCAAGAATACTGGAATGGGTTGCCATCTCCTTCTCCAAAGCCTATAAAAAGCTCTAAAACAAAACATGAGGCTAATATTGTGATAGGGAATGAACAAACTGCATGACGGAAGGAAAATACCCTTTTCAAAATACTGTGCTCTTTCCTTCGGAGAAGTTAATGGCAACCTATTCCATTACTCTTGCCTGGAAAATCCCATGGATGGAGGAGCCTGGTAGGCTGCAGTCCATGGGGTCGCGAAGAGTCGGACACGACAGAGCGACTTCACTTTCACTTTCATGCATTGGAGAAGGAAATGGCAACCCACTCCAGTGTTCTTGCCTGGAGAACCCCAGGGACGGCGGAGCCTGGTGGGCTGTCGTCTGTGGGGTTGCGCAGAGTCAGACACAACTGAAGAGACTTAGCAGCAGCAGCAGCTCTTTCCTTCTTCAAAATGCCCCATATGTACACAATGTATACAACATGGAAAGAAGACAGTCTCATTAATGGTCTAGCCATACTGCATGAAACTGTTATATACCTTGAGAGTGGTACTTTCTTCAATGCTGGAGTACATGACAACATGTCCTTCCCAAGACAAAGCCAAATTAGGAATGGTCAGGAGCAGAGAACTCTCACAAGGCGGTCGTAAAGTCTGCATGTACTGACCCTTCTGAATGGTATGTATAATCACAGTGCCATCCTACACACAGAAAATATTAGAAAATAAGAACAGAAAAAGAAAAAAACTGAGCAAGAGAAAGAAATATGGGAAAGTACCTGAGAAAATGATTATTCCATCAAGGAATAATACATGTACCTTAGGAAAAATTCCAATCTTGAAATTTCAAATAGCATTTTATTTCATAAAATGGCCTTCTTTTAATTAATAAGACCTGTAAAATCCACAAATAGAATCCAGTCTCTTTAAACTTTTTCTTGCTGTATTTTTCTACTTCTGCAAAGTCCTGCACAAACTTAGCATAAAATTTCTATGCTTTTACCAATTCTCCTATATAACACAAATATTGTCTCTGAATTTGTATTAAAAAAAATCATATTTTTAAAGGTACAATCTTACCCTTGATCCTGACACTGCCATGTCTAGCTCAGTACTGATGGCGACACTCAACACTTCATCAGTGTGTCCATACAGAATCTGAAAGGGTTTAGATGCTAGGCCCACGGGAACACCTCCCTAATATAAAAACAGAAAAGCAAAGGTCACTTTCTTGTACACTATTTTCTATAAAAAATCTTATACTGTATTTTAACTGTCTAGTCACAAACCAACACTGCAACTAGCTCTTATCACTAAGTCTATTCCCAGAAGTATTTGTTCTTGGGTTTCTCCTTGAATTCTCAAATGGTTCTCAATCTTTTCAACCTCAAAAACATATTAATAATATGAGGAGTTTCAAAGCTGATTGCTTTGGATTAATTTTAACAAGTGTATTGTTCGCCCTTTACAGAATTATTCTTCCTTTACTTCAAAGAAACTTTTTCTATTACATCTCTGAATACTTTCTCTTTTTTATTTATTGGAGTCCTATTTCAGGGACATCAATTATCTTTATGCTGACTTGTCTTTGATTTCTTTACTATCATTCTTTTTCTAATTGCTTTTGTTGTTTCTATTTACTTTGATTACCTTAAATCTTTCTTCCATGCTAATAATTTGATTTTTCAGTCACATTAAATTTGTTCTTCGCTTTTTCTGCTTTGGGTTTATTTATAATTGTAATGGTATTGATTTTAATCTCAGTTTGATAATTCTGCAATCTCCCTTTCATTTTATTATGCTAGTTTATAATTTCATCTTTGAGGTCCTATTTTATTCATTCAATATTATTATTCTATTCTTCTAACAGCACAACTTATTGCAGGCAATCTCTCTGTACATAAGTTATTTTCTTTATCTGCTTGTAGCATGCTTTGTTTGGTATAGTACTTTCTATGATACAGAACGCTTGAGTAGTTGCCATGGTGTTTGATTTATGATTACCATGGATAAATGTCCAGACTTTCTACCTCCATTACACAATGTAGATGAATTCTCCCTGACACTCTATAACTTGGGTCATATCTGTCTTCCTCTAAGAGAATCAGTCTGAGTGCTTACTGTACTCCATCTAATTTTCAAAAGTCAAATAATACCTATATTATTCAAAGAAGATGGACTCTTCCCAAATTCATTTTATAAAAGCTGCATATCCCAATGCTAAACATGCAAAGATAGAATAAAAACAGATTTCTTTCACATATAAGTAGAAAAATAAAGTACTAGCAAAGAAAATCTTGCTGTAGAATATAACAAGACAGTACGAAGTATATAGGTTTATTATAGAAATTCAAGGATGGTGCAAAACTAGGACATTTCCCAAAATAATACATGACTTTTTAAAAAAGTAAAAGAAAAACTTATACATTAAAAAAGGAAGAGAGACTGGGAAAAATAGCTGAAAAGAAAATGATTACGACTACTAACAAAATTAGAACATGGACTATGGATCAGATAAAGGTATTGTATAAATGTTCAGTGTTTTGGTTTTGATAACTGCACTGTGGTTATATATAAGAAAGTCTTTGTTCTTAGAAAATACACACTGGTGTGTCTAGTTGTAAAGGAACATAAAATCTCCAGCTTTTAAAATGTTCTGGAAAAAAAATAAGATAGGAGAAAAAGATAGGGAGAGAATGCTAAGGCAAATGGCAAAAATGTACTACCTCTGTATCTTTTCTGTAAATTGAAATTTTGTTAAAACTAAAAAGCTACCAAAAAAAAAGAAAGAAAGAAAGAAGGTAACCACTGAAGTATAAAAAAAAATCCCACAAAACCCATTTGTGAAACCTAACAGTAAACAGTAAGTGAAGGCAAGTTCATCAAAATCAGACATTAAGACAGGAATGCTCACTGTAATTTTTGTGCTTTATTGTATTCACTAACAATGTAAAAGGGTAAGAAAATAAGTAATTAGTATACTGGAAAAAGTAAAGAAAATCACTATTTTCAGTTCACATGAATGTGCATTTACCCTGTTTTCAGAAAATTCAAGAAATACTAATAATTATGAGTTAGATAAAAGGATTTGGTAAACTGATTAGATACAAGATAACTGTATAGAAATCAATAACTTCTTTAGCAATAGTCAGTTAGAAATAAAAACGATTTTTTAAATTCTACTGAAGCAGTCATAAAAAAATGATAGTTAAAAGTAAACATAACAAAGTACAGGACCTAAATGGGGAAAAAATTATTAAAAAATTTTACCAAAGGACATTGAAAAAAGACCTGAAATAAATACAGAAAGACATTTCCTCTTTAGCAATATTAATAATTATAAAATTGCAATCCACACTAATATAGAAATTAAATATAATTTCATTAAGACTAAAATGAAATGTTTTCAGGACAGTTAAAATATTTTTAAAGTTCATATGGAAGAATAAAAACTCATGAAAGAATAGCTGAGAATCTTTAATAAAGGAAACACAGTGAGAGAAGATCTGCCTTACCAAATATTAAAACTACTAAAATAAAGTCATTTTGATGTTGACATAGAATAGATATAGAAGAAAGGGAAATCTAGAAAAAGATCCAATTCAGTGGGTAATCATTTGTGTTGGCATAAATTTCTACTCATAAATATACAAAAGCATGTATTTTTATATTCTATATTGTTATATAATGTATCTATATAACTAATACATCTAATATTAAATATTCTATGTTATAAAATTTAGAAATGGATTAAAGATTGAAATGTAAAAAAATAAGTATTACAAGAAATATTTTAGATATTTTCATAAATTTGGAGTGAGAGAAAGCCTGTTTATTTTTCTAAGCAAGGTAGAAAATCCAGAAGCCATAAAGAGAAAGACACTTCCTTGCATCAACATTATCATGAGAGTACACAACAAGGTTGATGAAAATTCTAAATTTATAATTTCTAGTTTTTCCACTTGAAAGGAAAATAGGAATATTATGTAAACAAAGACAAGAAAAATAACCATTTTTCTAGAAGAAGTTAACAAGGAGCAATCTTTGGAAAGTAATACGAGATAATGTTATGAATCAGGACAATAAATCTAGGAAAAAAGTGGTGATTAAGACAGAACAGAATGAGGGGTAAAAGAGGGCAAAGGAGCTCAAATATTCATTCAATGTCAGAGAAAAATTCACTGACTATTAAGACATCTCAGTAGTATCCCAGGGAGAATTTCTGATCTAAACCCAGAGTATTTAAATGTGTGACTACCTGTTGGGTAATCTGCCATATCATACATGTAGTATCTCTGGAACCAGAAATCAAATGTATTCCACAGTAATCTGTAGCTAAACAAGTCACAATATCTGTAAGAAAAAAGAATGTAAAAAAAATGAAATGGCATAGTTTGACTGAAACAGAAATACAGGGGCAATTTTAGGTTATTTCAAACTATCACTAAATCAGTTGTTCTAGCAGAGAGAAATGTAGGAATGCCATTGGAAAAGCACTGGGAAAGAGTGACACAGGAAAGGAAGTCACTTAAATCATGTAGGAGAGCCTTCTTTGAGGCCACCCTTCTTCGGAGGTAACGACTAGACATAAGGCAAAATATGCCTGCCAGAATCTTGGCATGAGTTTAAGTAGCTTCAAATGAATCCCCACTTATTTTGATACTCTTCTCTGTCCCTCACTGTCTCATCTCCATTTACCTTCTACTACTACTGGAACTGCAATCCTACTGAATATGTGTCCCTAACTAAAACAGTACATGTTACACCATAAATTCACAAAATATATTTTCCCTAAACTGAAAAAACCTGCGCTAAGTGACATCTTGGAAATCACTGGCGCAGAATTAGTAGCAGACTATTTCCCTTTCTTAACAGCTTTATTGGGGAAAAAAAAAAATCTACTCAACGATTTATCCTTACGTTGAAAAGATTGAGATATTAGGAAGCACCAGATTAAACTATATTCAACAATTTTACCTATTTCATGCTTTACCCATAACAAAGTAATAGAACAGGTGACTTCTTATTCAACTATGAAAGATTATTTTTTACCATTTTGTCATAAAATTCTTATTCTATCAACCAATTTTTTCAGACTTACCCTAGCATCTTTCCAATACTGTGAAGCTGTATTTAATTTATATGATGCTTAGTATACCCAAAATACATTAGACACTCTTAAAGAAAGAATATTCATAACACTCTATCCAAAAGTTCACTCAATTTCAAAGGTAAAATTCATGTCTTTTATAATATAAGAGGCATGTACTACTATTATGGTTAGAAATCAAAAACAAAAATTTGGGTGGGGGGAGTTAATGCTTACCCATATGTCTGATATTGTGTGAAATAAGTTTGCCTTTTGTAAGTGACATCACTTGAATGCTATTATCCCAGTGTCCAGCACTAAAAAGCAACTTCGCATCATGTGATACTATAAATAGCTTAGAAGTGATCTCCAGCCCTGGAGCAAAAGGGCCATTCATACTACGCTGAGTTCTGTAAACACAATTAAATATTAGACTCTTCTGCAAAAGATCATTTAGACTGATATCAATGATTTTTTTAATCTCTCCCAAAAGAAATAAAAAATAAGTCTGTTCAAATGTTTAATTAGAAATATCTATTAATAAATGATACATTCAGAAAATACATTAATCTTATTATTAATAAAACAAAAATATATATAACAATATAGTCTCGAGGATTAAGTGTAAAGAAAGTGGGATTGGTGAAGGCGTGAAAATGATTTAAATCTTGACTTTCACAACCAATTTAGTAAGACTGTCAATTCTGTAAATAGCCTCAAAGGATAAAGACAAGACAAAGGGATGTCAGGAACAGGAATCCTGGGAGTTGGAAATTTTAATCTATTTGTTTTTCCTGGCAATAAGATACTAAAGGTGCCTGTTTTGTTTTAAATGACCATTTACTTACTTAGGATTTGTCACAGTTTGATCCCTGATAAATGTAAAGTAATTAGAAATGTTTCTGTCATACGGTAGCCATCCATGGGTTCCAATAATGTAATTCATGCTTACTGTTATCTGGAAAAGAAACACATGAGGACAAACCTTAAATGAAAAGATTAAAGAAAGCAACACAAAATAACCAAATGTCCACATGATGTTATTAGCGTTTGTCATTTAGAGAACAGTGCAGGATTATGTACTTAAAGCATGAGACTCATTAAAAAAGTCTTAAAATAATTCAAATGGTTAAAAATCTCATTGCTCTCCTACTACAAAAAAAGTTGTCCCAATGTATCCTCCTTTAGTAAGATTATTTTCCTCAAAATTTCTCAAATACTAGCATCTATTAGTCAGTAGTCAGAAGAAATTAAGGATCAAGTCTTACCACAAAAATAAGATACTTATCACTTAGAACATAAATCATAAGTAGAATTTAGGAAGAATTGTTAAAGAGGTCTCCTTTTAGTAGGGACAATAACAGTGAATATTTACATTAAAAAATGGAAAGTTTACTCCCCGTTGATGAAAGGGACAGACTTCCAAAAAAAAAAACAATTCAGATAGCTTAAGAATTCTGCCACTTAAAAAAAAGTACTTATTATTTTTGTTAATCTTTGAAGATGTTTTATTTAAGCAAACACACAATATGCATAATTAGAAAAATGCGTCTAACTCTGGAATCTCTACTGTTCACTGTGCTATGCTCAAATTCTTATCATCTCTAAGTGATAAAATAAGACAGACCTATGTTTGGTCAACTTGCTAGGGTCCCAGATCCCTTACTTGCTAGCTTTGTGACTCTGAGCAAGTGACTTCTGAGATTTAATCCCCATCTGTAAAAGGGAAATAATAATCATCGCGCCTATCTCACAGGATTTTCAGGAGCGGTAAAGGACAAAATTCACATACTCACTAATATGTCCTGCAGGTGGTTAGACCTTTGTCAGTTCTGTATTGTATCTCATTTTCACTGCTTTATGATAAATTTTAATATCTAATAAGATGTTATAGCATACTTTTCTTATACAAAATTTCCTGGTATTTTTCACATAATTATTATTCCAAATAAACTTTATAATTATAGAATTACTTAAAAGCTATGTAAATACATTTTTATACTTGATCAAATTAATTCTATAAAAATTTTATCTTTTTTTTCCTTTTTTGGTCATGTTCAGCAGCATGTGGGATCTTGGTTCTCCAACCAGGCAACTGGGGATAGAACCCATCCCCCATGCAGTGGAAGCATAAAGCACTAACCACTGGATGGCTAGGGAATTCCCTTATCTATTAATTTTTTAAAAGACTTTAAAAAAAAATTATTTTCTTAATTTTTTCAGTAAGTTGTAATGGATATAGTCATGGCAGTGTGAAAAAGGTATAAACCAACTTACCAGTAACTCAGGACTCCCTTGTGACATAAAAGAACGAGACTGATTTTTGGGAACAACTGCCTTTACTAGTGGAATACCGTCACTAATTCCCTATAAAATAAAGGACACAGGTTTTACTGGCTGGTTCCTCTTATCTTAATTAGATACAAATTATTGAAAACTTCTATTTCTTTAAATAAAGATAAACCCTGTAATATAGCATTTTACTCTATCCAAAACATATTACCAGTTAATTTAAAATACAAGAAAGGAATTTTATATCGTGTTTGAATGGCATACTTGAAAGTTCTGAAACCATCACCTTCTTGTATTCCACTACTCTGCTGTTAAACAGGGAAGTAGATTTCAAGGAGTGACAACCATCTAAAACAGCCAATGATTTAAAATATTTCTTTTTCCCATGCCTAATGACATGAATATAAAGTAGAAAATATAGACTTTATAAGAAAACATTACTCAAATAAGTGAAATGGAAAAACTAGTTATACATTCTAGACTTTTCCTTTTGGGTTTAACTTTCAAAAAACAGATCTGTTCCATTACCTGAGGCCCTTCCTGAAAGCTACAACAAAAGAACCAGAAAATAAAGACACTCCTTGGAAAACATCATTTTATTATTTTATTACATTATTGCCATTATTACATTACCATTATTTTACTACAATGTTAAAGAGAACAAAGATTTGAGGTAAATTTCTTGATGTGACAATAGTTCATAAATTACCGTTAACATTTATGAGGTAAATTATAACCTAATATTACTAGGTACAAACTACAAGCCAAGTGCTTTTCTAAGAGTTTTATATGAACTAAATAATTATAACCATACAAAGTTAGAATATATCTTTTCTCTTCATACTGTGAATTAATCAAGAGAAGACGACTGACATTTAAACAAGCATAAATGGAAATGATATCTGAAGGAATCCATTTAATAAGCTCCTGCTTTCACTGCTACATCAATTTTCTTCACCATTTTAACACCTATGAAGAGACCTAAGAGAGGCCTTCTCTTTTCATATGAGTGGGAAACACCTTCTTTTTTACGATGATGAAAAGGGATTAACAATTACTGGTATCCAAGGATATCAATTGCATTCCTTATCCTAATCCAGATACTGGCCCTAGGAAAGCTACCACGTAACTTGGGTGCAGAGAGAGGCAAATGCCACTGCACTGCAGATAGAACCCAGAATATATTACACTATAAAAATGCCATAAGTGATTCAGTTCAGTTCAGTTCAGTCACTCAGTCGTGTCCGACTCTTTGCGACCCCATGAATCACAGCACGCCAGGCCTCCCTGTCCATCACCAACTCCTGGAGTTCACTCAAACTCACCTCCATTGAGTCAGTGATGCCATCCAGCCATCTCATTCTCTGTCGTCCCCTTCTCCACCTGCCCCCAATCCCTCCCAGCATGAGTTTTTTCCAATGCGTCAACTCTTCACATGAAGTGGCCAAAGTATTGGAGTTTCAGCTTTAGCATCAGTCCTTCCAATGAACACCCAGGACTTATCTCCTTTAGGATGGACTGGCTGGATCTCCTTGCAGTCCAAGGGACTCTCAAGAGTTTTCTCCAACACCACAGTTCAAAAGCATTAATTCTTCAGCGCTCAACTTTCTTCACAGTCTAACTCTCACATCCATACATGACCACGGGAAAAATCATAGCCTTGAATAGATGGAAAAACCATAGCCTTGACTAGTTGGCAAAGTAATGTCTCTGCTTTTTAATATGCTGTCTAGGTTGGTCATAACTTTCCTTCCAAGGGGTAAGCGTCTTTTAATTTCATGGCTGCAATCAGCATCTGCAGGATTTTGGAGCCCCCCAAAATAAACTCTGACACTGTTTCCACTGTTTCCCCATCTATTTGCCATGAAGTGATGGGACCAGATGCCATGATCTTTGTTTTCTGAATGTTGAGCTTTAAGCCAACTTCTCCACTCTCCTCTTTCACTTTCATCAAGAGGCTTTTGAGTTCCTCTTCACTTTCTGCCATAAGGGTGGTGTCATCTGCATATCTGAGGTTATTGATATTTTTCCTGGCAATCTTGATTCCAGCTTATGCTTCTTCCAGCCCAGCGTTCCTCATGATGTACTCTGCATATAAGTTATATAAGCAGGGTGACAATATACAACCTTGACGTACTCCTTTTCCTATTTGGAACCAGTCAGTTGTTCCATGCCCAGTTCTAACTGCTGCTTCCTGACCTGCAAATAGGTTTCTCAAGAGGCAGGTCAGGTGGTCTGGGATTCCCATCTCTTTCAGAATTTCCCACAGTTTATTGTCATCCACACAGACAAAGGCTTTGGCATAGTCAATGAAGCAGACATAGATGTTTTTCTGGAACTCTCTTGCTTTTTCCATGATCCAGCGGATGTTGGCAATTTGATCTCTGGTTCCTCTGCCTTTTCTAAAACCAGCTTGAACATCTAGAAGTTCATGGTTCACATATTGCTGGAAGCCTGGCTTGGAGAATTTTGAGCATGACTTTACTAGCGTGCGAGATGAGTGCAATTGTGCAGTAGTTTGAGCATTCTTTGGCATTGCCTTTCTTCGGGATTGGAATGAAAACTGACCTTTTCCAGTCCTGTGGCCACTGCTGAGTTTTCCAAATTTGCTGAAATATTGAGTGCAGCACTTTCACAGCATCAACTTTCAAAATTTGAAATAGCTCAACTGGAATTCCATCACCTCCACTAGCTTTGTTCGTAGTGATGCTTTCTAAGGCTCACTTGACTTCACATTCCAAGACGTCTGGCTCTAGGTGAGTGATCACACCGTCGTGATTATCTTGGTCATGAAGATCTTTTGTACACAATTATTCTGTATATTCTTAGATGCAGTGAAAATACTTATCAGAATTACATAATAACTATAGTCTTACATGTCCATCAATTTAGCGGTCAAATAGGAATTTATGGGTTACTTTATGTATAGTAAAAATATAACAGCAGAATTAAGACTGCTCTCCTTAGGAAGGCTGTTTGCAAGGTTGGCCATTGGCTGGCATCAGGGAACTTGGCAGGCAAAGACTTCCTCATGTGGACATAAAACTTTTCTTCAATGATGCACATGGCTCACTATGTCTAGACTGTGCAGGCAATCATCTAAAGTACCTGCTTTTCTTTGGAGAGTCTAGAATTTGGAATGTGCTAGGCAGAGGGTACTTCAGCAACCAGCCCCTGATAAATATGTTGGGTGCTGAGTCGCTAATGAGCTTCCCTGGGACACAAAAGCATGTCCCATTTCACTATCGAAAGAAATTAAGTACCTTCAAATTATATGTAGGTACAAAGCCCAAAATATTTACTATCTGGCCCTTTAACATTTACCAACCTCTGTTATGTTGCATAAGAGTTACTGCACGTTCTATGTACATCTTCAATATATTCTTGATACCTTTTTATCATTTTTATTCTCTCAAAAGAGTTAATATTATCTGTTCTAACCACATTTATAGGTATGAACGCATTTCACATTCACATTCTGAACTATTCAAACAGCTGACCCTTCAGCAACTCAAGGGTTACGGATGCCAACTCTCCATGTATTACACAATTTATAGTCAGCCCTCTGTACCTGCAGTTCCTCCTTATCTGCAGTTCTGCCCACAAATTCAACCAACCAGAGATTATGTAGTACGTCTAGTATTTGCTACTGAAAAAAACCCATGTATAAGTTTACCCACAGTGCTCAACCATGTGTTGTTCAAGGATCAATTGTAACTCTATATGTATATTTCAACATTTGAATTTGAACATACTCTTTCAAGAACTGCATTAATTACTTATCATGCTTCACTGACTATTCCTTCTGATATTAGCAGTTAACAAGTTGACTCATGGGCCATACTTTATATATGAATAGACACTATAATTAAAAGTTATTTTAGATTTCCTCTACGTATCATCTCAACTGACACAAGAAGCCATTTAAATCAAATTATCCTTCCTTCTTATGTTTCCTTCAGGAAAACATGAAATTAGAAGAGAGAAAGCCAGGAGAAAAAGTTCAGCAGCAAACAAAAGCATTCAACAAGGTTGCTTTAAAAATTCTAAGAATATAAAAGTGAAGAATTATTTACTGTTTTGGATTAAGTATTAACAGCTATACTCTCCATTAAGGTATAAAAGGAATGTGAAAGTGTACAGAATTTATAGAGAAAATCTATTGATATTATCACGTTGGCGATTACCTCTATAAAAAATGACTTGAGTTCAGGGAGGTGTTGAAATAGGTTAAAGGTTGAAGTGTCTGTTTTGGCTTGCTTCTGCACTGCTTCCTCTGCTGATAATCTAGAAGGGTGTGGTTCCTTAAAAAACAATTAAGAAAAAATAATTCATAATTACATTAAAACACCTCTCACTATATTCCCTTATACATACTGGACTCTAGTTTCAATGGATTACACTCTATGCACTGTTGACACCTGAACTGCTCAGACAATTCCCTCAGCAGAGCTCAGCTCTCTTAATTTCTAGAGAAACCCTAATTCTACAGTCTTTCTTACTGATATCTCCCTTGAATTTCTAAGTCAGAAGTAATTAATTATTCATTTTCATTATTTTCCTCTGCACATTACATTATTTAGCATTTCATTCAGTACTTATTTCTTTTTATGTTGGATTATATATAGTTGGTTATGGTCTTTTCCAACTAGACAATAGGTATCTTAAAGTAAGAAAGTAAATCGTATTCAGTTTTGAATTTTAAACATGTAGAAGAGCACCATAAATATGGTACATGCTGATGTATATATACTGGTAAACTTAAATGGATTATTCAAAAGTCAAAGTTTATAAAATGGGTGAATCTTTATAATTCTTGAAATAATATCTGAAGGTCCATATTATTGGAATTGAATTACAGGTATTGCTGCATTGCTTTTCAAATAAATTATTATTATTTCTTAGATTTTATGTCACAGACAAAAGATAGTATCATCTTTTTAAATAAGAGAATTACAAGTCAAATTAGTATTCCAATGCCACAGTTAAAATGCAGAATAGAATTCTATCTAAAAAGGATTCTTCTGTCTCTATTGTAAAATATCGCTTGTATCTGACTCTGTAACCCCATGGACTGCAGCAATTTTTCCTAGAGTGTGCACAAATTCATGTCCATTGAGTCAGTGATACTATCTAACCATATCATCCTCTGCCATTTCTGTCTCCTTTTGCCTTCAATCTTTCCCAACATCAGGGTCTTTTCCAATGAGTCAACTCTTTGCATCAGATACCTAAGTACTGGAGCTTCAGCTTCATCATCAGTCCTCCCTGAATAGTCAGGGCTGATTTCCTATAGGAATGACTGGTCTGATCTCTTTGCAATCAATCCAGGGGACTCTCAAGAGTGTTCTCCAAAATATTAAATCATGGGAAATAGATTTGACAGCTCTAATTCAATATTTAGCTCTCAATTAACCATGTGAGTATTCACTTTATTTGAAACCAAAAGCTGATTTTTAATGACATTTTTTATCATAAAAACTAATTCATACTACCCTTGTTTAAAAAAATAAGTTAAGCTGCTGCAAAATTACTATAGAATCTATTTCAAAGTCCAATGAAGTGTTCTGTTATTGTTACTTTTACCTCTGACTGTCAGCAGGTAAGGTTTAAAGCACTGATTTCAAATATGGATATTCTGTAAAGATCAATATTGGAGACTTCAAATAAACTGTTGCTAATGAACAGTAATAATTATAAAGCTCAGTCTGATCAGTGAATTAATGAAGTATATCCATAAGCCAGAATTTAGATCTACCTTCGCGATTATAGCTATGGAGATGTCAATTCAACAAATATTTACTGCACACAAACTATATGCAAGAAAGATACAAAAATGATTAAAAGAAGGTTATTGCCTTTAACATAGCTATAATATAGTGAGGCAGATGGATAAATAAACAACTAAGTCAGAAAATGTCACAATTAGGATGTAAACAACAACCCACAAGAACTGGAAAAATGATCTACAAGTTCAACAAGGGGGTTTACAGCTATTAATTCAGAGGAAACACAGGATGGCAGAAAGGCTTCGGAGTTAGATGATCAGGCATCCAAATTCTGCCCCAAGTCACATTCTAGCTGTGTAAAGGTGGAAAAAGTACTTGACTTTTCTAAGGCTAGGTATTAATTTCTATGAAACAGAGCTTTATCATCTAAAAAAATAACGATAATTTTTGAATATTTACTGTGAGGGTTAGGTAAATCACTTAGCACAGTGCTAGCATAGGACAGTATTAACTTAATAAATGTTATATTATTAAGTATTCTTCATTTCTAAATTCACACTAACAAAGATAAAAATGTCTTTGCAAACTAATATTAGACTAACTTCTATGATAATTTTTTTCCTTCTCTCTCTCTCCTTTTTTCCCTCTGTGGACAAACAGGGATCAAACTGGTGGCCCCTACACTGGCAGTGTAGATTCTTAACCACTGGATCACCAGGAAAGTCCTCCTTCTCCATTTAAACAAGAGGGAATAATAGCTGACCTGACAGGGGCCTTCAACCTCACCTTTTCCTCTCAGGAGATAACTAAACAAAGGTGATTGGCTTTTTGAGTAAATATAAATCCTTTGTGACTCAAGAGAAACTGACTGAATATGTGGATTTTGACTGTAATATTTTGTTATTCAAAATAGAACAATCATTTAAATTCACTTTTTTTTAGTCACAGTATAATTTTTTTCCAAATTCTAGATAATTCTGAAATAAAGTTTTAAATCATTAAAATTATTGAAAATACTGGTAGTACTATTCCTTAGCAATTAAATTCTAGACTTATGTAATTAGTAACTTTTACGCTTTACCTTTAACAGTTGACAAGGTGTTTGCCCAAAATTGTTAATCATCCCTTCTAAGGCTTTTCTTTCCTTCTCATCTGTTAAGGCATCCAGATCCACAGCTCCTAAAACCAAGAAAAAGAAGCCAAATCAGTGAAAACAAATCAGTAAGCCACTCAACTGTTTAAAATATCAGAGACTGATTAGTATATTTTCAACAAAATATTCTGAATGGAAAGAAGCAAATTTTTAAAAAATCAGTAACACTTCAGATATTAAATATACATAAAAATAAATTCCATCCACTATTTACAACTAAAAAGGCTTTAACCAAAAGTTAACTATAAAAGTGTCCATAAAAGTCTACAAAAGTTTCTCTTGGAAAAATACACAGTATACTCACTGTACACCTGATTGCTTTCTTCATGACAGTGAAGCTGAAACAAGTGTAATAACCACACAAAAATGCTGCTATACTGTCTATCTAATAAAAGTTGGGAAAAGTGATGCTCTGGCAAACTGACTATACCAAGTCATACTTAATAGAGATTGTTACATGGCTAGCATTTGACCAAAGTAAGTAAAGTCTGATTTCAAAATCTATGCTCCTAACTACCATGTTATGCTACCTCCCTACAAAACTGTTACCAAATGAACCAAGTAGGGTAAAGTAGAACAAGCTTGTCTATTTACCAAAAGTCAAGTGGGCTCTGTTCAATTCACAAAACTTCATACTATTCATGATCTTTAGAAGTATTAGCTCTATGGAAGGATTAGAAAAGAACTCCTGGACTTCCCTGGTAATACAGTGGATAAGAATCCGCCGGTCACTGCAGGTGACATGAGTTCTATTCCTGATCTGTGAAGATTTCCTCACGAAGCGGAGCAACTAAGCCCGTGCCCAAGTGCCACAAGACTAAAGCCCATACGCCCAGACCCTGTGCTCCATAACAAGAGAAGCCATTGCGATGAGAAGCCCATGCACCACACGAGGAGTAGCCTCTCTCATAACAATTAGAAAAGGACTACGTGAAGCAACAAAGACCCAGCACAAATAAAAATAAAATAAACAGAAATATTATACAGAAGAAATTCTTCTTAAGCCTTTCAAAGCCTTCAGAAAATGCACTGAGCTAGCCATCAAAATGTTGTTTAGTCGCTAAGTCACATCTGACGTTGCAACCCCATGGACTGCACCACGGCAGGCTCCTCTATTCTTCACTATTTCCAGAGTTTGCTCAAATAGTGTCATCTTATTATCACTGGAAAATATTTTATTCATAATTCTAAAAAGTCTTCTATAAAGTGTGTTAACAATTTAATACTGTATATTCAGACTTGCCTGAACAGGACACATATGGCCAGAGATCAAAATATTTAATACCACCAATATTTGATCCTTATAATTTGATTTGCATATATGTACCTATTTTTTTTTTAAACCAGCACTCTGAAGAAGGAAATGGCAACCCACTCCAGTATTCTTGCCTGGAAAATCCCATGGACAGAGGAGCCTGGCAGGCTACAGTCCATGGGGTAGCAAGAGTCAGATACAACTTAGCAACTAAACAACGAACACAGCAACAATGGCAAATATTTACCTCTTATTTCCACCAGTACTCAACCCAACTATTTATAGCATAAAGACAAAGCAGATTCACCAAGGCTTCCCAAGGATATTACTATCCAAAAGTGTTGGGGCTGCTCACATTTCAAAGACATATGAGGCCCTGTTATCTCAACCTTTACATTCATTTTCATTCATCCTAAAGAAAACCTGTTCATAAGTTCTAGTACACATTTGGTACATAACAATTCCATGACAGTTCATAAATTCTACATGTCCCTTCAAGAAAAATATTGTGGTTATTTCTGTCATCTCTTCCTAGCTTTAAAGCATCTCAGATTCCTTATGTAAGAGAGAATTTATTTCATTAAAATATTTTATGGAGATATTTTCCATGCAAGTTTAAAGAGAAGTTCAATAAGATGAAGTTTACTATGAATCTATGGTAAAAGATAATATACAGTAGACTTGGTGCAGACAACTCATTATATTTTCTTTCCACTGAGAACAAGTAGATTTCATTCTCCATATTTTGAGTCAAATCATGATCAAATGGATGTTTAAATTTAGAGATGGGATAAATGAAACTATTGTTTAAAAAAAGTACTCTTTCAAACAGAAAAAGTCACTAAAGCTATTTTTTTTAATTTTTGTGTTTTTTTTTTTTTTGTGGGAGGAAGTGAGCTTTACATCCTACTATTCCACCATCTTGACAGCCCCCCACAAGTAGCTGGTTGGTTTTTAATTAATTATTTATTTTTAATTTTTTGGCTGTGCTGGGTCTTCATTGTGGTGAACGGGTTTTCTCTAGTTGCAGAACACAGGTTCAGTTGTTCCACAGCATGTAGGATCCTAGTTCCCCAACGAGGGATGGAATCCACATCCCCTGCATTGTAAGATGGATTCTCAACCACTGGGCCACCAGGGAAATCCCTAAACGTATTTTTAAAATGTAGTCTTTCTCGTGTTAAATAGTTATGTCTAAAATACCATGTATAAATACATATTAAATAATATTTTCCCTTTTTTTGACGGCATCCTGTGGCATGCAGGATCTTATTTCCCTACCAGGGATCAAATTTATGCCCCTTGTAGTGGAAGAACAGATTCCTAACCACCGGAGAGTCAGGGAATTTCTAATATTTTCTATCAACATAATATAAGAGAAAAAGTATATAGGCTTATACCTTCGTAACTACAGTAATAGAAAACATTGAGTGCCTCCACTGCAGCCGGCCCCCTCTGTTTATAGCCAAAAATCAGATCTATCCATTCATGAAGATGAGCAGAAACATATTCGGACTCCTAGAAAGAGAACAAATTTAATCATTAATATAGTTACCTTTGATGACAGTGTAAACATGGGTCCTTTGAAAAAGTAAGAGCATTTGAAACATTTCCACATACAAATATTAATGCTGTAAATAAAATAAAATTATCTCAAAATGACATTAAGTATGTATCTAACATCATTATAAATATTGACTATATTCTATCTAGGATAATACAGATATCATATTTATTAATATTTATTACATATATATTTCCTAACTATTGGGTGATGAAAATAAAATACATTCTAATAGCCCAAATATGAACAACAAAAAACTTAATGATAGCTGTAGAATACATTTTTGTTGTGAAACTTCTACTGAAACAGTTGTCTAGAAATTCAATTCTCTCTGTCCATGGAATTTCCCAAGCAAGAATACTGAAGTGGGTTGCCATTTCCCTCTTCAGGGGATCTTCCAGACCCAAGGATCAACGTCCGAGTCTCCTGCATCTCCTGCATTGCTGGCAGATTCCTTACCACCGAGCCATCAAAATCAAGAGTGTGGCTATAAGACAATCTACTGAGATGTCAAAGATCTGAGGTTGTGTGTCACAGACCCATTCAAATAGAAAATAGAGCCTCTTAAGAACGTTAAGAACATTTTCCTGTTGTAGCCTCCCCCTGAGCTCAAAGGAGATAATGGACAATCTTGTAATGTGGACTGTTTTTTGCTCAATAGAGTTGATTTATAAGAAACCCACAACATTTTAAAAGAAATCGCATTAGTTCAAACTGAGAAAGATAAAAACTGTTCAAAAAATAAGAAGATTTTTGGCTTCCAACTTACTATGAGGAAAGAGGCAGGCAACGATACTCTTGTGCATGTGCATGTTAAGTCGCTCAATCGTGTCTGACCCTTTGTGACTCTATGGACCATAGCCCACCGGGCTCCTCTGTCCATGAGATTCTCCAGGCAAGAATACTGTAGTGGGTTGCCATATCCTTCTCCAGGGGATTTTCCCAAGTTAAGTCACTCAGTCATGTCCGACTCTTTGTGACCCCATGAATCACAGCACGCCAGGCCTCCCTGTCCATCACCAACTCCCGGAGTTCACTCAAACTCACCTCCATCGAGTCAGTGATGCCATCCAGCCATCTCATTCTCTGTCGTCCCCTTCTCCCGCCCCCAGTCCTTCCCAGCATCAGAGTCTTTTCCAGTGAGTCAACTCGTCGCATGAAGTGGCCAAAGTATTGGAGTTTCAGCTTTAGCATCAGTCCTTCCAATGAACACCCAGAACTGATGTCCTTTAGAATGGACTCGTTGGATCTCCTTGCAGTCCAAGGGACTCTCAAGAGTCTTCTCCAACACCACAGTTCAAAAGCATCAATTCTTCGGTGCTCAGCTTTCTTTATAGTCCAACTCTCACATCCATACATGACCACTGGAAAAACCATAGCCTTGACTAGTTTGCAAAGTAATGTCTCTGCTTCTTAATATGCTATCTAGGTTGGTCATAACTTTCCGTCCAAGGAGTAAGCGTTTTTTAATTTCATGGCTGCAGTCAGCATCCGCAGTGATTTTGGAGCCCAAAAAAATAAAGTCTGACGCTGTTTCCACTGTTTCCCCATCTATTTCCCCATGAAGTGATGGGACCAGATGCCATGATCTTAGTTTTCTGAATGTTGAGCTTCAAGCCAACTTTTTCACTCTCCTCTTTCACTTTCATCAAGAGGCTTTTGAGTTCCTCTTCACTTTCTGCCATAAGGGTGGTGTCATCTGCATATCTGAGGTTACTGATATTTCTCCTGGCAATCTTGATTCCAGCTTGTGCTTCTTCTAGCCCAGCGTTCCTCAGGATGTACTCTGCATATAAGTTAAATAAACAGGGGGACAATATACAACCTTGACGTACTCCTTTTCCTATTGGGAACCAGTCGGTTGTTCCATGTCCAGTTCTGACTGTTTCTTCCTGACCTGCATACAGGTTTCTCAAGAGGCAGGTCAGGTGGTCTGGTATTCCCATCTCTTTCAGAATTTTCCACAGTTTGTTGTGATCCACACAGTCAAAGGCTTTGGCATAGTCAATGAAGCAGAAATAGATGTTTTTCTGGAACTCTCTTGCTTTTTCCATGATCCAGCAGATGTTGGCAATTTGATCTCTGGTTCCTCTGCCTTTTCTAAAATCAGCTTGAACATCTGGAAGTTCACAGTTCACGTATTGCTGAAGCCTGGCTTAACCCCGGGATCAAATCCACATTTCTTGAGTCTCCTGCATTGGCAGATGGGTTCTTTACCACTGGCTTCCAACTTACTACAATTAGGAAAGCGGCTGGCAAAGATATTCTTGTAAAAACATTTTTTGTTTTAGTTTTTATGGAAAAGAATGACTCAGCAAAAGCCCAAACGCCTGAGGGTAGAACAAAATGATTTATGGAAAACCAATTATCATGGAATAGCAGTGGGCTATACAGGAACTGAGAGCATGTCCAGGCTAGAATTCTGAACTGCTGTGAACAGTTAGAAGTTCACAGGAAGAAGTTAGGTGCCTCTAGTGTCTCACTCCCTTTCGAATGTTAGTGTCTATTATAGTTCTCCTGTCCTTATTACACTACTGTTGTTACGTGGGGGATTAACTTGTATCTACTTCATAGCCTTCAGATCTAAGAGGAGATACACCGTAGTAGTTTCATCCACACATGGATTTGATGTACATGACTAATAAGACTCTGGACTTCAGGTCTCATGGCTTTCTGCAGGGATCAGCAAAACTACTGCTTGTGGGCCAAACCTTACTTGCATTCAGATTTGTAGATTAGTAGAAGACAGCCATATCCCATTTTCTTTTGCACTAGAATGGCAGAATTTCAACAAACACTAAACTTAGAGCTAACAAAAATATTTACTACCTGGTCCTTTACAAAAGGTCTGCAGAACCCTACCTTAATAAGGTGGGACTGTGGGAAGATCTTAAGAGGAAGTATGCTCATTTTGCATGTGGAAGGAATGTAAACACTTCGAGGCCAAAGGGCAGCCTCTGTGTGGTGGATTAAAGATAGTTGCAATTCTTTCTCACTCCCACCATTAAGAGATGGGGTTTACTTTCTTTCCTCTGGAATCTGCACTGATCCTGTTACTATTTAACCATTAAAGGGGAAGGCATATGTGGTACTGTGACAGTTCACAGCTTAAACCAGATAGTTCACAGGAAGCATCTGAAAAGTTTCTGCCTAGTTAAAAAGTTATAGATTATTTTTCAGAGTTGTTTTACTTTTTTCCCCAATTCTTTATTCATGCATGGAGTTATTGCTTAGAAGTATTATAATCTAGAAGAGAACAGCTGACTCATTGGAAAAGACCCTGATGCTGAGAAAGGTTGAAGGCAAAAGAAGAGGGTGACAGAGGATGAGACGGACCCACTCAATGGACATGAATCCGAGCAAACTCCAGGAGATAGTGAAGACCAGGGAAGGCTGGCATGCTGCAGTCCATGGGGTCACAAAGATTCGGACATTACTTAGAGACTGAACAACAACAACAAATTATAAACTAATCCAGAATTTTGAAGTTTGACAAACTACCTACCAACAACAAGGAATGTTCCCAGGTATTGGCCATTTAGTTCTAGAATCTGAAACATTTCAGTTTAGATAGAAAATTAGGTGGGCTCTGTGGGTGTGGAGGCGGAAACAGTGTCTTCAAGATAATAACATAACAGCAATATTAAATGAACTCTTACTAGTCCTTCAACTCCAAAATAGAAACTTTGCTAAAAACTAGCAAAACACTTAAGTAGTATTTAGTATTTATTTAGCTATCTTATTAAAAACATACTGAATTCCTTCAGAGGAAAAAACAATGTTCTTATCCTTGATAGATTTGAAACAAATACGGGAACTATGACATATCACACTACACCAGCTTGGTGACTGAAACATACATACAACAGGCAGATGCCTTACAGAAGTGAATTATTTTTTTTGCTATATATCTGAGGGACAGTACTACTATAGTCTCACTATATCAGAAGATACATAACCTCAAAATAGATTACTATATTATACTTTCTAAAACAGCATATAATACAGATTACAAATTAATGAAGAAAAATAATAGCTATACTTTATTCCATCATCCTCTGGAAAACACATATATCTTTATCTTATTAATCTGCTTAATAACTAAACATAAAAATCTTACCAGAGCTTTCCTATGTTTATAGATGAAATCTTCAGCAGACTTAGCCCATTTGGGGAGAACGACATCATTTACTAGTTCTTTGGAAACTTGTAGACGACCCAAGTTAAATTCTAAGACATAAAAAATAAATGTATCAAATCATTTTAGATTTAAATAAATCAAGAAAAATAAATAAAAGGATATATACCTTAGCAAAACTAAGATTTTTCTTCGTTTATTAAAAGATGAGAATCAAGTTTTTATAAAATTTGACTTAAAAAATTAATTAAAATTTTTTTATTTTCTATTGGGGTACAGTTGATCAACAATGGTGTGTTAGCTTCAGGTACAGAGCAAAGTGACTCAGCCATGCATAGACATGTATCTTTTTCAAATTCTTTCCTGAATTAGGTTATTACAGAGCACTGAGTACACTTCTCTGTGCTACACAGCAGGTCCTTACTGTTAATCTATTTTAAATATAGCAGAATGTACATGTCAATCTCAAACTCACAATCTATCCCACTTATTAAGTTTCCTTCTTGAGTAAATTCATTGAACAGGTAAAAATAACTCATCTATTAGAATGCATTTTAACAGTTGATCAAAAAAGTAAATGAAAATAAGATAGTTTAAAATGAGTTATTAGAAAAAAATAAACTATAATTAGTTATTAGAAGATAAATAGTTTATTTTTTGCTGAGAAATTGAGAAAAATTATAATTATGACCAAAATCTTAATCTGAACAAAAATGCAACGGTAAGCATTCTTCATACATTAAAAAGAATTAACACAGTTCCTCTAATGGTTAATTTACAAAATCCAGTGACTTAAAGTTTTTGGGTGTAACTTATACCTTAAACTCACTCAAGTTTACCTTACGGAAGGACAATATATTTCTACAACACTATTTTAAATAGATACTGACATAATAAACATTTGCTCATACTAGTTATGATAGAAGACAGTATTTTGACAAAACTCTCCCAAAGATAAGATTTTCTTGTTCATCCATATGGAAAGGGAAAAGTGTTAACACAAAAGTCCTTCATTAAAGAAGTTATCTAAAAATATCAGTGTGTCCTTAAAGCTGGAGAGAAGTTTAAATGTCATAAAATATCACGATGCAGGGTCTGTGGCCTTAACTCAACTACTATATGGCAGATACTGGTGGCCACCTGACAGCCATCCTTTCTTATCTAATAGCAGAAACTTTATTTTATTCACGTGTGCATCCTGCCCTATATTTCATGCTTGTTGCAGGTGACTGGCATAGGGGTTGGTACATGACCCAGCTCTGGACAGTGAAGGGAGATCATGAGAAAGGATTTTTCATTCTTAAGAAACAACACAAAGAATTAAAAGTGTCAATTCTTTCTAAGACAATGTTGCATCTGCCTATGATGTCTAGAATTTTTTAGTCATGATAGTAACTGGCCAAGAACAAATCTAAAATACTCAGAACAGCAGAGTAAAAAAATACAGAAGGAACTTGACTCTGAGGATGCTGTTAAGTTACCATATCTCAGGATTTTTATTATGGAAAATAAATACTAACATTTTCTTCCTCATACAATTTTGAGTGGCTTTTATTAATATTTGTTGTCATTCTAATGAATATACTTTGTTTTCTCCCACCCAGCTCATTTTGAAAAAATTGGTGATGGATAATTAGAAATGGAGGCCACCAGGACAGTAGTAACAGAGAGCAACTAGCTCTGGCTCTGGTGAATGTCAGAAATTGTCAAGCTAAGCAGACCTTTAATTCTGGGTCCAAATTTAATTCGCTCATCCCTTCTATCCTGGATACCCTGCCCTAGAAGATCCAGTCCTCTGGTTGACTAGGGTCAGATTTGTCAATAGTTTCACTCAGTTTTCTGAAGGTGACCAACTGGAACTGCCTTTCTCTGAGAATCAGATGCCTTGGATCCAACAGCCAGTCCTAGAGCGCACGATCAAAGGTCATGAGATCCTGGATACGTTCTCACCAGCATGGCAAATAATTCTACTGGGGAAGCAATGGGTCAAACCTTAACATTACATGCTAGGGGAGGAAAAGGAAGTTGTTAACAGCTGTTGACCCTGGAATTTTCCTAAAGAACACAAATCTGAACGATCTTGCCATTTTCTTATTTGTACTTAGATCTAAAACTACGTCATCGAAAATGTATTTGGATATCCTTAAAGACCATATTTCCTTCTATGATTCTTTTCTTCAAAAACATAACATGATACGTATAGCTGATTCACTTTGCTGTACAGTAGAAACAACCACAACACTATAAAGCAACTATACTCCAATAAAAATTAATTTAAAACAATAACAAAACAATAATATGGTTTTTCAAATATTGTGGTAACTTAAACTCAGTCATTATTTTCAAATTGCCTCCTGTTTTCTACTCTAAAAGGAGTCAGCAAAATTCTACAAAGAGACAAAGAATAAGTATTTTTGGCTATGTGAACCTATGGTCTTTGCTGCTGCTGCTGCTGCTGCTAAGTCACTTCAGTCGTGTCCGACTCTGTGTGACCCCATAGACGGCAGCCCACCAGGCTCCCCCGTCCCTGGGATTCTCCAGGCAAGAACACTGGAGTGGGTTGCCACTTCCCTCTCCAATGTGTGAAAGTGAAAAGTGAAAGTGAAGTCGCTCAGTCATGTCTGACTTGTAGCGACCCCATGGACTGCAGCCTACCAGGCTCCTCTGTCCATGGGATTTTCTAGGCAATAGTACTGGAGTGGCTTGCCACTGCCTTCTCCATGGTCTTTGCTGCAACTGGTCAAATCTGCCATTATACTGTGAAAGCAGCCACAGCTTATGTAAATGTATTGGCCAGCTGTATTCCAAAAAATTTTATTGATAAATAGTAGTTTGCTCACAGATTTGGCCCATGAATCTATAGTTTGCTGACGCCTGATATAAACCTTCATCTTATCTAACTCAAACACTAACTCACGCAGCTGTATGGCTGAAATAGCTTGCAGCCACTTTTTGCTTCACTAGTAAACACTGTACTTGGATAAATTCCCTTACTAATTCAAATTTCACTCATTTATCTTATTCACTGCAGCATTTCTGTGGAAGGTAAGACTAGTACCTGGATATTAAGTTAAGCCTTGTCACTGAGTAATACAAACACAGAATAAATAATCTATAGGTCATCACAAAAAATGTCCTAAAAGATATTTTTCAAGATCCTCCATTGGGACCTATTCAATCCAGTTTTAAAACTATTTCTTACGATTTTGATTTTCTAAAAACTCTGGGAAATAGAAGAATTCGGGAATAAGTTCCTTCACATCGTATGGATTGTCCATGAGAGCCTGCCAGGTAGCAGGGATGGAATGGAATTGTCGATCGGCACAGTCGAACCTACATGTGGAGACGGGAAGGGAACAGTGAGTCCTGACTGTGAGTAACAACAGGCTAAAACAAAATTACACTTTCTTCAGGGTGCCTCATGTTTACTTTCTCCTTATTTACCCTTTCTCTTTAACATCTAAAAACAAAATATGCCCTCCTTATGAAAATCTTTCTTATTTTGTTGTCAGGAACTTAATACTATAATTTTAATCACTAGTATCATCTTAGATGAAAATGGCGTAATTTTGCTGAGTAAAATTTATTACAGAGTGTAAATAAATATTATTTGGATATTTTAGAATTACAGAGTTTAAATATCACTAAGTATTATAGTATTTATGACATAGTTAACAGATCTATAGTAATGCTGCTGATTAATCTATGATACAAAATATCTTCACAAACTCTTTGGCTAAAAAGTAGATGGTGAATTAGGGAAATAATTCTGAGGTTAAAGCTTTTATACTTTACTTCCATATACTATTATCTTAACTTTATTTTCAAGTTCCATCATGGGCGTACCGCAGTTGAAAGAAGTGGTCATGCTGCAATTTTTATTATGTTTTAGCTAATCACAAACCGCATAAACCCCTTCTGTTTCATCTCCTTTGACGTTGTTTTCCTAGTTTTATCCCATAAATGATGTCTTCTAAGTGACAACTGATGACTAATATGACTCTTCTTGTGCCTAGCAATCTTGTTTTGAAGCAGAGCTGAACTTAGCAGAACTCTAAATTTAACTATAGTTAATGACTGGGTCATCAATAAAGTCTAAGAATGATATATTCAAATTCAATGAGAGGTACAGCTTTCAGGGCAGAATCTTTTTGTTTGGGTGGGGGGAGAACAGCTTAACTGATATATAATTAACATATATGTAATTCACTCTAAGGGGACAATTCAATAGCTTTCAGTATATTCAGAGCTGTGCAGCCATCACAACAAACAATTTTAGAACATTTCATCACTCCAAAAGGAAATCCTGTATCTAATAGCAGCCACTCTCCATTCACCCTCCCTCAGCCCAGGGCAGTAACTGATCTACTTTCTGTCTCCATGGATTTGCTTTTTTTAGACATGTTATGTAAATCATATATAACATATGGTATCTTGTGCCTGGTTTACGTCATTCAACATACTACTGCTTTCACATTTCATCCATGTTGTAGCATATATCAATCTTTCATTCCCTCTCTTAACTCATAGCTAAATAATATTCCACACCATGGGTATACCACATTTCATTTATTCCTTTACCAGTTCACAGGCATTTGGGTTATTTAAATATTTGGACTATTACAAATAAAGCTGTTAAGGCCATTTGTGTGCAAGTGCTTGCATAAACATACGTGTTCAATAATCTTGGGTCTATACCTAGGACTGGAATTGCTGGGTCATGGGTAATACTGTGTATAATGTTTTGAAGAACTGCCAAACTGTTTTCCACAGTGGCTGCATCATCTTAAATTTCCACTGGCAATACATAATTGTTCCAATTTCTCAACATGCTCATCAACAGTAGGTATTATCTATCTTTTTATTACAGCCATCCTCATGAGTGTAAAGAGGTATCTCATTTTGGTTTTGATTTGAATTTCCCTGATAACCAATGATGGTGATCAACTTTTCATGTGTTTATTAGACATCTGTAATCTTCTTTGGAGAAATGTCCATTTAGATCTTTTGCTCAGTTTTTAATTGAGTCATTTGTCTTTTTACTGTTGCATTGCAAGGATTTTTTTTATATATTCTAGATACAAGTCCTTTATCAGATCTATAATTTGCAAATATTTTCTCCAACTGAACTGGTTGTCTTTTTAACTCTCTTGATAATGTCCTCTGAAGCACAAATCTACTTTTGAAGTCTTATTTAAAAAATCATTTAAAAGCTGTAAAATCACTAAAAGCTGAAGAGACCCAGGTTTACTTTCCTGGAAGGAAAATTATCTGATTTCATGGCAAACATAACATTTGGAGATATGTAGTGATCTAAGCCTCTCCTTGAAAGACAAGGCTCAGTGAACTAAAGACAGGAATAAGAAACCCAGGCTAATTTTAAGAAATAAACGTTACATGGAAAGAGAGCACAACAGGCAATGTTTACATAGTTTCTGATTCATCAGAAAAGGCAAAAGGATAATGTTAAAGAATAAGGCAACAGGGAGTCACAGTGAGAGTAAGTAAGGAGGAACCTGGAGGATACGCTTGGGAATGGAGGATTCTTGAAGAAGTTTCTTTCTTTAGGATAAATAAGAAAATGTGAAACTTAGGTTAAGTATAATATAGACAGGTGATACAATAATACAGTGGCATCGCAGACCTGTTTGAGCTGCTACTGATAATGTAAGGGCCTTCATTCCTCTCTATTTTTATTCCTACTGATCAATATTTTTAGGAGGACTACAGAGGCACTGGTTAGACATCTCTGGTAGATGTTTTGGATTAAGGTTTAAATCAGTTCTAAGTTTGAATCTCTGGTAGATTCCTAAATCCAGCTGAAAATAATAAAAGTTCACTAGATAACAGTAAAGAGGAATTCACCTTAAAAGTCATTTGTGTAAGTCAGTTTGAGTGACCCGTTCTCAAAGTAGTTTGACTACTTTTATCTAGGGGCTATTATATGAATCAAAACCTAAAAAGAGGAGAATAAAAAAGGTAAGGTCCTGTTATACTAGTATATGAAAGTGAAAGTGTTAGTCGCTTAATTGTGCTTGACTTCCTGCGATCCCATGAACTGTAGCCCACCAGGCTCCTCTGTCCATGGAATTCTCCAGGCAAGAACACTGAAGTGGGTAGCCATGATCTCCTGCATTGTAGACAGATTCTTTATCATCTGAGCCACCAGGGAACCCTATAACAGTACATGACATGAAGGCAAAGCGTTTTCAACACTATCATATAGTCTTAAGAAAACATTTACCCGAAACATACCTTCCACTCTGAAGCTGGATGTGGAGAGTGGTGAATGGTTCTGTACGAATAAGATAGTGCATAACTCCAGCAGAATTTGAATAGTGAGTACCATAATGAAATTTATCAATAGTTCCCATAGGATCCTCAAAATTTTCATATCTAAAAACAGAAACTAAAGTTTTATAATCACAAGAGCAAAATTAATTTAGGACAGATACTTGTATTGCTGAAAACAGTTTATTAAGAGGCTATGTATTTATATCATCACATCACATGAATAAATGAAAAAAATTACTAATACTTCCTGAACAATAAAGTAGCACTAATAGTGGAGTTTGGAATACTTTTGTATTATGCAATAATTATTTTCACTACAGATAGATTAGAAATCACAGAGAACCAAAAATAAAGAAATTTAAAATCAATTACAATTGTACTTCCCAGAGATAATAAATAATATCATTCTGGCAAACATTTGTCAATTATGAATTAATATGTATTTTAATATAAAATACACTTTAATATAAAACTGTTACACCTAGTATATTGTTCACAACTTATTTTTTCATCTAACAATTTTCTATTAACATCTTACAAAATATGTAAGTGACTCACTTTGCTGCACAGCAGAAACTAACACATCATAAATCAGCTACACTTCAATAAAATATTTTTACAAAATCTTGGAATATATAACAATTTAACTATTTATTTATAGATAGTTAGGTTGTTTCTATTTTTCTGCTATTGTAAGAATGTGATAATTAGACATCATAGTATGGCCAAGGTAATAGAAAAAAATACAGAGGGTCAGTCAAGAATTGTGAAAATGAATGTCTAATAATTCAAAGGTAGAAGAAGGAAATAGATGTGTATAGCACAGGGAACTCTACTCAATATTCTGTGATAAACTATATGAGAAAAAATCTGAATAAGAATGAATATATGTGTGTATTACTGAATCACGTTGTACACCTGAAACTAACACAACACTGTAAATCAACTATATTCCAATAAAATAAAATAAAAAGTAGACAGTGGAATAGAAAAAAGGCCTAAGTCAGATTACTAGCACAGGGCATATATATAATAACTCTTCAAGCACTATCACTAATATTGTAATTGTTCTGAATGGTGACATCTGAGTTAGTGGGCATAAACTCTAAATAAGAATGAACAGTTTTTTGGAAGCAATAAACATTAAAATTTTAAACCAAAATACTAATCAATTTGCTAAGCTATGGTCAATTTCCTTTTTACATAGAAATCATTAATATTCAGGAGAATAAAGAGAGTTTTTAGGTCAAAGTCATTTGTACCTAAGCAGAAAAATATACTATTGAGACATAAATTAAATTGTATCTTCCATTATCTATAAAATAAGTTAGCCTACATGAAATATATTTCCTAAGGAACAGTGTTAGTAGTTTGACTAATAGCAGTGAGGTAATATACATACAGCAAAATTCCATTAGTAAATCAAAATTAAACACTGCAAAAAGGTCTTACAGAAGATTTGCAAATAAAAAGGAAAAAAAATAATGTACTATCAAATCTACAACTAAGTTTTTGTTTGCAAAAACTTTTTTATTCCTGGAAGTTATCCATAAGTTCACATGGAGAAAAAGGAAAATTAAAATTATTGTTTTACTTGTCAGCCACTTGCTTTGAACAAAAAAAATTATGAGACATTTACAGGATGATCATAAATATATATAAGTATTTTCTTTCCTTTCAAATGTTACTTTCTAAATTTTCTTACATTTCACTGTTCTTTATTCACATTATTACTGAAAAGATTAGTATTATTAATTTGGTATCTACCAAAATAGTACATCAGATATAAATGCTAGATTAGCAGGTTATTAAGTCTAAAATACCTAGGGATAAAGAATTCCACCCTTGGACACTTACTTTTTATCTTTTAATTGGGTAGATAATTGTTTTGCAATGTTGTTTTAGTTTCTGCTGTACACCAAAGTGAATCAGCTATACGTATACACATCCCTTCTCTGCTGAGCCTCCCTCCCCCCAGCCTCCATCCCACCACTCTAGGTCATCACAGAGCACAGAGCTGAGCTCCCTGTGCTATGGAGCAGCTTCCCACTAGCTATCTGTGCTACACAAGGTTCAATTTACACGTCAGTGCTAGTGTCTCAATTAATCCCACACTTTGCCACCCCAACCCCACCGCCTGTGTCCACATGTCGGTTCTCCAGGTCTGCATCTCTATTCCTGCCCTACGAACAGGCTCATCTGTACCACCTTTCTAGATTTCATACATATGTATTAATATATGATACTTGTTTTCCTCTTTATGACTTCACTCTCTTATTACAAGGAGAAAAGCAATTCTAAACAACATTAAATTTGGTAATGAAGGGACACAGACTACAGTTAAGATATTTGAAAGACAACTGATAACATTTTCAAGAAAACTTAGTGAAGGAATTATCAGACTCTAATTAGCAAAAGCAGCAGTTGTGCATTTTTTAAAAAGTAACACTTGGTTAGCCATAGGAGAAATCAATACAAATTCAAACTGCTATAGGTTTATCTATCAAAGCAGATGAAAGGCACTTACTTTTCTCTCATGGCTTTGGCATTTTTATCATTAACTACCCCAATTGGTTTGGATAGATCTCGAAATACAGATGGGTTATTAAGATCCAGCTCTTCTGAAGTATAATCTTGTAAAATCCAGGGGAACTAAAAGAGCCACAATTTACAATTGAGACATTCTTTCCAAGGGAAGCTACCAGCTCCATAACTAATATCAAACACTTTTCTAAAGACAAAAAGGGACAGTCTTTACTTTTTCCCTGTTGGAAATGTTTATTCATTTTTAGCTCAATAACCAGAAACATTATCTCCTGTAATTCCACTGAAATATTCTCAATTAAGTAAAAGAAAAAAGGCTTTCATTTTTAAAATGCCCTTCATACTTGTATACTTCTTGAAAATAGCAGGGTAAGAAATAAATAGAAAGGCAAAAATAGTTTTTATATCTTTTTTTTTAAAAACTAGATATAAGCCACTTATATTTTTGTATATAATAAAACTGAAAGGCAAGTGTATATTTACAGAATTTTTATAAAACTCACCACAGGATACTGTGCAAGGTCATTATAAGTTCGTCCTGCCATTGTATTTAACTGAATGAGGTAGTCAAAATTTGATATCTCTCTGTTTACCCATTTCTAGATAGCACAGAAAAAATCAAAATTAGTCTACATCTCTTAGAAATCAATAACTATTACTGACAGTACTAACATAATCTTGCAACCACTATCTCTATCATCTTTCTGGTAAAAGTTAAGTTTTTTAAAAAAGATTTAACAGGGAGAAAAATCAACATACTTCTCCTAAGTTCACTTTCTTTTAAAAACTGGTCTTTAGAAAAGGAAAAGAAAGTTCTCACTGCAGTCTAAAAGATCTCCTAAAATAATTAAGTCTTTTCTTTAGTTAAAAACTATTTTATTTGAATATAAAAATGTTTAATTCTAGAAGGACTGCCCAAATTTTAAATTTTTGTCATTAACTGAAATCTAAGTATAAATATTAAAATATCAGTATCTCAATGTGCTTAACTGATCTACAAATTTTAAATAACATTATAATATCTCTGCTCAGAAAAATTCCTTTATACAGTAAAGGTAGGTGGGATTTTGCTATAACAGATAAAAAACTTTCTAAAGAAAGACAGAATCATTATTTTTTTAATTACCTTGTTAAATCTAGTCTACTAGTTACTCTACACAGTGTGAGTATGCTCAAGCATTTTTTTTGAAGACAGATTAACATACACCTTTAAGTTTACTGTGTGCCTTAAGCAAAAGACATGTAGAAATGGTGAGAAATCAATCTATCTATACAGAAAGCCCAATAATACTTATGTGCCAAATTGAGGACTCAGTACTTTAATGAATAAAGTGTATACCACAGAAAGCAGGGAATGTACTTTTAAATAAAGCTGATTCCATGAACAATAGGAAGGAACTGCTGATGGCTTTTGAATAAGAGCAACACTTTAAGATTAACACATATGTAGGAGGAAGGAGAGAGCCAGGAGGCAGAGAACCCAATTAGGAGACTACTAACAACACCAGAGAGCAAAAAAACAAGAGCCTTTCCTTGGCTTTTGACAGTGCAAATTCAAGAGATGCTGGGATTATGTGAGGATAAAATGCATGGAAACATTAGTTAGCTTTGGCAGACAGAAAGACTGGAGAAATTTTTTTCTGCCTGTATTCCAAGGTGTCTTGTATTTTTTCATTTTTTCTTGGCATGGATTTTTATTATTAAGAAAAGTTCCACATTATTTTTTTAAAAGAACATTATAATGAAAGAAGTTATAAGATATACCCATGAACTGAATGATATGGGAGCCGGAGGACAGGGCACTCTTATGTGTGAGGGAAACAGAAAGATTCAAAGACAGTTCAAAAGATCAACCTGAATGGAACAACAGCAGTTGTATAATCAAAATAAAATAGTCAGAAGGAAGATTTACTTCTAGGCAAAAGTCTAAGATACAAAATTAACACCAAACAGTGACTTAAAATTTCCTACCTGTGTCAGTCCTGATGTTTTGAATAACTCCTGTGGTGATCTGGTTCCATAACTATTTGGAGAATGAAGTGACAACAGTCTGCTATATACTTTGTTCCTAACCTATTAAAAAAACAGCACTTTATGGGTTAAAAATAGATTAAGACAAAACAGGATTATGACGTTATTAACAGATTTATTGAGATATAATTCACATACCATAAATTCACCCTTTTAAAGTATACAGTTCAGTGGGGTTTTTCTCTTTTTTAAAAAAATATTCACAGAGTTGTACAACTATTCACATTACCTAACTCTGGGACATTTATGTCATCCTCAAAAGAAACTACATACTTATGAGTCATCACTCTCTAATTTCCCTTTCATCCTGACAACCACTAAACTTTCTGTGTCTATGGATTTGCCTAATCTGAACATTTCACTTAAACAGAAGATTACGGTTTTAACTTCTTTATTTTACTAGGCTTAACAAATTTATGACATACATTTTTTTTAGAATGTTACAGTATATTAATAGTGTAACCGTCACACATTTTATCAGAAAGCTAGCTCACTTTCAGTTCAAATCTAGTTCTGTCATTTACTAATCATCTGAACAAATCAACTAATTTACTGAGTCTCATTTGTGTATTCAATATAATAATCTCTACCCTTTACAGCTTTGTGGATTATTCAGGACTATGAAAATGTAAAGAAATAAAATTAATCTTTGAACTTCAGCTTCCTCATCTGTAAAAAAAAGGAATGGAATTTTCCATATCTAATCTGAAGATTGTTATGAAGATTAGGTACCACATATCAATATGCTTTAAAGACTATATACAAGAGACTTCCCTGGTGGTGTAGTGGCTAAGACTCTGAGCTCCCAGTGTAGGGGACCCTGATTCAATCCCCGGTAAGGGAACAAGATTCCACATGCCACACCTAAGAGCTGCAACTCAGATCTGGTGCAGCCAAATAAAATAAATTAAAAAAAAACAAAAAACTATATACAACAGGAGTGTGTTTAGTTTAATTACATAAAATAGCTTTCTAAAAAACACATACATTGTATTTTCCTATGGGTGAAAATTTATTTTTAACAGTGAAAAATTACCCTTTTGTCAAAATAGAAAAATGTTCCTCAAAGGTCTGAATCAAATCATTTATAAATACACCTGGATCTCAAATGAATAGAAAGTAAGTTATTGACTCTGCTAATCCAGGTCCTTGGAAGAAAAGTTATTGACTCTGCTAATCACTTGCTCCTTGGAAGAAAAGTTATGACCAACCTAAACAGCATATTAAAAAGTAAAGACATTACTTTGCCAACAAAGGTCCATCTAGTCAAAGCTATGGTTTTTCCAGTAGTCATGTATGGATGTGAGAGTTGGACTATAAAGAAAACTGAGCGCCAAAGAATTGATGCTCTTGAACTGTGGTGTTGGAGAAGACTCTTGAGAGTCCCTTGGACAGCAAAGAGATCCAACCAGACAATCCTAAAGGAAATTGGTCCTGAATATTCATTGGAAGGACTGATGCTGAAGCTGAAATTCCAATACTTTGGCTACCTGATGTGAAGAACTGACTCATTGGAAAAGACCCTGATGCTGGGGAAAAATGAAGGCAGGAGGAGTAGGGGACAACAGAGGATGAGATGGATGGATGGCATCACTGACTCAATGGACATGAGTTTGAGTAAACTCCGGAAGTTGGTGATAGACAGGGAGGCCTGGCATGGGGTCACAAAGAGTTGGACATGACTGAGCGACTGAACTGAATCCAGGTAATCTGAGAAGCAAGTGCTAAGACAGAATTGAACATGGAGGATTTTATTAGGACAGATACCAGAGAGAAAAAATGGAGAGAAAGCTAGGCAAGGTAAAAGAAAGCTATCAAACTGTAATGCAACTCTGGCCTCACGTATATGCCAAAGGGAAGGAAGGTTGAGAGCAAGTATTGCGCCAAAGGTTACACTGCTAGTGGTGGAATGGTTTTGGATCCAGGGAACCTGAATTCAGTGACAATCTCTTAACTGCTTATACTATTTAAGAATTTATGTTATTCCTAGAAGAACTGCATGCTCCATTATATTTTTTTTTGATTACACATACTCCATTATTGTTGAATTCAACCCAATCTAATTTCATAAATCCAATTATATCATATATATATACCATAGTATTTCACAATGTGAGACATCTATTTGCTGACACTCAAAACTCTACTGACTTCTTTATCTACCTAGATATAAAATACCCTCCAAACACTCAAACACAAATTCCAACAAAAATTCATATGCTTCTTAGTCCCAAAGTATATTTTTTTTCTCTAATATTCTGACACAGTGGAAGAGCAGAGTGTAAAGTTTCATTATAGCTTACTAGTTGGAAAATTATTTCAAGCTAACAGTCTAGGAGAAAGGTAGTCTTTTACAAACCTCTTTTTTGAAATTGAGAAAGTAGTTGGATTGGTCAACATGAAAAATCTCAAGGGCTGACCTCCTTAAGTTGTACCGTCGTAGGTGAATCTCTCGAACTTGAGAGTGAGGCCACTTGAAATCAAAGCCTACTCCTGAAAACAGAAAAAAGTCTTGTGACTGTGGACCACATAAAGTTAAATATGCTATGCAGAAAATACATCCTTTTCCTGACAAGAATAGCGTTTAGGGAAATAGAATTCAACCTCTATAAGATAAAAACCATCTGTTAAATGTATTGCATGTTTAAACTATTTCTTTTAAAACTATTTTAAAATTCTATAGCTTTTTCTACTTCCTTTCCATTGGAATAGAGAATAACTCTGAATATTGTATCTTAAAAACATTTTCCCTTTTCTTTTTATGTTAGCAGCTTAGATTTAAATATCTTTTCATTTTCAGATAAAGGACTAGGTGAGAAGCCTATAGGAACAAGAGTACACATAAATAAAATATTGCATTTATAACTTAAATTTATAGCAATCCCCGTTAGGCAAACATTTTAAAAAGCATTGATAATAAAAAAGAAGCATTCCCCTCAGTACACTGTTGAATAATGAATTTAATCCCACAATGAATTTCTATTTCTCCCTTTACATGAGAGACTACAATTTTACAGGCCCATCTTATTGCTTTCTTCTCATCAATGATTGATAAACTGGATACTTAACTATTGAACAACAGAAATTATTCCCCCAGAACTCCTCACCATCTTCTTTTTCAATGCTGCCATCATAGAAGTAAATGTGTTGAGTAGTGATTTCTAATCTGCCAGGAATTACATCAATTATTGTTATGAGTTCACAATCTTCTGATAATACTGATTTTTCTTTTTGATTCTGTTCTTCTTTCTCATCACTGAAGGGGAAAAACAAACAAAAAAGATCCAACAATGTATTCTGGGTAAATGGAAAAGAACACCATATTCAAAATCAAATCTCATTTCTGTGAAATCACTATCCAAGAAAGGGTACTTGAATTTTCTACAAAAAACATTTCATTGCATATTTCACCAACCTAACAGGTAATACTGCAATCCTTAAAGCTAATCTCAAAAAAAATTAAGAATGTTTTTTTAAATAGTGAAATTCTAAAGTTCACAGTGATGAAATTGAGAAATAAGTGACTTAAGGAAGTACATAGTCTGTTCCTTATTTATATTTTATGAAAGAAAGAGTTTTGGCTTTTCATTTGTAAATGAATGAGACTTACATCTACTGAATTCACTAGTCATTGAAGAAAAAATAAAACCCCAATAAAGTCTGACTAAAAAAATCTACCCAAATCAAAGAGCTCCCTAGACAACCATGTCTACTCCATTTGCTAAAAAATAATCAAGGAAATATTTTAAAATTATTAAAATTATATGAACAAAATAACCTGCTTATGCTAACAAAAGATATTATTGAAACTGGTCAGTCTGTAATATTAAAATAAGTTCTGAAGAATTATTTGCCATATGTTATTTATAACCTGAACAAAGTGATGCTCAGAATAAATTATAAACTTGAGACTTAGCTACTCATTCTTAGATGACTGTGAGGCTTTACAATCATAGTAAAAGTCAGGGCAGATGTGTAAATCACCAAATTTGAATGAATTCCCTCAGCCACTTACAGATCCACTGGCAAAGAGTTGCAATATTACTGATCAAGGAGTTTAACACAAGCACAAACTAATTACTGGCTGACCACTAAGCTATGCTGATCCAGAGGCAACCCCCAACAAGCAGAGTTTTAAAAATAAAACAAAACAAAAACCCAGTAAGTACAGACATCAATGGCATTCACTATAGGTAAAACAGATTCCACAAACTTAATCTACCAAAGTCATTAGACAACCAAAAATACAATAACAACAACCAAAAACAAGGGAGGAAACCAGAAACCAAAGTGGATATATATATTTTTTTTAATGTATGGGTTTCACACAGATTATGAGACATAGCAAGAAACAGGAAACTATGGACCATGAACTCAAAAGAAGTAAAAAGAAACTATTTCTGGGAGGACCTCAGAAGATCAACTTAATAGACAAAGACATCAGGGCAGTTATCATAAAAATACATGAAAAAAACTAAAGAAAACTATGTTTAAAGAACCAAAGTGCATTATGGCAAAAATGTCTAGTCATAGAGAGATTACAATAAAGAGATAGTAATTATACATATATTTATAAAGAGGAATCAAATGAGAAATTCTGAAATTGAAAAATAACTAAATGAAAAATTCACCAGAAAGACTCAACAGCATATCTGAACTTGCAGGAGAAAGAAGCAGAGCTCTTGAAGACAGATCAAAAAGAAACTGTCCAATCTGAAGAATACAAAGAAAGAATGAATTAAGCAGAATGAAAGAAACTCAGAGGGTTCTATCATGCAAAACAACATAAGTGCAAAAGGAGACCCAGAAGGAGAGAACAGAGAAAAAGGCCAAGATATATTTGAAAAAATAATGGTAGCAACTTCTCAAATATGAAAGAATTTAATCTACAAATCCAAGAAGCTCAGTGAACTCGAAGCAGGATAAACACGAAGATATCCATACATGGATAGAAAGTCAAGGTGACAAAAGCTAAGGACAAAAAGAATAACTTTAAAGCATCACAATATAGTATATAAATTGTCAACCGAGAATTCTATAACCAGCAAAACTACCTGTCAAAGAGAAAGCAACGGTGCTCAGACAACTAGAATCACATGCAAAAGAATTAATACAGATCTCATAAGCAGAGACATTACTTTGCCAACAAAGGTCCGTCTAATCAAGGCTATGGTTTTTCCCGTGGTCATGTATGGATGTGAGAGTTGGACTGTGAAGAAAGCTGACTGCCGAAGAATTGATGCTTTTGAACTGTGGTGCTGGAGAAGACTCTTGAGAGTCCCTTGGACTGCAAGGAGATCCAACCAGTCCATTCTAAAGGAGATCAATCCTGGGTGTCCATTGGAAGGACTGATGCTAAAGGTCAAACTCCAATACTTTGGCCACCTCATGCGACGAGTTGACTCACTGGAAAAGAGTCTGATGCTGGGAGGGATTGGGGGCAGGAGGAGAAGGGGACGACAGAGAATGATATGGCTGGATGGCATCACCGACTCGATGGACATGAGTTTGAGTGAACTCCGGGAGTTGGTGATGGACAGTGAGGCCTAGCATGCTGTGATTCATGGGGTCGCAAAGAGTCGGACACTACTGAGCAACTGAACTGACTGACTGACATCATACCACATACAAAAATTAACTCAAAATGGATCAAAGACCTAACATAAGAGATAAAATATAAAATTCTTAGGAAAAAAATTGATAAAACGAAAGTCATCAAAATTAAAAATACCAACAAAAAAGTGAAAAACCCAATTTAATGGAAAGAATATTTTTGTAAATCCTCTATTTAATAAAGAACTTGTTGCTAAAATATATAAAGAACACTTACAACCCAGTAACAAAAAGACAGCCCAGTTAAAAAGTGCAGAAAAGATTTTCATAAAGATTTATCCAATAAAGACATATAAATGGCCAAGAAACACATGAAAAGATGTTCAGTATCACTAGTCATTAGGGAACTGCAAATTAAAACCACTAGATACCACCTTCTGAAAGTGAAGTTGCTCAGTCGTGTCCACTCTTTGAGACCCCATGGACTGTAGCCTGTCAGGCTCCTCTGTCCATGGGATTTCCTAAGCACTGGAGTGGGTTGCCATTTCCTTCTCCAGGGGATCTTCCTGACCCAGAGATCAAAGCCGGGTCTGCCGCATTTGAGACACTTTACCATCTGAGCCACCAGGGAAACCTTCTAGAATGATATAATAAATTTTACAAAAACAACAGACAGGGCTTCCCTGGTGGTTCAGTGGTAAAGATCTGCCTGTTAATGCAGAAGATATGTGTTCAATTCCTGATCCAGGAAGATCCCACATGCTGCAGTGCATTAAGCCATGTGCCACAACTACAGAGCCTGTGGTATGAAGCCTGGGAACTGCAACTGAGTCCTCATGCCACAACTACTGAAGTTCTCATGCTCTACAGCTCATGCTCTGCAATAAAAGAAGCCACTGCAAAGAGAAGCCTGTGTACCACAACTAGAAAGTAGCCCCCACACAGTGCAACTAGAAAAAAGCCTGTGCAGCAACAAAGATACAGAAGAGCCAAAAATAATAAATAAATTAATTTAGATTTAAAAAAAAAAAAGAGAATAACAGATGCTTGAAAGGATTGGAGAATCTAATATGAAAATTAGAACTTTCATACAATGCTGAAATGTAAAATGGCATAGTCATTCTGAAAACGGTTTCATAATTCCTCAAAAGGTTAAACATAGAATTAGCACATGATCGGCAAATCTAAATTTTTTTTTATACTCAAAATAACTGAAAACATAAGTTGACACAAAAATAAATACATGAATATTCAAGGCAGTATTATTCATAATCATCAAAAAATAGAAACTACAGAAATGTCCATCAACTGATGAACAGATAAACAAAAATAATATATTCATATAATGGAATATTATTTAGCCAAAAAAAAAACAAATTAAATTTTGTTAGATGCAATAACCTGGATAAACCCTGGAAATATTATTGAAAAGAAAGTAAAAATGTTAGTTGCTCAGTCGTGTCTGACTCTTTGTGACCCCAGGGACTGTAGCCTGCCAGGCTCCTCTGTCCATGGAATTCTCCAGGTAAGAATACTGGAGTGGGCAGCCATTCCAGTGATTGAATCCGAGTCTTCTGCTTTGCAGGAAAATTCTTTACCACCTGAGCCACCTATACCGAAAGGCAACATATCATATGAAATACATGAAATGTTGAAAGCAGGCAAATCCATACTGAAAGAAAGCCAATAAGCCATTGCTAGAGGATGCAGGGAGGGAAAATTGGGACCGATTACTAAAGCAGAGACATTACTTTGCCAACAAAGGTCTGCCTAGTCAAGGTTATGGTTTTTCCAGTGGTCATGTACAGATGTGAGAGTTGGACTATAAAGAATGCTGAGCACCGATGTATTGATGCTTTTGAACTGTGGTGCTGGAGAAGACTCTTGAGAGTCCCTTGGACTGCAAGGAGATCCAACCAGTCCATTCTAAAGGAGATCAATCCTGGGTGTTCATTGGAAGGACTGATGCTAAAGCTGTAACTCCAATACTTTGGCCACCTCATGCGAAGAGTTGACTCACTGGAAAAGACTCTGATGCTGGGAGGGACTGGGGGCAGGAGGAGAAGGGGACGAGAGAGAATGAGATGGTTGGATGGCATCACCAACTCAATGGACATGGGTCTGGGTGGACTCCGGGAGTTGGTGATGGACAGGGAGGCCTGACGTGCTTCGTCATGGAGTCGCAAAGAGTTGGACACGACTGAGTGACTGAACTGAACTGAAAAGTATAATATCTGCTTTTGGAGTGATGGAAATGTTCTTGGACTAGATAGTAGTGATGTAGTATAACTCTGTGAATAGACTAAAAAACCACTGAACTGTACACTTTAAAATGGAAGTTTTATAGTAAGTGAATCTCAATTTTCAAAAAATATATCTCAGTTATCTAAAAAGCAGCCAAAAATGAAGCCAAATTCAAAATCTCCACAGATGACAAAAGACTAAGATAATTTGTGGCTTAAAGACCTTCCTTATAAGAAATACTAAAGAGAGTCCTTCAGGCTTAAAGGAAATGCACCAGATGGTCATATGAATGAATACCAAGAAATAAAGTGTAAAGGTAGATAATTACGCAGGCAAATATAAAGGAATGTAAAGGAAAACATAATTACATAGTTTTTTCTTCTCAATTGATTTTAACACAAGTGCATAAAACAGTAACTGCGTAAGCTATGCTGTTGGGCTTAAAATATATAAAGGTTCAATATTATGGTAATAAAACAAAAGAGACACGAGAAATGAACATGTTTTACATTTGCTTAGGGGAAGTTTTGGGGCTTCCCTGAAGGTTCATATGAGAAAGAATCCGCCTGCAATGCAGGAGACCTGGGTTTGATGCCTGGATTGGGAAGATTTCTTGGACATGAGCATGGCAACCCACTCCAGTATTTTTACCTACAGAATCCCCACAGACAGAGGAGCCTGGTGGGCTACAGTCCACAGGGTCACAAAGAGTTGGATACAACTGAGCAACAAAGCACAGGGGAAGTTTTTAAACCACAAATTCAAAAATTTTAAGTGTATCTAAGGCTATTCAGGATATATATTTTTTCCTGGTAGAGGTCTGATAAGTTATATTTTTCAAAGAATTTATCCATTTCATTTAAACTGTCAAATTTATTGGCATAAAGTTGTCATTTCCTTTTAATTGTTTTAATGTATTTCTTTTTAATCATTTTAATATCTGTAATGTTTTCTCCTCTTTCATTCCTGATACTGGTCATTTATGCTGTCCTTACTTCCTAAATAGTCTAACTAGAGGTTTATTGTTCACTTACCTGATTTTTAATGACCAGCTTTTTAAAATTTTCTTTTTCTTGTTTGGTTTTCTCTTTCATGGATTTCTGCTTTTATCTTTATAATAATTTCTTCATTTTGCTTAAGAGCTTATATTTTGTGCTGTACTTACCATCTAAATACCTCAGCAGTATCTATAAATTTGGTAATGTATTTATTATCATTCATCTCAAAATATTTTCTAAGCAAGGTCCAGCTCCAAATTAATCCAGTTCTAAGAAGCCTTCAATGGTTTCAGTTGACACTGATAGACTCCTAACAGTTGATATGGTATTAACTACTGGATCCCGGAAATGTATAGTATTACAATTTCAAGCAACTATTTTCTACAATTTTACAATCCCATTTCTCAGAATAAAGTAATCTTAATTCTCTCAAGTACTGATACATACATATTTACTCTGGCTCTTATTTCCTCTTCAGGAAGATCTAATTTATCCTCCTCCATGTCACTAACTTTTACTTGTTTCACCACTTCCAGAAGCAATGAATCACTGGAAGGCTGTGAGTGTTGGATACCTGTTTAAACATAAAATATCCATTAAACACAAAGTAGAAAAATCATATCAGAGTCCTTCTGTAATTTCTGACTGTTAATTATATGATAATAATGTGTATTATAAAAAGGTGCTTGAAATTTTCTAACATAAAAAAGTGATTTACTACAGAAAAGCTGTTATACATAATTTAGAGTTATCTATGCTGCTTAGGCGTGCTGTGATTCATGGGGTCGCAAAGAGTCGGACACGACTGAGCGACTGAACTGAACTGAATGCTGCTTAACTGATTTTTTAAAATTATTATACATATAACAAAAGGAATAAATGTTTTTAAAATGGTATTTGTTTTTAATGATGGTATTATTTATGTCTCAGAAATAGGCAAAGTAATCTCTTGAACCATATTTACTTCTAAAGCATGAGAATAAGTATTATTCTCACTACATTAATTCAATAGAATTAATCCTTACCATGCATTTGTACTATACAAATATTAAGAAAGAATGTGAAAAATTATTGTTAACTGCAAGATAATACATAGGCCATTCTGAAGTGTTCCTTTCTGAAGTACATAGAATAGATAATTCTGATACATATATATGCCACAAATGTAATTAACTATGCATTATGTAAGAAGGCTGGGCTAGTGCAATGGAAAGAACATGGATTGTGAAGTGGTAAACCTAAATTCTAATGCCATTTATTAACCACATGACCCCTCTGAACCTATGTTTCTGTAACTGTGAAATGGAGATACATCACATTACACATAAAATAAATGGTAGCTATCCTTACTGTACATTTACCTATGAATTATCTGAGTGGCATAACAGTAGTAATGAAAATATAGGCATAATTTATAGATAGGACTGGAAAAAACTCATGTTTAACTATGAATACAGACATTTCACATTTAGAAAATAAAAATAGTTCATGCTAAATAACAAAACATTGTAAAGACAAAACCGCTCAATTTCTCAAATGGTATTCTTGCTGACACATAAACTGAATTAACCTAATGTACAGTTGCATTTTTCCTTTATAAATCTGCTTTGATCACATACAAGTTTAGATAATCTGATATAAATAGAATATTGATGAAAATACTTATGGACAAACATATGGAGTAGGTAAAACACTCTGCAGTTGATTCTGAAGTAAGCTTCAGGGAACTCTAAAAGTTTTAAAGACTGATAACACTGGTTTTCTACTATTACCAATTTCACTTTGAAATGTATGATTTCTTACTTCTGTACAATTTTATTATCACCACTATACCTGAGATAATTTTGAAAACTAGGTAAAGAGAGAAAGAGATGTAAAAAGAGAAAGGACACTGGTCTTCCTGAATTTAAAACAAATTATATCTGTGTACATGTGTTAAGAGGGATCAAGAAGGAGAGGAAAGGGACAAGGAATTTCCTGGAGTGATATTTCCTGACAAAAATGAAGAAAAATAGAGAATACTACTCCTTAAATGTTACTAAATTGAAGTCATTCACCAGAAGATGTTTTCTGAGTGACAAGTATAAAATTTCAAGAAGTAGAAAAGTGTAATAGTCTCAGGACACAAACAGGGAGGACAAGTTTGTATGCAAGTGACCATTCCTATATAAGAGATTCTCAAAGTTAGTGTTTGTACCAGGGAAAAGGCCATTATTTTACATTAAGGAAAATTACTGAGTCTCATTTATTTCAGAATGTAAGATTTGAAATGGCAGGCATGATAGCTCTCTTATTTTTATGGCACTTAGTGTACGGGCCAAGTTATTATGGCAATTAAAAAAAAAAAAGATTAAAAAATTGGTACTCATTTTATCTATAACTTAGTCATTAAATACAAGATGCACAACTAGCTTTGGTAAAGTAACTACAATTTAGTATACACATGACTCTTAATATTCTGGAGTATTTCAGAGATCCTTATTAAAAAAGAAAAGGATTTGTCAAGTCAGATGGTTATAAAGGAAGGGCTTCCTAAAGAATTATAGACACTCTTTAAAATCTGTTTTGATATACTGCTAGGCTACATATTTTTAAACACTTTTTTTTCTATAAAAAAGGCATTGACTCATCTAGATACTAAAATGTCTGGAGTTCTATAAGAATAGGTCATAAAAGAAAGACCTAAAGAGTTGCTAAGAATTCGAAATATATTTAAGATTGGCCTCAGTTTCAGGAGGCAAAAGGCTCAGGTTAAAGCACTGTATTTTACTATACCATAATGGATATAGAAACAACACATTTCACACCAACTGCTGTATAATTTTATGAGTTTATATTTTTTTTTGAAAAACTGCAAACAACTGAAACTGGAAGTCATTTTAGATATGACTAAGATTTGACAAAGGCAACATAGACAGCCATTTAAATATCAATTATAAAACATCACCCTCTCTCAAGAACAATTTTCAAACAATAAAAACAATTACCAACCCCTACCACCACTCTCATTATCTTCAATAGATAATTAAATATCCATTGGAACTCACCTAGATTATCTCTCAAAGCACTAGCTTCTTCATGGGTTTTGAAATTATAATTTGGCACCAATTTAAGTCTCATGCGGGAATAATTTTCTACATTAGCTAGTTTCCAGTGAATTGGATTTTGTTTCCTATGAATATTCATAAGTACAAATAAAATTATTTTAGCTTAAAATTACAAAAGATCAGCTGATTGAAACAGAGTAAAAAAGTGACATGTATTTTACGTTTCTTTGGCATCATTTTATAAAAGCATTCACATTCGTATCTCACTTGACCCAAACTATCCTTAGGAAAAAAACCAATGTTAGTATGCATATCAACGGTTTATACTTAAGGAATCTAAGACAGGCTAAATTACTTGCCTAAGATGCCATGGAGTTTATAGACATCAGAAATAAGATTTAAACAGAAATCTTCAGACTTATAGCTTGATATATTTTACTCTTTCACTGTTAACAAGGAATTTTTAACTAGCTATATATGAGTTTATTCCAAATACAGTGTTCAAAATAAAATAATAATTTTACTACAAATAAAGATAATATAATTACAAATGGATCAAAGATCTAAATATGAGTTAAAGCTCTTAGGGGAAACACAGGAGTAAATCTTAATGACTTTGGATTTGAAATGGTTTCTTAAATATGATATCAGTAACATAAGCAACAAAAGAAACAGATAAACCTGACTTAAACTTCAAGTCTTTGTGCACCAAAGGCTACTTATCAGGAAAGGGAAAAGACAACCTATGTATTTATAGACAATATATCCAATAAAGGCCTATTATTGAGAAAATAAAAGAAACTCTTACAATTCAACCACAAAAAGTCAAACAATCCAAGTTAAAAATGGACAAAGGAAAAAAAATAAAGGACTTATACATTTCTCTAAAGAACATATACAGACAGTCAACAAGTATATGAAAAGACACCAGTGTCATTAGTCATTAGGGAAATGCAACAAAATTATAAAATACCACTGTATAACCAATAGATGACCATAATAAAAAAAAATTTTTTTTAAAGACAAGTATTATAGTAAGGTTGCAGAGAAACTGGAACCTTCAAGCACTGCTGATAGGAATGGAGCAGCTGCTATGAAAAACTTATGCAATTCTTCAGTAAGTTAAATACAGAACTACCATAGCAATGCTGCCTGCAGGTATATGACCAAGAAAACTAGAAACAGGAATTGAAGCATACACTTGGTCACAAATGTTTACAGCAATACTATTCACAATGTGTGTGTGCTCAATCGTGTCCAACTCTTTGCAACCCCATAGACTAGAGCCTGCCAGGCTTCTCGGTCCATGGGATGATCCTGGCAAGAATACTGCAGTGGGTTGCCATTTTCTCCTCCAGGGGATCTTCCCAACTCAGGAATCGAACCTGTATCCCCAGTGGCTCCTGCACTGGCAGGCAGATTCTTTACCACTGAGCCACTGCGAAGCCCACTATTAACAACAGCCATAAAGAAAACAACCCAAATATCTATCATCCATTTCATATAATGGAATATTGTTCAGTCGTAAAAATGAAAGAAAGTGAAAGTGCTACAACAAGTGAAAACACTACGCTAAGTGAAAGAAGTGGCACAAAAGGCCACTTATTGTATGATTTCACTTATATGAAATACCCAGAATAGGTAAATCCATAGAGACAGAGAGCAGACAAGCAGTTACCAGGGATCAGGGGAAGAGTTAACAGGCAGTGACTATTACTGGTTCCAGGGTTTCTTTTTCAGGTGATGAAAAGGTTCTCAAGCTGGACAGTGCTCTCATCTCAAGCTGATTACACATTAGAAATATACTAACTGTCACTAAATTATACATTTTAAAGCAGTTAAAAGAGAAAATTTTATATGAAGTATATTTTACTGGAATAAAAAGGGCTGTTAAAAATATGTGTGTGGAATATAATTCAGCAAAACAAAAGTGACTGATCAAGTAAAGAAATAGTAAAATATTCAAACACACAGCATCACTAACCCTAGTTCAAAGAGGTAGTGTCAGGAAGTAAATGCATTCAAAACAAATTCTATGTTAAACGGTAAGAGTAAAGGAAACAACTCCACAGTGAAAAATATACAAACACGAGGTTCTACACTTACCAAACCTATAATTCATAAAAGAAAAGCAAATTAATTAAAAGCAATCTTGTAAAAATTGGATTGGAGAGGTCACTGGAGAGGTTCATGAAGTTCTAGATAAGAGTTCTAAAGAAGAGGGCATTTAATGAATGACAGCTAATCCTACCTTTTAGCCCAAGGTCCCCTTTCACATGTAAGATAAAGCTTTACTGCCTTCCAGCGTCTCAGAGTGGCTAACTGCTGACTGCTAAGTTGTTTCAGCATGTTATTATACCTCAAGTTCTCCTGGCGTGCTTTTCGATTAAATGGCTCCACAAAAAATTCCTGAAAGAGAGAGCAATAAATAAGAGCACTGAATCATGTATTGAGAGGTATGTTTAAATTTCAATGTCATCACTTTAGAAATCTGACTCAATAAAATCATAAAATGAAAGAAAGAAGCTGGCAACCAACAGGATTTTATTCCATTAGAATCATTAATATGACTCTAGCTATAAAACTTATTTTTCTAATATAAGAAAATAACAAGCCAACAAGAAATATATGAAGAACTTCAAAACTGTAAAGTGTCTCAAAATTGGATTATTTAAGACTTAGAATTATTAACTGTATCCCATCAAGTAAAATGATTTTCTTTGGGGATCTTCTGATTTATAAGGCATCTGGAATCTGACTCAAGTCAAATAAAGTACAAGGAAGAGGACCACATTCCACACTACTACTGATGGCCTGAAAGGCAGTGCTGAAGACAAAAGAAACCTATAGGAGTAAATGTCTCATAATGAAAAATTCCATCATTTAGGAGTGCTTCTCTCAGAATAGCATCCGCTCTAGCAAATGAATTCACACTCCTATTATAAAATAAGATTCTGGTAATAAGTTCTACCAAGATATAACTCTAAACCCTGAAATTAAAATTCTAAAGTTTTCAGAAAGACAAGAGGTAAGCCTGGTTTAGGACTTCCCAGGTGGTGCAGTGGTAAAGAATCTGCCTGCCAATACAGGAGACATGGGTTTGATCCCTGGGTGGGGAAGATCTCCTGGAGGAAGAAATGTCAGCCTATTCCAATATTCTTGCCAGGAAAATTCTATGGACAGAGGAGCCTGGCAGTCCATGGGGTTGGTTGCAAAGAGTCGGACACAACTGACCAACTGAGCATGGAAGCCTGGTTTACCTACCTCACACTGACATTGATTAATTAAGAAATACTAGGAACTAAAATAGTATTCAGCTTGTTTCAAACAAATCAACAGTGAATTACATTAAAACAAATGGTTAAAGACATGGATTTAAAAGACATCTTTTACTTTTTTTTTTTTGGTAATGCTACGCAACTTGGGGGATTTTAGTTTCCAGGTGGGATCAAGCCTGAGCCTGTGCAGTGGAAGCACAGAGCCTGAACCACTGGACCATCAGAGAAGTCCCTACCAGACATCTTTTAAAGAGTTAATACTGTACTATATGGTTGAGAATACAAGCTTTGGAGCTAGACCTCAGGACAAATCTTACCTACTTAATTCTCTGAGGCTCAGTATCATCGCCTGTAAGCTGAGGTTGACAATAATTGTTATGTGCTTAATATAGTGCTAGAAAAGTAGCAAGCTTTCAATAAATTAGTTATTATTATAATTATTACTATAATTACGGCTAGATTTATAGAATATCAATATTTGATACAGTGTTATCAAATATTTAAAACAGATCATTGTTGTGACAACTGAAGAAGTCATGAGAATTTCATAAACATCAATTTCACAGCTTTGCAGTTTGAGCACATGAGGATATTTGAGAATATAAATTAAGTTTTTCTAGAAGCTAAGGGTGAAATTACAGAGAAAAGAATGGTTGGAATAGTAACTGGTAGAACTTCTATGATGGAAATATAATAATAATTATTATCATGATTAGTGCTGCTGCTACTGCTGATAAGTCGCTTCAGTCATGTCCGACTCTGTTCGACCCCATGGACGGCAGCCCACCAGGCTCCCCTGTCCCTGGGATTCTCCAGGCAAGAACACTAGAGTGGGTTGCCATTTCCTTCTCCAATGCATGCAAGTGAAAAGTGAAAGTGAAGTTGCACAGTCGTGTCCGACTCTTCGTGACCCCATGGACTGCAGCCCACCAGGCTCCTCCGTCCATGGGATTTTCCAGCCAAGAGTACTGGAGTGGGGTGCCATTGCCTTCTCCGATCATGACTGCTACATACCAGTAATTCCACTTAGTCTAGGGAAGTCATTCTGGATAAACACAAAAATATGACTAGAGAGATGATCAGTACTATCCATAATAAAGAAAAAACTTGTAAATTAGGTCTAAAACCAGGAAACAAGTTTAAATTTTCTAATATATAACATTGTGGAATATTAGCCATATAATGGCATGGGAAAATACTCATGACACATTCTAAGTTAAAGTAGTAGCAAATGAAACTATCATTTCACTTAAACCAAATATATACATAAAACTACAGGAAAGACAATACAGCAAAATGTTAGTACTAGTGGATTACAAATGTTTCTTCTTATACTTATGAAATAAAGCTTTATTTTTATCTGATCTTCTTTGTTTCATCTGTGTTTTGCAGTTTTTAGCATATATATTCTGTACACACTTTGTTAGACTGGTATCTAAGTACCTCGTTCTTTTTAGTCTTACTGTAAATAGCATTTTCTTTTAAATTTCAGTTTCTAGTTGCTCATAGCTACTGTATAGAAATATGATTAAATTCTGTATATTGATCACAGATAATCATATGATCTGTAAATAGTTTTATTTCTTCTTTCCCAATATGTCTTTTATTCTTTTTCTATTCTTACTGAATTTGCTACATCTCATAGTACAATACAAAGAAGCATGAGAGTGAACATTCCACCCTTAATGGGCAAAGCACTCAGATTTTCATCATTAAATATGAAGCTAGTTGTAGGATTTTTGTAGAGATTTGGGTCTTCCCTTCTGGTCCTAGTTTGCTAAAAACTTTGATCATAACTGGATGATGAATTTTGCCAAATGTTGCACCTACTGATATGATCATGTATCTTTTTTTGACAAGTTTATTAATATGACTGATTATCAAATGATTATCAAATGTTGAATCAGTCTTGCATTTATAAGATAAACTATCCTGGTTGTGATGTTATTTTATTATACATTGCTAGATTTGGTTTATATCTAAAGCTGATCACTGAAGAATTGATGCTTTTGAACTGTGGTGTTGGAGAAGACTCTTGAGAGTCCCTTGGACTGCAAGGAGATCCAACCAGTCCATTCTAAAGGACATCAGTCCTGGGTACTCGTTGGAAGGACTGATGCTAAAGCTGAAGCTCCAATTCTTTGGCCACCTCATGCGACGAGTTGACTCACTGGAAGACTCTGATGCTGGGAGGGATTGGGGGCAGGAGGAGAAGGGGACGACAGAGGATGAGAAGGTTGGATGGCATCATCGACTCGATGGACATGAGTTTGAGTGAACTCCGGGAGTTGGTGATAGACAGGGCGATCTGGCGTGCTGTGATTCCTGGGGTTGCAGAGAGTTGGACACGACTGAGCGACTGATGTTCCAAAAGGGATACTGTCTTCAGTTTTCTTATACTGTTTTTGTATGATTTCAATATGAGGGTAATATTGCCATTATATAATGAGGTGGAAAGTTACGCCACTTTTCTAATTTCTAAACAGACTGTGAAGAACTGCTCTAATTTCTCTATTAAATATTTGGTAAAATTTGCCAGTGAAACCATCTGGGTCTACAGTTTTCTGTTTTGGAAGGTGAAGTGAAGTGAAAGTTGCTCAGTCGTGTCCAGCTCTTTGTGACTCCATGGACTATACAGTCCATGGAATTTTCCAGGCCAGAATGCTGGAGTGGATAGCCATTCCCTTCTCTGGGGGATCTTCCCAACCCAGGGATCAAACCCAGGTCTCCTGCATTGCTGGCGGATTCTTTACCAGATGAGCCACAAGGGAAGCTATTTAACTGTAAATTCAATTTCTTTAAGAGATAGAAGACTATCCAGGTTATCTACTTACTATTGAATTATTTTTGGAAATTTGTATTTGTGAAGAAACTGATCAATTACATTTAAAGCATCTTATTTATGTGCACAGGTTGGCCACAATAATCCAATTAGCATGTTGAGGTCTGTGAGGTCAGTGGTGATTAATGTCTGGTAGGAGTACTTTTTCCTCTTTTTATTCCCCCTTCAATTTGGCTACAAGTCTATCAATTTTATTGATATTTTGAAGAAGCAGATTTTGGTTTCATTGGCTTTCTCTATTGCTTTTCTGATTTCATTTTCATTACTTTATGCTCTTTAATAATTTCTTATTTAAAAACTAATGTAGGGAATTCCTTGCCGGTCCAGAGGTTAGGACTCAGTGCTTTCACTGTGATGGTGGGGATTCAGTCCCTGGTGGGGCAACTGAGATCCTACAAGAGGTGCAGCACAGGTGAAAAAAAAATAACAGTAGATTACCTTACTTTTTCAAGTTTCTTAGGATGGAATGAACTTATTGAGGTCTTTCTTCTTTTTTAGTATAAGTACTTTGTGTTATAAATTACCCTCTGCAAAGTGAAGTTGCTCAGTCGTGTCCGACTCTCTGCGATGCCATGGACTGTAGCCTACCACGCTCTTCAGACCATGGGATTTTCCAGGCAAGAGTATGGGAGTGGGTTGCCATTTCCTCCTCCAGAGGATCTTCCCGACCCAGGGATCGAACCCAGGTCTCCCACATTGTAAGCAAGACGCTTTACCGTCTGAGCCACCAGGGAAGTCAAAAATTACCCTCTAAGCACTGGTATATACTCAGCCTCCTTCAGTTCAGTTCAGTTCAGTTCAGTCGCTCAGTTGTGTCCGACTCTCTGCGACCCCATGAATCACAGCACGCCAGGCCTCCCTGTCCATCACCAACTCCCGGAGTTCACTCAAACTCATGTCCACAGAGTCGGTGATGCCATCCAGCCATCTCATTCTCTGTCGTCCCCTTCTCCTCCCGTCCCCAACCTTTCCTAGGATCAGAGTCTTTTCCAGTGAGTCAACTCATCGCATGAGGTGGCCAAAGTATTGCAGTTTCAACTTTAGCATCAGTCCTTCCAATGAACATCCTGGATTGATCTCCTTTAGAATGGACTGGTTGGATCTCCTTGCAGTCTCTCAAGAGTCTTCTCCAACACCACAGTTCAAAAGCATCAATTCTTCGGTGATCAGCTTTCTTCACAGTCCAACTCTCACATCCATACATGACCACAGGAAAAACCATAGCCTTGACTAGATGGACCTTTGTTGGCAAAGTAATATCTCTGCTTTTTAATATACTATCAAGGTTGGTCATAACTTTCCTTCCAAGGAGTAAGCATCTTTTAATTTCATGGCTGCAATCAGCATCTGCAGTGATTTTGGAGCCCCAAAAAATAAAGTCTGACACTGTTTCCACTGTTTTTCCATCTATTTCCCATGAAGTGATGGGACCAGATGCCATGATCACCTTATCAGCTTAATAGACATTTTACATAATCACTGTGCATAGAACATTTTGATATTAATTTTTAAATTGCTACTTATCAGTTCTTATATTCTAATTCTGAAATAATTTTCTGACAAACAGTAAGAAATACTGTTTGTTTTCAAAGTTCAGGCTTGCTATTACTCTCATTTGAACATTAACTGCTTGAAATCAACATAAAAAACTAAATATTGAAACATCTAATAATTTTTACCTGAAACTTGAGCTTGCTTTCTCCCCCTTCCCGGTCTCGCTTATGCATATTCACCATCAAGGCTTCATAACAATCCTTCCAATAAAGTGCCATGCTCTCATGACCATCATAAAATGTATGGGTTTCATATTTCTTCATATAAGGTACAATCTTATAAAAAAATATATACACAAAATTTACTATATGCTTCCATAAAAATGATACTTTAGTAGAAAAAAACCTCACTCAATAAAGATAAAACTTACATATTTTTCAATGTAAACTTGCCATTCATTTGAACTGCAATATTCTTGAAAATCTTCAAAAAATGAAGCGCTACCATTAGTCAAAGGTAAAGAAGGCAGATGCAAGTTCATGAAGAGAAGCTCATAAATTTTAGAAACTAGGGTACGGACAAGGGGAATCAGAAATGAATATATTTCAGTCTGTCCCTTGATTGACTGACTTAGAACATGTTCCAGCTTCCCTAAAATGTAACATGCTTCATCCTGATTTTCAATCACTTTGGTCTGAAGAAGGGTGTTTAGCTTAGCAGATGCCACTGCACAAACCTGGAGGAAAATAGTAAAATAAAGCAGATATTTAGTGATAGCAAAGTTCTTTGGCTGTTCTTGAAGTTGTTTTTTAAAATAAATTATAAAAGTAACCCGTGGAATACACAGAAAAGTTAAAAGGTTGATAATTAATCACCCCAACATCCACTCTATTCCTTCTTATAGTTTGCAAGAAGTGGGGGATGATTCCATCTCTAGTTCCAACTTAGGTCCTAAAAGATATAAGCCAAACAGAATATTCAACCCCTTGCCACAGTGACCGGTTCAGGTAACTTATCTCTCAGTCCACTCATGTCATTATATTTGTCACATGGATTCATTCAGGTCAGGTATTATTAGTGCAATGTCAGAACTTTTATATAGTAACTATAAAGAACTGTGAAAGGGCTTGGATACGACCTCACCTTCAAACTAACAAGTTAGTTTACCATAGTTTCACAGATGCAGGCAGAAGAATGAGACTCCTGGATCAGAAAAAATGATCAACAAAATTAGCAATAACCAGAATATCAGGCAGAGAAGGCAATGGCAACCCACTCCAGTACTCTTGCCTGGAAAATCCCATGGATGGAGGAGCCTGGTAGGCTATAGTCCAAGGGGTGGCGAAGAGTAGGACATGACTGAGCGACTTCACTTTCACTTTCCACTTTCATGCACTGGAAAAGGAAATGACGACCCACCCCAGTGTTCTTGCCTGGAGAATCCCAGGGACAGAGGAGCCTGGTGGGCTGCCGTCTATGGGACTGCACAGAGTCGGACACAACTGACGCGACTTAGCAGCAGCAGCAGCAGAATATCAGGATTTGCCCTGTTTGCCAAACTAATTCCACAGTGAGAAATGAATAGAAGGAGATGATGCCTGCACACGCAATGGCTGCATTATAAAAGAGGAGCCCCAAGCAAAGGAAATCCAAATCTTTTACCCTGGGTAGTAAAGGTGCCTGAACATTGCCGTGGAGGGAGATATTATCTTTATCACACTGGACAGTAAAACAAACCTGCCTTTTAGTCTGGAGGGAGATATTATCTCTATCTTCTCAAGCTGTTTACTATATATGCATCCTCAAAAAGACAGTTCGTCACAAAGGCATCCACTGTCTGTATTCACAAGAGATCCAAGAAGAAATGTCTACCAACAAGGACTATAGGAAGAAGCAGTCTCTTTCTCTGAATATGAACAAGCAAGCATGCAGCCTCAGTTTCTGCTGGCAGTCATTTTGTGATGGTAACAGCAGCCAGTTTAAGACAAGCTGGTACAGGATGGAAAACAATGCTACAAGAACAGCAAACAAATGGAACTGGAGCCTTGACTGAATCATGCCTGGAACTCATCTTAACTATGGAATTTTCAACTACATGAATTTTCTTAACTAAGTCATCTTGTATTGACATTTCTGTTATTTGGAATTACAAGCATTCTTACAGATAAAGAACAGTACATAAGAGAACAAGTAAAGTTCCCGTAGAAAATACATATTTAGGACACATGCATGCATGCTCAGTCTCTAAGCTGTGTCCAACTCTTTGCGACCCCATGGACCGTAGCCCACCAGGCTCCTCTCTTCATGGGATTCTCCAGGCAAGAATATTGGAGTGGGTTGCCATTTCCTTCTCCATGGGATCTTCCCAACTCAGGGATCAGATCTCACACTCTTGGATCTGCTACGTTGGTAGGCAGATTCTTTACCATTGAGCCACCTGGGAAGCAGAGTCCCCAAGGTAAACACACATTTAGGGCACAAACTCACACAAAGTAATACTCTATATTACTCTTAAGCTCTGGCCTCAAACTTCATTGCAGAAAGGTCACAAAGGGGCCTCCTTTCATCGAGACTAGAGAAAGATGTAAGTCTTAAAACCTTAACAAGACAAATGATAAAAAAAAAAAAAGCTCCTCCTTTTCCCTTAACCTATATCCCAATCTTGGATCGTATTACTTTCAAAATAAAGAAAAGCAAGAGAAAAAAAAGGAAGTATTAGAAACCAACATGACTTCAAGAATTAAGTGTGCCAAAAACTCAGCTGTTTACACAGGTCTTCGAAGGCCAAGGCAACAATAAGGGATGTCAGGCAGTCTTTCCGTAAAAGAAGATTTAAAGAAGCAAACAGCATTTGAGGAAATAACCTCTAAGATGGTTCAAAATTTTAACTTTTCTATTTTTAACTTAAGCTTCCACTGTGAAACATCTCTACCCTCCTCAGGTTTCCCCCAAACTCTTTCAATTTACTCTTTGAATCTGACTAAAGCAGCGTAAACCCAATAGAAGGGAACAAATGTGAGACAAAAGGGCATAAAATCTCATTTTCCAGGAAACACCAATGCTAATATTCTGGACTTTTTTGCTACGTGTTTTTAAAAACACTGTTTACATAAAAAGTTGAATATTCAGTGCTCTGCTTTAACTAGTGTCACAGTATTACATGATTATAAGTTTATATGATTGTTTAAAAATATAAAGACACTTTTAGTGAATATAATGATTTACATACCACTGGCCACCCCCCACACATAGATATGATCCCCCTGACCTCACATTATAAAGAGTACTATATTATGGTCACCTGAGAAATGACAGAAACACCAGTGCCCTAGTTCCCTGCTTAATTACTGAGTGATGCCCCACACAAAGCACACAAAAACATTTTTAGAAAGCTCCTCTAGGTGATTTCACGTGCAGCTAGTGAAAAGAACCATTAGATGAGCTAAGACCATTGAGGGAACATAAACCCAGACAAAATGGTGACCATAAGCAGCATCTAAAGAAATGAACAGATACTTGGTCCTGCTTTAAAGACATGCTGGGAAATTCTGGCATTTATGTGAAATCTCCTGATAATTAAATGCTGGGAACTAAATAATATAAATGGGTCAAATAAAACAAATTTGCTGGCCAGATTCATTTTGCAGGCAATTCTGTTTAAACCCCTATGAGGGAAGGGATTCCTTTCCCAATCTTTTAACATGCATGACCTCAGGGAAATCTGCTTTTAGCCTGAGAGAGTGAAATTAAACAAGTAGCTAGAAAGAAATGTTCTAGATCACTAACTACTGGTTGACAGAATCAAGTCTAAGCTGTAGGTGCTACAACTCTTAATTTATTTAATAGCTATGTCCTACTATGGGACAGGCACTGGATATTTAATGGTGAACAAATTATAACACACATGTTATTTCTCCTTGGAAATCTCACCAAGGCGAAAAACATTGAGGTCGATTATCAGCAGGAAAAAACAGAGTCTTAATATCTAAAACAATTAGCTATCCAGTATACTGGCTGCAAGGGCTTTAATAGCCACCAGGCTCATTTCAGTGAAAAAGCCAAAAAAGTTATTTTTGCTCTATTCCTACATGGAGGAAAAAAGAAAACTACAGTGAACATCTATGTGTACAAAGATTGCTTGATATTTTAGATTATTACCTTAGGATACAGTTTTAAAGCAGAATTACTAGACAAAGAATATAACAATCTTTATAAAAGTTCTTAGTTCATATATTTTCAAATTGTATTTAAAAGCTGTACAATTCAAACGTTCATCATTTATATATCAGAATTTCTAGTTTTGTTGAGTTTTTCTGCATTTTCCATGTTTTCTACAATGTATTACCTTTTTGATTAGGGAAAAAGCTCACTATCTTAAAAAAGTCAGTAACATGGGGAAATAAATTTAATATAATTGTAAGAAAAATAGAAAAGAACAAAATTATCAAAATATATGATAGTTTCCATCACCCCCCAAAAAATATATACACAGAAAAAAATATTAAAATGTTGAGAGATCGTTTCTTAGGCTATAGAATGAAGCATGTTTTACCTATTTTTTTCTCTTTATGTTTTTTGTGTATTTTCTACAATGAGCATATTTTCTTTTCTGATTGGAAAAAAATACTTACTGAAAAGTATGGCCTTCTTTAAAAAGAGCAAATGTATGGTATTTTAACATCCTCATGCTCTTATCAATATTATAGCAAGTTTATATTAGAAACCATTCACACCACAACTCCCATAACCCAAGTACTTAAAATTCCAATATCAAAAATGAATGTATAGCCAGGTAAACAGCCATGACAAAGACATAACTTAAGACAGCATATTAAAAAGCAGAGACATTACTTTGCCAACAAAGGTCCGTATAGTCAAATCTATGATTTTTCCAGTAGTCATGTATGGATGTGAGAGTTGGATTATAAAGAAAGCTGAGCACCAAAGAATTGATGCTCTTGAACTGTGGTGTTGGAGAAGACTCTCGAGAGTCCCTTGGACAGCAAGGAGATTCAACCAGTCCATCCTAAAGGAAATCAGTCCTGAATGTTCATTGGAAGGACTGATGCTGAAGCTGAAACTCCAATCCTTTGGCCACCTGATATGAAGAAGTGACTCATTGGAAAAGACCCTGATGCTGGGCAAGATTGAGGGCAGGAGGAGAAGGGGACAACAGAGGATGAGATGATTTGATGGACATGAGTTTGAGCAAGCTCCGGGAGTTGGTGATGGACAGGGAAGCCTGGTGTGTTGCATGCAGTTCATGGGGTCACAAAGAGTCAGACACAACTGAGTGACTGTACTGAACTGAACTGAAATAGCCATGGTACACATGTCATGACTAATTCAACCCAGGTAATCACAAACAGCCAAGTAAAAAGAAAGATGACAGACTAAAATCTGCATGGAACTTCTCTAACCTTTAACATTTTAATTTAAAACAGAAACAATAAATATTCTGTGTGTCCATCTTTGGTTTACCCTCATTACAGAAATCTAGCACAAAGCTAACACTTGGTCTTCACTAAGTGCTTAATAAATGAGAAAAATGTAAAACTGAAGTAGTGTTTTAGTATAGAAAAAGATTTTGACAGGAACAATTTAAAAAAAAAATTTCTTAAAAACGCAAGCCCTAATTGAAAAAGACACATGTATCCAATAGCCAGAACGTGGAAGCAACCTAGATGTCCATTGATAGATGAATGGATAAAGAAGCTGTGGTACTTATACACAACGGGAATATTCAGCCATAAAAAAGAACACATTTGAGTCAGTTCTGATGAGGTGGATGAACCTAGAACCTATTAATGAAAGTGAAGTGTCAGAAAGAGAAAGACAAATATATTCTAACCCACATTTACACAATCTCAAAAAATGGTCCAGAAGAATTTATTTACAGGGCAACAATGGAAAGACAGACATAGAGAACAGACTTATGGACATGGGGAGAGGGGAGGAGAGGGTGAGATGTATGGAAAGAGTAACACGGAAACTTACATTACCATATATAAAATAGACAGCCAACAGGAATTTTCTGTATGGTTCAGGAAACTCAAACAGGGGCTCTATATCAACCTAGATGGGTGGGATGTGGAGGGAGATGGGAGGGAGGTTCAAAAGAGAGGGGATATATGTATACCTATGGCTGATTCATGCTGAGGTTTAACAGAAAACAACAAAATTCTGTAAAGTAATTATCCTTCAATAAAAAAATAAAAACAAAAAAAATGCAAGCCCTAAACTGCACATGTACAAAAAGTCTATGCAGGCTATACAGCTCCTAGCTATGCTAAATACAGATGATGTGAGTAACGCCCTCTAATACAAGCTATGTATTAATGCTCTAAAAGAAAACCATAAATTATAGAGTCACAAACATCAGGGAAAAAATAACTGACTAGCTGCCTTTCAAGCTTGTTTCTAATCCTACAAAATTGAAAGTAGAGTTAAGTCATGGTATTTTTGAAACTAAAAAATTAAAGTGCTGAAAATATAATTGCCATTCAGTTATTATACAAATTCATATGTTGCATGTCAGTATATAAAATAATGTAAAAGAATCAACAAACCTGCAAATTACCCCTTCCAATGAAGCCAAGCAGCAACTGGATTTGAATCTGAGAGAGTTTCACCCATACTGGACTTTCAGAATACCAAACTGACAGACTGTCGAAGAGCAGCATCAAATCCTCTAAAAGCTAATACAAAGGAAAAATTGATAAATTAATATATTCCCATTTTTAAATCTACCTATGATGAGCTTCTCCCAACAGTAATACAAATCATAAATATTTCAAGGCTGATTCAATATTCAGTTGGTAAAAAACAAAAGAATTATCCTAGAAATAGTTAACAAAATCTGCAACTATTTATCACATCTTATCCATTGTTTATTGCATCTGATTAAATATTCATGCTCTGAAAGGAGAGGATATAAAATTTCTTTCTTTGAATAAAGTCTGTCACTATCAAAAAAATGATTTCAAAGAGATGTTACGCACCTTCTCAGTCCACATGTTCGAATTGACTAGTCCCTCTGATTGCAGGAAGTCCTGTATGATCAGTGTGAGTCGGAAAGCATTTTCAGCAGTTACTGGATTTGTTTTTGCTTCTCTGTTTTCTGTGACGGCCCATTCTAACATCTTCTGTAGCAAACTAGGTAGAAAGCAAAGTAAAACCACTTTATACTTATAAAAATAACAGGTCATTAAAAAATGAAAAGAAAACAGCAACAGCAAAGCCAGCTATTTATTAATAGGAGTGTATTTCCAAAGATATACTCTCACTGGCAGGTATCATAAGACATTGTGGATGGGTTTTAGTAAAAATGAAACCACTTTTTCAACTCTGGAGTATCTATCTTTAATATAACCTAATACACTGACACGATGGACATGAGTTTGAGTGAACTCCGGGAGTTGGTGATGGACAAGGAGGCCTGGCGTGCTGTGATTCATGGGGTCGCAAAGAGTCGCACACGACTGAGCGACTGAACTGAACTGAACTGAATACTAAAAGGCAGAGTAAAAGTTACCTGCTTGACTTGACCTTTAAAAAAAAAAAAGCGATGAAAATAATTCACATTCTGGCCATGAGATATTTAAAAGTTTCTTTTTAAACTGAAATTGGAAATGTTAGGGAAGAAAGCCTTATGCCTTACACAGAGTCTAGTTCTGTGGAAAAACAAGAAAGTAATTCTATTGTAGTGTGCTGCTGTTACAGTGTCCTACCATATGCCTGAAACTCAAAGTTTTAGAGGAGTAATTTTCATGAAAACACTACTCCCTTCCTTTAGCATGGGAGCACTCAAACCTGGGCTAAACTACAGAACACAATGCAACAAGTCCTTAGATACTACAGGAAACAACTGAAACTGAGAATATAATCACCTCAAACCCAAATTAATGTAAGATTTAAATCTCTTCACACTGGAGTTAGCTTTGTATTTCTCTCTAGATCCCACAGACAGAAAAAGGGTTAAGCACAAAGCTTCCCCTTTTCTCTCCCCCTACCCAGTGAATATGGAATAAATGTTCAATAACAAATATTTTAGACTCCTGCCCACTTTCAAAAGGAGACGGGATATCACTAAAGGAATGCTTACATTAGTTTTATTTCATCTGATGGTCGAAGTAGCTCACTGGATATTCCTGGTTTAGTTAGTGCTGAAAACACTTGTCCCCGTTCAATCCAAGTATCGTCATCAGACTTTTCTAGTCCCTTACATATTATACAGCTTAAAATATTGGTCAGTAACTGAATAAGCTCCTCCTCACATCTCTATAAAAAAGATAAAAATAATATGAAATTATTGGAGGGAAGGGTTGTTAAAAACACATAAACAGAACCATCAGGTACATAGAATATAATCATTTAACATATTTTTACGGTGTCTGGATGAACCCAGAACTTTACTAGGAAGGCCCCAGAGATGTAAAGAGGAATGACACTGGCTTTGCTCTCAAGACACTCACCACTGTGGGACTTCTAGGTGTCTAATACCTTCAATCATGAGACTTGGAACATGAATAATATATGAAGTTATTAACAATTACACATTTCCGAGGTTATACATATAAAAATAAAAACACATTTGGACAAATAAGGCATCTTACCTCTTTGTTTTCAAGTAAAGAGAAGTCATCACTGAAACCCACATCATTTGTGACACTGCTTTCTTTGTCAGGCTGCACAGGAAATGGCTTCATGGACTCTATGGGGGAAGGAGTGCTAGGCAGGCTGTCTGGCATTTGACTTCCACCATCACTCAGTTCACATGAATCAATTCCACTGAGATCTAAACTCAGAGGTGAAAGGTTATTATGCCAGAATTCTTCTTGATTCTCTGATTTGAAAGATAATTCTCCCATCAAGCTATCTTCTTGAAATAATGGCATGTTTGAGTCCAGAGAATGTCTATCCTCCAAATTCCACTCATCTGAAGATACATGAGCTGAGGCAAAAGAGGCAACTTTTTCTTCATCTGTCTTTTCGTCAAAGTTCCTCTTCGTATCTTCCACTGATATATTTTTATCATTGTCTTTCATTATAATAGCCCTATTGTGCTTATGAAGAGTATTTCCATTTTCAAAATTTGCTTTTAAAAAAAGCCTAACTAAGGTGTCTTGCCAGCCCACTTGTTGAGATATCTGATGTGCTGCATCTGGCTGGGACTGCAAAATCTGTAGAATCTGCAAAGAGATTAAGAATGCAAAAATTTGTCAACAGGTAAATGGTACTTTACATCAGAAACAGTTTCAGTTATTTCATGACAAAGTAATTTAATAAGAAACTTTGAAGGATATATTTTTCAACAGATTATGTTCTTAACTAGATTAGAAACTATCTGGAGGGCAGACACTGGGTTTGCAACTAATCTGAATATTACTCATTGTATATCTAGAGTAGGGATATATTCAAATATTTGCTGAAAGATAAAAAAGGAAAAAAGATAAAAGAATCCTCCATATAACAACATACTCATGTTACTAACTTAACTTGGTCAGAGAAAAAAATATAAACTGATTTAAGGCATATATAAAATGTAATAAAGTTATATCCTCTAAACTAAATACTCTCCATGAGCCTACTATATTTGTTTAGCAGATACTGAACATCAACTATGTGCCAAAGTATTGGATAGTTCCGAGACTTTGGCTACCTATTGCCAAGAGCTGACTCATTGGAAAAGACCCTGATGCTGGGAAAGATTGAAGTCAGGAGGAGAAGGCAACAAGAGAGGATGAGATGGTTGGATGGCTTCACCGACTTGGTGGACGTGAGTCTGAGCAAACTCTTGGAGACGGTGAAGGACAGGGAAGCCTTGCATGCTGCAGTCCACATAGTCACAAAGCGTCAGACACGACTTACAAATGAACAACTATGTGCCACGCACAGTTCTAACATTAGGGTTTGGGGAATCATTAGAACACATAAGAAACTTTGAAAGACCCTAAGTACACCAAGAACAATGTCCCTTATCATTTTTCCCCCCAAGCAAAGTTAATGGGTTGCTTTTGCAAAAACATTTGTTCTCATTAACTCTATATGGTGCAAGCAAACAAAAACTGAACTTTAATTCCAGAAAACTATTTCCAGTGAGATGGATGCTGCTATTTAGCTAGAATAAGAAACTGAAATTATAGAGTAGATATTGATGTGACAATGTGTATGATCTCTAGAATCCCAAATGACTTCATATTTTTTGGATAAAAACAAACTTGCAAACACTATATCAAAAATGCTGTTAAAAGTGGCCTGACCCCAGAACCCAAGTGCTCCCCACTACACCACACTGCCTTATGGTAGAGAATAGGAAGGGTACTGGGGAAGAGGAAAGCCCAACTGTATAGCACAAAGAACTCTACTCAGTACTCTGTAATGATATACATGGGAAAAGAATCTTTAAAAGTGGATATATGTATATGTATAACTGATTCACTTTGCTGTACAGCAGAGACTAACACAACATTATAAATCAACTGTATTTCAAAAAAATTATTTAAAAAATAAAAAAAAATTTATAAGAAATGCTGTTAGGATCTTTAAGATTTAAATCGCAAAGCCAATTAAACTTCTAAGGAGATAGAAAGAAATTCAGCTCCCAGTGTTTATAGAGTATCTCTTTATCAGAATTTCTAACTCTGACAAATTTCACAGCAGGAGATGAATTATGTCTGTGTGGACTTCAAAATTAATGGCTCTTATGTACACTGATGCTGGTACAGAAAGCAGTAGAGTCAAAGTAAGTTACAATGACAGGTCAAGTGTCTTTCCTCACGTTATGCTGTCAATCAGTGAGCTACTATGCCTCTGTCAGTGCAAAATATCAGCTTTAAACATATTAAATCTTGGTAGGCAAAGAAACTTTTCATGACTTTAAAGTTTCCATGAAATAAGACTTATCTTGCAGCTATTTTGTAAACACATAATGAATAAAAACTAGGCTGCACTGGGAAAGGTTTCTAATTGCACACTGAGAGGAAAAAGATAAACTTACATGACTTGCTTCAAGAAAAATATAGCAAAATCCACTAATATGTAAAATAGGAAAACTCTCTGAAAAGTTATTGTGTTTCATGAATTATGTCCTACATATGTATTACCACAGACAGGTAAATATCTGTGTTAAAAAAAAAATAAAAAAAGCTCCTAACAGAAGTTTGTTAACACGGTAAAACAGGAAACAATCCAAAATGTCCGTCAATAGGAAATCAGATTATACTTCATAGAACAGTCATAGAATAAAAAACTATGCAGCTGTTAAACAGAAACATGGGAACCTTCCTGTGGTACAGTGGATAAGAATCCACCTGCCAATGCAGGAGACACGGGTTTGATCCCTAGTCCAGGAAGATTCCACACGCTGAAGGGCAATTAAGCCCGTGTACCACAACTACTGAGCCCATCATGTCTAGAGCCCATAAGAAACAACTGCTGAGCCTGCATGCCGCAACTACTGAACCCCAAGCAACCAGAGCCCACGCTCTATAACAAGAGAAGCCACTGCAATGAGAAGCCCGTGCACCACAGCAAAGAGAAGGCTTCTGCTCACCACAACGAGAGAAAGCCTGCGTGGAGCAACAAAGGCCCAGTGCAATCAATAAATAAATAATAAATAAAAGAAAAATTAAATAAAAAAGGAGAAATATATATATGATTTACTGGTGGAAAAGTACTGTGACATAATTAGGGAACAAAATTAAAAAGAAAAGCAGGGAAGCAAATTAAATACCAGACTGGTCATTGGTTGCCAGTAGAAAAGGCTTTAAGCAGGAAGAAGCACATGGGATAACCATTCATCAACTTAGTTAAAGGTTAAATGAGTGGACTGAAGGCAAATCATTGTTGGAATACACTCGCAAACTACAGAAAACCCTTTCCATAAAGGTCAAAAGATTCAGAAACTCTAAAATATGGTATATCAATTAGAAAAGGTCACAACTGAAGGATCTTAATAAAGAAAATAGTCTCTGGGAATATATTTTTGATTCTGGGAAGGCCATTATTTCCAGGAGCTCATGTATGGTGAAGAAGAACAAATCTGTATGCTATATTTCTTATTATTACATAAAGTTAATTCACTTCAAAAAAGTAAACTATAACATTACGTCATATAAAAGATATTAGAACTTATAGCTGGTAAAAAATACTTCATCTAAAGGTTATTCACAATACAATAACACTGCAATTCTTATAGTATATTTTTAAAGTTTACTAACCTTTCTGCAGATGACCACCCTGACATTTATATAGGCTCTGTGAGATATATATACCACAGATAACAGATCTTTGAAATTAATAGCAGGATCTATGATAGAAAAAAAAAACAACAGTTAAAATTAAGTACTAGAGAAAAAACAAGAAAGAAATGTATTAATAGTTATATATAAGCTGACATATTTATTTCATTTATACTTTTTTCCTGCTGTCAACAAACATGCTTTTTCCACCCAACTTTATTAAGATATAATTGACATAAAAACATTGTTTAAGGTGTAAAACACAATGATTTTATATATACATATATATAGTGAAATGATTATACAATAAGGTTATTTAACACATCCATTATCTCACATAGTTACCATATTTATTTTTGAGGTGAGGACATTTAAGATCTGCTCTCTTAGCAACTTACAAATACACAACACATTATTGCTAACTACAGTCACCATGTTATAACTTAGATCCACAAAACATACTTATTTTACAACTGAAAGTTTTCACTCTTTGTACCTTTACCCGTTTCCCTCACTGCCCCAGCTCTGGCAACCATCCGTCTACCCTGTTTCTCACTTTTTCTCCCCACAGGTTAGGTGAGATCACATGGCATTTGTCCTCCTTTGCCTGACTTACTTCACTTAGCAGATTGCCGTCTATGCTTTTCCATGTGGTTGCAAATGGCAGGATTTCCTTCTTTTATATGGCCAATATTCCGTTTTGTGTGTATATATATACACACACATATATATACACATATATACATGCCTGAGTTTTGTTAGTTATTTATCTGTCAATGGACACTTAGGTTGTTTCTGTATCTTGACCATCAAGAATGATGGTATAATAAACATAGCGGTACCGCTCATACCTCTCTGAGATATGATTTCATTTCCTTTAGATATATACCCAGAAGAGGGACTGCTGAATCATGTGGTAGTTCTATTTTTAATTTTTTAAGGACCTTCCAAAGTGGCTGCAAACTGATATCCATTGAATCTCAGCTGACTAGACATGAATTCAGTGGATAGTCAGCTCAAATTTAATGAACTCATGTCCACAGGCATGAATTTGGACATGAATTTGAGCAAAATCCAGGAGATAGTGCACAGAGGAGCCTGGCATGCTGCAGTCTATGGGGCTGCAAGGAGTGAGACACAACTTAAGAGACTAAAATGACAGGAGTGGCTGCACCAGTTTATAGTACGCTCCCACCAACAGCACACAAGGGTTCCTTTTTCTCCACATCCTCACCACCAGCACTTTTTATCTCTTCTCTCTTTGTTAACAGCCAAATTAATAGGTGGGAGGTGATATATCTCACTGTGTTTTTGATTTTCGTTTCCCTTATAATTAAGGATGCTAAGTATATTTTCATGTATTTCTTGGCCATTTGTATATCTTCTTTGGAAAAATGTCTATGTGTGTCCTTTGCTCATATTCTAATTGGATTTTTTGCTATGGAGTTGTATGATTTCCTTATATATTTTAGATATTAACTCCTCATAAGATTTTGATTTATAAACATCTTCTCCTATACTATAGACTGCCTTTTCCTTTTGTTGATGGTTCCTTTTGCTATGTAGAAGATTTCTGGTTTGATCTAATCCCATGGTTTATTTTGATTTTTGTTGCTTTTGCTGTCATACGCAAAAAATCATTGCCAAGACAAAGGTCAAACAGTTTTTCCCCTATGTTTTCTTCTAGTATTTTTACAGTTCAATTCTTACACTTTAATCTATATGAGTTAATTTCTGTGGGTGGTGTATGAGTCCATTCTCATTCTTTTACAAGTGGATATTCAGTTTCCCCAACCACGTTTATAGAAGAGACTATCTTCCCTCCATTGAGTTCAGGGATCCCTTATCAAATACTAGTTTACTGTACATGCATAGCTTTATTTCTGGACTCTTGATTCTGTCTCACTTTTTTATGTGATTATTTTTATGCATACTGGAGCACTCTTTTGATTACTATAACTTTGTAGTATAATTTGAAATCCCAAAGTATGATGCCTCCAGTGTTCTGCTTTCTCAAAAAAAGAATGATACATAATAATCACATAAATGCTGAAATAACTGTTTCATTTTAAGTAAGAATCACAGATATGTTTAAATTTTACAAAGACAATAGGTTTAGAATGTTCAACATCTTTCTCAGTAAATCTGAAATAGCTGTTCTTAGACTGCCTAAACATACTGTCCATAATGCTTGGATCTTACACTTCTATTACCTTCTTATGTATATGTCTTATCAATAAGATGATAAACCACTCAAGACAAAGAAGCTTATCTTAGATCTTTCTGAATCTCTAGCATCTGATATAAATTCTATAGTTCGTATAAGTACTAACAAAAAGGTTTATAAAAGCAAAATTAGAAACAAAAAAGAATATCTAAAATTAGTTTTCATTTTTCCTTTAAGATTTTAAGCTCTGTAAAGAAAAACAATATCTTGTACATGTTTTCTCTAATGTCCTTTTCTTTTTACATAGTCAGTTATTTGCTTATCACTCAGTCAATAAACATCTACTGAAGGCATACCAAATAAGGTTCTATGCTATGCTCTGGGGAGACAAAAACAACAAAGGTATATTTGAAACAGTATCCAGTGAAAGCCCTGTTGAATCAAGCATGCTGCTGCTGCTAAGTCGCTTCAGTCATGTCTGACTCTGTGCGACCCCATAGACGCCAGCCCACCAGCCTCCTCCATCCTTGGGATTCTCCAGGCAAGAATGCTAGAGTGGGTTGCCATTTCCTTCTCCAATGCATGAGGAAAGAGGGGGAAAGAACCTTCAGAAGAAAAAAAATTTAGAGCCATAAAGTAGAATTATATGATGATGAATAACATTTCGATGCATCAGTATTTTTAGCCATGGTCATACCTGTATTTATAATTTGATTGGTGAGACTTTTAATGAGAGAAGTATTAACAGGTGCTTCATTAAGAAGGAGTCCAAATCCTGAGTAGCCAACTTCTCTGAGTCGAATACGTTGTTTACTTCGTTCATAAACATTTGTGCATCTCAACATCTGTTCCATAACCTGGTCAAAATGGTAATATATTCATCTCAATATAGAAAACTAAGAACCGTTGTCACTTAGGTTAATATTGAATAAATATTAGTGTACAGTGTTTTTGAAGCATCATTGTATTCCTCAAGAATTAAAGAAAAAATAGCACTAATAGGGAAGACTATTCCATATCTTGCAATCATTAAAAAATGAACTTAAAAATAAACTGGACTGAAATGCAACTGCATTTGAATAATTAATATGTTTCAAACCCCAATTTATATCAATTTCTTGGTAGATAAATAATTTAAAATTTTCTTTTAATGGCTTAAAGTGTAGAGGGAAAAAATCCTGTAGCTTGCAAGAAGAACAAAAGTGTGCTCTGAAATATAAGAAATATACTTCTAGATCAATCTAGTAATCTATTTATGTAATAGTTGTCAAAATAATTTTCAACAACAAGGAAATACTGTGAAACACCTCATCCATATGTTAAAATGGAAGAATGAATTAGTAACCTCAAACATCTTGAAGGTAAATCAATAATTTTACTAAGTGACATACTGAAAGCTTTTATGCAAAGGGTAATCTTGGCAAAATAGTATCATGAACCTCCGTGGGGCCATTTTTGAAGAAATGACATTAAATCTCCATATAGGAACCCTGGATGGGTACATGTTTTAAAGAATAGCTTCAGGGGTCACCATAACCAATACTCAGGAGAAACTATGTCAGACCATCATTAACGTACTTTTGTTTTCCAAAATTTAGGAATTCCATATAGAGGCAATCCAAATAGAATCTCACGAGTAGACTTCATGTCACACTAACGATGTAGGGGGAAACAACTGTCACAGGCAATCTGGCATAACAAAGGAGACTAAATGATGAAAAAAAATGCATTTGCAGTAGAAATATGACAGACTATTTTAATTTTAGTTAACCAAAAAGGTGGAGGGGGTGGCTTCCGTCAAAGTTCAAAGTCTGGGATATCCTGGAAAGCTTAATAAAACATGTCCTACATCCTTTAACAAGTTACTACTTTGTCCACTTCAGTTTCATCTGTAACATGTTAATAATATCCACTTCATAAAGTTGCTGCAAGGACTATATAAACTATACATAAAATGGGCTTAAAGAAGTGAAAGTGAAGTTGCTCAGTTGTGTCCGACTCTTCGCAATCCCATGGACTATAGCCTACCAGGCTCCTCCGTCCATGGGATTTTCCAGGCAGTAATACTGGAGTGGGTTGCCATTTCCTTCTCCAGGAGATCTTCCTGACCCAGGGATTGAACCCTGGTCTCCCATATTGTAGGCAGACACTTTACTGTCTGAGCCACAAAATGGGCTTAGTGCTTGATAAGCTTAGTGGGTGCTAAATAAGCTTAGTATGATGGGCTACACAGATCCACTGGAAGTCAAAAGGAGGTAAGGGTTTTTTTTACTGAGTATGACAAAGTGGATTTTCCACTGAAATTACTAATCAGATTATAATAATATAGTTTTTAAATACACAAACAGAAAAACATGAAAAATATATATCAAAACAAACCGAACAATTTAAAATTAGAAGTAGGGATGAGAAAAAAGAATTAACGTTCAGAGAATGGATATGTTCCAAGTAAATTCATATACCCACAAATGTCCCCAAATATAAAGATGCTTAAGACATGCTTGTACCTTAAAAATGATTTCTCTTAGTTTGTCAGAGTACTTCTGATTTAAGAGTAAGGCATAAAGTATGTCAGCATTTCCAGGTTCAAACAGCAGTAAGAAAAGCTGACCTCTAGTTGGGCTGGTACGTAGGAGATTGAAGAGTATGTCCAAAATTCCAAGAAGCTTTTAAAATTAAGCAACACAAAACAAATAACCACACTCATATACAGAAACACAAATAAAAGTCATAAACCACAAATAGTTACTTAACTAAATTCAATATCCCCTAATGTTTTAGCTTAACTAGATTATCAGAAGTCTTCTGAACCTGCCTTGCCTTTTCCTTCAGTATGCTTTTGTTTTATTCCATTTCCTTCTGCACATCCTCTCACTATCCACATTCACCTGCTGAATCTTTCTTTTCCATACAGCCATCTCTTCCATAAAGTCTTTCCTAGTTCCTCACCATCTAACACTCTCCTATGGAAATCTCATGTTACTTCATATATCTCTTACAGGTATTATCATGCTTTTTTTACTTTCATAATTACTTATAAATCTTTCTTATCAACCCCTGCCTTCATTAGGCTAAAAACAAGAATGATAATTCTTTCATCATTAAATACCTACAATATCTAGTATTATTCTATGTATAGGTATAGTAAGTATTCAATAAATATATAGTTACATATGTAATAAATGTTTGACTAAATTGATCAAGAAAATATTATTAGCAATGAATCACAGCATAGGTGACAATACAGCAATCATGAAATGAGATGATTATTCATTATTCTAAATAATGAGAAGCTTTTGAAGTAGTTCAACCTTATAAGGAAATAGCCTAAGTTAATTTATCTATATAATACCAACTATGAAGTTATATAACCACTGAGTACACAATGCATATTTCATGATAGAGGACAAAATTCTTCAGTCAACATAAATTAAGGCTGCTCAGATTTGGTGTTGAGAGTGGTATACCAAAAGAATACAGAAACAGCAACAAAAACACCTGGGTTATATAGTTCCAAGTTTATGAGCTGTGTGACTTTTTAAGTTAAGTCACCTAATCTCTCTGAGCACATATTTTCAAATGTACACATGGGAAGAGTAATCCCTGGTCTGTATATTTTATGTCAGTCGTCAAATTCTACCATACATCAGAATTACCTTGAGGGCTTGATTTGGACATACATTTGGATTTCTAAAAAATTCTCAAGTAAGTGGGTCCATACATTGAGAACTACTGTCTTATTAAAGGGTAGTTCTGAGGTATAAATGAATAGTGTATGTGAAAGAATTTAAAAATAGAAATAGTTATAATTTACTCTTTATGTAAAATTTTTATGAACCTACTAAACACTAAAATTTATGTGAGAAATCTACGTAGTAATTTTTGTTAATAGCTAAACATACAATACATGGCCTATGATACAGCAACTCATTTATTAAAACTAACAGGTTTATCAAGAGCATAATACCTGTTCTTCTTCATTGATAGCAGCTATGTAACCGATAATACTTTGTATCTCTTCATGAGTTCCGCCTTTGCTCAGAAAATATTTAATTAGTCCATACAAAGAAGTTCTTATTGTTCGAATATCATCGGGAGACAGCTCACTATATTTACAATCATTCCTAAAACAGAAAGTAAACAAGAAACAGTATAAATTTTTACCTTTTACAATTTTGTACTTTTATACATAAAAGAATTCATAGTTTAAAAGAAGATGTTTGCATGTAACTATTAGAATTCATAGTATCTTTGGCTTCTTCTTAAGAAAAACCTTTTTAAGTTAGGAGTTGCAATAATAAAGATATTAATTGTTAAAAACAGTTTATATTTATGTATTATGTAGCAGACACAATTTTAAGTGCTTTATACATTACTATTTCATTTAATCCTCAAACATAGGAAATCATACAGTTGTCCTTGTCACAAAGCAGAAAACCTTAGTACAGGAAAGTTGAGTAAGTTGCCCTTGTATGTGATCCCTTGTTCATCATTTTAACCTTCACAACGTCCTGGCTCTCTGAAGTTAAAGGTATTAGAATTGCTAGAAAATATCACAATCTAAGTGCTCCAATCAAGTAACAGACACATTATCAAACTGAGAAGAAGGACATCGTACCCATAATAAATCCTAAGTGTATCCAGGAGAAATTGTACACCATACTTCTTTCGGAAAACTCTCCTGCTGTCTTTGATGATGGTAGAAAGATACTGTATGTGACCTAAAATAGAAAGTTTACTCTTAAAATTATATACCTAAAATAAAAATCACATAGGTGGTAATAAATTTCTAAAGTAACTATAAAATTTTATCCAACAGCCTGAGCTTACCAATTCGAAAGGGAAAATCTCCACGGTTCCAAATACGGAAGTCAAAGAGTAAATATTGATACATTTGTTGCAGGAGCTGCATATTTTTCTCTAATGATACCTGTTCAATGAGTAACTGAATTGCCATCAATACATTAACATCCATCAAAGTGCTAGGCACCTGAAATCCAAACAGAAGAAGGTTCTTGTAATTGTCATTAAGCTGTAATTTGAAATGATTAATTTAGAACATCTACTAAATATAAAAATCTTGGTTAGAAAAATATAAACAATTTAAACATTAACTTTTCTGATATAATCTAGAATATATTCCTAAAATAGTCTTCAAATGATCAAATAACCCAAATACCAAAGTTAACACATAAGGTCCTGAATATCAAAGATTATACATTGTTATGTAAGGTAAGCAGTTCTTATATAAGGTGATTTCAAAGAAATTTTTAAAAGCTGCTTGTGAAATAAATTATATTCACTAATATAACTTATGATAGTATAATTTTTAAAACATATTTATCTACTGGAAAGAAAAAGTCTCAATATTAACTGGTAATTACAATCATCAGAAATATCTGCAGAATGTTAGACTAGTTCACCTTCTGAAGTAAGGCTCCAAGAACGGCAACTCCTTGGGAGTGAAGAAGGGTGTCCTGGTTAATAGGATGTCTTTGAATAAAGTGTTTCACAATCAAGATAAATGTTGCAATTAAATTTCTCTCTAGTCTTGACTCTGTGGGATTTTGAACAAGTCATTAATTATCATAATTACTCTAATCACTTTTATATCAGATGCTCTACATCATAATGCATATTGTAACAAACAAGTAATTGAGCTCAGGAATTTCCATCCTAAAGGTCACTTGCAGAGCATAAGTATCAGAGAAAACAGTGACTGCACATTATATATTTATATATACATGTAAATATTTTCTCTACCATAAATTTAATAGTGTAGTCAGATTTCTGCTAACAGTACAAACTAAGGATAGTCAAAGTATTATGAATTTTCTGAACTCCATTAGAAAAATTAGGAATGTACCACTTCAGCTACAAATGGTAGCAAGACATTTCCAATTAATTCTCACATTTCTCAATGACCATTTCACATTAATTCAGCTAAATACCTGATGCCTTTGTGGAGGTCAATACCACCCAATCTCCTTCTACAGGTGTGATCAACTCAGAAACTGTGCTTTCATTCAGTCCTTCAGGAATCTGTCCTTCACCAAAGTGGCTGATTTGTTCCAATAGAGGAAAGAGTACATTTAATCCACCTATGCAGTTTATAACGTCCTGAAAGAGGAAACTACAGATGATTATCTTATGATGCATGGGCAATTTTATCATTTAATACCTATACAGCATGTATGAGGTTATAATTTGCTAAAGTTTTAAGCAAAATGTACAACAGCCTAAGCTAAAGGAACCCTTGTATGGGCATATGCTTTAAGGGCAGCCTCAAGGGTCACCATAATGAATAGTCAAGAGAGACAAGGCCAGACCATTTTTTAAAATTTATATTTAATTGAAGAATAATTGCTTTCCAATATTGCATTGGTTTCTGCCATGCATCAACATTAATCTGTTTTAGGTACACATATGCCCCTCCCTCTTGACCCCTCACACCTCCCATACATTGCCACCCCTCTAGGTTGTTACACACCCCCAGTTTGAGTTCCCTGTTTCATACAGCAAATTCCCATTGGCTATCTATTTTACATATGGTAGTGTATATGTTCCCATGCTACTCTCTCCATTCATCCATCTCTCCTTCCTCTCCCATTCTGTGTCCGTAAGTCTGTTCTCTATGTCTGTCTCCACTGCCGCCCTGCAAATAGGTTCATCATACCATCTTTCTTGATTCCATATACATGCATTAATATATTTGTTTTTCTCTTTCTAACTTACTTCAATCCGTATAATAGGCTCTAGTTCATCCATCTCATTAGAACTGACTCAAAGTGTTCCTTTTTATGTCTAAGTAATATTCCAACAGCTTCTTGATCCATTCATCTGTCAATGTTCATCTAGGATGCTTCCATGTCCTAGCTACTGTAAATAGTGCTGCCATGAACACTGGAGTGCATGTTTCTTTTTCAATTTTGGTTTCCTCAGGGTATATGCCTAGTGGTAGGATTGCTGGGTCATATGGTAGTTTTATTTCTAGTTTTTAAAGGAATCTTCATACTGGTTTCCATATAAATATCCATTTATATTCTCACCAACAGTGCAAGAAGGTTCCCTTTTCTCCACACCCTCCCTAGCACTTGTTTCTAGGTTTTTTGATGATGGCCATTCTGACTGGTATGAGGTGATACTTCATCGTAGTTTTGATTTGCATTTCTCTTAATAAAAAGTGATATTGACCATCTTTTTCTGTGTTTATTACCCAGGCCAGACCATTTTTAATGCACCTCTGTTTTCCAAGGTTTACAAATTCAAAAGACAGGAAATCCAAACATGACCCTCTAAGTACATATCATTATCATTAATGATGTAAGAAGTAACAACTGTCACAAGGCAATAAGGCATAACAAACAGGAGAATAAGTCATGAAAAAACAGAATGTATTCGCATTACAAATATGACTGACTCCTCTAAGTTTACAACAAAGTGGAGTCAGTGGCTTCAACCTAAGTTCAAAGTGACTATTGTGGATAGCAAAATATATTCAGATATATTCAATATCTTAGACAAGTTATTTTCCAGGCCTCAGTTTCTACATCTATAAGATAAAGATAATATTAATTTCCACTCTGTAAAGTTGTTACAAGGATGAGGTAAACTAACATATGAAAAGTGCTTAGTGCCTGACATACAACGGGTGCTATATAAGATTAGATTGCTAAAGTGTTCTGAACTGCCATGTAAGTATCCTAAGCTATACAACCTCTTCCTAGTCTTTGCTTGTTTTTCATATTGATTTTTAAGGGCTTTGTAATCAGTAAACTAGAATTTTGGATGGAAAGCATTTTTTTCCAGTTGTCATTTAAAATTTTTTGTCTTTGATTTTGCTGCAGTATAAAAAAGCAATAGTCTTTTTCTTGATAATTGTTTCTTTTTGACTTCTGCATAGCTATATTCAAGGCAACAAAGACTGCTCTGAATTTCAAGTATAATGTATGACAAAGAATCAGCTTTCTCTATATAAGTAATCCACAGAACCGGCCTTATAAAATCAATCTTATAGGTCATCAAAAGTTAATTTATAAACTGGCAAACTGTCATAAATCTTACTACGTTAACAGGTAAGAATAAGTGTTATCTCAAAGTCAAAGAGAAAAAAGCTTTATATCACATGAATAACATGAGAATAATACAAATTGATGGATTCATTTTAGCCCAGGCAGAATTATCCTAAGAAATCTATTAATTGAAACAATCAGCTTATATGATTGGTATTAAATGACTAAAAGATAAAAGGGTTTTGTTTTCTTTGCTGATTTATCAGCAAGTTCCAACATAACTGTCTTTTATTTTTATTGTACTTTGGCTGTATTTCTACTTAGTATATCTTTTAAAGGAATTCTATATTTTAGAAATAGGATTTCTAAACTTTCTGACTTTCACATTAGCCCAAATAATTTTTACTAATTTACAATCACTCAGTCAATGATCTTATTGTATATCCCAGGTGCCAGGCACTGGTGGAAAAAGCAGTGGTCCCTCCTTTGAAGTTCTTAAGGACTATTGGAGAAATCAAGCAAGCAAATCATTAACTATTCACCATGATGAGTGAAATAATAAAAACTGCTACAAGTACTCATGAGAAGAGTTAACTCAGTCGTGGAAAATAAGTAGAGGCCTTTAGACAGAAGCAAAGATACTATATCCAGCTGAGACATAAATATGAGGAACACAAAAAAGGTAAACCAGATGTGATGGCTAGATGGTGTGTTGGAGAAGAGAGAAAATTACTCTTTAACCTCAGAGAGGAACCATCTAAGTTTGTTTAAAGCTGATGGACAGGAGACTAGACAAGAAGTGTATGTTATAGGAGAAAAGGGATAATCAATGAAGTCTCAGAGGGGTTGAAATCAGTTACATAGTTTTAGGGATTAAATACCTTAAAAGTGGAGCAATTAATGAGGTCAGCATATTTTTCTTATGAAAACTGACAACATAACTTAAAAAGATAACTAAGTTACAAAAAAATTAAATAGTCATTCAACTACTCATTTGTTTATCCTTCAAACTGTTCACCTGAAGATATTTTAAACTGGATTTACTCAGATCAATCTGGAGCTGCTCACAAGACAAATGCTTTTAAAGGATCAGTCAACTTAGACAATATGTTGCCCAATGTTCACCATTAACTTACCTTAATGTCCCAGTTTACTACTTTGTTTCCTGTTAACCTTCCATGGAAACAATTAGTAGATAAATCAAGACAGATAGAATTTTTGCAGGCCTAAAAATAAAAGAAAAAGAATGGCAAACAGCTGAGCACAATTAGGACAAAACAACTTTATATATGAAACATTTCATCATAATTTTAAAAGGTATATAGTATACTCAATGATAAGATGCCTACAATATTAAGTTTAGTATTACTATTCTCTGTCTTTAAAAGAATCAAGGACTAGATTCTAACACACTCACTCATAAAATGCAGGTCATTTCTGCTTGTCATCTGACATATAAGTTTGAGCTAGAACTTACCATTCACTAGTCACGCAAGTTAAAATTCTTTCTATTCTAAACCAGTATGTGCAAAACAGATATTTTACTTTTTTTAAAATTCAATGTTTTAGTCCCATTAATACAAAAAATTATAACAACAGAAAAATTAAACCACTGACATAAGACACTATTTTCCCTTATATTACCAACACTTTTCATTATATTCCAATCAGCTTTTTCTGCAACTCTCGAAATTGCTAAAGTTATCTGCTAACTTCCATTAAGGTTTATAAAGCAGGGAACTTTACATTTAAGTTGATTCATTAGTACAAATTTCCACTACAAGCATCCCCATTTATAATACTGGAATGACATAACATCTGAACCCTAATTGAGAGGTGCAACATAATTTTTACTGCTCCCCATTTTCTTTTAAAAATTAATAATTTTTAATAATAATTCAAGCCCCTTCTTCTCAATTACCCACTGAAATGACAAAAAGAATAAAAATGGAATTTTAGTTCACAACATAGTTACAGCTAGATGAACAGTCCGCGCATTTACTCTGACCTTTGCAGTGTAGTGAAGAAGGACGTTACCAGGCAGGTCAGCCATGTCAGACTCTTGAAATTTCCAAGGGCTTAAACAGTTTGGACCTAAAAATTATTTATACACACACACAAACACACAAACACACACGTATCACTGAATATATATGGCCTCCTCAGTTCTGTGTAATTAGAAAGAAATTTTTAATTAGCTGTTTCAAACTTCTTATATAATACAGTTAAAACACACTAGCCAAAATGTATTTTTATATCACTTCCAATTTATCCAACACAAGTAAAGTTGCGGGAGAGGGTTGATCAATGTCTACTACAGAAAAGAAATTTTATATAGCATCAAAAACTAATATAAAATATAACAAAGTTTATACGCTTATTGAAAGTAAAACAATTCAAAACTGTAAGATAAAATGACAAAACAACCAATCAATAATGTGAATAGTTATTATAGAAATGGAATAACAAATGAGTGGAATAACAAATACAAATAAAAAAAGATTATTGGCTTTACTAACAAAACAAGTTAAAAAAAGGTTCCAAAGCCAACACAACACTAAAGCAATTTTTCTCCAATTAAAAAATAAATTAAAAAAAATAAGGTTCCATTTTACACAAAAAATAGAGAAAACAATACTAATCATTCCATCTTAATGCAGCAGTGGTGAGTCTGGTATACTTATATTTGTTACTGGTTCAGTTCAGTTCAGTTGAGTTCAGTCGCTCAGTCATGTCCGACTCTCCGTGACCCCATGAATCATAGCATGCCAGGCCTCCCTGTCCATCACCAACTCCCGGAGTTCATTCAAACTCATGTCTATTGTTACTGGTAGACACTGTCAATTGGTATATTCCTTATGGAAACTGATTAGGTAAAATGTAATTAAGAGCCACAAAAATATTCACCCACTTTAAATATTTATCCTGGGAACTTATGAGAAAATCCACCAAAACATGAAAAAAAATTGGTATAATAGTTCATCATATTTAATATTTGATGTTTTTATCAATATTAAAATTATAAACAATCTAAATCATACATAGTGAATCCAGTGAAATATCATGGAGCCATTAAAAATAATCATTTTTAATGATTACTACAAAACATTACTATTTAATGAATACTATAAAACAATCATTATTCATAGGAGTAAAATTTGATGTAGGAAAAACTAACAGCAAGCTATATAGCTGTAATGACTACACTAAATGATTTATTATTAACTTGGAATTTATTTAAATTAAAGATCAGCTTCAAATGTTTTGATGAGTTTTAAAATAATGAAAAGGTTCTAATACAAACTGTTAAAGTATGGACAGACATATTCATCTCAAAACCGCATGTAATCTAAAAAGATATTTTGAAAAATACTAAGCTAATTTGTTGATTTTATACACGTAACTCGTTGTAGGCTTAACTCCTAAACATGCTACTAAAATACAGATATAATTTTGAAAACACTTATGATCTAATAACAACCAGCACGTATCTTTAAAATCAGAGCCAAAAGAAAAAAAAAGGCCAAAACAAAAACAGCTTGTAATTTTTATCAAAGGACTCCTTATTCTAATGCCTTCATGAATTCTTCAGATTATTACGATATAAATTATATAAGATAACAAGTCTTGAATAAGACTCATGATTTTAGAATCAATTATGTGATTTCTTATACAGACTTATATTTTGTTTCATCAATGTACTAAAATCTGTCAAAAGTACTGGCAGTATCATAGGTTGTATTATGTGCCTCCTGCCCAAAATTCCACAATGTGATCGCATTTGAAGATAGGGACTGTAAGGGGTAACTAAGGCCAAACGATGTCATAAGTCAGACCCTAATTTAATAGGGCCCCTTATAAAAAGAGGAAATACTCCCTGTGAGGATACAGCAAGAAGGCAGACACCTACAAGCCAGGAATAAAGGCTTCACAGGAAATCAAGCCTGATGAAAACCTGATCTTAGAATTCTAGCTTCCAGAAACTTCAGAAAACAGTATTTAAACATCCAGTCTGTGGTATTTTGTTACGGCAGACCTGACAGAATAACACAAACAGTCTTACTGATGATCTTTGAAATATTTCCCAATGTTTCCTTTATTTCAGTTCAGTTCAGTCGCTCAGTCGTGTCCGACTCTTTGCGACCCCATGAATCACAGCACGCCAGACCTCCCTGTCCATCACCAACTCCCGGAGTTCACTCAAACTCATGTCCATCGAGTCGGTGATGCCATCCAGCCATCTCATTCTCTGTCGTCCCCTTCTCCTCCCACCCCCAATCCCTCCCAGCATCAGAGTCTTTTCCAGTGAGTCAACTCGTCGCATGAGGTGGCCAAAGTACTGGAGTTTCAGCTTTAGCATCAGTCCTTCCAATGAACACCCAGGACTGATCTCCATTAGGATGGACTGGCTGGATCTCCTTGCAGTCCAAGGGACTCTCAAGAGTTTTCTCCAGCACCACAGTTCAAAAGCATCAATTCTTCGGCGATCAGCTTTCTTCACAGTCCAACTCTCACATCCATACATGACCACGGGAACAACCATAGCCTTGACTAGACGGACCTTGGTTGGCAAAGTAATGTCTCTGCTTTTTAATATGCTATCTAGGTTGGTCATAACTTTCCTTCCAAGGAGTAAGCGTCTTTTAATTTCCTGGCTACAATCAGCATCTGCAGTGATTTTGGAGCCCAAAAAAATAAAGTCTGACACTGTTTCCCATGAAGTGATGGGACCAGATGCCATGATCTTTGTTTTCTGAATGTTGAGCTTCAAGCCAACCTTTTCACTCTCCTCTTTCACTTTCATCAAGAGGCTTTTGAGTTCCTCTTCACTTTCTGCCATAAGGGTGGTGTCATCTGCCTACCAAAAAAGGTACGGGCATGCTAAGTCGCTTCAGTCATGTCCGACTCTTTGTGACTATGAACTGTAGACTGCCAGGCTCCTCTGTCCAAGGGATTTTCAAGGCAAGAATACTTGAGTGGGTTGCCATGCCCTCCTCCAAGGGATTTTCCCAACCCAGGTATCGAACCTGCATATCTTAGATCTCCTACATTGGCAGGCGGGTTCTTTACCACTAGTGTACTATAATTAATTATGATGTACAATATACTTGAAAGTTGTTAAGAGAGTAAATCCTAAATGTTATTAACACACATTAAAAAATGGTAATTATGGAAGGAGATAAAGATGTCAACTAACTTTATGATGGTAATCATTTTGCAATGTATATGTGTATCAAATCAGCACACTGCATACCTTAACCTTACGTTATATTGTCAAAATCACAATTATGCCAAAGGGAGTGAATGTATGGTGTGCAATAGGCTTCTCTTTCCCTTTCACCTTCAATCAAAACAAGTACAATTGACCCTTAAATAATATGGGTTTGAACGCAATTGTTTTCAATAGTAAATACCACAGTACTACAATTGAGTATCTGATACTGAAGCTGAAACTCCAATACTTTGGCCACCTCATGCGATGAGGACTCAATGGAAAAGATTCTGATGCTAGGAGGGATTGGGGGTGGGAGGAGATGGGGACGACAGAGAATGAGATGGCTGGATGGCATCCCCGACTCGACGGACATGAGTTTGCGTGAACTCCGGGAGTTGGTGATGGACAGGGAGGCCTGGCGTGCTGTGATTCATGGGGTCGCAAAGAGTCAAACACGACTGAGCGACTGAACTGAACTGAACTGAATACAAAATCACACATACAAAGGAACCACATATACAGAGGACCAATTCTAAGTTATACCTGAATTTCTAACTGCATGAAAGGTTGGCACCCCTAATCCTAGAGTTGTTCAAGGGCCAACTGTACACTCTTCGGATCAAATATAGTCTCCAGAATAAATTTAGGCAACAGAAAAAAACTATTTCAATTTAATTAGGCAGTATGATGGTACATGCTCACCTGCTAAATATAATGCCTTCACCTGAGGAGGCTGCAGTGCTTCATAGAAGATGATAACAGACCCCAGCTGACCCTCCAAAGATGTGGGGCATCCCCATTCACTGTCTTGGGTTCCAGCTGATATCAATTTGGTAATCAATTTTGATTTTTCAGTTGTCCCTCCCCAGGAGGCTGAAGACAAAATTCCACCAAATGATGTCCGATGAGGAGTAATAGGAGAAGAAAAAGGTGGATCTGGGATTTGGGATGGTGGGGGAGTGGTGGTTCTTTGCCCAGCTGAACCAATGCAGCAAGAAATAAAAGGCTAAAATATTAAGAAGCAAACAAACTTAATAAATTACACATTTTAAGTAAAACTTCATCCTCATATTTAAAATGAAACTACATAAAATTTAGCACCACACTAAAAAACAAAGGTTTATTTTTACTGGATCATGATATGTGTGTGTGTGTGTGTGTGTACACATAAGACAACATTACAGATGTTACATCTGGCCTGTGGAATTTGGATGCATTACTTTTAAAACTCACTTACATCCTTTTGTAAATTTTGAATGTTAATGAATGTATATTTAAAAGATTTTTTACTGTATTCTAAAATAGAGAAAACCACCTTTCTCCCTCAAAATTTATAAAAAAAAGAATTACACATCAGTGTAATACTGCTAATTACAGGTTATCCTGAAGTGATCACTGACATAAACAACAAGAAATGACTGGAATCCTAAAGGACTTGGGAAATAATCTAATCCATTCCACTATCTTCAGAAAAAGCCCTTTCAAAAATATCCAAAAATTCTCAGAGAACTTTTATAATGTTCTATAAGAATCTCCTCAGTAAATAAATTCTACCTAACTACAATATAAAAATCTAAAGTTTCTTCACTATTTTAAATTCATTGAAGGCAAAGAGTCCATCATAACCATCTGAATATTTCATATACTTGGAGAGCTTTATTAAACGATCCTTCAGCCTGGTCTAGACAATTTATTTGGTTTTCCTGTCATGAGCCTTTTATTCTTCTAAGCATTAATTACATGTGTTTCTTCCTTGAATTGTTTTTCTTTATTAAACATTAGTCTGACTTCATCTACTGATGACAGGCAAACAGAATTATTACTTATTGTATCTTAGTATATAGAAAATACTAAAACTTAGAGACACATATTTAGAATAGAACCTTACATTATTAAGTTGGAAAAATGTTCAAGAGTTCACAATCAACTGGTTGCATAAAGAGTAGGTTAGATGTGCTTACTTCATTCATGGCAGGAAATCTCAGAGGGGCAGAGACCTTCTGCTGTCCATTGTCATAGATATAGACAAGGCTCTGACCAAAGGGCCTTTTTCCAGGCATGTGAACAATGGTTATGTTGTGCTGGTAAAGTAAAACATACACTTAAAAAGTAAAAATTGCATTAAGTCCTTGGGATGACATATGTTTTCAGAATATTACTACATAACTAGTTTGTGTGAACAGTAGAAGAGTAAGTTTAAGCATAACTAAATTTTGATTAAAATGATGTTGTTACAGTAAATAACAATTTTGCTTGCAGTACTATAAAAGCACTTCTCAATATTCTAAAAAATCTATACACAACTATAACATAGCGCCTTTTCTGCATTTTCCAAGTCTGTGTGTATTCTTTAGAATAATTTTTTCTAATGAGAAGCATTTTATTTTTTAAGAAAAGCAATGAAAATGCATTATTAACAACCTCTGTTCTCATTTAAAATTGAAATTCAAAATCAAACTTGATTCTAGAAAACTTGAAAGAAATCATAACATTTCAATGTAATTTTTTAGCAGAAAAATTATTACTGCTGAAATTACAATTATTATGACAAATGGTATTAACTCCTTTATGCTGCTGCTGCTAAGCTGCTTCAGTCGTGTTCAACTCTGTGCGACCCCATAGACGACAGCCCACCAGGCTCCCCGGCCCCTGGGATTCTCCAGGCAAGAACACTGGAGTGGGCTGCCATTTCCTTCTCCCATGCATGAAAGTGAAAAGTGAAAGTGAAGTTGCTCAGTCGTGTCCGACTCTTTGAGACCCCATGGACTGCAGCCCACCAGGCTCCTCCGTCCATGGGATTTTCCAGGCAAGAGTACTGGAGTGGGGTGCCACTGCCTTCTCCGTAACTCCTTTATAAGTAAAATTTAACATGAACTCTCAAAAACTAGATGACAACACCGGATGTACATGCACCAAACGTGTTTTTTAAAGGAAAGAACCAAAGTTAAATGTGATGCCCTGAAGTCTTACCCAGAGGGAATCACAGAAACTGTGGTCAGGAAGCGTAACTGTTGCATATTCTCTCTTCGTGCACACTGCTACAACCAACACACCTGAATGGGTAATAAAAGCTTCAAAACCCATACCACTTCCTGTAAAAAAGCTAACAAAAATACGTATTATCAGAACTTTTGAAATCAGCTGTCCGGTTTTATCATCTCTGGGGTACACAAAACCGTAAACTCATCATGAATATCTTTATCAAACACATTGTGGCTTACATTCTTTGTCATACCTCATCAATTCCACCTTGCCTCAGAGATGATTTTTAAATCTTTCTTAGGCACAGGTTTAGTTAATTATAAAAAGTAGCCTTAGACACAGAATGCCATTAGCAACTGCTAACAAAACTATACATTTTTAAATCTTCAAAATTCTTCCAAATAAGATTCAGAAAGCATGACTAAGGGTCTTTAAAAAAAATCACAAGGCAAGGGAGAAGAATCAAATCAATAAAATTAGAAATGAAAATGGAGAAATCACAACAGACAACACAGAAATACAAAAGATCGTAAGAGACTACTATGAGCAATTACATGTCAATAAAATGGACAACTTGGAAGAAATGGACAAATTCTTAGAAAAGTATAACTTGCCAAAAAAAATCACAAGGCATAGTAAAAAATTATTAGTTACTGAAATAACAAGTTTGGCAGTACATATGTTTTCAGGTCCTTCATATAAAGGTATAATAGCATTCTCAATTGAACAGAGAAATCACCAATCACTTTCAAGTTTACTATTACTTTTTCCTCCACTTTTACAATAATTTTAAGAAGAAACTTTGTGTCCAAATTAGCTTCAGAACTAGCAAAATGTTTTGAATGTACAACTATTACTAGGAAAGCTTAAAATTAAACTGTGTACACCCGGAGGAGAGGCTTCAGATAAACTGTTGTACATATAAAAAGTAGAAGCTTTGAAAAGCATTTTCCTGTTGAAGAATCACAGCAGAATATTGTTAGGACAGGATCCATTTATATTCCATAACTTTTACCAGTACCTGTATAATTGTTTTCTTTTTCCTCCTTTGTTAGCGTTGCCAAGAGTCAGCTGATCCTGATCTAAGCAAAACCAAGCATTGAAAGAAAAGGCAGACCCTGGCCATTTCTGTATGGAAGGCACAGAAATTCCTGCCATACTATGTGACAAATTAAAATACTGAAGAGCGCTCTCTAGACTTTGTTTTCGAGCCATTGTCAGGATTGCTCGAGTTACAGGAGTGGTATAAGGGTGAAGAGATTCAGATTCATCCACTCTTAGCAATCTTAGTAGTTGATGGATTTCTTCTGAGCTCACTGACTGACTCCCCAAGGAACCATGGAGTGCGATCAAGTTCTCAGCACAAGTTCGATGGAGGGAAGAATGGGAATTAAGGGCTTCAATGATTCTAATTCCCATGTTTGCATTGACACAAGTAGTTCGACTCTGCCTGTTAATACAACAAATTTTTTTCAGCCAATCTGAGATGAAGATTTGCAGGTCATGGGATTCTAGCTCTGGAAGCCACTGGATAAGAATCAAGAGAGGCTGGACATTACTAATGCCCAAAATACCCACTGAAGTGTGGTCACCTTCTACAGCCTGTAAAGCAACATAAGAAACAAAAAATTAGACACCATCTTTGATACAAATAAAATGGAACTTCTTTTAATAAAGCTAAAAAAAAACCTCACCATATTCATAAGTTCTTTAAGTAGTTCCAGTGGTGGCTGACCCAGTGATTTTAATACTTCAAACATATGTGTATAACCAATTCGTTCTTTAAATACTTCCTAAGGGAGAAGAAATTAACACATCAAGCAGATTTTCTAAGACTGAATTTGTTAAAATATTAAAGATGTTGAATAATATTCATTTAAGTTAATTAACAATATTAAAAAGATCATGAGTTCAATATTTCTATTTTCTTAAGTCAGATGTCTTCATCTTAAATATCAAGATTCCATATACCTTCTGGAATACAATGCTATAAAATATGTAAAACAATTGGAATTGAAAAAATTGTGTTATAAAACTGTTCTGTTACTTACAGATTCCTTTACTTTCCTCACTTGCTTTGTTATTAGTACAGTACTACTTGAAGTCAAAATAAAATTGGAGAAAAAAATGAGGAGATTTTAGGGATAACAGGAGTCAGCAGCCTCAAAGAACTAAATTAAAGATTCCTGGCAATTCTGATTAGTGGCCAGAAAAACACTGGGTATGGTTTTCTCTGTTCTTTGTATCTAAATGGTCTGAAATATCTGGAGCACGAAGTCCAATTTAATAAGCTCTAAGTCACAAGCATTTCTGAACTAGTGGGCACCCAAAGTCATAAAGTAAAATGTAAAGACAACCAAAAACCCTATCAATAATAAATTGGTTCAGTAAGTTAGGCAAAAATATATACACTTCTCATAAAATTAAAAGATTTTCAACAAAACAAGCATGACTGGTTAGTTGTCTCTAGAAAGGAGAATTCGTTCACTGTGGGCCTTAGACAGGAAGAAAATTCCTTTTCCAAAGGCATTTTAAACAATAATCTTTCAATTTTAAACCATGCAATGCATAACATAGTTTTAAAAATTATATTTAAAAAAGACTTCTACATCATTTCAGATTTAAATTTTATAATACAGCATATGCAATCCATTATACTCATAAACCAATTACTTAGAACTTAAAAGTAATTCTTCCCTTAAGTAACTATTATAAATGGAGATTAGATTCCCATGGCAGCCTGTAATAGTTGCCAAAACCTATTCAGTAGTAACTTAACCATGAGTTATTTATAGTAACACTTATAGGACAAAGTTAGTCTTCTAACAAAAATCAATGGAATTTAAGAAATATGACTCAAAGCATGGCTTAGGGAACAAGGGATCATTCATTTCTGATTCTAAGAAGAATGAAATATATAAGAGGCGGTAGATAAGAAAGTAAAATGGTAAAAATAATAATAGACATTTATACTTATTAAGCACTTACCATGTGCCTGGCACTCTGCTTACCATTTTACATTGATGTCACTAGTCCTTAAAAGTACTCAGTGGGAAAACTACTAGCACAAAATCAACATAGTGGACTGCAGGGCAGTCAGTGGTAGCGAATGAAAAAGGAAAGAAAATCCTGAGGATCAGTGACTACAAACAAAGAAGGAGAATTTCCAAGGCCATCTGGAAAAACAAGTCCCAAATTGATGGGTCTATTCACATACTGATAGGTCTATTCACATATTCACAAAGCAAAAACAATACCCAGTTGTGGATGTGACTGGTGATAGAAGCAAGGTCCGATGCTGTAAAGAGCAATATTACATAGGAACCTGGAATGTTAGGTCCATGAATCAAGGCAAATTGGAAGTGGTCAAACAGGAGATGGCAAGAGTTAATGTCGACATTCTAGGAATCAGTGAACTAAAATGGTCTGGAATGGGTGAATTTAACTCAGATGACCATTATATCTACTACTGTGGGCAGGAATCCCTTAGAAGAAATGCAGTAGCCATGTCAACAAGAGCCCGAAATGCAGTACTTGGATGTAAACTCAAGAACGACAGAATGATCTCTGTTCTTTTCCAAGGCAAACCATTCAATACTACAGTAATCCAAGCCTACGCCCCAACCAGTAACACTGAAGAAGCCGAAGTTGAACAGTTCTATGAAGACCTACAAGACCTTTTAGAACTAACACCCAAAAATGATGTCCTTTTCATTATAGGGGACTGGAATGCAAAAGTAGGAAATCAAGAAACACCTGGAGTAACAGGCAAATTTGGCCTTGGAGCACGGAATGAAGCAGGGCAAAGGCTAATAGAGTTCTTCCAGGAGAAAGCACTGGTCATAGCAAACACCCTCTTTCAACAACACAAGAAAAGACTCTACACATGGACATCACCAGATGGTCAACACTGAAATCAGATTGATTATATTCTTTGCAGCCAAAGATGGAGAAGCTCTATAAAGTTAGCAAAAACAAGACCAGGAGCTGACTGTAGCTCAGATCATGAACTCCTTATTGCCAAATTAACTTAAATTTTAGAAAGTACAGAAAACCACTAGACCATTCAGATATGACCTGAATCAAATCCCTTATGATTATACAGTGGAAGTGAGAAATAGATTTAAGGGACTAGATCTGATAGATAGAGTGCCTGATGAACTATAGACGGAGGTTCGTGACAATATACAGGAGACAGGGACCAAGATCATCCTCATGGAAAAGAAATGCAAAAAAGCAAAATGGCTGTCTGAGGAGGCCTTACAAATAGCTGTGAAAAGAAGAGAAGTGAAACGCAAAGGAGAAAAGGAAAGATATAAGCATCTGAATATAGAATTCTAAAGAACAGCAAGGAGAGATAAGAAAGCCTTCCTCAGCAATCAATGCAAAGAAATAGAGGAAAACAACAGAATAGGAAAGACAAGAGAGCTCTTCAAGAAAATGAGAGATACCAAGGGAACATTTCATGCAAAGATGGGCTCGATAAAGGACAGAAATGGTATGGACCTAACAGAAGCAGAAGATATTAAGAAGAAGTGGCAAGAATACACAGAAGAACCATACAAAAAAGATCTTCATTCCAAGATAATCACGATGGAATGATCACTCACCTAGAGGCAGACATCTTGGAATGTGAAGTCAAGTGGGCCTTAGAAAGCATCACTACAAACAAAGCTAGTGGAGGTGAAAGATGATGCTGTGAAAGTGCTGCATTCAATATGCCAGCAAATTTGGAAAACTCAGCAGTGGCCACAGGACTGGAAAAGGTCAGTCTTCATCCCAATCCCAAAGAAAGGCAATGCCAAAGAATGCTAAAACTACTGCACAACTGCACTTATCTCACACGCTAGTAAAGTCATGCTCAAAATTCTCCAAGCCAGGCTTCAGCAAAACATGAACCGTGAAATTCCAGATGTTCAAGATGGTTTTAGAAAAGGCAGAGGAACCAGAGATCAAATTGCCAACATCCCCTGGATCATGGAAAAAGCATGAGAGTTCCAGAAAAACATCTATTTCTGGCATATTATTGACTATGCCAAAGTCTTTGACTGTGTGGATCACAATAAATTGTGGAACATTCTGAAAGAGACGGGAATACCAGACCACCTGACCTGCCTCTTGAGAAACCTGTATGCAGGTCAGGAAGCAACAGTTAGAACTGGACATGGAACAACAGACTGGTTCCAAATAGGAAAAGGAGTACGTCAAGGTTGTATATTGTCACCCTGCTTATTTAACTTATATGCAGACTACATCATGAGGAACGCTGGGCTGGAAGAAGCACAAGGTGGAATCAAGATTGCCGGGAGAAATATCAATAACCTTAGATATGCAGATGACACCACCCTTATGGCAGAAAGTGAAGAAGAACTAAAAAGCCTCTTGATGAAAGTGAAAGAGGAGAGTGAAAAGGCTGGCTTGAAGCTCAACATCCAGAAAACTAAGATCATGGCAACTGGTCCCATCACTTCATGGCAAATAGATGGGGAAACAATGGAAACAGTGTCAAGACTTTATTTTTTGGGGCTTCAAAATCACTGCAGATGGTGATTGCAGCCATGAAATCAAAAGATGCTTACTCCTTGGAAGGAAAGTTATGACCAACCTAAACAGCATATTAAAAAGCAGAGACATTACTTTGCCAACCAAGGTCTGTGTAGTCAAGGTTATGGTTTTTCCCGTGGTCATATATGGATGTGAGAGTTGGACTGTGAAGAAAGCTGATCGCTCAAGACTTGATGCTTTTGAACAGCAGTGTTGGAGAAGACCCTTGAGAGTCCCTTGGACTGCATGGAGATCCTACCAGTCCATTCTAAAGGAGATCAGTCCTGGGTGTTCATTGGAAGGACTGATGCTAAAGCTGAAAGTCCAATAGTTTGGCCACCTCATGCATCTAGTTGACTCACTGGAAAAGACTCTGATGCTGGAAGGGATTGGGGGCAGGAGGAGAAGTGGACGACAGAGAATGAGATGGCTGGATGGCATCACCGACTCGATGGACATGAGTTTGAGTGAACTCCAGGAGTTGGTGATGGACAGGGAGGCCTGGCGTGCTATGATTCATGGGGTTGCAAAGAGTCGGACACGACTGAGCAACTGAACTGAACTGAACTGATTCACATATGAAAAATGTTCAAATTGTAGGCAGTCATAAACTGACCAAATAGTGATTACTTTATTAACGAAGATAAATTAGAATATAAATTTTAAGTCTGTAAATGCATTAATCAAATAATCAATTAAAATGATGCTTTCAACATTTTAACCCCACTGCTCTCTTCCCAATCACTGACTGAAGCTGTAAAGCTGCAGAGCTCACAGTCAGTTCTCGGTGAAGAAAAGCACTGCCCATAGGTATCTGTCTTTTAAATTATCAGCAAAGTGATTCTTATGCAAAAATGAGAAATTTTGTGAACTATTTCATTTTATATGTGAAACTATATGTATTATATACTTCATATATTACTTTGGGAATTACATAGTGAAAACTGGTATATGTAAGATAACCTTTTAGAGCTTGAGGACTTATGTTTTACCTTAGCAGCTGGAGATTTGTTCATTACTGCTGTCAAAGCCTGAATAGCTGATACAGCCAAACAGTCCAACTGTCCCTGAAACACCTACCAGAAAAGGAAAGAAAGAAAGAAATTAACAAATGTATTCAAGATTTGTATTCAGTTAGGAAACCTTTTCTCTGAAAACCTGAAAAAAAATAATTATTTAACATGCAATACATTCCTCTTCCAATGAAATGGATTTCTGAAACAGCAAAACCTGTAAGACAAGTTACATACTTGACAGAAAATAAGCCATGTGTCAAAGAGAATAAGGCTACATTTACTCATTACATTAAAATGCTTTGGGAGGGGAAAAAAAAACCACCAAGCTTCATACATGCTTTTTAAAAGTAATGGACAATCTCAAAAGGAAGGGAGGGAAGGCTATCATGATGTTTTAATTTTCCTTCAAAAATACATTTGAAACTTCCTAGGTTAAAATTTCATTAGCATGTATAATAAGGTGTATAAAACAGTCTTGTCTCTATATTTTCCAAACCCTATGTTATTAATGAATTGATATGTGCCTATACCAACCTATCAATCACATTTGCAAACAACATACATCTATTTGTACATAAAATGCAGAATTTGAGGCAGAACAGAAAATGAAGTGTGTATCTGTAAGCACTGTCATGTTTTTAGATGGCAATCTTTAATGCTAAAAGTTGTAAGAAAAAATAAATACCATCTCCATGTTGTCTGTTTAAGCTTCATCAAAAAAGAAGAAAGTGGAAGTCACTCAATCACGTCCGACTCTTTGCAACCCCATGGACTATACAGTCCATGAAATTCTCCAGGCCAGAATACTGGAGTGGGTAGCCTTTCCCTTCTCTAGGGGATCTTCCCGACCCAGGAATCAAACCACGGTCTCCTGCATTGCAGATGGATTCTTTACCAACTAAGCTATCAGGGAAGCCTCTATAAGAAGAGATGTGTTAAATTTCAGGGTAGTGCATTCAGAGCAAAATGAAAACAAAACCAAAACAGAATATCAACAATATAAAAAAAACTGGATATGAATGTTAATCATTGGACTTAGTCGACCATGAAAGCATAGTTTGAGGACTAGAAAGTTGCAAAAATTACCAGTCCACGAAATCTACTTTTGGGTAACATATTACTATGACTGGAAACTCATTATCCCACAAATAGAATTCCCCTCTTTTCCTTCCAATAAAAATGATGTGAGTAAAAGGGCAATGATTAGATCTTTGTCATTGTAAGCTAACCTCTACCACTTTCAGGCAAGCTATTTAAAGCTGGTATCTTGACTTTTGTGGATGTTTGTTTGTTTATTAAGCATTATTGCATAAAATAAACATGTAGCAGATGTAATAAATATCATCATATTCATTAAACATTCTGCATAAAACTAAGTGTGAAAACTACTAGCACAAAGAATTTCATACAACTAAGATTTTTTTCTAGACTCTATAGAAGAGAACTAGGCACACAGTGCCTTAATCAGGAATTCTAATTGTAAACCTCTAAAAAGATAATTATAACTGATAGAGAAATTCAGAAGAGCAGTCTATAATTGATATTTCACATCCAGAAGAGAAAATAATAGATTATCATGGCTCTGTTTATACCACAGATCTGTGTGTACATCTGGTCATTAAGATAATGTTAATAAAAGACATCAGGTATGTAAGCTCTCTCAGACATTTTGCTGCTAAGTCACTTCAGTCGTGTCCGACTCTGTCAGACATTTTAGGAAAGACAAAAAGCAATTTTTACGGGTAGATTTTTCCAAACTACATTACCTAATGCATAATGAAAACCAAGGTGAGTTTTATATTTCTGCCTGATACTTATATAGAGTTGAATTTTTAGAAAAGAAAAATATGCTAAACTAAGACTCAAAGAGTTCAGCATCTTCTTCCCTTCCTCCAAGATTTGGGTTGTCCATTGAATTATAATCATTATTTGTCAACAAGAGGCAAAGAATCAAGATATTAAAATTGATCAAACACATTCACGAACAAAGCCCTAGATTCCAATACACCACAATGCTTAGAAAATGAAGCTCCCAAAATATGGAGTCATCACCAGGTCGACAGCATTTAAACTGGGATCCCATTCCTGTACTTTATGTCTCAAACTGAAAAGAAAACACACATACATACATGGAATACTGTTGATTGTTTATATCCCTCAGCAAGATTTCAATATATTTATCTTTTAGATAAAAGCAATTTTTAATTTTTAAAATAATTTTCAAAAATAATTACTCAAGATTAGAAATAGATAAGGTTTGTGTACTTTAAAACATAAGAAGAAAAGTACAGGAACAGGTGGCCCATTGACTGATTTTGGTCTTCAGCTGAAACAAGATGCAGGCTTTGTAGATACCTGGTCCTCATTCATTTCTGTCAGTAATTTGTTGGCAAGGTCTTTCTCGTTCTTGTCTGCCACCTTACTGTTAGCATTTAAAAATAGCTGTTAAAAACAGAGATAAGAATAATGGAGAAAGAAAATTAAATTGTTACCTACAAGTAGAAGAGAAGCTTAAATGGATCTCCATGTCTCTTGAAAATGAATCCAGGAAGCCACTCATGAAGTATACCACTTAAAAATGACAATCAACTATCCACTTTCTCAATGACCAACTAACATATGCTACATAATTAATTATTATTTATTTCTCTCTGAAACTCAAAGTTACTAAAATAAGAAACAACAGCAATTCCTAATAATTATTAGGAATACTTAGTTAATATTCTTGAATTCTTCAAGAATCAGCAGAGAATGACTCAGAAAAGAAGGAATCTGCTACTGAGACAGACTAAAGATACTGTAGTAAATAATGTATAGTAATGGTTCTGTAGCCATGCATGCTTGTGAATTACTATTTAACTTTAAAAAAGGGGTCTTTCTGGCAATACTTATCAGAGTCCCAAATATGCTAATATGTACTTTGAAAGGGAGGTCAGTGTGTAGCATTTCCCAAATTTATATGACCACATATTTTGTTAAAAATTTAATAGCAATATTCTCAAAAATCAGGGTTGATTCATGTTGATGTATGGCAGAAACCAACACAACAATGTAAAAGCAATTATCCTCCAATTAAAAATAAATTTTAAAAAATTTACAGCAGTATTCTCCAAAATTATCAAGAGTTGAGCATAATTTATACTATCTTGTATAGTAGAAAGAGGGACTAGGAATATCTATAAATTACATATTTATGAAAAATAACTGTGTTTTCCAAAATATACCTTGATAAGGATGGCACTGCTTTTACGTTTTTTGCACATGTTTTAAATGTCTGGCTTAAGAGAAAACAAATGAACTCTCCTATCTGCTTCTGCATTCAGACATTTATGATGTTGTTTTGGTTAAAGTTCAATAAGAAAATTAGCCTCAAAAAGAAACTTTGTTAAGATCAGACTTTGAAGACTCCCTAAAATGATCTTGGGGATCTCATGATTTGAGAACTGCTGGGTTGAAATATTTACAGTCATTAAAAGTAATCTTTCAAAAAATACATGATGGCCTATGGAAAGACCCATGATACAAAATACTTAAAAGCAGAATAAAATAGCACTCAGTAGTATTCCAATTCTATAAAGGAAAATACATCTACATTAAAAATATACACATAAATATTGTTATTATATTTTGTAGTAATTTAAATAATATGCACATATATATGCATTGTAAAAAATATTTAAAATATATTTTTATATTTCTTTTTCCTCTGAAACCTCCACACTGTAATTTTCTACAAGGTAAATAAAAATCTATATTTTAAAAATAAAAAGAAACTTGTTCAATGTCAAAAGTCACTACGGCAACGTGTGTCCAGAGGTGTGCTTTCCAAAGTCAGGCTTTCAACTTTACCATTCTGTCTATTCACTCCTAACACTCTTTTCCATAAAGTATTCTTTCATTGTTCCTCTCCTAAATTCTCATTTCTACTAAGACTGTCATGATGATGAATTTCTACGGTAGTTGATTTTAAAGAGTAGATGTGAAGAAGAAAGACAAAAAAGTAAAGAAAACAAATTAGATGAGCAAGGCCACAACATCAAAAGCTTTCCAGAATCTTAAGTCCTCAAATGAAACTTTATATACATATGTATATTTTTAAAAAATTATTTCAACTAGCAAAGTACTAAAGTCAACATAATGGTTTTGAATCCTTCTCTTTGTTGCTAGAAATTTGCCATTATTTACTTCACATTAATTTAATTATTTTTGGACAGCTTTAAAAAATTTTTCATTAACCCAAAGCATATCTCCTCTTTCACAATTCAATATAGTAAAACAAAATAATGCTTAAATATTTAAAGTTCATCATACCTATCATAAAAGTTAAATATATAATTCTTTGGAACTATATTTAAAATATGTTATAGTATGATGAAACTCAGAAATTTTACACAAATATTCAAGGAAATTAATGTGTATTTAAACTGGCTGGTGAATGTCATGCAAGAAGAGCAAAAAGAAAGCATAGAAACTGCAGCAGAAATCCTAAAGATTTCCATGTAATTCATAAATTGTTTATGATACTTTAAACTTTAGTTGACAATGCTTCAAATGGGTATGAATATTTAAATTACAATTGTATTGACTCTGTATTATATAAAAGAATAAATGATTCATTCTTTATTAAAAAAAACAATTTAAACAGAAATCAATCAGACATCTGTAGCATCCTATAACACATTTAGGAACTTAAGTTTTCACAAGATGTCAAACATTTTTATACATTCATAAATCATATCACCTATTTCCACCAAATGTCTGTATATACAGTAAATAAAACCTGTAGTTCTCTTATACCTAATGCACAGAAAACATTCTTCTACTGACTAAACAGTGACTTTAAGTACCAATAATATAGTTAAAAAATCACATATAACCACATATAACAATGATACCTGTGTCAGAATACCTGTGTAAGAAATCCTACCTCCATCATATATTAGCATTAACCCTGGGCTGGTCAGTTAATCTCTTAGGACATATTTCCTTATTTGTATACTAAGAGAGTTGGAACAGTTTATTTCCAAGGTTCTCCTTTGTTTTTAAAACTTAATGAGTCCTTTGGGGATGGACATGTATACCCTGCTATATTTTAAATGGATAACCAACAAGGACCTACTGTAGAGCGCACTGAACCTTGCTCAATGTTATGAGGCAGCCTGAATGGGAGAGGAATTTAGGGGAGAATGGATACAAGTATATGTATGGCTGAGTCCTTTTGCTCTTCACCTTAAACTATCATAACACTGTCAATTGGCTATATCCCAATACATCATGGATCATATCCTTATCATGGTGAAGGGGCTTGGGTAACTCAATGAAGCTATGAGCCATTTACTTTTAACAAAATTAAAAAAGAAACTTAATGATTCTAATGTTTAGTGAGGAATCTACAGGGATTCTGACTAGAATATTCCACAAATAAAGAATACTGCCAGGATAAAAGGCTCAAAAACCTAGCTTTCCTCTCCAAAATGGGTTTCTTCTCAAAAGCAAAATGTGTGATAAATAGCGTGAAAGTGAAAGTCAGTCAGTCGTGTCCAACTCTTTGTGACCCCATGGACTATACAGTCCATGGAATTCTCCAGGCCAGAATACTGGAATGGGTAGCCTTTCCCTTCTCTAGGGGATCTTCCCAACACAGGGATTGAACCCAGGTCTCCCACACTGCAGGTAGATTCTTTATGAGCTGAGCTACAAGGGAAGCCTAAGTATACTGGGATGGGTAGCCAAAATTTAAGCACACTCCAGGAGTTGGTGATGGACAGGGAAGCCTGGCGTGCTGTGGTGCATGGGGTCACAAAAAGTCAGACACGACTGAGCGACTGAACTGAAATGAACTGAGCCTATCCTTTCTCCAGTGGATCTTCCCGACCCAAGAATCGAACCAGGGTCTCCTGCACTGCAGGCAGGTTCTTTACCAACTGAGATATCAGGGAAGCCCAAATGGCATAAAATAATTAAATTTTATTTATTTATTTTTTATTTTGGCTGTGCTGGGTCTTCATTATTGCACGGGCTTTTTCTCTATTTGTGGAAAGCAAAGGCTACTCTATAGTTTCAATGTGTGGGTTTTTCACTGCAGTGGCTTCTCTTGTTATGAAGCACAGACTCTAGGGCCTGAGGACGTCGACAGTTGCAACTCACAGGCCCAACAGTGTGGCACATGGGCTTAGCTGCTCTGCGGCATGTGGTATCTTCTCAGATCAGGGATCAAACCAGTGTCTCCTGCACTTGCAAGAGGGTTCTTTATCACTGAGCCACCAGGAAAGCCCATCAAATAATTAAATTTTAAAACATCATGACCATCAACAAGTTTCAAGATCTAAATTATAAGAAACTTTGACTTCTAACATGGCAGAAAGAGTAAATAATAGCTTGTTGTCATGACAGCTATGTCAAACAGTTTTGTATTTTTTAAAAAAGGTACTGTTGACCATGATATGACAGAGATTTTTAAAAATTATATCTTAGTTTCACATACTATATAAATGCATACTAGAAATTTTAGTAGAAATTATTTTATCCTAGTGATTCATCCTTCTGTAAGTATGTGATTGACAGTTTCTCTACATATGTGAGATCTTGTCTATCACTGAAGTTGTCATTATAATTCATAAAGCCACACTGCATTTTTACAACACAGAGGTTTTACAAACATTTCTCTTATGTTGCTTTCACCTCCCTAGGATTTCTTCCCCAAGAATGATTTTTAAAAGGTGGAGAGAGAAATCTTGATGCTTCAGTGGTAATTTGGTACTTGTGTTGACTTCATAAGTATTCATTCTGACTTATTTTATCAATATATTTTTTACTCTTTTATGCTATTCTTTATAGTTTTACTGTAAGTTAAGCAACATAGTGACATAATGCTTTCAAAGATACTCTCCTAACTGTGGAAAAATTCAAGGAGCTGATGTTAAAATTTTTATTCTGGAATATTCTCACAAAATCAGAATGAACCCCTAGTATTTTTCAACAGGGAATTCATGAAAGGAATACCCCAAATAAAAAGTAAAAGCTCTCTGAAGTAGTTTATTTCCAAAGGGTTTTCAAGAAGCTCTCTAAAAGGTTTCTGGTGGCATGTTGATATTTATGGGAATATATAATGATCAGAAACATTAGTTATTATGTACTCATACGCAAATCTGCTACAAGTGTAAATCAGTAAAAACTTTAAAAAATAAGCAAATTGGAGGTATACATCAAGAACCCTAATAGCATTCTTGTTTTTCTACTTTTATACATTTTCCACTTATAAGTTGTTTCCATACAGTGCTTCCTGCTTTAAAAAATGTATGCCTTTTTATCTAATAGTTGTACTAGAAATAGAATTTTGTTCCATGAAACTTTAAAGAGTCATGTGATAGCAAACAAAACTGGAAACAAGTAACTATATATTTAACTAATACTATATTTAACTAATAGGGAATATTTAAGTAAGTTATATATTCACTTAATATAATAATATATAAATATTAAAATCATAACACATGAAAATGCTAATGAAATAAACTTAAATGAAATAAAAGTACAAAAACATATGCTTATCAAATGCTCATACCCAATTTTAATAATGCATAACAAGAAAAGATTTTAAAACTTAACAACAAAAAAGCTAAAAAAATAATTAAGAAATGCACCAAGAACCTCACATTTTTCTAAAGAATATAAATGGCCAATAAACACATGAAAAGATGCTCAGTATCACTAATCATTAGAGAAGAGCAAATCAGGCTACAATGAGATACTATCTCACACCCATTAGGATGGCTATTATCAAAAATAAAGGAGAAGAAGAGGAGGAAGAAGAAGAAAAGGAGGAGAATGAGGAGGAGGAAGGAGAAAACAAATGTTGATGAGAATATGGGAGAAACTGGAATTCTTGTGCATTGTTGACAGGAATGTAAAATGGTGCTGCCACTATGGAAAACAGTAAGGCAGTTCCTCAACAAATCAAACATTACTATATGATCTAGCAAGCCCACTCTGAACATACGCCAAAAAGAATTTAAAGTAGGGTCTGGAAGAGATATTTGTAATACTCATGTTCACGGCAACATTATCCACGATAGCCAAAAGGTAAGATCAACACAAGAGTCCATCAACAGACAACTGAATAAACAAAATGTGCCATATACATATATATCCATACAATGAGTTACTATTCAGTCTTGAAAGGAACAAAATTCTGCAATATGCTATAACATGGATGAATCCTGAGGTATTATGCTAAATGAAATAAGCCAGTCATAAAAAACAAACACTGTATAAATCCACCTAGATGAGGTACTTAGAGTAGTTAAAATTACAGAGACAGAAACTATAGTAGGTGCCAGGGGCTGCAAGGACAGGAGAATATGAAACTGTTTAATGGATATAGAATTTCAGTTTTACAAGATGAAAAGTTATGGGGAATGGATGGTGGTAATGGTTGCAATGTCAATGAGAATGTATTTAATACCACTGAAAGATATACTTAAAAATGATGAAGATGGTAAATTTTATGTTATGCCTCTTTAACACAATAAAAAATTTAGCTATGGTTATAATATGCTCAAGATAAAATCAAAACATAAACAAAATAATAGCTTCTTAAAATCAAAGACAATAATAATAGTAATAACAGAAAAATACCTTGCAGTTCTGTAGTAGTCGTATGAGATGTTCAAAGCAGTTACTGTTAAGAAAAATAGCCTGAAGAACAGGTCTATCTGTGCAGTCTAACATGGCTGTGATGGTATCTAGGAAAATAAAAACAAAATTGTCCATTAATAAAGCGGAATATTTGGGTTCACAGAAACATTCACTCTAGCTGTATATTTAACTTAGGCATTTCAGCTGACAAATAGATGTAAATTAATAGGAAATAATAAGGAGGTGGAGTAGAAAACAAATCCTGTACTTCTCTGGAGAAGGGAAAGGCTGCCCACTCCAGTATTCTGGCCTAGAGAATTGCAAAGAGTAGGACACGACAGAGCGACTTTCACTCTCACTCACTCACTTATTTCTTGATAAGAAAAGTGAACATTTTTATACTTTATTATCAAAAATATTTATATTTGCATATGAGTTATAAATATTTTTCAGAGATTTACTTAGGTGTTCTTCCATTATAACTTAAGTGTAATAAACTGTGGCTCCCAATTTGCTATGAATAAGCAACACCTGATTATATTTGGCAACACAGTTTCATTTATACAGCATAAAATTAACATATAGCCATCATGAAAATGAGAGTTAGGTAATTAATCTATTTGTGATTATGCTTTGGTCCTATTTCCTACTAAAACGACATCCTCACTTGGAAATCAAGGGGCATTTGACATAGGTAATATGAAAGTTCATAACAAAAAAGAAGTCCATTCAATAAAGACTCAAATTTCCTTATAAACTTCAAATTTCTAATTTTAAAACTTGACATTTTATAACACAGAATAGAAACTATATAAGGTGAATCTATATACAAAACACTGTTGTAATGAATCATTAAGTTTCACCAAGATTTTGATGTCCAGTATTTTTTAAATTGGACACCACACACATACCCACGCAAACAATTTTTAAAGTCTCTAGAGTTATACAACAAACCATTAGTGTTGGTTATGTCAGATGGCAGCATATAAAAACTTTTTTCTTTTAACTTTTCTGAATTTTCTAGTTTAGCTATAATGAAAATATTTTATTTCTATAAAAAGCAACTCTCAGTTAATAATATTAGTATACCTATTCATTTAATAAGAATACAGAAAGAAACCACATATATTGGTTAAGGAGTTTGCAGGGAGCAGAGAGAGGGAAAGGGAAAGGAACTGGGTGAGGGAGGAAAGGAGTGGGAGAGAGAAGCAAGAGTGACCGAAAACAACCAACATAAAGAGAAAGAGAAGCACAACACACACACACAGAGGATCCAAGGAATCAAAACAAGACAAGAAACCAGAAACTCTCAAGAGGAAGGCCATGTTGAAGCAATCACTACAGCGATGTTAGAGAAGCACATACAAAACTGATTACATACGACCCTCTGCTGTAGGTTAGAAATTTACAAATGGCACTTTCTGAAAATTTCAGTTCAGTTCAGTTCAGTCGCTCAGTCATGTCCGACTCTCCGCGACCCCATGAATCACAGCACACCAGGCCTCCCTGTCCATCACCAACTCCCGGAGTTTACTCAAACTCATGTCCACAGAGTCGGTGAACATTTACTTTTCCTAAAATTTCAAAATCACAGTTGATTTTCTTTTTTAACACTGATGCTTTGAGAGGATTACAGCTTTCAAAAGAGAATATAAAGGCTCAATTTTGTTACTGCTAAAGGAAATATGTGAAAGACAAATCAATTCCACATTATTTTAAAGTCAAAATCTATAAACAGTCACACAAAATCTGAATTAAACATTCACTGTTTTCTATATAATGGCCATGAATTCTAAATGAAAATGGAGAATAGAAATGTAAAACAACTAGATTCAAAGAAAACTGAACAAAATAAACTTCACCTAATACTCACTCAGCATTTTGATCTGAAGAGCTATGAACCGGTTTTCCCACTGTCTGGACCTCCTTTGATTAGGTAAAGCTGAATGATCTGAATTTAGCAATTTAAAATAGTTCTCCAGAATAGTGCTGGTTTCCACCTGACGCTGATCAGAGCTGCTAGTGAGAAGGATATGTACCACTTCTGTAAGGCACTTCAGAGTAAGTTCTACCTTCCTACCCACTTCTTCAGGATTTCCATCCTCCCAAGAATCACAGTCAGCCAAAACTCTCATAAGAACTTCCATGGTGGCTGGAGAAATTGCTTGCAAAGCATTCTTCTGAAACATGAAAGACAAAAAAAAATAGTGAAATCCAAACCCAACTAAAGTGCTATATATTTGCAAAAACAAAGAGAATTTAATAAATCTGCAGACAGTTTTTTCTTTACAAACCAACATTAAAAACTTTTTACATGGATACTCTGACAGACACTGCTGGTGTTTTACACATATTAAGTCTTCTCTTCACTACTAATAGAGTTCTAATTTTATTCAGAGAGTAATCTGCTCATATAGAAAACTTACTCATCACCCTCCCTTGTAGCTAGAGGTAGTCCTTGGTCAAGAATACATGCCAGTAGACCAGGAAGAGGATATCACTTTACAAATAAAAGAGGGAAGGATCCTTGGCTCTTGGCCTTTTCACCTTTTGCAACTGTGCAGCTATCTGATGGAGTTTTGCAAATGAGATGCTGTCAGCTTTTCAGTATTTCCTTCAAAGATAATTGGCACCTGCCGTTTGTCTCCTTCACTAACCCCCTATCTTTGTGTCCAAAGCGCAGACAAGATGGACAGAACTCCAGAAGCTATTTTGTAGCACAAGACATAACAGTAAGGATAACAAATTGACATTCAAAAGGAACCCAAGTCCCTGAAGATCCTAAAGCCACCAAATTCACTCTGGACTGTTAACTGCTCTTTTTTTAATGAGAGAAAAAGGTACACTTCTAACTTAAGCTGTTAGAACTTTACTACTTACTGCTATAGGGCATGGCAACCCACTCCAGTATCCTTGCTTAGAGAATCCCCACGTACAGAGGAGCCTGGGGGGCTACAGTCCATGGGGTGGCAAAGAGTCAAGACAGGACTGAACAACTTTCACTTTCACTTTTAAGGAGTTATAAATCTGATACACCAATGATATACTTCGTGCTTATAATCACAGGCGCTTTGTTAAGTACTTTATATATACAATGAGTCATTTGGTCCTTGTGTGTTATTATTTCCACATTATAAATAAAGAAACTAAAACACACATAAATAGTTTATCCAAGGTCATACAACTAGTTAGAAATGATGTAGGATTCAGTCAGGCTCCAGAGCCCTTGCTCTTAAGCAAGGGCTTAAGAGCCATGTTTCATAGCATGAAACAGCATAAATAGGCTAGCAGGAAGCCAGGCATGATGCTGAGGAAACGGAGACCAATCATTAGACTTTAAATTTTCAACTCTTTATGATAAAGGTATTATTATGTCTTTTAGATTCTCAATTTATCTAAATACACTTGTACTGAAGCTATATTCAACAGTCTTATTTCAATATAGTTATAACTATAGCTATGATCCAATTATAGGATTTTGAGCTATTTTCAATATATAAAATAATAAACTGGCCTTTAAATATCCATTTGATTTCCATATGAGTTTTAATTACCGGAAGTCTCTTAGGGTTCAATTACCTGGAGGCATTAACAAGTCTGGATTTGTTCAAAAAAGGTATGGGCTCCAACCAGCTTATCCATTAGTCAAAAAGAATGTCATTTCCAATTTTGTTCCTGTACACTTACTAATTCTTAGTAGTGGAGAAATGATGGAAATGGGGAGGAACTGAAGCAAAAGATGGATATTAGCTAATAAAGGAAAGTGACAAAGCAAATAAAGTGAAAAATAAGATTCTGGTCACCATTCCTCTCACAACAGAGACTCTTTATCTTCTATGAGAGTGAAGAGGAGAGGGCAAGGTGACCGACTAGGAAACCCAAGCAGTATTATTAGCAATACCCATGATTCTGTCATCAGTAAAAATCATATACATTTTCATGTTTTACAGTTACAGTGTCTTTAAACATCATTTATGCTCATCTCTTCTTAGAAATTACATTAGAAGAAATCACTAGACTTGCTGCTGTATTTTTTTAATTTAATATGTTATAAAGAAGCCCATTGCTATGTAACAGACTTGTTTTATTAATATTTTAGTAACTGCATTTCAGTATAGTTTCCTTTGTGATGGTGTGTATTTTCTTTCAGGCATGTGAAAACATTCTGATGAGAGGCTATATCCGACTGCCAAAAGGGTACGTGGTACAAAATTTATCAGAAACTTCTGATCTAAATTATTGGTTAAATATAATAAGTAGAATGTTCCTTCTGAACTATAATCCTGTTTTCAACTAGCAGTTAGACTCAAAGTTTACCACAGCTGTTGAGACATTCAACTGAAAAAAATAAACATTACTCAAACTCCTTTATTGTAAATAATTTAAAAAACAGTTGAGTTGGTTGAAAAAAATGCATATAAACCATATATGTATGCACTTAATAATTATAAGTAGACAGAAAAGTTACTAAATTCATATGTTCTAGGAAATGAAAGTCTGATTTCATCAAATGAACTATTAGAGATGACTATCCTCTATATTCTAAAGTAAAAACTGTAAGCTAAAAGTCAATACAACTAAGAACTTCATATACCAAAACCTGTTAAATCTATTTATGCAGTAATTTTATAGTTAATGCTAATATTATTGGATTTTTTTTGAAATTTATAAATAAAACTAAGTAAATTAGTTTTAAACAAGATTTAACTTCAGAAAAATATTTGTTCATTAAATTATAAAAAGACAAAGACTTCATTAAATAACCCGTGGCAAACTGTTTGTACTGTTTACTGTCATTTTACAGATTAACTTTCAACATGTTTCTCACCTGCCCACCAGCTACTATGGCTCCAAAGAGATGCAATAAGCAACACTTAAGACTCTCCTTGAGATGTTCACTTTCTTGAAAACACTCTGTGAATACAATACACAAATAACTACATAAGATTTCTCTTTCACAGTATGATTCATTTCTAAGGAATGTCTGAATGGAAATATTAAAAATTATTTGTGAAAGGCTGAAATTTATTAAAAAGCAAGGTTAATATGCATTTTTCATAGAAAGAAAGAGAAACCATCAATCTTAACATATACATCTGCCTTATTCATTTTTATGACTAGAGAGCATTCCACTATAATCACATACCTTAATTTACTTAACTAGTTCTCTACTGATAAACATTTATTCTTTTTCACTTTCTTTTGATACTGCTAACTATCCAGTAATAAATATCCTTTCAAATACATCACTATACACAAAGACAAGATTACAACACGAGAATGATTTCCAATTTTAGACACAAGAAACATTCCAAAAAGAAACAATTTTGAATTAAAAAATATTGATAAATTTAAAACATTAAGACATCTCTGCTATGTTGGAATAATTTCACTATACAAGGTTTCCTGCTATAAATAACCAGAAATTTTGACAAAATAGGTTTTAGAGATTTTTTTTGGTTCTAGAAATTGAAAGTGAACTCAAGGATCACCTCAGTTTCCAGTTTATAGATATTTTCTGAACAAATGTACAGAAAGGGGGAACCCTAAAAGAACATGGCTATTTCCAGAAATAGGAGACAGATTACAAGTTTGGGGAGGCCTAGGCAACTGAAATTCATAAAGCAGTACTAGAATGGAGGAAGCTATTCAGAGAAAACAATCTAGAAATACGCAAAGGGCTCACTTTGAGTCCAAGTACCAATCCTAATGTAAACCATGAAATCCCACCAGACAGGCAAAAACCTACAAGAAGTTGTAAACCGAATTGTCAGATTTCACACAGATGACAGAGTTCTATTCAGCCAGGAAACACAGAGGGAGGATGTAAAAAAAAAGATACATTATGTAAATTCTAATTATAAGATTGTTAGAGTGTCAGCAATATACTAGTATCTGACAAAACAGGCAAGAAATATTATCAAGGCAAGGCAAAAGACAAGAAAATATGGCTTTTTAAAAAATCTGCAATAGTTTATTTTACAGACTTTACATCTACAAGCACTTTAGATAGATATTTTGGGATAAATTAACAAAATATGCGCACAATCTACACGCTGAAAACTATGTAAAATTGACTGAAAAAATAAGTAACGTACAAATAATTTATGAGATACATCAGACTCATGAGTTGGAAGTCTAAATATTCTTAAAGTGGCAATTCTCCTCAAAGAGTCCCAAAGATTCAATACAATCCCAATCAAAATCCTAGCAAGCTTTTCTGTAACAATACTGAAAACTGGATTCTAAAACATATATTAAAATAAAAAGGAGCCAGAACAGCAAAAACAACTTGAGAAAGAAGAATAAAGCTGGAGGTTTTAATGACTTCAAGACTTGGTATCAACTCACAATAATCAGTAGAGTGTGGAAACAGAATAAAGGCAGACATGCGGAACAAAAAGGAGAAGGCAGAAGTCAACCCATGTTTTACAGTCAACCAATTTCTGACAAATGTGCCAAGGTAATTCAATAGAAGAAACATTTTTTTTTCAACAAATGCTGCTGGAATAATAATGAGAAACCTTAGGCTAGATACAAAATACTGACTTAAAACAGGTAACTGACCTAACAGAAGAAAACGTAAGAGAAAATCTTCATGACCTAATTTATTAGCAAGATTTCTTTGGGAAGACACAAAAACCACAGATCATAAGAAAAATTGTATAAATTAGATTCCATTCAGATTTAAAATTTCTATGTTTTAAAAGACTCAAATGAAAAGATAAACAATCTAGGAGAAAATATTCTCAGTGATCAAGTTTAGAATAATTTTACCATCAAAAACTACAACTGAGGGACTTCCTTGGTGGTCCTATAACTAAGACTGCATTTCCAATGCAGGTGGCCCAGGGTTCAAATCTGGGGTCAGGAACTAGATTTCACATGGCGCAACTAAGATCCTGGAGGTGCAACAAAAGTCAAAGAGCCCACGTGCTGCAACTAAGACCTGGAGCACCCAAAAAAATAAAAATAAGTATTAAAAAAACAACCTATAACTGATTCTAAAATACTGAGTAAATAAGACTGCGTCCACAGTGATACATGAAGAAGGGAGAAATAAAACATTGGCCCCACTTAAAAGTATTATTTGAACTCATTTTGAAAACAGTAAAAGAGAAAGATTTAAGTACTTTATGCAGCCCTTTTAGGAATAATTATAATTTATCTCCAATTGATGAGGGAAAATTATTTTTACAGAATATAACAACTTATAGAAGTATAAGAATGGAATTTGAAGACAATATTGCAACCCTGAATGAAATAACTGCAAGTATCATCAATGAATGCAGAAATATTAAATGAAAACTATTGAAAAATAAGATATTCACTCTATGCAGGGTAAGAAAAATTCTCCCTCCTTCTCTATAAGAAAAATGCACCAAGAATTAAATCACTGGAAATCTGACAAATGGAGATAGTCAATGTGTGACAAATGTGTTACCAGGCAACACTGTTCATGGTAAAAATGACCCTTGATCTGAACTAGAAAGATTATGATGACTATAAATAACCTGATGGGAACTTATAACCCTGGGCTTCCCTGATTTCAGTGTAAATTGTAATTTAGGCATTTCCTTTCCTAGGATTTAGAAGTTACATTCACGGGTATAATGGTATAAATGTCTTCTATGGGATACTGCACTTCAAAGCCAGGGTGGCTCACATACCCATCAATTTGGTTTCATACCCTCACTTGGAAAATTCAAGAAAAGCCCTTATAATGTTGTGAGATCTCCTTATGAAAAGAAATGCCTATACTGTTTCACTGGAATGCTGATTTTCCCAGTGTGGACACATGAGCTTGATTATCCAGCTAAAGCCAGTATTGCTACTGGTGGTCAAGCAAAGTATTGCAGTCATCTTCACCAAGCAATCAAAGAACTAATTGATAAGCACACCTTTGCTCCTGTGCAAAATGTCCATAAAATATTTGGTCCATGACAAAAGCTCCTTGATATTTGGTCCTACCCAAAACTATTCAGCATGAACCAAATATGCTCATTTTGGATAGGACCAAATTTCAAGGACCTTTTGGCATAGCCAAATGTCTTATGGACATTTTGCCGTTGTTTAGTCACTAAGTCATGTCTGACTCTTTCCAACTGCATCGAACCAAATGTCTTTATGTACATTTTGTGTTAGCTGCTCAGTTGTGCCTGACTCTGCGACCCCATGGACAGAAGCCCACCAGACTCCTCCAACCATGGGATTTTCCTGGAAAGAATATTAGAGTGGGTTGCTGTTTCCTTCACCAGGGGATCTTCCCGACCCAGGGATCGAACCTGGGTCTCTTGCATTGTAAGCAGACTCTTTACCGTCTGAGCCATCAGGGAAGACATTTTGGGCAGGATCAATTGCCAAGGGACTATTTCTGTCTTATTTTATTTCTTAGGGGGGAAAAAGGTGAACAAAAATGTGGTAAAATGGCAAAAGGTTAAGATCTGACAAATTTGAATGGGAAACACAGGGGGTTGCTATTACATTCTGCAAAATGTTCTATATTCTTGAAATACAGCATAATCATTTTTTTAAAGAAAGAAAACTAGAGTCCATATAAATCATACAAATAGGAACCAATTCTCTCAAGAATATTTTCAGTAAAAGTTCTGAAGTTCCAAAATATACTATTGTCTTTAAAACATTCAGCTCTTCTCAAAAGAAAAACACTTCGAGAACAGTAAATTAAATAAAACCAAGAGGAATAATCTCAGCAAAATAACAATCAAGTACTCTAGTAATAGGTTCTTAGAATCTTTATCTTATAAATACACAAGCTGAGACAAGGTTAGAATCAGAATAAGAATAAGGAATAATCAGAGTAACATCAGAATCAAAGCAAGAGAAATTAGAGCTGTTACTTACGATAAAAGAAAGGAACGAACTCCACTGTGAGAGAAGCTGGTTTATATTTCTGTCTGCTCTTTTCCACAGTACTAAAGATTCGTCTACCATTAAAAAGAAGTTAATGGCATATTACAACATGGGCAAACGGAGAAGGCACAGTTACAAAAACAATGATAAACAATATTTTGCTTTTCATTTGTATATTAAAAATACACCACCAGAATTGGAATAATCTTGAAAGGGAAGTGTAGACAATAATTTAAATGCTCACCAACTGAAAGGATTTTTTCTTTTGAATTGTGTAAAAAAACTTACAACAGTTAACAGTGAAACATAGCAGCCACGTTAAAAGTCTCATAACAACTGGAAACAGAAAAAGGAACTAGCCTTTTAAAATTTCCAATCTGCAAAAGAATTTAGTCAATAGTGCTGCTAATTTGACACCTAAGGCAGTGGCTTATACAGCACAACTAAAATCAAGGTATTTTGTGCCACTTTCTGACATTTTATCTGGACACACAGACTCCATACTACTGGCTTCCTCTACAATGAAGGATACTGATCTAGAGGGCTGGAATTACTTTTGTTTTTAATCACAGTTCCAGTAGTTTTGATGGCTGAAATATTTCTACTGACTTTGGTAAGACCTACACAAACAGCGTATGCTTTTACCAAGAACATTTCAATTCAACACAAAATGAGTGTATCTTAGACGAGTATGGTGGGTGTGTGGTTTAGGGAGCAAAGGTTACCGTTATGATGATACATCAGCCTCTGGTGGCTTGTTGAAAAATTAGAAAAATATATATATACTTTTTTTTCTCATTCCCTGAACACGCTTTTAACACTGGTAGAGCCAACAAAAACAGAAAATATCTAGAGGACAACCACAGAAAAATTCCATATATTTAAATATGAATTACTGATAAACTACTGCATTAAGCTGCCTTCTTCTTAACAATCTGAACAATACTCCATTATGTTATTGAAATTATTTTCCTTATAACTGTAAAGAAAGAAAAGCCAATTGACCATAGAATAAGACAAACAGGATAGGACTCAGTACTAATTGACTAAAAAGTTCTAAGATTCAGATATAACATTGAGATTCACTAGAAATCATATGAGACACCATTTGTCACTGCACTGTTTTCCAAATCTATGCCTATTTCCATTTTCCAGAGGGCTTAGGAATTATCATACTTCTGTATATACAAACATAACATCTTAGAACATCACTGGATCTGCCTATTTAATTAAGACCTTACCAAGGTTTTTTGAGCATGTCTTTAAACTATACAAATATTATTAGTTTCAATTAAAAAACTGAGTCATACTGTAAAAAAAATAAAAAATCAGTCATGTTGTAGAAAAATGAATTTTAAAAGGATGAAATCTGATTTACCTTCAGTTAGGCTTTTCCACAATATTATTTACATTTTGCACATTTATAATTAATTAAAATATTAACTAATAGAACATACATCCTATCCAAAGATCCTGTACTGCAAACAACAATAAAGATTCTCATTTGATTAACACAATAAAAATATACTCTTGTGATTTGTGATTAATGACTCCTTCTAAAGGCCCTGTATTAGATGTGACATATGAACATGATTTCCATTATACTTGTGGTAAAATTCAATAAGCTGAATTAAAAAAGAAAACAATTATATCATAACAGATATCAGAGCATAAGTAATTTGCACTGCATGCTTTCAATAGGTTGAAACAGAACAGCTAATAATGTACAATTTTTAAAACACAGTATATTTGGTTGCTCCATTATTAACTGGTATCTGGCCAAGCATTTAGCACCGAGCTATGCTAATACATATCAACAGGTTGTTGAGAGGGATGCAAAATGTTTGTTTTCATCTCAGTTTTCTAAAGTTTATGTCCCCTGGTCAATTTTTCTGTGCTTTTTTTTTGTGTTCCCATCGTACCTAGAACATAAGTTTTTTTTCTCAATTTGTAAACTTTTTATCTGGAAATAAATTCAAGCTGTGGCAAAAGCTGCCAGAATAAAAACAGTATAAAGAATTTCCAGTAGCGCTTACTCAGGGTCATTGTTTAAAATTTTATCCTAAATGCTTTATAATTTGCTTACTCTTCCCCCAAAATATATATGTACATATATTTATATGTGTACATATATTTATACATGTACACATATTGAGACCTATAATGTTTCAGATATTTAAGGGAAATTATGAATATTATGCCCTTTTACCTCTAAATACTTGATAGTGAATAATTCCTAGGAATAGGGATACTGTCAATATATAGTACTCTTGCCTAGAAAATCCCACGGACGGTGGAGCCTGGTAGGCTGCAGTCCATGGGGTCGCTACAAGTCAGACATGACTGAGCACTTCACTTTCACTTTTCACTTTCACACATTGGAGGAGGAAATGGCAACCCACTCCAGTGTTCTTGCCTGGAGAATCCCAGGGATGGGGGAGCCTGGTGGGCTGCCATCTATGGGGTCACACAGAGTCGGACACGACTGAAGTGACTTAGCAGCAGCAGCAGTATATATAGTATTACAGTACTGTTATAAATTTCAATACACTTACCATTAACGTTATACATTTATCGAAACTACTATTATAATCAAATATGTCGACTGACCTAACAGTGTCCTATAGCATTCCCACCTTCTCATCCCTAAGTACAGTTTCCTATCCAGGGTCAGGAATTGCATTTGGCAGTCACATCTCTTTTACCTTCTTTAATCTCAAACATTTCCACAGCTTTTCTCTATGACACTGTTAAAGAATGCTATCTCTTAACTCTTCCTTTTATTCACTAAAATGTTGTCCCTTTGGAGTTTGATGTTTCCATACAATTAAGATTCAGATTTTGCATTCTTAGCTGGCATATTATGCAAGAAATGATGGGTCCTCGTTAGAGTATCACAGTTGTAGGCACAGGGTGTCCACCTGCTTCTCAGTTCAGTTCAGTTCAGTTGCTCAGTCGTGGTCCGACTCTCCGCGACCCCATGAATCACAGCACGCCAGGCCTCCCTGTCCATCACCAACTCTCGGAGTTCACTCAAACTCATGTCCACAGAGTCGGTGATGCCATCCAGCCATCTCATTCTCTGTCGTCCCCTTCTCCTCCCGCCCCCAACCTTTCCCAGCATCAGAGTCTTTTCCAGTGAGTCAGCTTGTCACATGAGGTGGCCAAAGTATTGCAATTTCAGCCTCAGCATCAGTCCTTCCAATGAACACCCAGGATCGATCTCCCTTAGAATGGACTGGTTGGATCTCCTTGTGGTACAAGGGACTCTCAAGAGTCTTCTCCAACACCATAGTTCAAAAGCATCAACTCTTCGGCGATCAGCCTTCTTCACAGTCCAACTCTCACATCCATACATGACCATGGGAAAAACTATAGCCTTGACTAGACGGACCTTTGTTGGCAAAGTAATGTCTCTGCTTTTTAATATATTATCAAGGTTGGTCATAACTTTCCTTCCAAGGAGTAAGCGTCTTTTAATTTCATGGCTGCAGTCAGCATCTGCAGTGATTTTGGAGCCCAAAAAAATAAAGTCTGACACTGTTTCCACTGTTTTTCCATCTATTTCCCATGACGTGATGGGACCAGATGCCATGATCTTTGTTTTCTGAATGTTGAGCTTCAAGCCAACTTTTTCACTCTCCTCTTTCACTTTCATCAAGAGGCTTTTGAGTTCCTCTTCACTTTCTGCCATAAGGGTAGTGTCATCTGCATATCTGAGATTATTGATATTTCTCCCAGCAATCTTGATTCCAGCTTGTGCTTCTTCCAGCCCAGCGTTCCTCATGATGTACTCTGCATATAAGTTAAATAAGCAAGGTGACAATATACAGCCTTGACGCACTCCTTTTCCTATTGGGAACCAGTTGGTTGTTCCATGTACAGTACTGACTGTTGCTTCCTGACCTGCTTCTCAATGATGATGTTAATTTTGATCATCCAGTCATTGTACTATCCAGTACTCTTGCCTGGAAAATCCCATGGACTGAGAAGCCTGGTAGGCTATAGTCCATGGGGTCGCAAAGAGTCAGACATGACTGAGAGACTTCACTAATACCTACTTAAAATTTTCCTTTTACTATATTCTCACTTTTAAAGCACTGGTTTCTGTTTTCCTAACTAGACCTTGGCTGACACAACGTCCACAATTTAAAATAAACATTAATACATAAAATATTACTAAAATTCATCTACAAATTATGAAATATGCTTTTATAAAAAGAGAAATTTCCTTGAGAAATATGTACACTCTACTTGATGATACTGTGCTCTGAGATTTTTTACCATCAGATTATTAGCATTCAATTGCATTACAAAATAAAAGATCGGAGTAAATTAATTATCCAGAAGTGGCATTTATCACTAATTCATTACCTCCAATGTACCTCTCTATTTCAGAGATAGAGATGGAGCCTCAAACACAACTTACCACTTGCTTTCATAGAGAATGAGACCTGCTTTGAAGAAGTACATTCACAAGGACATTTAAGTGTGAAAATTAACACTATGATTTATAAGCCATACCCTGAAATTCGATGCCTCCAATTCCGATATGGGTCATATAAACTTTCGCAAAATGCCAATGCATGGATCACAAATTCTTCAATAGATGTCTGATCTGCCAATTCCTTCTCTTTTTTTTTGCTTTTTAACTGAGAATTTAAACATAAAATTATATACACTTAAAAATAATAAGCTATTAATGATATTGACATACTGTGCAATATCATTAAGGGATAACATGTTTCATTCATCTAATAATAACAAATAATTTTTATTCAAAGAAGCTTAAGTTCCACTTGAATCTACAGGTCAGTTAATCATATGGACTAGCTATAATCACTCAAATTTTAAATATTTCTGAGGAAAGGTTTCAAATTGTCAGCCAAACATTTTTCTAAAAATGAAGATGCTTTCAGTAAGAGGGCTATTTGATGAATAAATAATATAAACATAGAATGACAAACTGTCCATTTTAAAAAGCCATTTACAAATGCTTCAATTTTAACTTAAAATAATAAAATGTATTAATAATTGTCTATTTTTAGATAATATGCATAAGATGCATGCAATAATGTACCCAATGATAATTTAATGATCTTTTCAATTAATACCTCCTCTGAAAACATTTAACTTTACTAAATTTTCAAAAGTAAAAACTAATTACTCTCAGTAAAGCAACAAAAAGGAATATATTAATTCACACCTACTTGTTGAATATAGAGTGTTGTCATAGTGATAACATGGTTGATATACGAGCAGGTTCCAATTTCTTCTACATTAGATAGATTTCTGTGAGAGAAAAAAAAAGAATAGCCATATACTAATTGCATATGAGTGGTGAGAGAAATGCATGTTCATATATTCAGACTGATTTTCAGAAAACTTGTTGGCAAATGAAGTACAAATAACATTCATTAAAACTTAAAATCAATTTGATTATATAATTGCTTTCCCACTGAGAATGCAAAACACACCTCAAGCACTATTTAACTACTATAAACAGAGAATAAGAAATACATGTTAATTAGCATTTGCTTATTGTGAAAAATTGGAAAATATCACAAAGTAGAAAAAGTAAAACTCATTAATGTTCTTACAACTCAAACATTAGCAAATACATACATTGTGAATTATTTCTTTCCAGGTTTGTTGCCATTTTCTTCTGTAGATTCTTAGCTTGGTTTTTTTACATTTCATAGTGACTTAGCAGCAGCAGCAGCCTTTATAAGACATTTTGTGCAGTTTTACAGTTATCATCTTGCTTTCTGAAATTGGGTTCCCCTTTTAGACTCATCCCTGGTGGCTCAGATGGTAAAGCATCTGACTACACTGCGGAAGGCTGGGGTTCAATCCCTGGGGTCACGAAGATCTCCTGGAGAAGAAAATGGCAACCCACTCCAGAAGGCAGAGTACATGCCTTGTGTAAAGCAATAGATTAACAAGGGCATGGCATTCAGTTAAAATCTGACCCTCATTTTTATTCCATTTTTAACAAGATCAAGGTATAGCACATAAAGGGGCTTCCCTGGTGGCTCAGATGGTAAATAATCCACCTGCAATGCAAGAGACCCAGGTTCAATCCCTGAGTAGGGAAGAGCTGCTGGACAAGGGAATGGCTACCTACTCCAGTATTCTTACCTGGAGAATTCCATGGACAGAGGAGCCTGGTGGGCTACATTCCATAGGGTCACAAAGAGTCAGACACGACTGAGCAACTAAAACTTGCACTTTTTTTTTCATGACACATAAAATGTTAAAGTGTACTCTATCTAACCTCGCCAGTCTTTTTTTTACATATTAAAAAAAAATTCTATTAAGACAAAAAACTCTCGTGAGTTCTGAGACATTGTGACCTTGAAAAATACTCTATCTTAAAATCCAGTAGATGCTAAAAGAACAGGAAAAATTAACTGAATTAATAGACTTCTTAAGAAGTCAGAATGGCAGGACATCTTTGAGAAAGCAGAGAGTAACAGCAGAGGTAACATTCAAAGCCCCTATGGAGGATTCTGGGAAGACAGCCAAGTAGGAAGCACAAGGAATCTGTCTCCCCACCTAGAAACAGTTACACTGTCAAAATCTGTTTGATGTAAGTATTTTGGAAACCTTGAGCCTCTAATGAAGGCTGGCAACTTCCAGATGAAGATTTGGATGGTAAATTGCAATTAATGGCCTACATTATGGACATTATTTAAATTCCAGCTATTAGCACAACAGCAGCTACCAATCCCCATCCCAGACATTCAGCAAACAGCTGTGCAGCTTGGAAGCAAGTTTACAGGAACCATTATGGGCAAAAAGGACCCTGTCCTCCAAATATTGGAGAGCTGTGCTCTGATCACCAACTGTTGCGTCTGATTATAAAGGTGCAGAGAACCAGACAGGCAGCCACTGCTCTTGCATTTATCCCCACAGTTATTACTCTCTGGGCAACGTAATTTCCAGGGGACTTAATGGCTCATTACCCTTTCCACCTTCATCTTTTTATTTTCCCCTTTTGGGAGACAGATATTAAAGACTAGGATATTAAAAAATTATGGCATAAATGGGGAAAATTAGAGAGTGACCACATGCTGAGGGAAAATCATAATAGATTTGAGCAGACCTAAGGTTTACAGCTCGGATTGATTCTCAGCACAAAGACAATCTGTAATAAAAAATATTATAAAAGCAATAAACAAAAGTAACAACAAAAAGCAGTAAACCACTGGAAGGAGATAAATCTGTTTTTAGCATTACGTTATTAGATTCATTGTCCTGCATTCAATTAAAAAGAAAAATCAGAAGGTATACAAAGAACTAGGGAACTATGGCCCAGTGAAAAGAAAAAAAGAAATCAACAGAAACTCCCTGAAAAAGACTTATTGGACAAAAACTTCAAATTAACTGTCTTCAAGACACTCGAAGTATTCGAGGTAGGTGTGGAGGAAGTCAAGAAACTAATGTGTAAATAAAATGGAAATATTGATAAAGAGATTTAAACAACTAAAAAGAAATCAAAAGAAATTCTGGGGCTGAAAAGTACAATCATCACAATGAAAAATTCACTAGAGGAATCCAAGAGCAGACTTGAAGAGGCAGAAGAAAGAATGAGGGAAACTGAAGACAGCACAATGGAAATTAACAAGTCTAAATAAGAGAAATAAAAAGATTTGCGTCCCAGAAAAAGAAGAGAAAGAAAAAGGGGAACAGAGAATACCTGAACAAATAATGGGTGAAAACATTCCCAATTTGATGAAAGACATGAAAATAAACAGCCAAGAAGCTTAATAAACTCCAAATAAGGTAAACTCACAGACACCCACATTATGACACACAAAGTTATAATCAAACTCTCAGAAGACAGAGAAAGAATCTTCAAAGTAGGAAGAGAGAAGTAATTCATCACATATAAGGTATCCTCAATAAAATTATCACATTTCTAATAACAAACTTGATTCCAGCTTGTGCTTCTTCCAGCCCAGCGTTCCTCATGATGTACTCTGCATATAAGTTAAATAAGCAACGTGACAATATACAGCCTTGACGCACTCCTTTTCCTACCCTTATGGCAGAAAGTGAAGAGGAACTCAAAAGCCTCTTGATGAAAGTGAAAGAGGAGAGTGAAAAGGTTGGCTTGAAGCTCAACATTCAGAAAACAAAGATCATGGCATCTGGTCACATCACTTCATGGGAAATAGATGGAAAAACAGTGGAAACAGTGTCAGACTTCATTTTTTGGGGCTCCAAAATCACTGCAGATGCTGATTGCAGCCATGAAATTAAAAGACGCTTACTCCTTGGAAGGAAAGTTATGACCAACCTTGATAATATATTAAAAAGCAGAGACATTACTTTGCCAACAAAGGTCTGTCTAGTCAAGGCTATGGTTTTTCCCGTGGTCATGTATGGATGTGAGAGTTGGACTGTGAAGAAGGCTGATCGCCGAAGAATCGATGCTTTTGAACTGTGGTGTTGGAGAAGACTCTTGAGAGTCCCTTGTACCGCAAGGAGATCCAGTCAGTCCATTCTAAGGGAGATCGATCCTGGGTGTTCATTGGAGGGACTGATGCTGAAGCTGAAACTGCAATCCTTTGGCCACCTCATGTGACGAGTTGACTCACTGGAAAAGACTCTGATGCTGGGAAAGGTTGGGGGCGGGAGAAGAAGGGGACGACAGAGAATGAGACGGCTGGATGGCATCACCGACTCTGTGGACATGAGTTTGAGTGAGCTCCGGGAGTTGGTGATGGACAGGGAGGCCTGGCGTGCTGTGATTCATGGGGTCGCGGAGAGTCGGACACGACTGAGCGACTGAACTGAACTGAACAACAAACTTAGGCCAGAAGACAGTAAGAGAATATATTCAAAATGCTAAAAGAAAAAACTATCAACCAACAATTCAATATCTGGCAAACTTCTTCAAAAGTGAGGGAGAAACAAAGACATTTCTAGAAAACAAAAGGTAATGGAGTCTGTGCCAACTAGGTTGACCATGCAAAAAATGCTCAACAATGTCCTGCAAGGTGAAAATTAAGGACACTACACAGCAACTCAAACTTGTATGAAAAACTAAAGATCTCAATGAAGGTAAATAGGTGGGAATTATAAAAGACAGTATTATTGTAACAATGATTTATAACTGCATTCTTTGTTTTTATATATTAAGAGATCATATTTAAAGAAAAAAAGAACTGTTCATGTAAAAACTAGTATTAGTGTAACTTTGGTTTGTAACTCCAAATCTTATTTTTATATAATTTACAACACTAACACATTTAAAATAATTATTAGCTTATACATTGGAGCAAACAATGTATAAATGTAGTGATACCAAATTTATACCAATGTATAAATTTTGTGATACCAAAACCAAAAAGAGTAGGGAGAGAGCCATAAAAGAGCAGAGTTTCTGTATGTTATTGACGTTCCATTCCGTTCCGTTCCGTCGCTCAGTTGTGTCCGACTCTATACGACCCTGTGGACTGTAGCCTACCAGGCTTCTCCATCCATGGGATTCTCCAGGCAAGAATACTGGAGTGGGTTACCGTTTACCGTGGTATAAATTCAAATTAGAGTGTGATAACTTTAGAATGTAAAATGTAATACCAATGGTGATCACAAAGAAAATATCTATTGAATAAGCTGGGAGAAATATCAATAACCACAGATATGCAGATGATACCACCCTTATGGCAGAAAGTGAAGAGGAACTAAAAAGCCTCTTGATGAAAGTGAAAACAGGAGAGTGAAAACGTTGGCTTAAAGCTCAGAAAACTAAAGCTCATTCAGAAAACTAAGATGATGGCATCTGGTCCCATCATTTCATGGCAAATAGATGGGGCAACAGTGGAAACAGTGGCTGACTTTATTTTTCTGGGCTCCAAAATCAATGGAGATGGTGATTGCAGCCATGAAATTAAAAGATGCTTACTCCTTGGAAGGAAAGTTATGACCAACCTAGACAGCATATTAAAAAGCAGAGACATTACTTTGTCAACAAAGCTCTATCTAGTCAAGGCTATGGTTTTTCCATTAGTCATGTGTGGATGTGAGAGTTGGACTATAAAGAAAGCTGAGCACCAAAGAATTGATGCTTTTGAACTGTGGTGTTGGAAAACACTCTTGAGAGTCCCTTGGACTGCAAGGAGATTCAACCATTCCATCCTAAAGGAAATCAGTCCTGGGTGTTCATTGGAAGGACTGATGTTGAAGCTGAAACTCCAATATTTTGGCCACCTGATGGGAAGAGCTGACTCATTTGAAAAGACCCTGATGCTGGGAAAGATTGAAGGCAGGAGGAGAAGGGGATGACAGAGGATGAAATGGTTGGATAGCATCACCGACTCAATGGACATGAGTTTGGGTAAACTCCGGCAGTTGGTGATGGACAGGGAGGCCTGGAGTACTGTGGCTCATGGAGTCGCAAAGAGTCAGACATGACTGAGCAACTGAACTGAATATACAACAGAATATGACAAAGGAATTTAAACATTTCATACAAAATGACAGTTAAACACAAGGAAGACAGTAATTTAAGAAATGAGGCACAAAATCTTGTTTTAAGGCATAAAATAAACAATTAGCACAATAACAGAAATATTACTTTCAATGTAAATGGATTAAAGTTTCCAGTCAAAGACAGAGATTGGCAGAATTGACACAAACACATGATCCAACTATATATTATCTACTTGAGGTCCAAGGAAACAAACAAGTTGAAAGTGAAAGCAGAGAAAAAGATACTCTGCAAAGAATAACACAAAGAGAGCAGAGGTTGACATATGAATATCAGATGCAACATGCTTTAAGTCAAAAAAGGTTACAAGAGACAAGGACATTATATACTTTAAAAAGTGTAATATAATAAAGGTATATATGACATTATATATATAACAAGGGGCTTCCCTGATGGCTTAGTGAGTAAAGAATCCTCCTGCAAAGCAGGAAACACACGAGATATCCCTGAGTCGGGAAGATTTCCTGGAAAAGGAAATGGCAATCTGCTCCAGTATTCTTGCTTGGAAAATGTCATGGACAGAGGAGCCTGGTGGGCTACAGTCCAGAGTCACAAAGAGTCACACACAACGTAGCATGCAGGCACAGGCAATGTAACAAAGGTATAATACTAGCAAGAAGATATAGCAATTATAAATATTTACATATCTAATGACAGGTCATCAAAACACATGAAGCAAATACTGACAGAACTGAAGACAGAAATATAGTTCTCCCATAATACCTGGAGAATTAAATATCTCCTCCACAATAATGAAGTAAACCAACTAGACACAAGATAAGTAAAGAAACAGAGGATTTAATTAACACAGTAAACCACAGATCTAACAAATATACACAGATCACTCTAGCTAATAACAATAGAACATTATTCACAAGTGCACTTGGAACATTTTACAGGATAGACACTATGTTAGGTTACAAATTAAGTCTCAACAGATTTAAAATGGCAGATATTACACAAAGCATCTTCTCTAACCATAACAGGATGAAGTTGAAATCAAAAGGAAAACTGAAGAATTCTCAAAACTGTGAAAATTAACCAAAAGACTTTGAAACAATCAATGGATCAAAGAAGAAATCAAGAGGGAAATTAGAAAATACTTGAGATAAATGAATAGAAAAATATGACTTATGAAAACCTATGAGAGGTAGTGAAAGTGGTTCAAAGGAAAAATGTTACAGGTATAAGTGCTTACGCTAAAGAAAAGAAACCAACTGCTCAATTGCCTATCTTAAGGAATCAAGAAGAAAGAACAAACTAAACCCAAAACTAGCAGAAAGAATGAAATGATAAAGATCACAGTGGAGACAAAAAAATTCTTAAAAACAGAGAAAATTAATGAAACTAAAAATTAGTTCTTTGAAGATATCAAAAAGTTAACAAATCTTCAGTAAGATAGACAAAGAAAAAAAAAGAAGACAGATTATGAAAAGAAAGTGCGCACATTACTACTGATTCAGTTCAGTTCAGTTAAGTCGCTCAGTAGTGTCTGACTCATTGCGACCCCATGGATTGCAGCACGCCACGCATCCCTGTCCATCATCAACTCCCAGAGTTTACGCAAACTCATGTCCAATGAATCAGTGATGCCATCCAACCATCTCATCTTCTGTTGTCCCCTTCTCCTCTCACCTTCAATCTTTACCAGCATCAGGGTTTTTTCAAATGAGCCAGCTCTTCGCATCAGCTGACCAAAGTATTGGAGTTTTAGCTTCAACATCAGTCCATCCAATGAACATTCAGGACTGATTTCCTTTAGGATGGACAGGCTGGAATTCCTTGCAGTCCAAGGGACTCTCAAAAGTCTTCTCCAACACCACAGCTCAAAAGCATCAACTTTTCGGTGCTCAGTTTTTTTATACTTCAACTTTCACATCCATACATGACTATTGGAAAAACCGTAGCCTTCACGAGACGGACCTTTGTTGAGAAAGTAATGTCTCTGCTTTTTAATATGCTGTCTAGGTTGGTCATAACTTTACTTCCATCTGCAGTGATTTTGGAGCCCAAAAAAATAAAGTCTGCCACTGTTTCCACTGTTTCTCCATCTATTTGCCATGAAATGATGGGAACAGATGCCATAATCTTTGTTTTCTGAATATTGAGCTTTAAGCCAACTTTTTCACTCTCCTCTTTCACTTTCATTAAGAGGCTCTTTAGCTCTTCTTCACTTTCTGCCATAAGGGTGGTGTCATCTGCATATCTGAAGTTATTGATATTTCTCCCAGCAATCCTGATTCCAGCTTGTGCTTCTTCCAGCCCAGTGTTCCTCATGACGTACTCTGCATATAAGTTAAATAAGCAAGGTGACAATATACAGCCTTGACGTACTCCTTTTCCTAGTTGGAACCAGTCTGTTGTTCCATGTACAGTTCTAACTGTTGCTTCCTGACTTGCATTCAGATTTCTCAAGAGGCAGGTCAGGTGGTCTGGTATTCCCATCTCAAAGAATTTTCCACAGTCTAGCGTGATCCACACAGTCAAAGCATTTGGCATCATCAATAAAGCAAAACTAGATGTTTTCCTGGAACTTTCTTGCTTTTTCAATGATCCAATGGATGTTGGCAATTTGATCTCTGGTGCCTCTGCTTTTTCTAAAACCTGCTTGAACATCTGGAAGTTCACGGTTCATGTACTGTTGAAGCCTGGCTTGGAAAATTTTGAGCATTAGTTTGCTAGCGTGTGAGATGAGTACACTTGTTCATTCTTTGGCATTGCCTTTCTTTGGGATTGGAATGAAAACTGACCTTTTCCAGTCCTGTGGCCACTGCTGAGTTTTCCAAATTTGCTGGCATATTGAGTGCAGCACTTCCACAGCATCATCTTTCAGGATTTGAAATAGCTCAACTGGAATTCTATCACCTTTACTAGCTTTGTTCGTAGTGATGCTTCCTAAGGCCCACTTGACTTCACATTCCAAAATGTCTAGCTCTAGGTGAGTGATCCCATCATCATGATTATTTGGGTCGTGAACGTCTTTTTTGTATAGTTTTTCTGTGTATTCTTGCCACCTCTTCATAATCTCTGCTGCTTCTGTTAGGTCCATACCATTTCTGTCCTTAATTGAGCCCGTCTTTGCATGAAGTGTTCCCTTGGTATCTCTCATTTTCTTGAAGAGATCTCTAGTCTTTCCTGTTCTGTTGTTTTCCTCTATTTATTTGCACTGATTGCTGAGGAAGGCTTTCATATCTCTCCTTACTATTCTTCGGAACTCTGTATTCAAATGGGTATAACTTTCCTTTTCTCCTTTGCTTTTGGCTTCTCTTCTTTTCACAGCTATTTGTAAGGCCTCCTCAGAGAGCCATTTCGCTCTTTTGCATTTCTTTTTCTTGGGTATGGTCTTGGTCCCTGTCTCCTGTACAATGTCACAAACCTCCATCCATAGTTCATCAGACACTCTATCAGACCTAGTCCCTTAAATCTGTTTCTCACTTCCACTTTATAATCATAAGGGATTTGATTTAGGTCATACCTGAATGGTCTAGTGGTTTTCCGTACTTTCTTCAACTTAAGTCTGAATTTGGCAATAAGGAGTTCATGATCTGAGCCACAGTCAGCTCCTGGTCTTGTTTTTGCTGACTGTATAGAGCTTCTCCATCTTTGGCTGCGAAGAACATAATCAATCTGATTTCGGTGTTGACCATCTGGTGATGTCCATGTGTAGAGTCTTCTCTTGTGTTATTGGAAGAAGGTGTTTGCTATGACCAGTGCATTCTCTTGGAAGAACTCTATTAGCCTTTGCCCTGCTTCATTCCGTGCTCCAAGGCCAAATTTGCCTGTTACTCCAGGTGTTTCTTGACTTCCTACTTTTGCATTCCAGTCCCCTATAATGAAAAGGACATCATTTCTGGGTGTTAATTCTAGAAGGTTTTGTAGGTCTGCATAGAACCATTCAACTTCAGCTTCTTCAGCATTACTGGTCATGGCATAGACTTGGATTTCCATGATATTGAAAGGTTTGCCTTGGAAACGAACAGAGATCATTCTGTCGTTTTTGAGACTGCATCCAAGTACGGCATTTCAGACTCTTTTGTTGACTATGAGGGCTACTCCATTTCTTCTAAGGGATTCTTGCCCACAGTAGTAGATATAATGGTCATCTGAGTTAAATTCACCCATTCCAGTCCATTTTAGTTTGCTGATTCCTGGAATGTCGATATTTACTCTTGCCATCTCCTGTTTGATCACTTCCAATTTGCCTTGATTCATGGACCTAACATTCCAGGCTCCTATGCAATACTGCTCTTTACAGCATCAAACCTTGCTTCCATCGCCAGTCACATCCACAACTGGGTGTTGTTTTTGCTTTGGCTCTGTCTCTTCATTTTTTCTGGAGTTATTTCTCCACTGATCTCCAGTAGCATATTGGGCAGCTACCAACCTGGGGAATTCATCTTTCAGTGTCCTATCTTTTTGCCTTTTCATGCTGTTCATGCGTTTTTCAAGGCAGGAATACTGAAGTAGTTTGCCATTCCCTTCTCCAGTTGGGATTCCCTGGTGACTCAGATGGTAAAGCGTCTGCCCACAATGCAGGAGACCCAGGTTTGATCCCTGGTTCCGGAAGATCCCCTGGAGAAGGAAATGGCAACCTACTCCCATACTGCCTAGAAAATTCCATGGATGGAGGAGTCTGGTGGGCTACAGTCCATGGGGTCTCAAAGAGTTGGACACGACTGATTACAAAGAAATAAAAAGATATACAAAAAGATATATAGTACTGATTATAAAGAAATAAAAAGAATCATTACAGTATTATGAAGAACTGTACAACAGATTTAATAACATAGATGAAATGGAGAAATTCCTAGAAACACAAAACCTCCCAAGACTAAACCATGATGAAATAAATAATCTGAACAGATCATCAACTAATAAGGATACTGAATCAGCAATCAAAACTCTCAACAAAGAAGCCCTAGACCTGATGTTTTCACTAGCAAATTCTACAAAACACTTAAAGAAGAACTGATTCCAGTCCTTCTCACATCTTTCCAAAAAGTGAAGAAGAAACACTTTATAAATCATTATATGATACCAGTATTACCCTGATACCAAATCAGACAAGAGATTCCAAGAAAACTACAGACCAAAATCCTTATAAACATTAATGCAGAGATCCTCAACGAATGCCAGTAAAGAGAATTCAACAGCATATTAAAAGGATTATATACTATGACTAAGTGGAATTCATTCCTGGAATGCAAGGATGGTTCAACATATGAAACCTGACCAATGTAATAAGCTTCATCAACAGAATAAAGGGGAAAAAAATCCACATGATCATCTCAATTAAAAAGCATTTTAACTGCACAAAAAGCATTTGAGAAAATTCAACAATCTTTCCTGAGAACAACACTCACCAAATTAGAAATAGAAGGAAACTGTCTCGATGTAATAAAATCTATATACAATTTCATAAGAGGACAGTGAAAAGGTTGGCTTGAAGCTCAACATTCAGAAAACAAAGCTCATGGCATCTGGTCACATCACTTCATGGGAAATAGATGGAAAAACAGTGGAAACAGTGTCAGACTTTATTTTTTTGGGCTCCAAAATCACTGCAGATGCTGACTGCAGCCATGAAATTAAAAGATGCTTACTCCTTAGAAGGAAAGTTATGACCAACCTTGATAGTATATTAAAAAGCAGAGATATTGCTTTGCCAACAAAGGTCCATCTAGTCAAGGCAATGGTTTTTCCCATGGTCATGTATGGATGTGAGAGTTGGACTGTGAAGAAAGCTGATCGCCGAAGAATTGATGCTTTTGAACTGTGGTGTTGGAGAAGACTCTTGAGAGTCCCTTGGACTGCAAGGAGATCCAACCAGTCCATTCTAAGGGAGATCGATCCTGGGTGTTCATTGGAAGGACTGATGCTAAAGCTGAAACTCCAAGACTTTGGCCACCTCATGCGACGAGTTGACTCATTGGAAAAGACTCTGATGCTGGGAAAGGTTGGGGGCGGGAGGAGAAGGGGACGACAGAGAATGAGATCGCTGGATGGCATCACCGACTCTGTGGACATGAGTTTGAGTGAACTCCAGGAGTTGGTGATGGACAGGGAGGCCTGGCGTGCTGTGATTCATGGGGTCGCGGAGAGTCGGACACGACTGAGCGACTGAACTGAACTGAACTGATATATAATTTCACAGCAAATATCAGACTAATGGTAAAAGACTAAAAGTTTTTCCTCTAAGAACAAGAAGACAGATTTTAAGAAGCATATGATATTCCTAATCCAATGACTCTCAAATTTTTAGATGCAGATTAACATGGAATATGTGAAAAATCAAAATGCATGAGCTCTTTTAGATCCGAATTTCCATACATAAAGCTCAAACTCTGCATTTCTAGTAAGCTTCCCAATTGTTATTTATACACACCAAATTTAAGTACCATAGACCCAATCATCTATAAATCTGGAAATATAAGCTATGGAATAATTATACTTTCTTTGGTTAAAAAATAAAATGAAAGACTAGAAAAATACATTTTGCAAATGGCAATGTACAGTATAAAAATGTATATGTACATATTTACAGGTGAGGACCATAGAGAAAATACTAGTGCAATAAATTCTTAAGTAACAACTTGTCATTGTCTTAACTCTAAAGCAGTTATTCTTTTATCTTGGCTGACTCTCTCTACACAGGTATACTAAAAGTCTTTCCAATATAATAACAAACTACAAGCCTACTTCAAAAGCTGCACTCATCCTTAAAAGCTCCACATGAACAACAAACATCATTAATAACCAATAAATGCATTATTAGTTTGCTATTAATTGTTTAAAACAGATAACCAGTTTATTTGCACCAGATACCTGCAAAGAATAATGAAGAACTTGACAAGCAAAATTGACAAGGCTTGCTGTTCTTCTTCTAACCCATCAGCCACTTTCTGAACACACTGTAGAAGCTGGATCCTCAGAACCTGCAGAATATTATCAGGAAGCAGAGATATTCCGGGAGGCACATCATCCACCCTACATTAGAAAGGGAACAAAATAAGAAGTGTGTTTAAATACAGGATGAAAATCTCTGGCACTTTAAAGGAACTACATTTTCAGTTCGAGTCCTAAAGAAGCTCCTCTAGATCACATATTCTGTGCCTCCTCTCTGCAAGGTACCACCAAATGATTAGTGATATTTTAAAATATTATTAGAGCAGAGTGATTAGTAACACTTCAGAGGAAGCTTACTGAAAAGAGAGAAAAATATGCTATTTAGTATTCTCAACTGTGCTACTTTTAAAGAATATACTTAAAATATATATTAGTCCACCTTCTATTACTTAGAAATAAAATATGTGTCTATACCAATTCTAAAAGAAACAGTAACTAGCAAATAAAAAAGAAGTACCCAAAACTAGTTTAATATCTGTTAACTGCTTCACTAAATAAACAATATTCACCTACCTATAGGTTCCCTAAGCCATCTGATCAGAAGAGGGAGAGAAGATAACTAGCAAAAGGAAAGGAGAAAGAGATGAATGCAGAACTCCAAGCACAAACATCAACAGAAGACTCTTTTAAAGTGATATATTAATATTTTGTGACAAGTGGTTTCTGTGTAAAACTATTTGGTTCTACAGGGCAAAAACTAACACCAGATATAAGTGACTCCTTGCATGTGCCTCCCACATTAAAATCCCCTAGATTCAGTGTCTGAAGCCTGAATGCTAAATTCCACCTGTGTAACATAAAGTATTCATTTAATCTCATCTCTGAAGTTTCCTAATCTATGAAACTGTAATATCAGATATCTGCCCTATTTCACTGGGCTCTGAAACCAAGTCGTCAATGTGCATTTTCCACTTTAAAATAGGTGAAGAACTCTAAAAATGTAATGCATTTTAAATACACATTTCTAAAGTCTAAGAATCTTTTCATAAGTCACTATACTAATTTTATCTCTATTAGAAAATGCTCAAATCATAAAGAAGTACTGTGAAGAACTTATATGATTAAATGATAATTATACTTTATAACGGTCTCTTTTTCAGATAATGCTTAACATGAAGTATTAGTACTATTTTTACATTGGGTAAAAGGCATTCATTGTAGATAGAAAAATCTGAAGTACCTCAGCAGTAGTCACATAAACACATGATAAATATTAGCCTCTTCCTGAACCACCCTACAACATAAATTAATAGTCTTTTATAAAATAAATACAAGTCACAAATCAGACTACCAAGGCTGCCTAATTCTACAACTATGTTATAAAATATGCTTCGTTTTAGTCTGGGCTGATTCACTTGCAAATTTGGATTCTTTTTAATTCTCTCTTATTTACAGATAGCAAAAGAAACACTCATTTTTATACTCAGTTTTTTCTGAAGAGCTAAAAAAGGTGATTAGAGAAAACAGAGCAACTTCAAAATAACAAATATTTAAATAAAACTGATTTTCAAGACTAAGCAAAACTATTCCTCCTCACTTTTCCAAAAATGTAAGTCAGCAAGAAAGAAGACATCAGATTTCCCAATATTTCATTCTAGTTATTTAAAACTAGTTCCTTTTGTCCTTCGTTGTCCCTTTTTCTATTTACATATGTTTTTATTTTCCTAGGCAGAAAAAAATATCAGCTTCTAAAAGAGTAATCAAAAAAGATTAACTTAACTGACGCTCATAAAATTAGTTAAAACATAGTTTATAGTCCAAGTTGGAATTTTTGGCCTAATGTGATAACAATTTCAGAATTTAGAAGTATGTTCCCACCTCTAAGACTTCATTGCCATAATTCTAAGCTTCTTTTGCTGAAATTTCCCAAACTCCAGAAATCTTTTCCACTCCTCTGTTCGCCTACTCAATGTCTCCTGTAAACAGCTGCCAATTGTTCTAACACAGGAAAAAGTCCAGCTAAAATTTCAAGGCTTTGTAATCTGGTAAAAGCAACCCTTGCTTTGTATTATGAATTCTCTAACATGGAAATTTTATAAAGTCAGTATACTTTAAATGAGGATTATCTGTGAGCTGCTTTAAGATGACGACTAGTTTTATACATCTGACATATACTATTCACTTGAAAAATGGAAAATTTACTACTAGCTAAATCTAAATCCATATTCTGACAAAGATATGAAAAATAATTTTAAATAAACAAACTAAATCGCAAGTAAAAATGCTATTGGCATTCTTCATCTTACTTTAAATGTAGTGGCAATATAACTCTATGTACTGTTTTTAGAAATAACCTCTGAAGAAAGGTGACATTTATAACAGATGGATGATAACAAGTGCATCTTACAAAACACCAAGCATTCGAAGGCCAAAATCCTGACTCCATAAAAATTCTTACATTCATGATTTACAGTGAGCTCTAAGCTTTTATAATAAAAGCACTTCTAAGTATAAATGGTGGTTCACCTCCCTGGTGGCTCAGATGGTAAAGAATCTGCTTGCAATGAAGGAGACCCAGGTTCGATCCCTGGATCGGGAGGATCTCAAGGAGAAAGAAATAGCAACTCACTCCAGTATTCTTGCCTGGAAAATCCCATGGACAGAGGAGCCTGGCAGGCTACAGTCCATAGGGTCTTAAAGGGTTGGACACAACTGAGTAACTGAGCACGCATGCACGCACGCAATATAAACTAAAAGAACACTCTTGTGAGTAGAAATCAATAATACATAATCTTATTTTGAGTTAAAATTTAATACTGATTTTTTTCAGCCTTTATAAACTTGTAACAAATAATCTAATGGGGAAGAACTCTGAAATTGCATTTATAAACAATAAAGCACTTGTGCTTTCTGAGCATAACCACATCATTCCTTAAGTTCAATGCTTTGGTTCAAAAACTCAAATGATTTTCTTTCTCTGAATTATTACAATCACCTCTTAATGGGGCTTTTTGCCTTCAATCTCAACCATTCCCAATCCAACCTCCATAATGCCACCTAAATGACTTAAAAAAAAAAAAAAAACTTGATCATGATACTCTTTCACAAAAAATTCCTTACTAGAGTTTTGTATCTTCCATAACAAAAAATCAAAGTCCAAGAGGAGTGCATTCATGGCACTTCATGATCTAACTCCGATTTGATTCTCCAAATTCAACTCACCTGGTCTACACTCTCAGTGCCTACCTCTACCCCCAAACTGCAAACATTTTCCTTCCTGAAGATTTTTAATTTTCCAGATTCTCTTTCTTTGGGGGGGGGATGGGGGATAGCACAGCAGGTCACGCAGGATCTTTGTTCCCTGGAAACTAAGGCTCACACCCCCACCACCTTCAGGGGAAGCATGGGGCCTTAACCACTGAACGACCAGCGTGCTCACTCACATCTAACTCTTTGCAACCCCGTGGACTGTAGCCCACCAGGCTCCTCTATCCATGGAATTTTCCAGACAAGAATACTGGAGTCCAGGGGATCTTCCAACCCAGGTATGGAACTCCATCTCCTGCAACTCCTGCTTTGGCAGGCGCCTTCTTTACCACTGTGCCACCTGAGAAGCTAGGACCACCAGGGAAGTCCCAGTTCTCCAGATACTCTTTTTCATCATCAACCACCAGCCATTTCTCCCCTCCCCTCTCAATACATCTCTACAAATCGAGTTCCTTTTGTGGCTAAAATTATCTCCTCATTGCTCCAGCTTTTAACCACAGCCAACCTAACCTCTCCTGCCTAACAAGGATTAGGTCCACAAGATGACTTGAGATACAATACAAAGTTTATCGAGGAAGTGGGCCTGGGAACTGTGAGACTATGGAAATGGTGGCAGGCAGAGGAATGGGAGAAAATACTTGTACGTTCACTTAGACATTTCTTCAAGATTTTAATTTTTCCCCTATTTTATGATTTTCAAATCCAGTTTTTAAAAATCTGAAAACTTGACCTACTCCAAGGTGTTTTCCAGGGCCCTACTATAGGCCAGGAAAAATAAGTTTCAACTACAATGCCTGTCATATAACAAAGAAATTTTAGGCAAAAGAACGGAGTGACACACCATGGACCCTTAGATAGTTTCAAAACAGGGGTTGGTCATATCTGAATGACTCACCCCCCAACTTTCTGAGAGGAGAGAGGAAGTACAGACTAAGGTCAATCGAACAGTCAACGATGTAATAAGACCCAACAAAACTCTGGAAAACCAAAGCTCAAAGAGCTTCCTTCTTTGAACATGCTGATGTTCAGGGATAGCAACACACCCTGACCCCACAGGGAGACAGTAAGAAGCCCTGCATCCAGGCCCTCCCAGACCCTAGCCCTGTTCCTATGTGTATCCTTCATAATAATACTATAATCCTAAATATAGGACTTTCAGTGAGATTTCTAAGTCACTGTAGCAAACTACTGAACATGAGGGAGTCATGACAACCTCCAAATGTATAGCCCGTTGGTCAGAACTGTCAAGGTCTCCCTAGACTTGCTAATAATGTCTGAAGTGAGGACAGTCTCGCAGAGGACTTTGCCCTTAACTCGTGGCATATAGCACTAACTGTGGGTAATATCAGAACTGAAACGAACTGCAGGACACTCAGTTGCCCGTGCCTTAACAAAGCAAAGAAGAGGCTTCTAGAAGTCAAATTTAGTATCAGCAAGAAAGATGACTGTGATCAATCAGAAATGTCTGCTAGGAAAGCAGGGTTATGCAGGAGGGGCATGTGTGTCATATAACTGCCATCCTTTTAATATGTCATCAATGAGGTTTTTATAACAAGAATTAACAAATTCACCCAAGGGTAGGAAAGTAAGTGTTTCTACATACCTGGTAGGCAGCTTTTCAAAGTCAACATCTAAGAATTGTTCATAGCTAGAAACAAAACTGTCCAACCACAGCTTCAGGTAATCTGGATCTTTCTGAAATAAGAAAATCATTGTAATATTAAGTATGTCAAGAGTCTTTTTTTAAAAAAAGGTTTAACTCCTATTGAGCAAATATAAACTGATAATCTAAAGAAGTAATAATATGAAATCTCTAAATGATACTCAGGAAGACACAGGAGCTGTTTTAAAATGTGTATTAAGTATAATGAACTCATGTGACTCACACAAAGAGCTACGGTCTTAACAATACTCTGTAAGATTCTACACAATTTGCCCTCTCCTAACTCTGTGATCTTACCCACTATCACCCTGTACTATACTGGCTTCCTGACTATTAATGGGACAAGCCAGACATGTTCCCATCTGAGGCCTTTGCAATGGCTGTTTTCTCTATCTAGAACACGCCTCCCAGATAGCTGAATGGCTAACCCCTGCTTCTTCTTCAAGGCATTCTTTAAATGGCTTATTCTCAACAAAGCCAAATTTTACTACCCTTTCTTAAAATTAGAAGCCTTCTGACCATGTCTTCCTAAAATTACAAGCCTTACAAGCCAACATTTACCTTATACGCTATTCTGTTGTCCCACTTCATGGTGCTTTCTCACCTTCTCACATACTCTAGAATTTATTCATTACCTGTCAGTTCCCCTACACTGTGGACTTCACAATCATAGGGCCTATCTAAAGGCTCACCACAAGTGACTATTCTGTTTACTAACGGATACCAAGTGCCTGAAACAGTTCCTGGCACTCAACAAATACTTGACCAGTGAATTAATGAAAAACATAAAAAACATAAAATAAAATTGGAGATGGGTCATTAACCTAAACATAAGAACTAAAAGATCTTCTAAAAGAAAATATAGGAGAATACCTTTCCAACTTTGGGGCACACAAAGATCTCTCAGCTTGGACACAAAAATCACAAACCAGAAAAAGAAAAAAATAATAATTGCTCTTATTCAAAATTTAAAACTTCTGTTTATTAGAACACAACATTAAGAAAAGGAGAAGGCAAGCCATATATCAGCTGAAAATATTCTCAGTACATATATGTGACAAAAGACTTGTATCGAGAATATAAAAAGAACTCCGATGAATCAATGTAGAAAGGACAACTCAATTTAAAGACAGGCAAAAGGTTCAGATGTTTCACAAAAGAAAATACACAAATGGCCAAGCATGCAAAAACATTTACAATGTCACTAGTTATCCAGGGAAATGCAAATTAAAATGAAATGGAATATCATCACACACCCACTGCTGCTGCTGCTGCTGCTGCTGCTGCTAAGTCACTTCAGTCGTGTCCGACTCTGTGTGACCCCATAGACGGAAGCCCACCACGCTCCCCTGTCCCTGGGATTCTCCAGGCAAGAACACTGGAGTGGGTTGCCATTTCCTTCTCCAATGTGTGAAAGCGAAAAGTGAAAGCGAAGTAGCTCAGTCGTGTCTGACCCTACTAGAAAGGCTAAAATTTAAAAGACTGTCCATAACAAGTATCGGTAAAAACGTGGAATAACTGGAACTCACATTTCTGGTGGGAGTATAAAATGGTACAATCACTTGGAAAATAGTTTAGCAGTTTCTTTTATCTATAAAATTTAATAAATGGTACAAAGCACAATGCCATAAACATTAACAATTAAAATATCACCAAATGAAAAAAATACTATAGAATACACAGTTGCAAAAAGCTACATTAAGTTATTTTACAACTGCCTCAAGCTGCAATTCCGTCTATGGGGTCACACAGAGTCGGACACGACTAAAGTGACTTAGCAGCAGCAAGCTGCAAAAAGAAAAAAAAACCCAATGCCTTACCTAAGTTATCCCTCTCTCAAAATAATGCCATTTATATTATAAACCACGAACTCCCCATCAAAAAACAGGAACTGCTTTTGTTAATTCATATATATTTATATATGACTATCACTTTGCTATACACCTGAAACAAACACAACACTATAAATAAAATATAGTACAATATAACATAAAAATAAGTAACAGATCTTTGGGGCTTTACACTGAGTTAGAGTTCCTATCAGAGGGATAACAGCACCACAGCCGCACTGAATCCTCATGAAGGAGGCACACGAATGACTGGGTTACAAGAGTTACAGGAATGAGAGCTGCTCACTTCCCAGAAACTACAGCTCACAGGAAACCAACAAAGGCACCAGATACAGACCATTCACTTATGAATGTGTAAAACTCAAAAAAGTCCACATCACTCCCACAACATGTCAAAAGCGCCCCAGAATCCACACACCACCAACCCTCTCATGGTTCTGGCCAAATTACATACACCAGCCCACAACAAATGGCAAAATCTGCAACTCCGTTCAAAGCCCTAAAAAATTACTTGAGAATAATTTCTTGTATTTCTATGCCACCTTTATAGTTCTGGTTTCTCATTTCTTAATTAGTAAATTCAGCGTGCAGGTTCTATCCCAGGCTAATTTATACACTTCCGGAAGAAATGGCCTCTTAAATCCACAGAGTGTTGAGGTGGGGAGCCCCCAACCACGTCAGATTCGTTTCACGTATGATAATATACATGTTTCAATCCACTCTCCCAAATTATCCCACCCTCGCCCTCTCCCACAGAGTCCAAAAGACTGCTCCACACATCCAAGTCTCTGCTGTTGTCTCGTATACAGGGTTATCGTTATCCTCTTGCTATATTCCATATACATGTGTTAATATACTGTATTGGTGTTTTTGTTTCTGGCTTACTTCGCTTTGTATAATAGGCTCCAGTTTCGTCCACCTCATTAGAACTAATTCAAATGTATTCTTTTTAATCGCTGAGTAGTACTCCATTGTGTAAATGTTCCACAGCTTTCTTATCCATTCATCTGCAGATGGACATCTAGGTTGCTTCCATGTCCTGGCTATTATAAACAGTGCTGCGATGAACATTGGGGTACATGTGTCTCTTTCAATTCTGGTTTCCTTGGTGTGCATGCCCAGGAATGGGACTGCTGGGTCGTATGGCAGTTCTATTTCCAGTTTTTTAAGGAATCTCCACACTGTTCTCCATAGTGGCTGTACTAGTTTGCATTCCCACCAACAGTGTAAGAGCAGTTTCTTTTAAACATAAATTTACCACATGGCCCAGTCATTCCTCTCAAGAGAAAAAAAACAAAAGAAAAAAAACGCTTGTACCAAAATGTTCATAGAAGATTTATTTTTAATATCCCTAAGCTGGAAATAAACCAAAATTCCATCAACAGGTTAACTCATAAATTGTGGTATAGTCACACAATGGAATGCCAGCTTGCAATAACAATGCATAAACTACTGATATGACAACAATTAGAAATTTCAAAAACATGCTGAGCAACATGCCAGGCATTAAAGCATATTGAAACTGTGATTTCAATTATAAAAGTTCTAGAGCAGCCTAAGGTGACAGAAATTAGATTATTGAATGTCTTTCAGAGGACTGACTACAAAAGGGCACAGAGGAAATCTTCCCAGGTTAATAGAAATTTTCTATTTGTTTTACTAGGCAGTAGTTACACAAATGTCTGCCTGCACCAAAACTCATCAAATTTGACACTTAAAATCTGTACATTTTGTGGTAAGTTATATTTCAAAGATGATTTGAAAAAAACCATGATTTCTCATAAATTCTTTTAAATATAGATTGTATCATTAAAAATGATGCTCAAAATGTTTCCTTCATGTTCTTAACACTTTTTTACTCCAATTTCAACATGACCCTCAGGAGTCTTATTTATCATTGGTTAGGCACTGCTCTTGGATAACGAGAACTCAAGTAATTTATTTCCCTAAAATAAAAGCATTACACACAAATGAGAATTCCTAAAAGAATGTTCCCAGAATATGCAGACAGCTGAACTTTTGTATATTTGCTTTTTCTATTAATACACTGTTCCAAAATAAGATCATAAGTTGTTATAATCCACATCATCACTGAGAAGATGGAAATATTTCAGAAAAAGAACTACCTCTTGTGAGAAATTTTCCCAAGGATTTCATTAATTGTTTTTTTCATTTCCAGTCAGTACATCATCCATTCATTCATACATTCAGGATAAGACTCCAGAAATACAAGTAGCTGAAGCTTGCCTCTATTAAGAAATTCCTTCTTAAGAGAGAAGTTTTAATAAACTGTGTAAAAGTTCAACACAAAACAGTCTCATAATGCCATAAAGAATTAATGTATTTCTCCTTATAGATTATTTAGAAACTCTACAGTATCTGGTTCAAAGTCTGAAAGTCAAGGCTATCAAGTGTTTGGTAAGTACAGAGTTCTCTTAGGAAGTTGAACAACTAACTATAAGGAAAGAAATTGTATTTAAACCTGGAAATGTTTTACTTGGTAAGAAGTGGAGCAGTTACAATCTTTTCAGATTCTGCAACGTACCCAGTACTATTGTCATTTAGTCACTAAGTTGTATTTTCTGCTACCCCATTCACTGTAGCCCGCCAGGCTCCTCTATCCACGGGATTTACCAGGCAAGAATACTAGAGTGGGTGGTCATTTCCTTCTCCAACGGATCTCCCTGGCCCAGGGATTGAACCTGAGTCTCCTGCATTGGCAGGCAGCTTCTTTACCACTGACCAACAGGGGAAGCCCACCAAGTACTACAGCAGCTATTTTAAAAGTATACATCATCCCATTTACTCCTTACAATCACTGAGAGAGGGTTTCATTTTTCTCATTTTACAGGTTAGAAAAGCCAAGTTCTAAGGATACAAAACTTATCCACAGTCATACAGCTAGTCATTGATAGTGCAGAGATTAAAATGCAAAGATACGTGAATCCAACTGTGTCCTCTCCACTACACTACACTGTTTTTGAATTGTGAGCAGGAATAAAATGGAGCTTTGGCTTTGTGAGCAAAAAGAGGAAAAGAGGGACTGAGTCAGGATCAGTACATTCAAGTCCATAAACAACTTTAACACATAAAAAAGCCACATCCGACACAGCCTGAGAAAACCCTTAAAATGATCTATACTTTACTGCCAAAGGTCATAAAAGGAAAAAAGTTGATACATCCAGAAACAATATTAATTAAATCTCAAGCTTAGGCATTTTCATGGTTATGAGAGCATGATACAATAAAATAATACCATAGGGTCTAGCTCCCCAGTTGCACAATATTTATTAACACGAAACACAAATGTAGAAGTACTGCAGAAGCACTGAAGTCAAATTAAATGGACACTAATCCCCGCTCTGCACTTTCTTGAACAAGTCACTCTATGTATGCACAAGTTTCTTCTGTAAAAATGAAGATAATCATAGCACCTTTCTTTACAGGGTTGTGAAAATGAAATAACCTAGTTTAAGTGTCAACGGCTTAGAACAATGCCTAGCACATAGTATAGGCTAAATATAGTTATTTTTATAACCTATTATGTGCCTAAATTAGGTAACACTCCCAAAACAAGAATGTTCTAAGCCACACATATGCATACTTAAATATTTCATGATCCTCAGTGCCACATTATCTTAATTGTATTCTTTTCCTTTCACATCTGTTTGCATTTACTGTCTGTGTGACTTTGGGCAGGTAACTTCATTTCTCTGATCTGTTCTGGATTTATAAAATGAAGATAATACTTCTCCTTACAGCACTGTTGAAAGCACCGAATGGGATAATACATGTAAGGCATTTGGCAATACCTGATAGCAAATGCTCAAAACATATTAAGACACAGATTCTGCTATCAAGTTGGTCATGATCTAATGTCATAAAATAAGCAATTATAAAATAACTGAAAATCAACTTTATTGATTTTATACTCAACTATCCATCCAATCATCTGCCATTAAAATAATCGTTCATTTTGGACTGTTATGTAGCTCCCCACAGGTCTCTGTAGTATCAGTTTATCCCAGAGACACACAGCTACTAATGGGATTTGATCAATTTAAATATAATCTTCTCTTCTGCTCAAATACATTCAAAGGCTCCTCATTACCAGAGGATGAAGTTTAAACACTTAGAGATGTACTGTCCAATGCAGTGACCACTAGCTGAATGTGATGACTTAAATTACATTCAAGCATGAGAAATTTTTACCTTTTCATAATATCCACTCCTCTGCTAGGAGGCTTTAGTAGTAATAGGATTATGAGAGCCATATAAATTCACCAAGTTCTTATGGGGTAGGGTTACAGGTAAGAACAGAGGGAACACCTTCCTTTGTCCACATAACTATATTTGGGTTTTAATATTCTTTCAAGCTTCCCTGATGGCTCAGTGGGTAAAGAATCTGCCAACAATGCAGGAGACACGGGTTCAATCCCTGGGTGGGGAAGGTCCCCTGGAGAAGAATATGGCAACCCACTCCAGTATTCTTGCCTGGAAAATCCCATCAGCAGAGAAGCCTGGCAGGTTACAGTCCATGGGGTGCAAAGAGTTAGACATGACTGAGCACCAGGAGCACACACATATTCTTTCAAGTTTTATAAACTGTTAGATACACACATATATTTCACCTATATCCCCATCCTCTAATGAATTACTTTTAAGCAAACCCAGACATCATTATTTCAACCACAAATACTTCAATACATAACCATAAAATATATCTTTTAAAATATGACAATACTATCAATCTGAAAAAATTAGTGGCCCTTTAACATCAGTTGATGTTCAAATTTTCCTGCCTTGCTCAGAAATGCCTTTCTTAACTGTCTGATAAAGTCAGGACCCAAAGAAAGTCCATAAATTGCAATTTGTTGGTATATGTTTCAAGTCTTTTTAAACCTATGGGTTTCTATTACATTTCTTTTTTCTCTAATTTATTTGCTGAAGACACTACGCCATTTGTGATTTAATATTTCTCACATTAGAGATTTTGCTGACTGTCATTTAACATGTTTCTCAGTCCTCTGTATTTCCTGTGAAGTAGTAAATCTAGAGATTGTCAGATTTAAGGGTTTTCTGGCAAAAAATACAACACAGGTATGTTATATAAGTCCTTCAGAAGATATATATCTAGTTCTCTCTTCTGTGATGTTGGAACTATCTTTTCCTAGATTCAGTATTTCATTATGAATAATTTCTATAATAAACCTTATAATTCTTCTATGATATCACCAGGACTACTAGAAAGATTTGCAGAATGAAAAGCTATTATTGATTTACTTTCAATCTCACTTCCAGATTCTTAATTAAAATTATATCCAGAAACAGATTGTGTTTATGATACTCATGCCAAGGTGTTAAATAATGGATTTTATTAAAGTTACACATTCCTTAATGTTGTCAATCTTCTTACGTATACTTCCCTGAACAACTGAAAAATAAACATAATAAAGTTCATAATTTTACATTAAAAAAAAAAAACCCTTACAATTTCCTTCACTCTACTTTGGGCTTATTTTATTCTTTCATTGTCTTCTTGAAATGGATAATTTATCTATAATATTAATGTATTCCTGTGTAACAAATTAAATTTAGGAGCTTGAACAACAAATATCATCTCAGATTTTTAGGGCCAAGAATTGAAAAACAGCTTAGTTGGGTGGTTCTGGCTCAGCATTTCTCCCGAACCTGTGATGAAGATAGAAACCAGAGTGCAGTCACAGCAAAGACCGACTGGCTGGTGAAACTACTTTCAACTTCACTCAGGTGGTGGTTGGCAAGGCTTCAATTGTTCACATAGGGTTCTACACAGGGCTGCTTATAACACAGCAGCTTGCTTCCCAGAGAGTAAATGATAACAGGGAAAAAGAGAGCAACTGAGATGGAAACAGTAGAAAAAACAGTGTCTTTTCTAATTTCAGAAATGATATACCATCACTTTTGCCAAATTCTACGCAACGGGAGAGAGTAACATGGAAACTTACAGTACCATATATAAAACAGACAGCCAATGGGAATTTGCTGTATGACTCAGGGAAATGAAACAGGGGCTCTGTAACAATGAGGAGGGGTGGGATGGCAGGGAGATGTGAGGGAGGTTCAAGAGGGAGGGGGCATATGTACACCTATGGCTGATTCATGTTGATGTCTGACAGAAAACAACACATTTCTGTAAAGCAATTATCCTTCAATTAAAAAATAAATTAATTAACCAAAAAAAAAATTCTACGGGTCATAGACAAACCAATACAATGTAGGAGGACTGTAAAAGGGCATGCATATGACAAGGTGGGATCTTGAAGGCTTGGCTACCACAAATGACTAGTTCATTTCGTTTTATCCTTTTTCTCTAACACATTTATGGCCACAAATTTTCCCAGGTAATGCTATAGGTACTTCCCAAAAGGATCTAAATGTGTACTTTTATCATTCAGTTCTCCCCCACAAAAATTCCAATTTTCCTTTATTTCTTGTTCTTTAATCAAAACTTTGTTTTAAACTGTGTGACTTTTAAAAAAATCTTCTTGCAATTTGTCCCTTAGTTGCATTTCTCCCTTAACTACATTCTCATTAGAAAACATACTCTATTATTTCAATAATCTGAAATTTGCTGAAACTTGCTTTAAGTTCTGTCATATCATTTTTGTAAATATGTATGCTTGAATGTATGGGTATAATGTTCTACATAAGTCCCTTTTAATTTGTCAACCCTACTGTTTCAATCCCTGGTAGCTCAGACAGTAAAGAATCTGCCTGTAATGCAGGAGACCCAGGTTCGATCCCTGGGTTGGGAAGATCCCCTGGAGAAGAAAATGGCAATCCACTTCAGTATTCTTGCCAGAATTCCACAGAGGAGCCAGGTGGGCTACAGTCCATGGGATCCCAAAAAGTTGGACAAGACTGAGCAACTAACATACAACATACATTGTTTAAATCTTCAGTATCTTCACTGATTTTTTTTGGTCTGTTCATTCTATCAATTATTGAGAAAAATGTGTTTTTAAAAATTACTAACCTATGTTACCTTTAAAAAAACCTATCATGACTGTCATATGTTTATTCCTCTCTAGTTCTGTCAATGCTTGTTTTAGAGACTATGTTATGGGGTGCACATGAATTTAAAATTGTTGTAGTTTCCTGGGCTTCCCTGGTGGCTCAGCGGAAAAGAATCCACCTCCAATACAGGAGATGCAGGGCATGCGGGTTCAATCCCTGGGTCAAGAGGATGTCCTGGAGAAGGAAATGGCAACCCACTCTAGTATTCTTGCTTCCCTGGTGGCTTATAAATATTCAGTAAATATTCAGCCCGCCTACTGCATACATATGTTATCTAGAAAAATGGTACTGACTAATTTATTTACAGGGCAGCAATGGAGAAACAGACATAGACTTATGGACATGGGGAGAGGGAAGGAGAGGGTGAGATGTATGGAGTAACATGGAAACTTACATTACCATATGTAAAATAGATACCCAATGGGAATTTGCTATATGGCTCAGGAAACTCAAATAGGGGCCCTGTATCAACCTAGAGGGGTGGGATGGGGAGGAAGATGGGAGGGAGGTTCAAAGGGAGGGGATATATGTATGTATACTGATGGCTGATTTATGTTGAGGTTTGACAGAAAACAACAAAATTCTGTAAAGCAATTATTCAATTAAAAAATCAATAAATTTAAAAAAACAAAAAGAATTTGCCTGCAATGTGGGAGACCCAGGTTCAATCCCTGGGTAGGGAAATCCCCTGGAGGAGGAAATGGCAACCCACTCCAGTATTCTTGCCCAGAGAATCCTGTGGACAGAGGATCCTGGCAGGTTATAGTCCATGGGGTCCCAAAGAGTCGGACACAACTGAGGGACTTAACACTTTCACTTTTTCACTTTTCAGTATTCTTGCCTGGGAAACCCTATGGACAGATGAGCCAGGCAGTCTACAGTCCATGGGGTTCCAAGAGTCCAATACGACTTAGCAACTTAACAACAATAGTACCGAAAACTGTTATATTTTCCTGATGAATTGAACTGCTTTTGTTTTGCTAAAATGGCTTCATTTCACTTTCCTCTTTGAAGAAATGTCACTAGGTTGGAAATTCTACATTACTCTTTCCTTTAAAGATATCAATCCATTATCCTTTCCTTACAATCACTATTATTGAAAAATCAGCTGATAACTTGTAATCCCTTTGAAAACAGTTCTTTTTTCCTCTAGTAGCCTTTAAGATTTCTTTCTTTTGCTTTGGTGAACCACTATGGTTTCACTATGATGTATACTGGTATGGAATTTGCTTTAATTCTTCTCAGGGGGTTTCACTAGACTTTCATCAATCCTGGAAAGCTCTCACCTGCAATCTCTTCAAATACTAACATCCATTTCATGCTTTCTTTACTCTTCTTTTGAGACCAATTACATATGTGTTAAATCTTCTCATATTATTATTCAGCCTTCCATATTTTCCAACTCCTTGACTTACTAGGATATATCCTAAAAGAATTCTTGTGATCTTCCTTCCAACTCTCTAATTCTCTTCAGCTACCTTAACTCATATCCTTTTTACTGGTCTTTAATTATCATTATTGGGATCTTCTTTTCTATTTCTAGACATTCATTTTTAAAACTACTAGGTCACTTGTATACTATATTTCTCTGATTCTAAGACATAATTTTTTACCATTTGGCATCTCTGAAATCAAAATGCATCTTACAGTTGCTCTCAGAAAGGCTGCTGTTATGACATATTTGTCATAGCCTGTGCAACCCTAGTCGCAGCTGTTCACACTGATGTTCCTTCACTAGATGTATGTGCATGGTTGATACTCCAACATCAACTGCTGTTGATGTTGAGATTAACTGCTGTTCAAAATGTCTTCAAAAAATTACACTAAATTAGGCAGCAAGATTGGAGAAGGCAATGGCAAGCCACTCCAGGACTCTTGCCTAGAAAATCCCATGGATGGAGCAGCCTGGTAGGCTGCAGTCTGTGGGGTCGCTAAGGGTCGGACACGACTGAGCGACTTCACTTTCACTTTTCACTTTCACACATTGGAGAAGGAAATAGCAACCCACTCCAGTGTTCTTGCCTGGAGAATCCCAGGGACAGGGGAGCCTGGTGGGCTTCCGTCTATGGGGTCACACAGAGTCGGACACGACTGAAGTGACATAGCAGCAGCAGCAGCAGGCAGCAAGATGGAGCTATTCAATACAGAGATATGCACGAAAACAGAGCAGCAGGGTACAATCTGACATTAATGATTTAAATCTATATTAAGATCACTTTTCCTTTTGGTCATCCCTTGTGTGTCTGGAACATCCTCTGTGACTATTAAAATACTAGGGATTCCCTCATAGCTCAGCTGGTAAAGAATCCACCCCCAAAGCAGGAGACCCTGGTTTAATTCCTGGGTCAAGAAGATCTGCCGGAGAAGGGACAGGCTACCCACTCTAGTATTCTTGGGCTTTCCTTGTGGCTCAGCTGGTAAAGAATCTGCCTGCAATGTGGGAGACCTGGGTTCGATCCCTGGGTTGGGAAGATCCCCTGGAGAAGGGAAAGGCTACCCACTCCAGTATTCTGGCCTGGAGAATTCCATGGGGAATTCTATTATACTATTCATGTATAGTCCATGTGGTTGCACAGAGTTGGACATAACTGAGCAAACTTCACTTGCAGTTTCAATTTAAAACCTTGATCAAATGCTACCCCTTCAACTAAGCGATCACTGATGACTTCATTCATCTTCCTTTAGGTCTCACATCCTATAATCTAAGAGGGAAACTGACTCCAATTGGAAAAGCATGACCTCAGATGAAGTCACAGTCAATCAAACAGATGAAAGATATAAAATTTTGATGGAAATTCTGATAAAAAGCCAGTTACATCCAGGAAAGATTTGGAAGCCATTTTTAGCACAAACAAAAGAAGCTATATTCTAAAAGAGGCCTGTGCATAAAAATAAGCTAGAATATACCGACCTCTCAGCTCAGTTGCTCAGACGTGTCCGACTCTTTGTGACCCCATGGACTGAAGCATGCCAGGCATCCCTGTCCATCATGAACTCCCGGAGTTTACTCAAACTCATGTTCATTGAGTTGGTGATGACATCCAACCATCTCATCCTCTGTCGTCCCCTTCTCCTCCTGCCCTCAATCTTTCCCAGCATCAGAGTCTTTTCAAATGAGTCAGTTCTTTGCATCAGGTGGTCAAAATACTGGAGCTTCAGCTTCAGCATCAGTCCTTCCAATGAATATTCAGAACTGATTTCCTTTAGGAAGGGTTGGTTGGATTTCCTTGCTGTCCAAGGGACTCTCAACAGTTTTCTGCAACACCACAGTTCAAAAGCATCAATTCTTCAGCGCTCAGTTTTTTTTATACTCCAACTCTCACATCCATACATGACTACTAGAAATACCATAGCTTTGACTAGACAGACCATTGTTGGTAAAGTAACGTCTCTGCTTTTTAATATGCTGTCTAGGTTGGTTACAACTTTTCTTCCAAGGAGTAAGCGTCTTTTTATTTCATGGCTGCAGTCACCATTTGCAGTGATTTTGGAGCCCAAAAAAATAAAGTCTGACACTGTTTCCACTGTTTCCCCATCTATTTGCCATGAAATGATGGGATCAGATGCCATGATCTTTGTTTTCTGAATGTTGAGCTTTAAGCCAACGTTTTCACTTTCCTCCAGAGGCTCTTTACTTATTCTTCACTTTCTGCCATAAGGATGGTGTCATCTGCATATCTGAGGTTACTGGTATTTCTCCCAGCAATCTTGATTCCAGTTTGTGCTTCATCCGGCCCAGCATTTCTCATGATGTACTCTGCATATAAGTTAAATAAGCGGGGTGATAATATACAGCCTTGATGTACTCCTTTACTGATTGGGGAACCAGTCTGTTGTTCCATGTTCAGTTCTAACTGTTGCATCCTGACCTGCATACAGATTTCTCAAGAGGCAGGTCAGGTGGTCTAGTATTCCCATCTCTTTACTCCTAGTGAGAAAGATTTTAATTTTTACTTTAGATATTTCTTAGACTTTAAGTAACTATTCATTTGTGTGTGCATGCTCAGTCATGTCCAACTCTTTGCAACTCCGTGAACTATTGCCCACCAGGTTTCTCTGTCATGGAATTTTCCAGGCAAGAATATTGAAGTGGGTTTCCATTTCCTCCCCCAGGGGATCTTTCCAATCCAGGATCGAACCAGTGTCTCTTGCATTGGTAGGCAGATTCTTTACCACTGAGCTATCCACACGCAGGGTTAATGAAGTGCTACATTTGATCAGTAGAGTACAGAAAATTCTCAGTTAATATTAGCAAAGCTTGAAAAGATCAACATCTTAAATGTTGGAATATTAGGTATGTCCTGTTAACTTTTTGTGTTCTTGGAGTTTCACACAGAGTGAACAGGTAAAAACATTCCTGGTTCAAGTGTTTTCTGGAGTCAGTCAAGTGGTCATTTACCACTATGGTGTGGGATGTCAATAACAGGGAAGGTTGTACATATATGGAGACAAGGGATACATAGGGAATTCCTGTTCAATTTGCTGTGAACATGAAACTGCTGTAAAAAAATATTTTACTTTTTTTTAAATGACCAAATTTCTAAAAACAGGAAAAATATAAAATTCAAGAGATAAAATGACAGTAAATAACATGTGTATACAGCAGGCATCCAACGTGTGCATACGTGTGTGTGTGTTAGTCACTTAGTCGTGTCTGACTCTTTGTGACCCAAAAAGACTATTGCCTGTTAGGCGTCTCTGTCCATGGGATTCTCCAGGCAAAAGTATTGAAGAGGACTGCCATTCCCTTCTCCAGAGGATCTTCCTGACCCAGCGATCAAACCAGGTCCCCTGCACTGCAGGCAGATTTTTTACCGTTTGACCTACACGGAAGTCCCAGGCATCCAATAAAACTAGCTAAACTGGACTAAAATAAATTCTTTAGAAAGGAAAAGGATATCACTACATAGGCATTAAATAAATATAACTTTGACACTTTTTAAATGGGGCTTAGAAGCTTAAAACAATGTTCAAGTTTCATGTCAGATGGAAGTTTTTCAAATTTAGTATCTTAATGTTTTGTAGTAGCAAATCTAACTAATTTACACAGATTTCAATCACATGCATAAAAGTACTCTAAAAATTTCTGAATAATGAAATTTTTATTTTTTGCATATCTGTATTTTACTAAATTTTCTGCAATTAACTTGCATATCTTAAAAAATTTTTAAACTCAGTAAAACATCTTTACTACTTTTCTTAGAGCATAAACCAAAATTAGAAAGTCTATATATTTTCATCCTTCAAATGAAGTTCATTCATTAGAAAAATGAAATTTTATATTTTAAAACTTAATTAAATTTATATTTTGAAAAAATCCTAAGTCAAAATTATTCAATAAAAATTTATAAACTCGCCTCACAGTGACAGCATAAGCTGAAATAGTACATATCTTTCCTACTATTCTAATGTTTATTATCAGGAAAGATTATGTAGTAGTTAAGTTAAATGCATCAAACAAAACCACTTATTTTTTTAAAAAAAGCAAACTGTTTTGAAATGCCTCTGGAGAAGGGAATGGAAATCCTCTTCAGTACTTTTGCCTGGAGAATCCCATGGATAGAGAAGCCTAAGAGGCATAGTCTGTGGGGTCACAAAGAGTCAGACATGACTAAGTGACTAACACACACACACATGCACACTGTATACACATACAGTGATGCCTGCTGTATACACATGTTTTGAATGACTTCTCTGTGAAATGCATGGACCAGTTAATGCTTTGGTTCAACCAAAGAGTAATTTTACCAGTCTAAATCTAAGTCACAATACATAAATTCAAAGAAAATGCTGATATTCCTCAGATGTAGTTAAGAATAAGTTTGAAAGGCAAATGAGCACAAAAATCAGGAGTAAACATTTACAACTTTAATGGCAGTCTGTCATAATTTTAATTCTGTTGAATTCAACATAAAATAGGGACTTGTATTTTTAACATCTTTTTTCTCCATTCTTTTTAGAACTACTTTGCTAAAGCCACCAATAATCTCTTAACTGTGGAATCCAATACATGCTCCATAATGCTTTACTTCAAAGCTATGTGGAATTGGATACTACTGACTACTCCCTTCTTTATACCTGTCTACTTTCAGAGGCAACCACTCATTCCTGGTTCTCCTCCCATTCCAACTCCTAACTCTCCTTCCTCTATCCTCCTCTTAAATGATAATGTTCTTCAGGACTCCCTGACTTTGACCCTCTTTTCTTCTTACTCTCAAGTAACTCTTCAATAACTGCCACTATGACAACTCTCAGATCTTTATTTCCAGTATAGATCACCTTCTAAACTCCATTTTGTGGGGGTGTTCTCTACTTAGATGTCCCTCAGGCACTGCAAATTCACATGTTCACCTGAAAACCTAGTCCACTTGCACTAACTAACTTGCTGAATGGGATGACCAAGTACTAAGTTTGCAAAATCCAAAAATCTGAAAATTATTTTAGGCTCTTCCTTTTCCCTCTTCCTCCACATCTACACATTGACAGGCTATCAATTCAATCTTCTACCAGGGAAACTTAAATTATGGTATTCAAAAGAAAAGAATAAATTTTCATGCATCTTAACAACTTTTTAGTGTAGTGTATAAGTTCACAAGTCAAACTACAAAGCTAGTAATATTCCTTTCCTAAGGGCAACTCTATTAACAAAAAGTACTCATTTCTTGTTTTCTTTCACATCTAACTTCCTAAAATGAACATGTAATTGATAACCAATACTACTAAGCTGATGATTTTGTTTTGCCTCAGAGTCAAACACCACCATTTTACTTATATACAAAGTCATTATTAAGCCAGAGAAAACAGAGCTGTTTCTATCTACATTTTTCACACACCAGAGACTTATTAAAAATGAGTTAAATTATAAGGGTTGATGTATATTGGTACATCCTGCCAAAAGCTTCACTTATATAACTAAACTTGTAAAAATAAATTATAATTTTCTGATTTAGAAGAGTATTCATCCGTTTTTTCCAAACCTATGTATCAAAAGAGGTATTTGCCTTTTTATCTAAATAAAACACCTCTAAATTCTACCTTCCTTATGAAGCAAAACTTTTATTCTGAAAAGGAAGTTTACTCTGAGCTCATTGTAAAACTATCTATTTCAGTCATATTCCAGATTTAGCAGGACAAAGGGCAACAGCAGGAAATGGAGCATCACCAAGTTCCAAAACAAACTTGGTTTAGAGTAAAAAAAAAAAAAAGCAATCCCGAAGCATTACTAGGATAATTAAGCACTAAGCTTGAAAGCAAATATAAATACAGATTAAAAATTAAGACATTCATGGGCACAGTTTCATCACTACTGGTTAAAACAAGAGAATATTTCCCAGTATCATGATACAATATAAAGACAAAATGGAAGTAATCTTGATACACATACTCACAAGATCATATATGTGTTCTTTAAATACTAATAAAGATGATATTTTATATTTCTTACCCTTAAAACGCATTTAAACAACAACTTTGGAAGATACGCAAAATAGCTTTATTTTCCATTTGACAGATGAAAAAACTGAAACATAAAGAAATTACATAACCTGATCTGGGTCCTTAAAATCAGAAAGAGAACTGCGACTAAATCGTGGCTCTAATTCTGAAGTTTCACAGAATTTTTCAGTGTAAATTGAATCTCGGGAAAAAAAAAAAGCTAGTGACAAAAATGAACCATGAATTTCAACTCACAGTGACAGGTTTCAACATGTTTTTCACTCACTTTGTATCCTTTTACTGAGTTAATACAGTTGATACTTTCCATTATATAGAACAAAACCAACTTTATCAAAGAATCTGAGAACTCAGTTTCTCTTCTGCATACTTCGGAGACCAACTAAAGGACTTCAAAAAGAATAAATGCTGAACAGAAATATATCCTTAGGCCCTCTAAGGGGAACAGTTGAGACAGGGATACATATATGCCTGTTCCCCAATGTATGAATTCCAAAATGTTGTATGATAATGTACACAACAAAATTGTTCTCAGTACCATCTTTCTTACCATAAGCACATTAAGGAAAGAAATACTGTCAAAAGATACAGGGAATAAGAGGGTGCCTAACACAGATAAAATAAACTCTTTAGATATTAAAAAATAAAGCTGCTTTCTACACTTCAGAAAAATATGCTAAGAAGTACTTAACCACTCAACTAAAATTCAGGAACAAGAGTAAACCTGTTTCCAAGTTAACGTTTAACTTACAAGAGCTATATGAAATGCATTGTTGATGAAATCCTTGACCCTGGGTGGGGATGCCTGTTTGGACTCAAGAAAAGTTCAGACTACATAACTGAATTAGTAGTCTTATACACTGGGGCAAGATTCTATACAGAACAGGCATGTCGGGTAATCAGAAATCATCCTGCCTCGATTATATAAAAACAACTATGCGAGGTTAATAAATAACCTACAAGGAAGATGAATTTTTTTAACAATCAAATCCTATTCCTAGAAAGAGAAAGTGAAAAGTTAGACCTGAAAACTTTGGATTAAAAAAAAACAAATTACAAAGCTTTTTAGCCAAATTTTTCTGAAATATTGAGTTTAATATGTGGGACCCACCTGGCAAACACTGGATTTATCTTAATTCTACTTTAAAAACTTTAATACTAGGATTTAGGCTTGCAACTAAACCTAGACTAACGGGAAGAAGATCTCTTTATACATCTCTTTAGTATTCCTTTGACCAAGCAGTGTTTACCCAAAGGTTCTTTCTGATAAAAGTCTTATTTAAACATATAAAAATCTCATGAGGTTCTTTTGGGGCTTCCCTGATAGCTCAATTGGTAAAGAATCCGCCTGCCAATGCAGGAGACCCTGGTTCAATTCCTGCGTTGGAAAGATCCCCTGGAGAAGGGATAGGCGCAGCTGTTAAAGAATCCGCCTACAATGCGGGAGACCTGGGTTAGATCCCTGGGTTGGGAAGATCCCCTGGAGAAGGGAAAGGCTACCCACTCAAGTATTCTGGCCTGGAGATAATGCTCAATGGCAACCTTTAATACATCACTTTAGACAGAACATTATGACAGCATTTTAATATTCATTTACTGCAAATACACCATGGAATACCTGTGTCAAGGTTTGCAGTGTGGCAAACAGGGAAGATGTCTTAACCACACATATTGCCCTAAAGCAGACCTTCATAAATCTTCAAAGTCTTCTTTAGTCAGGTATGTGTACAGGGTTTAACATGAATGGAATACCAACTAGGGCAGCAAAACAGAAGACAGTGTTTAAATTTTACTCATGAAGATGAACTTGATAGTCAAGAAAATTAACTGGTCACCTTGGGAGGATGCTAGTAATCAAGGTATTGTTCTGAAAACAAAGAGAAAGAATCAAACATTTATTCTGCTTGACTTCCCTTTAAGGAACTGTCATCAAATAATCGACGAGGATTCATTTATATATATATGTTCTGCTAATAAATAAAAGATAAAATTGGAATATCATAGTTTTTCAAACTCCTACTGAAATAATTAACGTGTAGAGGCAAAAGTCACTGATGGCCAAAACACTCATGAATTATACTAGCCTCCCCACACCAAACAGAATGTGATCAATGAAGCCTACTGATCTGCCAGTGTGCAAACACCTGCAAAAGTAACAATTAGGTGAAAGTGGTTCAGTTGTGTCCGACTCTTTGCAACCCCATGGACTGTACAGTCCATGGAATTCTCCAGGCCAGAATACTGAAGTGGGTAGCTGTTCCCTTCTCCAGGGGATCTTCCCAAACCAGGGATCGAACCTAGGTCTCCCACATTGCAGGCAGATTATTTACCAGCTGAGCCATAAGGGAAGCCCAACAATTAAAATCAAGAGAATTCAACACGCAAAACCCAACTGAGGAAATTTTAATGTCAAAACCTGGTTTCTTCAACAAATAAATAGAAGGGATAAAAAGTGTGGTGAGGGGGAACCCACAGATTAAGACTTCACAGATAAATCTCCAGTAAAATACAAGTATGTTTTGTTTAAATACTATGTCAAACAAACAATAGGAAAATAAGAACATTTATGAAGCTTAGGAAAATTTGAAAACTGACTAGATATTTGATGATTTAAAGAATTATACTGAGATTATGTTTTTAAGAGGAGTTCTTACTTTACAGATATATGTTTAAATATTTATGGATCAAGGGGAGATGTATGGAGAGAGTAACATGGAAATTTACAATACCATATGTAAAATAAATGGCCAATAGGAATTTTCTCTGTGACTCAGGGACCTCAAACAGAGGCTCTGTGACAGGCTGAAGGGTGGGTGGGATGGGGAGGGAGAAGAGAAGGAGGTTGGGTGGGGAGGGGACATAGGTGTACCCATGGCTGATTCTTGTTGATGTATGACAGAAAACCACAAAATTCTGTTAAGGCAATTATCCTTCAATTAAAAAATTTATGGATCAGATACGTTGTTTGGGATTTCCTTTAAAATAATTCAGGGGTGGAAAGAAGGGTCGTGGCGGTGAAGTCGCTCAGTCGTGTCCGACTCTTTGTGACCCCATGAACTGTAGCCTACCACGCTCTTTCCTCCATGGGATTCTCCAGGCAAGAGTACTGGAGTGGATTGCCATTTCCTTCTCCAGGGGATCTTCCCAACCCAGGGATCGAACCTGGGTCTCCTGCATTCCAGGCAGATGCTTTAATCTCTGAGCCACCAGGGAAGCCCCGGAGAGAAGGGTAGGGGAGGCTTATAACTGAAACATCATTGAATATGAACTGATAATTATTGAAGAATAGTAACAGACACGAAAGTGTTCACTACAGTACCCTCTCTATTTATGCCGGTTTGAAATTTCTCATAATAAAAGTTTAAAAAAGAAAGATGAACTAAAAAGTATCACATGATAATCCACAGAATAGGGATAAAAAAAGCTCCTTGTCCCACAGAGGTCAAAACAAATGAAAGTCAAATGAAAATCATATGGTGAGTTAGACAAGAATTCTCCTTGTATACACAGTACTACTCGACAAATAAGAGAACTGAGACCCAAAGAGATAAGTCATGAGCAAGGTCACAAAACAAAGCAGCAGAGCCAAAACTAGACACCACAACTGCAAGCCCAAAAAGAAGTCTAAGTCCGAGCCAAGTTAAAAGAAGATCTGAGCAGTCCTGAAGTAGTCAGAAAGCCCATCAAAGATGTAAAAAGCAAGGCTAAATGTTAGTCAAGAGAAAAAGAGAAAGCCAGGTGGTTTGAAGGGCTGTGTGCTAGAGTGAGAGCGGTAAGGCTAGAAGACAGTACCACAAAGAACCAGGTATTAGGGAATCATCCACACTAGGAAGCAAGAGTTAAATCTACGATGCATATTTGGAAGCTATTTGAATTCAAGGTGTTGAAAGAAAAGAAAGTTGTTGTCTGGCTTACAAGAGCTTATTCATGAATTGCTGAAACATAAAATCATTAAATAATGATTTATGAAAACAGCTGAAAAAAATTACAATTTTATTAAGAGCATAAGTGATTTATATCTTAAATATAAAAATGGGATTGATCTTCCAGCCCAAGCATAAGTTTCAAAATTTGACCACGAAGGGGCTTCAATAATTACTCAAACATTCTCATAAAATAGTAAGGATTCACATTTATGTTAAGTCATTAAAAACAAAATTCTGCATATGTCAACAAAACTGCACTATCTTTTCAATAAGCACAGTGTCCCTTCAATAAACATGAACTCGACCTAGAAACATGACTAATTAGTAAGACAGTGTAACTCCATTTACTTTTTGTCATTCTTAAAGTGTAAAACCTAGTAAGTTTGATGGATTTTTAAAGGAGTCATTTTCAAACTACTGGGCACACATACTAAAATGTAAAACGCATTTTAATTTTTGGCTGACATGTGTTAGTGACCATTTTCAAAAATAATGAATTGGATTCCTTTTTTATTGGAAGAGTGGTCTATTTTAAAAAACTCATTTCTGGCATTAAATTACAAAACACTAAAAACTATTTCAAAAATCCATATTAAATATTTCAAAGTATATGTCCTTCAGTAAGAAATACTAAACCAGGAAGTCACCGAAAATTCCAGTGTGAGCTCTAATATTTAATATTAAGATAACTGAGATCATCTGTTAAAGAATAACTTGTTCTTTAAAGAGCTCAAAGTATTGAAAGGGAGCCCTAAGAGATAGTGCAGAAACAGAAGCTGAGACCTTCACAGAGACCTAAAGTAATTTAAGTAATGAATTAGAGATGTTACTATAACACACGCCAGTATCTTCAAAGTAGTAATGCAGCTCCTCACTTGAAAAACATGTTTTTAAGTAGCACCCTTCCCCTCTAATAACATGCAATCAAAACTAATATGTAAAAATTCACATAAAGATGAAAAGAAAAAAAATAATTTTTGAGTGACTGAAGTAAAAATAATGAGGAGTCATAATAGATAAGAGCACAGACTTGAATCGGCAGTGCTGACTTCCCAGCTATATTCAGAAGCAGAAGGGGCTGCTTCTCACTAACCCCTTTAAATTCTGCATCATTAAGTTCTTCTCATTAAAAAAAAAAAGGCGGGGGGTGGGGGGGGGTAGTGGGTAATTACAATACACATTTCCCAAGACTGTTGTGAGGATCAAGGGAGACAAAGGTGCTAACACCAGGGCAAGCTTACAGTAACCACTTCAAATCAATAGCCTTTTTATATAATAATCTTTTAAGAGTTTAATTATGAGAAAAATGCTTAATTCTCTTCTCATAAAAATATCTCTATTTTTACTCCAAAGTGTGGGAGGAAAAACTAGCACAAACAAAAGTACAAATATTTTACTTTTCTCAAAGGTCATAATTTTACTTATATAATTTTAGGATCACTGAAGACAAATTAAAACCACACCTTACAGTTTTTAATAGCATGCCAATACTGTCTGTTCAAATCTGATAAAGTGGGAAAAAAGAAAATTCCGTGTTCTTAAAGTCAATACTGGGAATAAATATGCCATTATCCATTAAATAAATTGCTGATAAGGCAGGTCACAAAATTTTATAACAAAGTATTTTAAAATCAGAAATAAAAAAGGAAAGCAGTTACCTTTGCACAATAAAGCATCCAAAGTTCAAAGAGTCTCTCTCTAGATGCCATTCTGGCTTTCACTCTGGCACTTTAATTTTTCCTCAAAAAAAAAAGTTCAAGACCATAGAGTGTTCATTTTATTTTCCAAGTTTTTCAGCCGTTACAGTAAAGCTCAAAGCAGTAGGTTAAACAAAACGAAGTGGAACAAATGGACTGCCTTCTGGTCAATAAAATTCAGTTTCAGCAGTTACTCCACTTCACCAGTGGTCGTTGGATAATTATAAAAATCTGTGAAAGAGAAAAACATGCAAGGATTTGCTTTAAAAAGAGGCTATAATAGTAACTGCAGGTTTATCAGAACTAGAAATTTATCTACCTCACGTCCACGAACAACAGGCTAAGCTTTTACAACTGACTGAATTTCACAGAAACTTGTTTCAGGAAAACATCACAACTAATGCAGTATTTCATATCAACATAAAGTCAGAATCCCCTTGGACAGAACTCAAATATGAGTACTTATAACAAAAAATCTGTCCAATGATAATAAGCAGCAAAAATGCCACTCATACACTTTCTACAAACTTAAGAAAAAGCACAACTTACTACTGATCCATTGCAGACATAGAATCCCTCAGAATTTTACAGTCGGCTTCTTAAAACTTGTTGGGAATGTTTGCTGTTGTGTTGCAGGGCAGGGCGTGGGGAGGAGGGTGAAGAATTCCTGGTTTGTTTGTTTGAACAATCCTCAGTAAAGGTCGACCAGCCCACCTAGCCTCTCTACCTCTCCATCCAGTAAGAAGAAAGGAGCACACACGCACCAACAAGGAAAACACCCTGGGAAAGGCTCCAAGTGTTTTGGGGATCTTTAAATTTCCACCCCGCAGCCCAGACAACCGAAAGGGAGGCAAACTTAATTTGTGCCAAGCTGCAAGAGAAGCTTTGGAAAGGAGACAAGAAGAGCAGGGCGTCCCCCGACCCGCTATCCACGCCCTCCCGACCGCACCGGGACACGCCCCGGTCAACCTCGCCCCCTCACGGCCGCCCCTCACTCTAGCGCGCGTTCGCCACCGAGGACCCGGGGCCCTCCCATTTCTGCCACGCGGCCCTCGACTCCCTATGACCCGCTACCCATCACCGCGCTCACATTGGGGGGGTTGTGCCGCCGCCTCCGCCAAGCCGACGTCTAAATCGCTTCCCTCGCCCCCTTCCCAAGCCAAAGCCCCGTGTCACCCCGCAGCTAGGCAGGCGGGCGGGAGAGGGAGGCGGGGCGGTGACGGGTCGAGGCGGGGCACGAGGGCTGGGAGGAGCCAGGGGCGGGACTGCCCTTTCGGCTAATCATTCCGGCCTGTAAGGCTTTACCCGTCCCGGGCCACTAACTGCTCATTGGCGGCAAAGGCTGGAAGGGGCGGGATTATCTGATGCCTCGCCCCTGCATACCTGCGCAGTCTCAGTCGACCCGGTTCCTGAAGACCCGGCGGCGGTCCCTGGCGGAGCTCTGTATAGACTTCCCCGAACTGAACGAGTTGGAGGACAGACGTGCTTACGTCTACCGCCCGCCGCTGCTGCCGACTGGCAGACGGAGCGTAGGGCTGTCGGCGTCATTTCCGGGGGTCATCTGAGGGCAGGGAACCCTACGGTGATAACTGAAAGGGATTTCATTTTGATTTATTTTTCTAAAAAGGGGATTGGTCGGGGCAGTGTGTCGTCAGAACATACACCTGCTCCCACACACCCCCAAAATCCTTTCCATTAATCGTGTTTGTGCCAAAGCCCCGTGCCACCCCGTGTCAAACTTTCGCTGTCGCTCAGTGTCAAGTGCAAAAGGCTTCAAAAGGGTTTTGCTCTTACAAGACAAGAAACAAAAGGAAAACGGCAGCATTCACTAGAGATAAGTAGATAACTTTGCGCGGGATGGGGTTGGAGGGGTTTAAAGAGAGGGGAAGACGCATGAGATTGGTAGTGGCTGTTATTCAATCGCTGAGTCGTGTCTCACTTTGCGACCCCATGCACTGCAGCATTGCCAGGTTTTCTGTCCTTTACCATCTCCTGGAGTTTGCTCAAACTCATGTACATTGAGTCAGTGACACCATCCATCCATCTCTCCCTCTGTCGCCCCCTTCTCCTCCTGCCCTGGATCTTTCCCAGCATCAGGGTCTTTTCTAATGGGTCCGCTCTTCGCATCAGCCAACGAAAGTATTTGGAGCTTCCTTCAGCATCAGCCCTTCCAAGGAGTATTTAGGGCTGGTTTCCTTTAGGATTGACTGGGTTGATCTCCTTGTTATCCAAGGGGCTCTCAAGAATCTTCTCTAACACCACAATTTGAAAGCATCAATTCTTCCGATGCTCAGCCTTCTTTATGGTCCAGCTCTCACATCTGTACATGACTGTTGGATAAACCATATATTTGACTATACGGATCTTTGTTGGCAAAGTGATGTCTTTACTTTTTAATATGCTATCTAGGTTTGTCATAGCTTTCCTTCCAAAAAACAACCGACGGCTGCAGTCATCATCTGCAGTAAAAAAATTAAAAACTGTCACTGCTTCTACTTTTTCCCCTTATATTTGCCATGAAGTGGGGGCTTCCCTGGTGGCTCAGATTGTAAAAAATCTGCCTGCAATGTGGGAGATCCAGGTTCAATCCCTGGGTTGGGAAGATCCCCTGGAGAAGAGAATGGCAACCCACTCCAGTATGCTTGCCTGGAGAATTTCATGGACAGAGGAGCTGGAAGGCCACAGTCTGGAGTCACAAAGAGTCAGACACGACTGAGCAAATAACACTAGGGACAGGACCAGATGCCATGATCTTAGTTTTTTCAATGTTGAGTTTTATTACAGATTTTAATTTTACTTTCACTTATTTGGGACTCCCCTGGGTCTAGTGGTTAAGACTCTGTGCTTCCAATGCAGGGAGCACAGGTTCCATCCTTAGTCGGGGAACTAAGATCCCACAAGCCACACAGTGTGGTCTAAAAAAATAAAAAAATAAGCACTTTCACTTATTTTTTCTCTGATGCTCTTCCTTTCTTTCCCAAGTATATGATCTATTGATACATTGTTTCCGTTCTCTCTGAAGAACTTCTTTTACTATTTCTTGCAAGACAGAACTACTAGCAACCATTTCCCTCAATTTTTGTCAAAGAAAGTCTTTACAGGAAATTCCCTAGCAGTCTGGTGGGAATGCTTCTAATGCTGGGGGCACTTGTTCTATCCCTGGTCAGACAACTAAGAATCCTGCATGCCATGCTGTGTGCCCCACCCCCAATTATTTCGCCTTCACTTTTGAAGAGTAATTTCATGGGGTACAGAATTCTAGGTGCATGTTTTCTCTCCCAGCACTTTAAATATTTCACTCCACTCTACTTGCTTGAATGACTTCTGAAGATAAGTCAGATTTAAGTTTCTGTCTCTGTTCCTCTATAGGAAAGGTGATTTTTTTCCCCTCTGACTTCTTTCAAGATTTTTGATTTTCTAATTGTGAATATGATATGCCTAGGTGTAGCCTTTGGCATTTATCTTGCTTGGTGTCCTTGGAGATTCCCAAATCTTGTCTATCACTACTTTGGGAAATTTCTCAATATGTATTGCTTCAAACATTACTTCTGTTCCTTTCTTTCATTTCTAGTATTCTCATTATACACATATCTTTTGTGGTGGTCCTACAGTTTTAAATATTCTTTTCTATTTTTTTTTCAGTATTTTCATTTTTGTTTTTCCGTCTTGGAAGTTGCTTCTGACATATCTCAAGCTCAAAGATGCTTTTTTTCAGCTGTGTCCAGTCTAATAATGAGTTCATCAAAGGCTTCTTCATTTCTATTACAGTGTTTCTGATTTGGAGCATTTCTTCGTTCTTTCTTAGAATTTCCATCTCTGTTTACATTGACCTTCTCTTCTTGCATGCTGTCTACTTTATTTCCTACAGCTGTTAGCATATTCATCATAACCATTTAAATTTTTCTGTATGATAATTCTCAACATTCTTGCCATATATAAGTCTGGTTCTGTTGCTTGCTTGGTCTCTTCAAATTGTGATTTTTTTTCCCTTTTAGTATGCTCTGTGATGAGATGGTTGGATGGGATCACCGACTTAGTGGACATGAGTGTGAGCAGACTCCGGGAGATGGTAAAGGACAAGGAAGCCTGGCATGCTGCAGTCCATGGGGTTGCAGAGTAAGACATGACTGAGCAACTGAACAACAACATGCTCTGTAATTTTATGATACCAAGACATGATATACCGAGCAAAGGAACTGCAATAAATAAACCTTTAGTAGTATGATGGTGGTGTGTTAGAGGAGGGCAAGCTTTCTATAGTCCTGTGATTAGGTCTCAGTCTTTTAGGTCTCTGACTTGAGGTGCTTTGTCACTCCCCTGCCCCTTAAGAGGGACAGGATGGCTAGAGTGTACTAAAGTTGGGTATTTCACATCCTCTAGATCAGTTCAGTTCAGTTCAGTTCAGTTCAGTCGCTGTCGTGTCTGACTCTCTGCGACCGCATGAATCACAGCACACCAGGCCTCCCTGTCCATCACCAACTCCCGGAGTTCACTCAAACTCATGTCCACAGAGTCGGTGATGCCATCCAGCCATCTCATTCTCTGTCGTCCCCTTCTTCTCCAGCCCCCAACCTTTCCCAGCATCAGAGTCTTTTCCAGTGAGTCAACTCGTCGCATGAGGTGGACAAAGTATTGCAGTTTCAGCTAGGCTCTGATAAAACCCCAATAGTTTCAGCTTTGGTAAAACAGTTTCTGTTGACAGCAGACCTTTGGTTATTTGAGAATGGTTATTCTCCCCCTCCCTCTGCCAGCAACATGAGGGTTTTCTCCAGGATTTACTGTGACACCTCATTGAACTCCTAGCAATAAAATTCATAAAAGTGGAGGCTGGGGCCTCAATGGCTGGAACCTCCTTTAATGCTCAGACTTGTCCATTCAGCCTCCAGAGGTTTGTTAATTACAGGCAAGTTTCTCCAACCCAGAATGGACTGCTATGGACGATTCTGCTGAGGGTTTCTGTTCTGGTAAGTTGGGATTCTCTGTATTCACCTGTCACTGCAGTTTTGCAGGTAATGGTTTGCCCTGTGACCTCTCATCTCTCATGGAGCTAGGAAAAATTGTTGGGTTTTCAGTTTGTTCAGTTGTTTACTTGTTGTTAGGATGGAGTGACAATTTTCAAGATCCTTACATGCTGAACCAAAAACTAGAAGTCCGATCCCATACCTTTTCAGTAGGTACCACACAGTTGTCTAAACTATGATCAGACATGCTAATGCAAACACTCTAATTCTGATTACATTGACTGGAACATGGGTGTACATAAATACATGAACATGGGTTTTTCTAGAATTTTCCACCCATTTACAGATTCTTTTATTAAAGTTGATTATTCACTCAGAATAAGAGAATTATTGTATTGTCCTTTAGAATCACAGAACTAGAAAACTGGAAGTTACCATTAGAGATCATGTAATTCAATATCTTCATTTTAAATATTAAAAAATTAAGGCCTGAATCTGATCAAAAACAGCCTGTAGACAAGCATTGTCCAACAGAAATTTCCACCAAATGGAAATGTTCTACATCTGTGCTATTTAGTACAGTAGCCACTAGCTATATGCAGCCATTGACCAATTGAAATGGGACTTATGCAAATGAGAAATGAATTTTTTATTTTTAACTTAGTCACAAGTAGCTAGTGGCTACTGTTGGACAGTGCAGCTCGAGTGAATTTGCATTGTAGAAAACACAGAAAATAGAGAAATAAGTTAAATGATATTAAAAATAAATTGAGGTCTGGAGGAGTTGACTAGCCCTGCAGCATACTGCATATGGCTGACAGAACTAGAACCCAGAACTCCTTAATTCTAGGCTGTTTTTGACCTCAGTGTGCCGCCTTTTCAGAGTCCATAGGTTGATGTGTTTGGAGCAAATTTTCTGAGCCTCAACACTATTGACATTTTGTACTGGGTACTTTTTTGTCCTAGGGAGCTTTCCTGTGCATTGAAGAATGCTTAGCAGCATCTAACATCCAGCCAGTAAATGCCAATATGTCTTCCAGTTATGACAACCAAAAATGTCTCCAAACAAGGCCAAATATCCTGGGGACAAAAACTGGGGGCAAAAACTATGCTCAGTTGAGAACCTCTGAATCCCAGGATTGCCTAGGTACGTAAGATGTCCTTTAGGACTCCCAAGAGAGGCAAGATAGATCCAGCTTACTTGATAGTGTACTGCAAACTTCGTGATCTAGTTTTAAAACTGCAAATGAGAGGATCCCCTGGTGGCCCAGTGGTTAGGACTCAGCACTTTCACTGTCAGGGCCCAGGTTCAATCCCTGATTAGGGAACTAAGATCTCACAAGTTATCTGGCTCGGCCCAAAAAAAAAAAAAAGTAAATTAACTCAAGACCGGGCTGCTATTGGTGGCTATCACCAGAACTAAGACTAAAAATCAAGTATGCTTAATAGTTGTTTGTTGAGCACCTGCTATGTGCACAGTACTGTGTATTTTACATACACAGTACCGTATGCTTTACATCTTTTATCTCTAATTCTCAAAATAACATTGCAAGGAAAATGGAATTCTCATTTTACAGATTAGATAACTGCAGTTCAGTAAGTTTAAGGAACTGTGGCCCAGATAGTAAAGAATCTGTGTGCAATGCAGGAGACCTGGGTTCAATCCTGGTCAAGACCCCCTGGAGAAGTGTATGGCAACCCACTCCAGTATTCTTGCCTGGAAAATCCCATGGACAGAGGAGCCTGGTGGGCTACAGTCCAGGGGGTCACAAAGAGTCAGACATGACTGAGTGGCTAATACTTGCACTTTCACAAGGTCACAGCTAGCTAGCAAAAAAGAGAGGCAAAATTCATACCGATTAGCAATCTCTGAATTTAACACACCTGTACTTTCTACTTGGATAACCATGTCTCTAACAGTTTTTTTTTTTTTTTTGTACTCAAGACTGCAGATCTGAAGCATAAGATAAAGAAAGGGGGAAAAACAGAATAAAGGGGATTCTTACTGAGGTAAAGGTATATTTAATGGGGAGAGTTGCAGAGAGATACTACCAAATAACTACTATGATTAAGGCAGGCTTTTAGCAGAGAGTGGTACCTGAGCAAGGCTGTGAAGGAATATTAGAATTTGGGTGTCAAGAAAGAAGAGAAAGACAATTCTGAAAAAAGAAGGCCTTAGGTAAAGGCTTGATTCCTGGGGAAATTGTTTCCCACGTTTTTAGAAAACCATGAGCAGTCAAACTCAGGTGGAAGAAGGAAGGAGATGAGGTTGGGAAGATATAGGTTGTAACTAGCTCACCAGAGTGTCCTGAATGCTGGATCACTGACTTTGACTCCATTCTGTCTGAATTAGAGTTTTGTAAGTACGCATATGACAAGAATAAAACCGTATTTGTTGTTCAGACCTTGTGATATCTTTCTCAAGGCAAGAAGTAATTGTACACTCTCCCCGACACACACACACACACACACACACACACTTATAATTAAAATTCAGTTGAAACATGAAAGAAAACCACTTCACTTTCATGTATAATGAACTTTTATGGTGGCTGGCAAGTTAATTGAAAGTTAAGACTTCCCTAGGTTACAATACAGAAAAATTCTTTAATCAAGAAGAAAAAGGAAATTACAGGAAATTTTAATTTAAAAGGCAGTATTTTCTTTTTAAAATCCTTATTTCCTTCTTAAATGTGAAGGAAAGAAAATGTTGAGACTGGAAGAGATTTCTTGTTCTAAGAAAGCAGTTTCCTTGAAGTTCAATTGCTCTAATTCAAATTCAAGTGAATCACCATCTGAGGTCTCTTGTTGTCGTTCAGTCACTAAGCTCATGTCCAACTCTTTGCAACTCCAAAGACTACACAGCATGCCAGGCTCCTCTGTCCTTCACTATCTCTCGGAGTTTGTTCAGATGCATGTCCATTGAGTTGGTGATGTTATCTAACTATCTCATCCTCTGCTGTCCCCTTCTCCTTTTGCCTTCAATCTCTCCCAACATCGGGGTCTTCTCCAAATAAGTCTCTTTACTTACCATTTATCTAGGAGTGTCTCTTTCTCAGAGCAATACAATACTTTAGCCAGGCTCCTCTGTCCATGGATTTCTCTACGTAAGAGGATCTTCCCAAGCAAGGGATAGAACCCAGGTCTCCTGCATCACAGGAGGATTCTTTACCGTCGTCAGAGCCACCGGGGAAGCCCACTTTAAGAATTTCAAAAAAACAAAACTTTGTGTAATCTCTGTTCCTGTATGTGTTGTACCACCACATATCTCAGCTTTTTCCCCTACATTTTTCATGGAAAAAAATTAAAAAGAACTTCCCTGGTGGTCTAGTGGTTAAGACTTCTCCTTCCAAAGCAGGGAACTCAGGTTCAATCCCAGGTCGGGGAGCTAAGATCCCACAGGCCTCATGGCCAAAATACCAAAACAAAACAGAAGCAATATTGTAACAAAGCCAATAAAGATTAAAAAAAAAAAAATGGTCCACATTAAAAAAAAAAATTTAAACAATGTATGATATTTCTAACAATTAATTAGTGTTCCTAGGAACTATATCTCGGAGAAGGCAATGGCAAGCTACTCCAGTACTCTTGCCTAGAAAATCCCATGGATGGAGGAGCCTGGTGGGCAGCAGTCCGTGGGGTCCCTAAGGGTTGGACACGACTGAGCGACTTCACTTTCACTTTTCACTTTCACACACTGGAGAAGGAAATGGCAACCCACTCCAATGTTCTTGCCTGGAGAATCCCAGGGAAGGGGGAGCCTGGTGGGCTTCCGTATATGGGGTCATACAGAGTCGGACACAACTGAAGTGACTTAGCAGCAGCAGCAGCAGGAACTATATCTAGAACTGTTTTCAAGTGTTTGTTTCGGATAGTTGTTTTGACTTGTATATTCATTTGAATACCTGGCTTCTTTTACTTTTTCTGTTTGAGTAGTAAAGTGGTTTAATAATTATCAGCTTATTTGGAATTAAGGTTATGAGAATGAGATCTAGAGTTTCAGGGGTAAATGACTATAACTGTGACTCATTAGGCTTAACTTTTATATTATACTAAAATTTTAATGGTAATCAAATAACAATTAAAGAAAGATCTGAGATCAAGTAGTTCTTTAATAGTCTGACACATATTAAAGGCAGTCAATAATGGTTAAAACAGGAAATGCTTCAGTTCTTTGAGGATATTTCTAAAAAAATTATATATTTCATTTTTCCGATTTTATTATAATGGACTTAATATAAGGAAAAAGATCTTTGTTTACTGAACATTCCATTCTCACATATATTTCCTGCCAAAAGGATCATTAGCATTTGCTTATGACATGATTCATCAGAGTGAAAAACATTAGTAGGTCAAGAAGATTATGGTTTCCAGCTGTGAATAAGCATATGGAAAATAGTGCCTTAAAGAAAAAAGTATGAATGAAACAGAAGTTTGTTTCAGTATGAATTAAGAGAATAGAAAATTAAATAAATCAAAGGAAGAAAAAATTTATTATTTTTTTTTAGTTTTAGAGCTTCAGTTCTCGACTTCCTACCTATAAAGAATTTAATCTCTCTGAGTTTATTTTTCTTCCATAAAAATTGTGATAATAATACCCAGGCCAGTTGAGAGAATTAACTGATAAATAAAAAGCATCTGTCATTCAATAAATGTTAATTATCGTATCGTGAAATTAAGTAAATACATGTTAAATTAACAACACCTTTATTTTCCAGCATTGTTGACAGTCCAAATGCTGTATAGCTTGGGGAATGGTAGGGCAGACAAGTTGAATAGGAAATGCATGCTGCTAGGTAGCAAGGCATTATGCAATTCTTCCTTTTAAATGACTTTTCAAAACAGTAAGGTCTGTACTACAAGTTCCATGTACATTATTGAAAAGCAAATGATTAAATATATTGTCATTGACTATGCACTTAATTTCATATCTATGTACAAAGTTCAGACAATTCTTTATAAGTAAACTAACTCCTTTTTCATAAAAAGTGATTCATTTCCGCTCATTTTCTCTTTAAATAAAATCAATGCTTTCAGTCCTGAATTGTGAGAATTATTGCAAAGCTAGGAAAAGTAAGGAAATTTAAGAATCCCAAGATATAATGGTTGTGGCTTATTTAATCTCAAATTTTAAAATTACTCAACTAAGTTTCAGAAGACTACTTTCAGATGATCATATATAATTTCAGTTCCAAATGATTTCACAAGTAGTACCAAAAAAAAATGTCAATTATTCCCTACAATTTTGTGTCCTTAGCTACAAAACAGAAAAATATACTCAGACTTAATTCTACCACAGAAACTTTGTGACATTAAACAACTTGTGAAAATATTTAGAAATAAGGTAAGTAATAAAGCCTACATATCTCATGCATACATTCCTGCATGCTAAGTTGCTTCAGTCCTGTCCAACTCTGAGTGACTAACACTTTAACTACTACTATTACTACTACTGTAAGGTATTAATCACATATAACAGTGTAAAGGTAAGATTAATTTAGAAAATCAGAGTCGAGCAAATTTTTATACTGCATGGAAAAAAAATAGTGCCTTAAAGAAAGAAGTGTGGATGAAACAAAAGTTTGTTTCAGTATAAATTAAGAGGGAGAATAGAAAATTAAAGAAATTAAAGGAAGAAAAAAATTTATTATTGTTTTTTAGTTTCAGAGCTTCAGTTCTTGACTTCCTACCTGCTGCTGCTGCTGCTAAGTCACTTCAGTCGTGTCTGACTCCATGCGACCCCATAGACGGCAGCCCACCAGGCTACCCGGTCCCTGGGATTCTCCAGGCAAGAACACCCGGGTTGCCATTTCCTTCTCCAATGTGTGAAAGTGAAAAGTGAAAGTAAAGTCACTCAGTCGTGTCCGACTCGTAGCGACCCCATGGACTGCAGCCTACCAGGCTCCTCCAACCATTGGATTTTCTAGGCAAGAGTACTGGAGTGGCTTGCCACTGCCTTCTCTGTGACTTCCTACCTACAAGGCATTTAATCTCTCTGAGTTTTTCTTCCATAAAAATTGTGATAACAATACCCAGGCCAGTTGAGAGGATCAACTGATGTGTGCTCAGTCCTGTCTGACTCTGCTGCCCCACGAACTTCAGCCTGCCAGGCTCCTCTGTCTATGGAATTTTCCAGGCAAGAGTACTGGAGTGGGTTTCCATTTCCTTCTCCAGGGGATCTTCCCAACCCAGGTATGAACCCAGGTCTCCTCCATCAGCACATTTAGTAGTATTACTACCATTATAAAAACTGACTACTCCAACTACTGTTCCATGTGGATTCCCAAGTGGCTCAGTGGTAAATAATCCTCCTGCCAATGCAGGAGACGCAGGAGATGTGGGTTTGATCCTTGGGTCGGGAAGATCACCTGGAGGAGGAAGCGACAACCCACTCCAGTATTCCTGCCTGGAAAATTCCATGGACAGAGAAGCCTGGCGGGTCGCAGTCCATGGGGTCACAAGAGTCGGACACAACTGAGCAGGTACACATAGACAAAAATAGAATTAATTGGATATAAAACTGCAGGGTAGGTTTGGGTGAAATTAGAAACAAGGGGAATTTCTTGATGGTCCAGTGGTTAGGACTGCCTCTCACTGTGGAGGGTCCAGATTGGGGAATTTAAAATCCCACAGGCCACTAATAAAGGATCAATAAACAGCTACAAGATGTAACTAAATGAAATACATGACCATTTTAAACCATCTTTTCCTCCTTTACATTTTTTAAAGTAGAAATGGGTAAAGCTTTAGCTTTTGTGCTTACTACTGAGTTAAAATTGCTGGAACTATATACTCGAGTGTTAATTAAAAATTAAAATGACTTCAGTGTTTCCATGGAAATAAAAAGACCTCATGAATAAAATACTATTATGCAACTGATAGAGAAGTCTGTTACTCTGAAAGTCACACCTTGTTTCTTAGCTACTACAAGCTAGATGTTTTTCGTTGTTTTGTTCTTGCCTATACTCTTTGGTTAAATTTTTCTTGAAGGTCTAAATATACCCATATTTTTTTATTAATATAATTATCATACCAAAGCATTTCAATATATTTTCAAATGTTAATCAATCTGGAAAAGAGAGGAAAGATCTTCTAAAGACAGTTAATATATTTACATAATTTTAGCTGTCTATTTAAAGCCAGAATTTATACTGCCACTTAACTGTAATTTAGATAAAAACAAGTTTAGTACTTTATGAAATATAAAATTGAATAAAGTATAAAAAGAGAACAAAAAAATGATAGTGTAAAGCAGTTTTTAAAAAAGAATAGAAAGCAGAAAGACTAGAAAGAAAAAAAATTCTGAAATATTTTTATAACCAAGCCTAGAAATCCGAATCCCCTCAGGTACAGGGGAGTGGTATATGTAAATACAGTCTATTATAGAGTATTTAAAAATAAGCCACAAGGTTCAGTGTCTTTCCCAGTGGCTCAGTGGTATAAAGAATCCACCTGCAATGCAGGAGACTTGGGTTTGATCCCTGGGTCAGGAAGATCCCCTGCAGAAAAGAAATGGCAGTCTACTCCAGTATTCTTGCCTGGAAAACCTCAGTCTATGGACTCACAAAAGAGTTGTCACAACTGGGTGACTAAACAACAACTGCCAAAGCATGAGGGCTGGAAACATGGGTTCAATCCTTGGGTGGAGAAGATCCTCTGGAGTAGGAAATGGCAACCCACTCCAGTATTCTTGCCTGGAAAATTCCATGGACAGAGGAGTCTGGTGGCCCCCAGACCATGGGGTCGCAGTCAGACATGACTGAGCGACTGAGCACACACACACACAAAAGGCATTTAGGTTGGAGTTCCTATCTATTGCAGTTTCTCTTGGAGACCACTGTTTATAATATTCACCAGATAAGTATTTGTTGATTAAGAGACTGAAGAGATTTCTTCAATTAGCAACTGATCTGAAGTACTTTCCACCCCTAAGTTCCCTCACAGGTTCCAGAGTGGACTCAGTTGACCAGTGTGAACCATTATTAGCGTTCCTTTGCACTTCTTAGCTGTCTTTCCTGTCCTACCTGATCTAAGTGTTGGAGGGCTCCAGGGCTAGATCCTGAGCATTCTTCTCTTCTTTATGTACGTTTCTTCTCTGTTTTCTGTTTTTAAATACCATCTTTATGTTGATAAATCACAAAAATGTTTATCTCCAATTCTGACCTCTGCTGCTGCTGCTGCTAAGTCACTTCAGTCGTGTCCGACTCTGTGTGACCCCATAGACGGAAGCCCACCAGGCTCCCCCTTCCCTGGGATTCTCCAGGCAAGAACACTGCAGTGGGTTGCCATTTCCTTCTCCAATGTGTGAAAGTGAAGTCACTCAGTCGTGTCCGACCCTTAGCGACCCCATGGACTGCAGCCTACCAGGCTCCTCCATCCATGGGATTTTCTAGGCAAGAGTACTGGAGTGGCTTGCTATTGCCTTCTCCAAATTCTGACCTCTAGATTTGTATTTTTTTTTTTACCTCTAGATTTGTATTTCTAAGTGCCCACTAAACATTTCCATTTGGAAATCAAACTAACCAGTCCAAAGACAGCTCTTGCTTTTCTCTTCTGAATCCATTCAACCCAAATCTGTCTCCCTCAACTCAGTAAAATTCACTACCATCCCTGTAGGTGCTCAAGGCTAAAACCCTGGAGTCATTCTTCATTTCTTCCCTTACATCACTTACCATCCCTGCACCCACTTCCCAACAGCCCTTCAGTCAGCAAGTCTTGTTGATCTTCTCTCCAAAATATATCCTGAATCTATCCATTTCTCTTTGCTTGCCTATCACTATCACTCTAGTTCACCTAAGCTCTCACCTGTGCAATTCCCATAACTTATAATTGCTCTCCCCACTTCCGTTTGTGTCCCTATATAATACACTCTCCTACAACATATAAAGCAAGGTGTATCACTGTCCACTAAAAATCTTCTAAAGGGAATCAGTTCCCAACAAGGACCCTGATGTTTCTGAGAGGCCAGTTTTATATCCCCCATTACATGACTGGTTACATTAGCAACTTCTTTGTTGTACATGATTGAGTTTTACAAGTAGGTGCTAGGAGAACAAAGGTTAAAGCAGGGTAACAATGATTATACATCAAGGGGGGATGTCTCCATGGTTAAAACAGAGGCAACCTGACCTCAACTACAATCTCCATTTGTCATCTGTAGGGAGGGAAGTCTCCAGGAGACCTGGTTTTCACTAGCAACGGTTTCCTCACTCTTGGCCAGGGTTCAGGCCCAGTTCACATCCTGTCTTTAAGATGAACAGGCTTCTAGATGGAGTCTCTCCTGCTTTCCTCACACTGGCCCCAAAAGATACTCAGGATGAAACTGACCCTCTGATTACCATGGATTCCAAGGCTTTCTGTACCTGACTAACCTCATCTCAAACCATTTTCTGTATTGTTCTCTAAGCTTATGCTGCTGGCATTTGTTTCAACCCTTTAACATATTTTTTTTCCTACCTCAAGGCCTTTGCATTTAACTGTTTCTTCTACCTGTGAAGGTCTTCCCTCTGCTTTTTGAGTGATAGGTTCTTTTCATCTGTTGAATGCTCTCTAAAAATATCACCAAAAAAATAAGCTGATAAAGCAAAACTAAGTTTCCTGCTTACTGATGTAAGAAATACTACCTTGACAATCTGAACAGTGTCTCTTGGGGGAAAAACAATGGTGAGATATTTAGTTTGGCAGGGGAGTCTAGTTTAAACTGTTTTTCAATGCAAGAACTTGACAGGTATTAGGTGAAGTCTGCTGACCTAAGCCAAAGTTACCCATCAAAAAGTCCTTCTCACAGAAATGGGCCTCCTTCATTACCTTTGCCATGCTCAGTCATCGGCTGGGAGTAGCCTGTGAGCAGCATAGTTTCTACGCACCGCCATGCTAGATCCAGAGCACAGCAGTTGGGGCAGTTAGACAAAGATGCCCATTCCAGTAAACACCCTATACTGCCCCAACCAATCACCTAACGCCAACCTTCCAGCAGGAATTTTCTTTGTCTGAGGTTATAAAAATTGACTATTAACTCATGAAAACTGTTGACTCTCCCTGGCCTGTCAGGAGTTGTCAGCCCTCTGTGCTCACAGTGTTCATTTTATCTCTGCTCTTTGTTCTTAATAAACTCACTCCTTTCTGCAATACTCTTCAGTCTGGAAATTCTTTTTCCAACCCGTGCTTCGACTGCCTCTATATAAATTATTTTGCATATATATTCATAACTCTTTGTATTAAGACTGAATACAGTCTTAATTGCTGCATTAACCTAGATGTCCAACTTTTTCCCTTCCCCAGACAACTAAAAGACAGAACACCAGGAACTGTATTTTTCTAATGAGCATGCTTACCATTTTATATTTATCAATTTTAAGGATGCTATGTATATAATAAAATACAAAGGCATTTTCACATCCTATTGATTTATATCTATTTTTAAATATACAATAACAACAGTGATAAAACTATTTAGTGGCCAGTGTTCTGTTTTTTAGATTTTGTCTAAGTGTTCAAAGATTATGTATCAAATAACTCAGTTTATCTGTCTAACCTATTTTAAGTTACCTATGAATCTTCCCAGTAGCTCATCTGGTAAAAGAATCCACCTGCAATGCAGGAGACCCCGGTTTGATTCCTGGGCCAGGAAGATCCTCTGGAGAAGGAATAGGCTACCCACACCAGTATTCCTGGGGCTTCTCTGGTGGCTCAGATGGTAAAGAATCCACCTGCAATGAGGGAGATCTGGGTTCAGTCCTTGGGTTGGGAAGATCCCCTGGAAAATGGAATGGCTACCCACTCCAGTATTTTGGCCTGGAGAATGCCATGGACAGAGGAGCCTGGCAGGCTACAGTCCATGGGGTTGCAGAATCAGACATGACTGAGCAACTTTCACTTCAAGGATCTAGAAATTACAATTTTAGTTAAATATAAAGTTCTTAAGAATTTTCATGTGGGAGAGGGTGAAGGTGGAATGATTGGGGAGAATGGAATTGTAGCATGTATTTTATCATAAGTGACCAGTCCAGGTTCGACGCATAAATTTTCCTCTGTTCATTTCTTTGCATTTGTGCTTTTTTAATAAAAATACATTTAACTGTAAAAAAAAATTTAAAAAAAAATTTTTCATGTTATAGAAATATCATAATAAACCTTTTAAAGATACCTACCTTTATAATTCTACCTAGTTAAAATAATGATTCTAATAATAATGGTTCTAGATTTTTGTAATGTTAAACAATCCATAGAAATAAAAACTATAATGCTACCTCACTTGGCCCATAAAACCAATGCAAAAATATAGAAAGTTTAAATCATGAGATGTTCAATCTTCTTGTATAATCTAGAATATTGTATTGGCAGTAATTTCATATATTAAAGTCAGGAAAAGATCATTGTTTTTCACTCCTTTAAACCAGTATGACTAATTCACTCTAATTTATCTAATGATTCATCTATTTATCAGAAATATTGTATGAAAGAATTTTATATAAGTATATAAATTTCAGGCCTTCCCTGGTGGCTCAAACGGTAAAGAATCCACCTACAACAGAGAGGGGTTCATCCCTGAGTTGGGAAAATCAGCTAGTGAAGGGAATGGCTACCCACTCCAGTATTCTTACCTGGAGAATTCCATGGGCAGAGTAGGGCTATAGCCCTGGTGGTTTATAGTCTATGAGGTCGCAAAGAGTCTGATACAACTGAGCGACTAACACTTTCACTTTTATATAATGTTCATATTCATAAATAAAATTACAAAAACTCTTTAAATCCTGTTTCAGAACCCTTCATCTTGGAAACAAGACTTCTTTCTCTTATAGTTTTAACCAGAAGTGTCTCTTAAAAGCAATTTTAAGAAAAGAAACAAAAACAGTTTCATTATTTTTCTTTCCATTTTATAAATTCTTCATTAGATATTGCCAGACTGAGCACAGGATGACAGAATAATCATTTTCACCAATTAATCTTTAATGTTTCCCTAGGGAGGGAAAAGGAGAAGAGGAACAAAATGGAAAAATGAGAGGGAGCTTTAGTCAAATACAAAATTAACATTAAAAGACGAATTATCTTTACTTAATTAAAGAGATGGGAAAACTCAGATTCAGCAAAAGTTATTTTGACATACATGCACGGGGGAGAGGGAGGAAGGGAGGGACAGAGAGAGAGACAGAAGAAGAGGGTCATTATAATTGGTTTAAACTTTTATTCAGGTCCCTTGACAATTTGATTTGAATGATTAAAAAGCCAGTACTTGTTAATACTTGTGTAGTAATGATACGGAGGGAACCTCATATTAAACAAAGTAATCGTTCTCTTTTAGATAAATAAGACCTCCTTCTGAGGTGTTTTGAAGGGAAGGAGAAAAAGAAGGTGAGACAGAACAGAGGGAAATGGAGGAACACAGGACGAGAAAAGTAGAAGAATAAAGGACACTATATTCAAATTATGATTTGAAAGGATCTAGAAAATATGGTTTTCCTTTTTTTTTCATTTACCCCTTGCCTTTGCCAAGGAATCTTTTAAGGAGGCAAGTTCATAATCCCTGGAATATATTCTGGAAGTTTCCTCTCGCCTTAAAATGTAGATGGCTGAATGTTTCATATGTTGCTGCTTTTTTGCTTCAAAGTGCCTCTCAAAAGGAGCAATTTTGTTTATATCAAAAGTTCCCCCAAAGTAACCATTAAAACTCTAAATAATCCTATCATTTAGAAAGTTAAGATTACACATTTTGATTTTAGTACAAATAGAGATAAGATGCAGGAATTCAGCAGGGAGAGAGTGCAGAAGTAGACTAAAGATAAACTGGCAACAGTAAGTCAAATTTTATTTACTTTGTATCTTGGGGCCCCTCCTCTACAACAAGACCTAGACTTCCAATGGACAAAATAAAACAATAGTAAGTAAGTTCCGATAAGATTTTCATCAGTGACCTGAGACACTTTTTCCAAGGGATGCTAGTCTGAAGAGAAACCTTCTGAATATACAAAACTTCTCCTCATCTTCATCCTTATGAATTTCCGCTTATAGATGCACAATGAAGAAATGATAAGGACAAACAGTAGTGTTGTCAGTAATAATGCAGATTTCTACCCCAAATAAGTTTTTCAGGCTGATCAATCAATGGATTTTTAAAGAGTTTCTTATTGTTAGATATTACTCTCAGATTTAACAAACTAAACTTAGCATTTGCATTGTAGTGTTTGATTTAAAAAAAAAGAAATCAGAGTTCAAACCCGATATGAACTTACCTCACCATTGTCATTGAAAGACCCTGTGCAGGAGGCTCAAAGGGCCTCAGAAAAACACGCTGTTTCCAAGTTGGTCAGATTTTGATGGGACCTCCAAAACAGTCAAATATTGGCTCCTTTAAAATACTTCCAAAATTACCTGTTGATAAAGCAAAACTGAGTTTTTTGCTTACTGCAGTAAGGGAGAATACTATTTTGATAGTCTTAGCAGTCTTCACAGGGAAGTCAGAGGTACAATCTTTATGAGCTTCGGGGATCTGGTTTAATATGAGTTTCAATACAGGGGATCTGAATGGAAATAGGCAAAATTTTTATTACATAATATTTTTTGATTGGACAAAGGGAAGTGAGTTTAGAAGTGAATCTTTCACAATCTTCTGCATTTTTGGTCTAATGGATTGCTATTCCCTACACAACCTGAATTGTTCAATAGCCTGGACCTACTTTGACTTAAAATGGTTTTTCCTTTGTTAGAACTGATAGTACTTACCATGTAATTTTACAACTGGTTGATTAAATGTTTGCTTGCCACTGTACTGAATCCCTGTAGGATTAGGATTAGATTTACTTCATTGTTCTTACAGTCAGCAGGTAACACACTGTCTGGTTCTCAATACTCAAGTCACTGTTGCCCATGAGTGGAGAAAAACGCACAAACATGCTGACTAATCTGATTCTCAATTTATGGACATGACCTCAAATGAATCTTTATTTAAGTAGAACTATTAATATTCTTTCCTCGTTTACTCTTTTATTAGCTTTTCTCCTCAACTCCCTAACACACGACCCCCCTTCACCCCTGCACCAATCTCCACGCTCCCCTAAGGGTCTTGCTTCTTATTTCACTGAGAAAACTGAATAAGAACAGAATTTCCACAGATTTTCACTTGTACCCACCCACTAGCATCTTTACCCATGTAGTCTGTCTGGTCATCATCCATCCATTGATGAGGTACCCATGCTTCTTCAAGCAGAGCAAGGACTTCTCAGTCTTGCAGTTCCCTCTTAACTGCGTTACTCTTCACACTATCTGCCTGACTAACAACCTTACTCTTTTTAAAAATTTACTTATATCTTCCTTAATGAAGCCCACTCTGCTTACCCTATTTAAAACTGAAATTCTCTCCACACTGAACCCTTTCTCTGCTCCATTTTCATTCCATATTACTTATCAACCTAACATAGAAGTACTTTATACACATATATACTATATATAAGTACATATAATAGACATATATTGTTTATTATTTATTGTGTATCACTCTCTACTGGAATATAAACTCCCAAAAGGTAGGCAATCTGTTTTCTTAAATGAATGAATGTCCATCTTTAAGATTTTAAGATATTTTTATAGAACATAAGTATAAAAACACAAGAGTTTCTAAAAGCAATTACAGATGTAATAGCCATGGCCAGAAAAATGTTATACAATTTTATTAATATTACAGTACCCAATAAATTACCCTATCATTTCCATTGGATTGCCATATCTATTTTCAAAAATCTTTGATGCTTAATTTTTCACTCAGATTTTAGGAAACCATTTTGATTCAACAGGCTACTTTAATAGAGTAAAGTAACTGAGACTTCTAAAAACACACTAAGCAAAATGTAAAATCTTAGCCTAGCCCTGTAGGATTGCTATTATTTAACCTGTCTTTTATCTTTCAAACCTATTATTTCCCCAGCTTCTTAAATTCTCTGAATCCTAAAGTTCTCACCACAATGAACCTACAACCACCCCCCAAATGGGCTATATAATTCCTTCTACTTGCTCCTTGAATTCGATATATCTGCAATTTAATCTCATGTCATAGCCTGTCACGAAAGATCCAGCCTAAAAATCCTACCCTGAAAAGATCACTTGCTTTGTGGAATAGTATTGGTCAGACTTTGGTACCAATAAGAGCTTTATCACTTAATAGTTACATAACAACCTCAAGCAAATTATTGAATTCTGAATTTCAGTTCTCCAATTTGTGGGAGACACTATTAGTGGCTTAAATGATATTCAATGAATTCTTTCTATCTTACAAAACCACAATTTTTCTTGGGGTGGTAATGTGCCCTTTAAAAAGAGCTATATTTCCTAGAATCCTTTGTAACGAGGGTAATCATACAATGGTTTTAACCAACAAGTTGAAAGTGGACGTTGCTTTTGCTTCTGATGATGATCTCTGGCTCACTCACTCAGACCTTTTCCTATTCCAGTCTTCTTGTCTTTAGTTCAGTTCAGTCGCTCAGTCATGTCCGACTCTTTGCGACCTCATGGACTGCAGCACACCAGGTTCCCTGTCCATCAGCAACTCCCGAAGCTTGCTCAACTCGTGTCCATCGTGTCAGTGATGCCATCCAATCATTTCATCCTCTGTCAGGACCCTTCTCTTCCTGCCTTCAATCTTTCCCAGCATCAGGGTCTTTTCCAATGAGTCAGTTCTTCACATTAGGTCTTAAGACAGTTCTTCATGTCTTAACGTTGATCATTGCTGGAGGTGGAGCAACCACCTCTGGTCAGTCTGGTTAGACTGCCTTTGGACTTGGTTTCATAGGAAAAATAAAACCAAACTCTTTGATTAAGTCACCATAATGATATCTCTGTTGTGAGTAGCCAAAGGTGCTCCCTAACAGATACACTATCTTCAAAGTAAGGATAATGCTTACATTTCAGGATTTTAAAGCTCATTAATTATAAAAATTAACATATATTGAGCAGCATGTATCAGATTCTGTTTAAGATCTTAACATGGGTTAACTCACTAAATTCTCATAACAATTCAGTTAGGTAGCTATGACTACTACTCCCTCAGAATAAAAATATGAAAAACTTAAAAGTCTCAGTAATTTGTCAGCTAGTAAAGAGGAAGTAGGATTCAGATCCTAGCACATGCTATTAACCACAAGTCGAAGCTCTAATAAGAAGAAGCCACTTACTTTATCCCAGGCAAAATGCCAAGTGCTTTAACCAAAAAAATACATAAATAAATAAATGAAGCATAAGTACATAGCTCAGTTGGTAAAGAATCCCCTGCAATGTAGGAGACCCTGGTTCGATTCCTGAGTTGGGAAGATCCCCTGGAGAAGAGATAGGCTACCCACTCCAGGATTCTTGGGCTTCCCTCATGGCTCAGCTGGTAAAGAATCTACCTGTAATGTGGGAGACCTGGGTTTGATTCCTGGGTTGGGAGGATCCCCGAGAGAAGGGAAACTCTACCCATTCCAGTATTCGGGCCTGGAGAATTCCATGGACTGTACAGTCCATAGGGTCACAGAGTCAGACATGACTAAGTGACTTTCACTTTCACAATGTCTAGTACTCATTAAAATGTCAGTTCTGTTCCTTGTAAATAATGTCTTCTTCCTATGAATTACTATATATAATTTTATCTGTATTCCTATTATCCAGAAGAACATCTACTTCTGCTTCACTGACTACACTAAAGCCTTTGACTGTGTGAATCACAATAAACTGTGGAAAATTCTTAAAGAGATGGGAATAAATACCAGACCACCTTACCTGCCTCCTGAGAAACGTATGCAGGTCAAGAAGAAACAGAACTGGACACGGAACAATGGACTGGCTCAAATTTGGGAAAGGAGTACTTCAAGGCTGTATTTTGTCACCCTGCTTATTTAACTTGTAAGGAGAGTATAATATGCAAAATTCCAGGCTAGGTGAATCACAAGCTGGAATCAAGACTGCCAGGAGAACGATCAACAATCTCAGATATGCAGATGATACCACCCTAATGGCAGAAAGCAAGGAGGAACTAAAGAGCCTCTTGATGAAGGTGAAAGAAGAGAATGAAAAATCTGGTTTAAAACTCAACATTCAAAAAACTAAGATCATGGCATTCAGTCCCATCACTTCATGGCAAAGATGGGGAAAAATATGGAAGCAGTGACAGATTTTATTTTCTTCACTGCAGATGGTGACTGCAACCATGGAATTAAAGGACACTTGCTTCTTAGAAGAAAAGCTATGACAAATCTAGATAGAGTATTAAAAAGCAGAGACATCACTTTGCCAATATGGTCCATATAGTCAAAGCTATGGTTTTTCCAGCAGTCATGTACAGATGTGAGAGTTGGACCACAAAGAAGGCTGATCATTGAAGAATTGATGCTTTTGAACTGTGGTGTTGAAGACGACTCTGGAAAGTCCTTTGGACAGCAAGGAGATCAAATCAGTCAATGCTAAAGGAAATCAACCCTGAATAGTCACTGGAAGGACTGATGCTGAAGCTGAAGCTCCAATACTTTGGCCGCCTGATGCAAAGAGAAAACTCACTCGAAAAGACCCTGATGCTGGGAAAGATTGAGGCAGGAGAAGGGGACAAAGAGGATGAGATGGCTGGATGGCATCACTGAATCAATGGACATGAATTTTAGCAAGTTCAGGGAGATGGTGAAGGACAGGGAGGCCTGGCGTGCTTTAGTCTATGGGGTTGCAAAGAATTGGACACAACTTAGCTCCTGAACAACAACAATTCCTATGATCAAATTTACCATTTTCTATATTGTATAAAGTTAAATATCTCATGTAACAGATACTTATTTTCCTTGAGGGAAACTTTTGAATCATTCCTTTTGGTATCCTACATGGCACCTACCTCTGTCAGTGATGGTACACACAGAGATGAATCATTAGGACTGGCACAATCACAACAGTGAGGATTGGAAACTATACCCTCAAAGGTGGTTGCTATCCAAACATGCAGTTCTTGGAAATTACTTTAGATCAATCAAAATTACTTTAGATCCACAGCTTCTTCTAAACATATCTCTTGACATGGCCCTGCCCAACAGAAAGACAAGGCCCAGTTCCACCCATCAGGAGGCAGGAATCAGTCCCTCCCACCAGAAAGCCTGCTCAAATCTCTTGGACCAGCCTCACCCACCAGGGGCAGACATCAGAAACAAGAACTACAGTCCTGCAGTCTCACAAACATAGGAAGTCAGACAAAATGAGGCACAGAAGGACTATGTTTCAGAAGAAGGAACAATATAAAACACCACAAGAATAACTAAGTGAAGTGGAGATAGAAAATCCACTTGAAAAAGAATTCAGAGTAATGAAAGTAAAGAGATTCAAGATACCGGGGAAAAAAGTAGAGGCACACCAAGAAGATACAAGAAATACAAGATAAAAGATTTAAAAAAATAAATAAACTGCTGAACAAGTACAATAACTGAAATGAAACATACAGTAGAAGGACTCAATAGCAGAATAAATGAGACAGAAGGACATATAAGTGAGCTGGAAGACAGAATGGTGGAAATCACCGAGAGAAAACAGAACAAAGAATGAAAAGAAATGAGGACAGTTTAAGAGACCTCTACGATAGTGTTGAGCACATCAACACTCACATTATAGAGATCCAAACAGGAGAAAAGAGAAAGGGCCTGAGAAAATATTTGCAGATGTAATAGCTGAAAAGTTCCCTAACATGGTAAAGGAAAGAGTAGCCCAAGTCCAGGAAGCACAGAGATTCCCATACAGGATAAAGCTAAGGAGGAACACATCAAATTGATGAAAATTAAAAACAAAGAGAGAAGAAAAGCAACAAGGGGAAAGTAACAAATACAATACAAGGGAATTGCTATAAGGTTATCAGCTGATTTTTCAGCAGAAACTCTGCTGGCCAGAAGGAAGTGCACAATATATTTAAAGTGATGAAACATTAAAACCCACAATCAAGAATACTCTGCCCAGCAAGACTCTCATTCAGATTTGACAGAAAAATCAAATGTTTTACAGACGAGCTAAGAGAATTCAGCACCACCAAACCAGCTTTATAACAAATGCTAAAGAAACTTCTCTAGGTAGAAAAGGCCACAACTAGAAATAAGAAAATTATGAATGAGAAAGCTCTCCAGTAAAAGCAAACATAAAACAAAGGCAAGAAAACCAAATAATCATCTCAATAATTCCAGAAAAAGCACTTGATATAATCAAATAACCAATCTTAATAAAAACTCTCAGGAAGCCCGTAACAGAAAGAATCTCACTCAATTTGATAAAGGACTTATGCAAAAATTATGGTATTAGAGTTAATAGTGAAAGACAAGAAACAAAGTATGTACGTCCACTCCAGTCACTTAAAATCACAACTGTACTTCAGGTTCTAGCCAGTGTAGTAGTTGAGAAAAAGAAATAAAAGTCATCCAGATTGGAAAGGAAGATATAAAACAACATGACTGTCTATGTAGAAAATCTGATAGACTCTATCAAAAAATTATTAGAACACATGAGTTTAATAAGGTTGCAAGATATAAAGTCCATATAAAAAAAATCAACTGCATATCTGCATACTAATGCAAAAATCAGATACTGAAATTAAAAACAATACCATTTATAAAGTCTCAGTGGTAAATCTGACAAAGATATGTCAAATTTCTATACTGAAAACTCTAAAGCACTGCGGAGAAAAATTAAGAGTCAATATTAAGATTTCAATTACTCCCAAATTCAGCTGTATATTCTACATGATTCCAATCATTATTCTATCAGGTTTTTTGTTTGTTTGCTTTTTTTTTAAGAAATTGACAAGGTGACTCTAAAACTCATGTGAAAAACCAAACAGCCAAACAAAATGGAAAAAGAAGAATAAGCTTCAAGGATTTACACTATCTGACTTTAAGACTTATTATAAAGGTACAGTAATCAAGACAGTGTGGTACTGGGTGTCAAAATAGACCAGAGTTTTTCAGTCTTGGTACTATTTACATTTCACATTGACAATTTTTGTTGTGGAATCTGTCCTATGTACTGTATGAAGCTGAGCAGCATCTCTGACTTACTTCTATCTACCAGAAACCAGTGGTATCTCCCTTGTTTTGACAACTAAAGTTGTCTCCAAACTTTTTTTCCTGAGAGACAAAATTGCCTCAGTTGAGACCACTGAGATAAGAGATAGATAATAGATCAATGGAAGGGAACAGAGAGTCTAGAAACTGACATGTGTGTATATATATACACACAGAGAGAGAGAGAGAGAATGGATTTTTATCAAAGGGATAAATTCAAGTCAATGGGGAAAGTATAATTCTTTCAAAAAATGATGCTGTAACAAATCAATACTCAAATGCTCAAAAGAGTCACTCTATGCCCTGTACTTGTATACAGAAATTAACTCAAAATGAATTACGGATATAAATTTAAGCCCAAAGTTATAAAATTTTCAGAAGAACACATAGAAGAAAATCTAAACTTGGGTTAGGCAAAGATCTCTTAGATACAACACGAAAATATAATCCTTAAAGAAAAAAAAAGATAAATTAGATATCAAAATTAAGAACTTCTGCCCTTCAAAAGATTCTGAGAGTAAAAACATAAACTATACACCAGGTGAAAATACATATTAAATCATGTTTCATACAAGTAATGGACTTGTATCTAGGATATACTTTTTAAACGTCTATAAGAAAACAACAATTCAATTTAAAAACAGATGAACAATTCAGACACTGAAAGAAGAAATACAGATGGCAAATGAAACATGAAAAGATGCTCAACAGTATTAGTCATTAGAGAAATGAAAATTAAAACGATAATGAGCTACTACTAAACACCTATTAACAACGCCTAAAATGTAAAAGTCTGTCCATACCAAGTGCTACCTACAATACACAGCACCTGGAACTCTCATACACTGTAAATTGGAATGTAAAATGGTACAATCACTTTGGAAAATCACTTGAGTTTCTTAAAAAGTTAAATTTATACCTACCATATGACCCAGCCATTCCACTCCTATAGATATTTAACCCAAGGAAATGAAAGCATAAGTCCATACAAAGACTTACACAAATGTTCATAGCAGCATTATTTGTTATAGTCAAGAACTGTAAACAATCTAAATGTCCATCAACAGCTGGAAGGATAAACAATTTATGGCATATTTACACAATGGGATACTACTCAGCATTAAAAAGGAATGAATTATTCATACATCTTGTGACATAGATGAACCTTAGAATAACCATTCTGAGTGACAAAAGTCAGATTTTAAAAAGGCTCATACTATATGATTTCATTTTTATAAACCAGTAGATGTAATAAATTGATCTCTAGTGACAGAGAGCAGTATAGTAATTGTTGGGGACAGGGTGGGACAGGTAGGAGTAAAGGGTAGAAGAAGTGGAAATGGATTACCAAGGGGCACTAAAAATCTTTTTGGGGTGATGGATATGTTCCTTATCTTGACTGTTATGATGGCCTCATAGACATCAAAACTTACCTAACTGTACACTTTAAATGTGTGCAGTTTCTTATGTCAATTACCCACTTCAACAGAGATAGTTAAAAAATAAAAACTCCTGCTGGTATCTGACTCCCACTCTGTCCTTTTCTTTTTTTAACTGAGATATAACTGACATATAACATTTAAGATGTAAAATGTGTTAATCTGATAATTTATATATTGCAATATGATTACCACTATAGCTTTAGCTAACACCTCTACTATGTCTACTAATTATTATTTCTTTTTTGTAGTGAGGATAATTAAGATCTACTCTGAGCAACTCTGATGTATACAATACAGTATTGTTAACTATAGTCACCATGCAGTAAGTACATCAGATCTCCAGGACTTATATAACTACTAATTGCAAGTTTGCACTATTAAGCAACATCTCCCCTGCACTTATACCCATATCGCATTCTCAAATATTTTCCATACTAATCATATTTTATTTTTCTCAGAAATAAATTTTCCATTAACAAATGTGATTTTTTAAAAAATTCTGATTTTATTCCTTAAGTTTTAAATAGTCAGCAATGAACATTTATATTTATATTACAGAATACAGCTAACCTGTATGTGGCGGAAGTATACTAGGCTTTGTCATCACCACTAAGTTAATTGAGTAGAATTACAGATATCAATAACCTCAGACATGCAGATGACACCACCCTTACGGCAGAAAGTGAAGAGGAACTCAAAAGCCTCTTGATGAAAGTGAAAGAGGAGAGTGAAAACGTTGGCTTAAAGCTCAACATTCAGAAAACTAAGATCATGGCATCTGGTCCCATCACTTCATGGGAAATAGATGGGGAAACAGTGGAAACAGTGTCACACTTTATTTTTCTGGGCTCCAAAATCACCGCAGATGGTGACTGCATCCATGAAATTAAAAGACGCTTACTCCTTGGAAGGAAAGTTATGGCCAACCTAGACAGCATATTAAAAAGCAGAGACATTACTTTGCCAACAAAGGTCAGTCTAGTCAAGGCTATGGTTTTTCCAGTGGTCATATATGGATGTGAGAGTTGGACTGTGAAGAAAGCTGATCGCTCAAGACTTGATGCTTTTGAACAGTAGTGTTGGAGAAGACCCTTGAGAGTCCCTTGGACTGCAAGGAGATCCAACCAGTCCATCCTAAAGGAGATCAGTCCTGGGTGTTCACTGGAAGCTGAAAGCTGAAGCTGAAGCTGAAACTTCGATACTTTGGCCACCTCATGCAAAGAGCTGACTCACTGGAAAAGACCCTGATGCTGGGAGGGATTGAGGGCAGGAGGAGAAGGGGATGACAGAGAATGAGATGGCTGGATGGCATCACCCCACTCGATGGACATGAGTTTGGGTAAACTCTGGGAGTTGGTGATGGACAGGGAGGCCTGGAGTGCTGCGATTCATGGGGTCGCAGAGTCGGACACGACTGAGCAACTGAACTGAACAGATATTTAGATAAAAATAGTACATTATTTAAAATGTCAAAAGCCTAATCAGTTGATTGGGAAGAGTCAATGCAGTCCCTCTCTGGAGAGAGAAAGATACTCTATGATCCTGAAAAACAGGCAGAGTGGAATAAAGGGGAAAAAAAGAAAGAAAGAAAAAAAGCCAAGAGGGAAAAAAATTAATGATCCCTCCCTTTTAAATCATACATTCTTATTATTACTCCAAAAATACAAAACTGTCCTTGAAGATGTTATAATGTCAAAAATATGGGGGGGGGAGGAAGAACTATTTATACCTTATTACATGCATTGTTTTAAAATGCTGATAGTTGGCTAAGTTGAGAGCACTAAATACATATATATCCCCTAACATAACGATAACAGGAATTACTGGTAGTTATGCTTTAAAATGTTCAGGTTCCAAATTGAACATAAATCTCTAGCCAATATTTTCAGGTATTAATGTTTTTATTTAGCATCTTCAAGATGAACAAAATTACCACTATGCCCAGGAAATGTATAAAAAGAAAACTAACAAGTGTAAGAAAAAAATAACACAAGATTTTTTAATGAAAAAAATTACATTATAACAAGGACACTAAACATTAAGTTACTATACACACACACACACACACACATACATATACACACATTTTAAACTTTTCAAAAAACCTGGTACAAAATTAAACTGCATCTTTCTCATATTCACATGATTAAGTATGTGTTTTGACAGGATATAAAGATGGAACACACACAGCTAGGCCTCAAGATTAGAAACTCTAATGCAGGACCATATCATCAAGTCTATTTTCTATTACTTTTGAGATTTTTAGGAAACATTTACCTTGTATAAAACATCAAATCTTTTTAAGTATGTTAACCACTTACATAGAAAATTGAGGGAAAGAAACACCATGGCTGTGTTTATCTATAATTCACTGTATTATATATAATGTTCACTCAGAGGCTTGAAACATGATAACCACAATGAAGAAACAAGCTCAGCTGTAATAATGAATTCTGACTGCTTATTTTGAACACCCAACTTTCTACTACAGATATTACACCTTGTAATACATGACACAAAAGAGCATATGTCAAACTTTGCTGTAGAGCTGTTAGGAGAATGCCAAATACAGATACTGAAAACTCTATGTGCTGTATTTAATACCCTGTGCATTTAAAATTTAACTGAATATTGAAAATATGTAAACATACTTTTTAGAAAGCAACGCTAAGCATCTTTAAAATACAATACTGATATACTGTAACTGAACATGCATTTAGAGGACAAATGAATTTTTAAAAACTAATTTAGAAAGCATTTTTAAAGAGCTACTCATTAAAATACTTACATGAAAATATTGGTAGTTCCAGTTCCTACCTAAAAACCAAAAGAGTATACAATTAGGGATTTAAACCTTCATGCTCTTTTTTTTCTTTCTCTTTTTGTTTTTGGGGAGGATGTACTGCAACTTTCTGTTCTCATGAAAAAAATGTCAGAAGAGACAGTCACATAAAATGAAGTGAGAAATGTTTTTGAAATATGCTTTGTTCTTTTTTTAGGTGCCAAAGTCTGGATCCTCTACCATCTCTCATCCTCCTAGGTAACTGACTAGAGTCTGTATCTTAACAAGCATTTCTCCTTAACAACTCAACATCAAAAAGCAAGGAATGTCTTCAAAGGAATATAGCTCAAGAAACTATAATTATTTATTGTCATTAATGAAAAGGAAAGATCTATTATTTGAAATACTGAAAAAAGTTTCCATAAAAACTAGAAATAAATGAAAAGAATTATTACCCACAATGCAATATTAAACTATAAATTAATTTGGACTTATACCCGTTAGGTACACACAAACTAAGAAAAATCTGGGTTTGAGGTAACTAAGAGTTGTGTTCAGCTTAGCACTGACTTCACACACATGCACACACAACATAAATTTGGCAGCCTGCCTCTATAAATGCTGACATCAAGTATTTTTGATTCTTAGGAAAAGGAAAAGCAATTCTTATTTTAAAAAATCATGTATGTAACTGAATATTAACTTTGCATTAAATAGAGGTATAAATAATAAATTTTATGTTAAATAGGGTTTAAATATAAAGAGCAAGTAATTTTAGAATTCTATCTACTTCTAATGTAACAGTGCTTTATACTTAGATACATGTTGTGTACCTGAAACAATTAAAGTAAATTAAGATTGTGAGACTGGACTTAGAAAAGCCAAAAAGACTCATATTCATATAAAGAACTAAAGTTAAATTTCATATGCTGCATGCTTTGAATATTAAACCCTAATATCCATTGGAAATCATTATTATTTTTTAAATGAAAATTTAAATATACCCACAAAAGGTCTCTGAGGGTGGGGGAAAGGCTTTAGGTTGATTTCTTGATAGCTGCAATTGACATTTCTAATTTACCAACCTTCCAGAAAAGAGAAGCTTATAATGAATATACTGATTAGTATGTATTCAGTATTCGAAGTAAATATGCTTATTCAACAAGCAAATATAACACACTAGTTGTTTTAAAGTTTTAAATATGAGTTAAATTTTAAACTATAAATCTTTACTTTGAAAGATTACCATCTTTCAAATACCATCAATTTATTAAGAACTCTGGCACAGAAAAATAAGTACAACTCAAATTCTTTTCTAACCAGAGCTGATTCTTTAATACAAAATAGGAAAAAACATCTGCTGATATAAAAAAGTTCCCGACTATCTAAACACCACGGAATTCTATTATTCTTTCTGAATTCTCTCCATTTCTACATTTTTCAACCCATAAGTAGTATTTTTAACTATAACACCGTATAAATCCATGCAAAAGGCATTTATTTCTCTTGCTTATTTGACTCAAGTTAAAATTCTCAATACTTAATCATGACACAGTAAATTTCTATGAGATGACCATTGGTATACTACTTGTTTCTAGTTTTGGAGGAAGTTAAAATGCAACTACATAGTTTTCACAGATGTGAATGTTGGGCTTAATATTATGATGCAAAATCTCTTGTTTTTCTTTCCAAATGAGACAGACTTCAGATATTCTCTTGTCTGTTAAATTAAAATTTTTCTTCGTAACTTTAAAGAGGGGTAAGTTCTTTTAAAACTTAAAAAAATCATCACACACACACATATATACTCACATACTGTTTTTGATGTTATTTTTTAAGAACCAAAATTCGATATTTTCAAAGGATGAATTAGATAACTATTTGTGTTCAGACTATATCACTGTGGATAAGTTCAGATGATCTTCTGAAATACTGGCCTTATCAGATAATCAAAAAGTATAAGAATTTTATAAAATAAGAGTAAAATATCTCTTAAGGTAAAAACGGGGAGTTAGCAACAAATGTCAGTTTTGAATTAAAGCTGCTCATTGACCCAGTCTTCAGTCCACTTATCACAATGTTGTGCTTTGATAACATTCACCTTCTTTTTCTCTGACATCAGAAGTCACCAGAGTTGTAAATTCTGAAAAGCTTCAATAATTTATGTAGCAGATAATTTCTTACAGTCCAAATTTGGTTTTGCTTCCAGAGACAATGCTGGTTCTTTGGGTTCTTGCTTAACTTGGTTCACAGAAATGGTACCTTCTGAATTTTCTTCAACTTTAAAACCAAACATAAAAGAAAAACCCTAATGGTTAATATAATTTGTAATACTGGAATCTTAAGAATTATATGAATTTAGAAGCAAAGCACAAAAACAGTATTTTGCTAGAACCAAGTAATTTAGAAAATCAACTGGTGTATTTGAGAACTCAGTACTTCTGACATCTTAATGGTCATTCACACTAAATTCCTTCAGGAGGAAAAAAAAAAAAGAAACTAATAAACTGCAAAGTTATTCTCTTCAAAAGATACTCTGACCAAAAAGCAGTCCATAATTTGACGAAATTATGAGGAATATCAGAGTTAAACTTAACTGCCTTTAAATGTTTGGGTGCCCAAAAGTCAGGAAGCCTCTCATTATTTAAAAATGCTTTTTTTTTCTTTTTTACACACATCAAGCATGTGCTACAAATCACTGATGTGTTACCATTCATATGGTTTTCATACATGTTCATATATTTTAAAAAAATGTTCTCTCCATAAAGAAACTGTACTACATAAGTACTTCAGAAAAAAATATGCCACATCTTAAATGATAGCTCTGACTTAGTTGCACAGCTAGGTGTTGCTTATCTGAAATATTTCAGAATGTACAACCATTCTGATTTCAAAGTACTTATGAGCAAATTAATGTAAATGCAGCAAACCGGCAACACTACTGACATCTGGCACCTAGGATACCTACGATAAAATCTTTCTCTTCCTCAGAAATCTATCAGTTTTTTTTCTCTACCAATTCTCAGGAAAATATCAGTTTTTCAGTTGCTACAGGGAACCAAAGTTAAGGGGATTCTACCTAGTCAGGAATGCACTGAACACACCTAATGATTGTCACATATGGGTTAGAGTTTAGCTTATGCCATATCAAGAAAACCAATACAGGATAGATTTGAGTAATCCTGAGAATTCATATTTAGGTGACATAGTCTCTCAGATCATGATCTAACTTGATACATCATGCAAGTTCAGATCCAAAGAGGGTCTCTTTTAAGGCAATTTAAATTAGAGCTCCCAGAAATACCCTGGCACAACATAGGGAGGAAGCATCTTGGAACGGGAAGATGCTTTGGAGGCAGACAGGTCTGGCTTCAAATGTCCTCTCTGTTACTTACTACATGTGATTTTAAGGCAATTATGTAAACCTCCCAGAGCTTGGCCTCCCCATCTGCAGAATGGGAACATCACTCGCTCTTTCATGGAGCAGTCCTAAGGATCACTTCATGTATATACCTTGTCCCACTCTTCCACTAAATTTCCTATAGACAACTGCCACAGCCCTCTGGATAAATTTACTTAAAAGTAATAAATTTAAAAGATAATGATTCTTTTCTGGAAGGAACTATCTCATACATAGAGGGAAAATATATGTTCTAAGGATAATTTCTAAGAAGACTTTTTTTTCTTCAGGGCAACCTGCAAATCTCTTTCCACAAAAATGCCGAATCCAGAACAATTTGTGGCATACATCACGTAGGAATTCACAGAGTTTATTACTATGTTGACTGGGTTAATTCCAAAGTGAAGGTAACAAAGTCTTGATTAAACCCAAGTCCTCAAGTCTTCCTACTTCCCTTGCAATGTCCATAGAACTCAACATGTAAGTTTACAACTCAAAATCCTTTTTAACCTTTACATCTGCAAACTTCACCCCATTTTTGTGTGTTGCAATTTTTCTATGATAACCTTTACACTGAATAGTTTTTAGTTTTCCTAATTTTTGATCATGTGTACAAAAATGACCTTCCTGATTTCACATCACCACAGATCTCCCATTTAAAACTAGGTAGTTAGGGAATGAATAATCTTGATAAAGAAAACAATTAAGTTTACAAGTTATTAAACTTGTGCTCACAAAACTTCTTTCCCTTTTCTTCTGGTTTTACTTTATTTATATATTATATACCGACTGAATAAAAAACAATAGTTTTTTTTCTGTAGCGTAATACTGATGATAGTCCATAAAGGTTAAAAAAAAAAAAAAAGATGATTTTAACTTACTAAGAACTGGTGGGCTGTCTATAATCTGTATTGGTATGGTCTGCACATTTCCCAATAGAATCCGACGAACATTTCCTTCCAGAGTCTCTGTATCTTCAGCATCTTCAACTTCTACCAGCTGATCCACTGCAACCAGATTTTGATCTGGTCCTGGAAGGTTACTCATGGTAGAAGAAATACTACTGTTTGGGGTTAGAGGTGTATCTGTTTGAAGGCAATGAGTCTGACCAAGCAGTAGAGAATTATTATTCATCACAGCACTTCCTACTGAATCCAGAAGTCCTGAAGGACTGGAGGAGGGGTGGTTATTTACTGATATTAGAGCTGGTGATCCATCAGAAGTGAATCTTGGTTGTAACTGCAAACCCTTTTGAACCAAAAAGAATTATATCAAATGTTTGAATTTACTGTGTATGTTTTTTGCTTTGAATGTATTATTCTTTTGACCCAAACTTAGAATAAAAGCTAAGAGTATAGTTACTAACAAATATTAAGCAAGGACAGAAACAAGAACCAAAGGAAAACTGCACTACTAAATTTTCTTGCATGTATAATCGATTCAAACGTTTCCAAAACATATTGTTTAAATTGTCATCTTAAATCAAGACACAAAAGTCAGAAAATTAATGATAAAAACATCACCGATCATATTCGTAATTCCATAACAATTCTGTAAAATCCCAAAGAAAAGAAAAGAGATTGAGGAAGAAAGACAAGGGCCTCAAATTACACTGCATACTTACCTGCAGGTGTGTGAATAGTTTTGGCTGAAATGAAGAAAGTGAGGAGAGCAAGTGGGCTGGTTCTGGAGACAAAGAATTCCTTGTCTGATTTGCTTCCACTTTGCTGGAAACTGATTCTCCTTGTGAATTACCTAAATTATAAAAAAAAAAAATTATTAAAATGATTTTTATGGCTACACTTTATTACAACCTTTACTATCCGAAATGGAATAGGAAATAAGGTCAAAGGACTTTAAGAAGTTATCTAGTTATCTAGTCCACTATTTCTAAAATCAGGTAGTTCATCAGAATCACTAAGAAAACTTTAAAAAAATATAAATTCCTATATTCAACCTCCAGTAATTTTAATTTAGCATAGCTAGGATGGGTTGCAAGAAACTAGTTTTTTTTTCCTTGAAAGATTCTATACCTGTAGTTCTAACCTAGTCTATTTTTCATGCTGTAATACTGGGCTTACACTTCTCCAGATATGGAGCACCTACTGAGTATCTCAGTTACAAAGATGAAACTCAATTCATCTTTGGTAGCCCTAGTGCCGAGGACAATGCCTAGCATAAAGCAGGTCTTCAATAATAATAGTATTAAATTTCTTTCAACAACTCATTTTGGAATAAATGAATTGGAGTAAAAATGTCTTTCTTTTCTAAATATCTCAACTTTTAAGGTAATTGTCCTTAGGGAATTTGAGTCCTCCTCATGTAATTCTTATATGTTAACCCAAATATATTCATCTCTTTAAGTCAATCAAAAACAAAGTATCAATAACTATTTAATGGGACTTCCCTGGTGGTCCAGTGGTTTAGACTCTATGCTTCCAATACAGGGGGCACAGGTTCAATCCCTATTCAGGGAACTAAGAACCCACATGCTGCATGGTGCAGCCAAAAAAAAACCTACCAAACAAAAAACAACTGTTTATTGCTTCTATACTGCATATTGCACCCACATTAACTGAGTAATTTTAAAAAATGGCCCTACCGTCAGACAAGGATGGATTTAAGTACTGGTTTTTCTCTGGAAACATGTTAAATTACAACATGCCATTTAATACAGTTTCTAAACTTCAGTTTCCTCATCTGTAAATTCAGAATAAGAGAATTTTTCTCAAAGGACTACTGAGAGAATCAACAGTACTCTCACATTTCTAGGCTTCTTCATTTCTAACTGTCCCACCTCAATTTGCTGCAGTCTCCCACTACTATGAGCATGCCCTAGATTATTCCACATGTAAAATCTCTATTTCAAACATCCCATTCTCTGACCACAACATCTATTCTTCCAGGGATTTTTCTCAGCTGAAGTGAAAGATGCTCAGTCATGTCCAACTCTTTGAGACCCCACGGACTATACATTCCATGGAATTCTCCAGGCCAGAATACTGGAGTGGGTAGCCTTTCCCTTCTCCAGGGGATCTTCCCAACCCAGGTCTCCCACACTGTAGGCGAATTCTTTACCAGCTGAGCCACAATGGAAGCCTGTGGCTTTTCTCAGGTACTCCACTACAACTGTGCTTCAACTTCATGTAAACCTTCAGTTAATTGATTCCTCAGTTTTTTTCAGATCCATCAACGTCATCTTTAATAAAATTCTCTCCCATCCAGCTTAGAGGACTGGGTATATAATTTCACTCTCTTGCAAATACCTTAAACTCCCTTTCCTCTGTCCTTTGGTCATCACATGCGATAAAATCCTAATTCTGGATGAAAACTGCTTCCAGGGCCTATATACATGTAATGCTGACTACCACTGAAGAAGAAACTCTCTGCCACTACTAATACCAATTCACGACCATCAACCACAGTAGGACCTTTCATGTATAGGACAATCTTACAATGTTTCTCTCATTCTGCATTAGGGATAATATTTAATCTCCATTTTCCTCAAATCTTGGCCACTTTGTGTGATCCTTTCTTCCTCTTTTTATTGTTCAGCTGCTCAGTTGTGTCCCACTCTATGCGACTCCATGGACTGCAGCATGCCAGGCTTCCCTGTTCATCACCAACTCCCGGAGATTGCTCAAACTCATGTCCATTGAGTTGGTGATGTCATCCAACCATCTCATCCTCTGTCATCCCCTTCTCCTGCCTTCAATCCTTCCCAGCATCCAGGTCTTCTCTAATGAGTCAGCTCTTCACATCACATAGCCAAAGTATTGCAGCTTCAGCTTCAGCATCAGTCTTTCCAATGAATATTCAGGACTGATTTTCTTTAGGATTGATTGATCTCCTTGCTGTCCGAGAGACTCTAAGTCTTCTCCAACTTTTTTGAACCACAGTTTAAAAGCATCAATTCTTTGGTGCTTAGCCTTCTTTATGGTTGAACGCACATCCGTACATGACTACTAGAAAACCATAGCTTTGACTATATGGACCTTTGTCGGCAAAGTAAAGTCTCTGCTTTTTAATACACTGTCTAGGTTTGTCATAGTTTTTCTACCAAGGAGCAAGTGTCTGTTAATTTCATGGCTGCAATCACCATCTGCAGTGATTTTGGAGCCCCCAAAAATAAAGTCTCTCACTGTTTCCCCATCTATTTGTCATGAAGTAATGCGACTGGATGCACTCTCGAGAAAAGAGAAGCTATGAACATTCTATCACCAAAGCTAGCAAGTACCGTCCTCATTACCTACCTCTTCAGGTCTCTCCTTTCCTAACATACTTCCTTACCATAGCAAACTTTTTAAAAAAGTCCACACTATCTACACTTCTTCAATCATTTCCCATTCACTCTTAAGTCATTCCAATATGGCTTCCTCCTAGTCCACTTCACTGAAATGACTCTGGTACTCATGCTTCTGCAAACTTGATCTCAAGATCTTCTCTCCTCTGCTACCAATACTCTACTCATATGCCAGTGTTGCTGAGCTTGGTAAAAGGTATGATCAAGGAGCTGTTCATGGAAGAAACTCAAGAGTCATCCCAGATCATTCCCACTCCTTTACCTCTCACACCTATTCAATCAATAACCAGTTTCTAAGATAACTCTGGTGATGTCCATGTGTATTCTCTTGTGTTGTTGGAACAAGGTATTTGCTATGATCAGTACATTCCCTGGCAAAACTATTAGCCTTTGCCCTGTTTCATTCTGTACTCCAGGGTCAAATTTGCCTATTACTCCAGGTATTTTTTGACTTCCTACTTTTGCATTCCAGTCCCCTATAATGAAAAGGACATCATTTTCGGGTATTAGTTCTAGAAGGTCTTGGAGGTCTTCATAAAACCATTCAGCTTCACCTTCTTCAGTATTACTGGACGGGGCATAGACTTGGATTCCCATGATATTGAATAGTTTACCTTGGAAATGAAGAGAGACCATTCTGTCGTTTTTGAGACTGCATTTTGGACTCTTCTGTTGACTATGATGGCTACTCCATTTCTTCTAAGGGAATCTTGCCCACAGTAGTAGATATAATGGTCATCTGAGTTAAATTCACCCATTCCAGTCCATTTTAGTTCGCTGATTCCTAAAATGCCGATATTCACTCTTGGCATCTCCTGTTTGACCACTTCTAATTTGCCTTGATTCATGGACCTAACATTCTAGGTTCTTATGCAGTACTGTTCTTTACAGCATCAGACTTTACTTCCATCACCAACCACATCCACAACTGGGTGTTGATTTTTCCTTGGCTCTGTCTCTTCTGTCTTTCTGGAGTCATTTCTCCACTCTTCTCCAGTAGTATACTGGGCATCTATGGACCAGGAGAGTTCATCTTTCAGTGTCGTATCTTTTTGCCTTTTCATTCTGTTCATGGGGTTCTCAAGGCAAGAATACTAAAGTGGATTGTCATTCCGTTCTCCAGTAGACCACGTTTTGTCAGAACTCTCCACCATGTCCCTGAAGGTCTTGGGTGGCCCTACATGGCACGGCTCATAGTTTCATTGAGTTAGATAAAGCTGTGGTTCATGTGATCAGATTGGTTAGTTTTCTGTGATTGTGGTTTTCAGTCTGTCTGCCCTCTGATGGAGAAGGATAAAAGGTTTAAGGAAGCCTCCTGATTGGAGAGACTGACTGAAGAGGAAACTGGGTCTTGTTCTGATGGGTGGGGCCATGTTCAGTAAATCTTTAATACAATTTTCTGTTGAAGGCTGGGGCTGTGTTCCCTACTTGTTATTTGACCAGAGGCCAAACTATGGTAGAGGTAATGAAGATAATGGCGACTTCCTTCAAGAGGTCCCATGCACTCAGTGCCCCAAAGATGGAGAAGCTCTATACAGTCAGTAAGAATAATACTGGGAGCTGACTGTACTGAATGCAAAAGCAGGCAGTCAAGAAACACCTGGAATAACAGAAAAATTTGACCTGAGAGTACAGAATGAAGCAGGTCAAAGGCTAATAGTTCTTCCAAGAGAATGCACTGGTCATAGCAAACAGCCTCTTCCAACAACACAAGAGAAGACTCTACACATGGACATCTCCAGATGGTCAACACCGAAATCAGATTGATTACATTCTTTGCAGCCAAAGATGGAAAAGCTCTATACAGTCAGCAAAAACAAGACTGGGAGCTGACTGTGGCTCAGATCATGAACTCCTTACTGCCAAATTCAGGCTTAAGTTGAAGAAAGTAGGGAAAACCACTAGAACATTCAGGTATGACCTAAATGAAGTCCCTTAAAATTATACAGTGGAAGTGACAAATATTCCAGGGATTAGCTATGATAGACAGAGTCCCTGAAGAACTATGGACAGAGGTTCATGACACTGTACAGGAGGCAGTGATCAAGACCATCCCCAAGAAAAAGAAACACAAAAAAGGTGAAATAGTTGTCTGATGAGGCCTTAGAAATTGCTGAGAAAAGAAGATAAGCAAAAGGTAAAGGACAAAAGGAGATATATACCCATTTGAATGCAGAGTACCAGAGAATAGCAAGTAGAGATAAGAAAGCCTTCCTCAGTGATCAATGCAAAGAAATAGAGGAAAACAATAGAATGGGAAAGACCAGGGATATTTTCAAGAAGATTAGAGATACCAAGGGAACTTTTCTTGCAAAGATGGGCACAATAAAGGACAGAAATGGTATGGACCTAATAGAAGCAGAAAATACTAAGAAGACGTAGCAGGAATACACAGAAGAACTATACAAAAAAGATCTTCATGACCCAGATAGTCACGATGGTGTGATCACTCACCTAGAGCCAGACATCCTGGTATGTGAAGTCAAGTGGGTCTTAGGATACATTACTAGGAACAAACCTAGTGGAGGTGATAGAATTCCAGTTGAGCTATTTCAAATCCTAAAAGATGATGCTGTGAAAATGCTGCACTCAAAATGCCAGTGAATTTGGAAAACTCAGCAGAACTGGAAAAGGTCAGTTTTCATTCCAATCACAAAGAAAGGCAATGCCAAAGAATGCTCAAACTACCACACAGTTGCACTCATCTTACACGCTAGCAAAGTGATGATCAAAATTTTCCAAGCCAGGCTTCAACAGTACATGAACCATGAACTTCCAGATGTTCAAGCTGGATTTAGAAAAGGCAGAGGAACCAGAGATCAAACAGCCAACATCCGTTGGATCATAAAAAAAGCGAGAGAGTCAAAAAAAAACATCTACTTCTGCTTTATTGACTATGCCAACCTTTGACTGTGTGGATCACAAGAAACTGTGGAAAATTCTTGAAGAGATGGGAATACCAGACCACCTGACCTGTCTCCTGAGAAATCTGTATGCAGGTAAAGATGCAACAGTTAGAACTGGACATGGACAACACACTGGTTCCAAATCGGGAGAGGAGTACATCAAGGCTGTATATTGTCCCCTGCTTATTTAACTTATACGCAGAGTACTTCATCAGAAATGCTGGAATGGATAAAGCACAAGCTAGAATCAAGATTGCTGGGAGAAATATCAATAACCTCAGATATGCAGATGACACACCTGATGCACAGAGCTGACTCATTTGAAAAGACCCTGATGCTGGGAAAGATTAAAGGTGGGAGAAGAAGGGGACAATAGAGGATGAGATGGTTGGATGGCATCACCGACTCAATGGACATGAGATTGAGTAAACTCTGGGAGTTGGTGATGGACAGGGAGACCTGGCGTGCTGCAGTCCATGGGGTTGCAAAGAGTAGGACAAGACTGAGAGACTGAACTGAACTGAAGATAACTCTTAAATGTGCCTAATTCTTGTATAAATATCACCAACTGCAAACAACACCACCATCACCTTTCATTTGGATAGGTGAAGTTCAGTTCAGTCACTCAGTCGTGTCCAATGCTTTGCGACCCCATAAATCGCAGCACGCCAGGCCTCCCTGTCCATCACCAACTCCTGGAGTTCACTTAAACTCATGTCCACAGAGTCGGTGATGCCATCCAGCCATCCCATCCTCTGTCGTCCCCTTTTCCTCCTGCCCTCTATCTCTCACAGCTCAGGGTCTTTTCCAATGAGTCAACTCGTCGCATGAGGTGGCCAAAGTATTGCAGTTTCAGCTTTAGCATCAGTCCTTCCAATAAACACCCAACACTGATCTCCTTTAGAATGGATTGGTTGGATCTCCTTGCAGTCCAAGGAGCTCTCAAGAGTCTTCTCCAACACCACAGTTCAAAAGCATCAATTCTTCGGCAATCAGCTTTCTTCACAGTCCAACTCTCACATCCATACATGACCACTGGAAAACCACAGCCTTGACTAGATGGACTTTTGTTGGCAAAGTAATGTCTCTGTTTTTTAATATGCTATCTAGGTTGGTCATAACGTTCCTTCCACGGAGTAAGCGTCTTTTAATTTCATGGCTGCAATCACCATCTGCAGTGATTTTGGAGCCCCCTCCAAAGAAGTCTGACACTGTTTCCCCATCTATTTCCCATGAAGTGATGGGACTTTTAGTTTTCTGAATGTTGAGCTTCAAGCAAACTTTTTCACTCTCCTCTTTCACTTTCATAAGAGGCTTTTTAGTTCCTCTTCACTTTCTGCCATAATGGTGGTATCAACTGCATATCTGAGGTTATTGATATGTCTCCCGGCAATCTTGATTCCAGCTTGTGCTTCTTCCACCCCTGCATTCCTCATGATGTACTCTGTATATAAGTTAAATAAGCAGGGTGACAGTATACAGCCTTGACGTACTCCGTTTCCTATTTGGAACCAGTCTGTTGTTCCATGTCCAGTTCTAACTGTTGCTTCCTGACCTGCATACAGGTTTCTCAAGAGGCAAGTCAGGTGGTCTGGTATGCCAATCTCTTAAAGAATTTTCCACAGTTTATTGTGAGCCACACAAACGCTTTGGCATAGTCAATAAAGCAGAAATAGATGTTTTTCTGGAACTCTCTTGCTTTTTCCATGATCCAGCGGATGTTGGCAATTTGATCTCTGGTTCTTCTGCCTTTTCTAAAACCAGCTTGAACATCTGGAAGTATATTGCTGAAGCCTGGCTTGGAGAATTTTGAGCATGACTTTACTAGCGTGTGAGATGAGTGCATTGTGCGGTAGTTTGTGCAGTCTTTGGCATTGCCTTTCTTTGGGATTGGAATTAAAACTGACCTTTTCTAGTCCTGTGGCCACTGCTGTTTTCCAGATTTGCTGGCAAATTAAGTGCAGCACTTTCACAGCATCATCTTTCAGGATTTGAAATAGCTCAACCGGAATTCCATCTCCTCCACTAGCTTTGTTCATAGTGATGCTAAGGCCCACTTGACTTCACATTCCAGGATATCTGGCTCTAGGTGAGTGATCACACCATCGTGATTATCTTGATCTGTGAAGATCTTTTTTTACAGTTCTTCTGTGTATTCTTGCCACCTCTTCTTAATATCTTCTGCTTCTGTTAGGTCCATACCATTTCAGTCCTTTATTGTGCACATCTTTGCATGAAATGTTCCCTTGGTATCTCTAATTTTCTTGAAGAGATCTCTAGTCTTCCTAGTCTGTTGTTTTCCTCTATTTCTTTGCATTGATCGCTGAGGAAGGCTTTCTTATCTCTCCTTCTTATTCTTTGGAACTCTGCATTCAGATGCTTATATCTTTCCTTTTCTCCTTTGCTTTTCGCTTCCCTTCTTTTCACAGCTATTTGTAAGGTCCCCCCAGACAGCCATTTTGCTTTTTTGCATTTCTTTTCCATGGGGTGGTCTTGATTCCTGTCTCCTGTACAATGTCACAAACCTCCATCCATAGTTCATCAGGCACTCAGTCTATCAGATCTAGTCCCTTAAATTTATTTCTCACTTCCACTGTACAATCATAAGGGATTTGATTTAGGTCATATCTGAATGGTCTAGTGGTTTTCCCTACTTTCTTCAATTTAAGTGTGAATTTGGCAATAAGGAGTTCATGATCTGAGCCACAGTCAGCTCCCAGTCTTGTTTTTGCTAACTATATAGAGCTTCTCCATCTTTGGCTGCAAAGAATATAATCAATGTGATTTTGGTGTTGACCATCTGGTGATGACCATGTGTAGAGTCTTCTCTTGCGTGTGTTGGAAGAGGGTGTTGCTGCTGCTGCTGCTGCTGTGTCACTTCAGTCGTGTCCGTGGATGGATGGAAGATGGTGTAGGGCCTCCTAAATCTATTATGCTTATTCAGTTTTATCTCCAACCACTGTCTCTACTTAAGACCACCTAAACATTAAGTTCCTTGGACATGGCATCCTCTTTCTTGCTTAGCCTTTGAACATGCTATTCCTCTGATTAGTAAATTCCTATTCATTCTTCAGTTCTTAGTATAAAAGTCACTTTCTCTACTACTATATATAAAATGGATCACTAATCATAACCTACTGTATAACACAGGGAACTTTACTCAGTGCTCTGTGTTGACCAAAATGGGAAGGAAATCCAAAAAACAGAGGATATGTGTATACATAGAATTGATACGCTTTGCTGGACACCACAAACTAACAGCCATTTTAAAGCAACTGTCCTCTAATTTAAAAAAATAAAAATAAAAGTCACTTTCTCTAATGTCCTTTCCCTACTCTCTGGACTAAGTTACATATCTCTATCACTGTTCCCACACAGTTTGGCACAATTCTATCATGGTAATACTGTCAACTCTCTCTTATAGTAATACTATTACTATTCATTATAGTAATTAATTAGAATATACTGTAGTTCTCTTCCTAAAATTTAAATTCAATGAAGCAAGAAACTTACTTTTCTATGCTCAGCATTTATCACACTGAATTAAATATACACAGAACAAAAAAATAATTCTAAAGAATTTGCAAGCTATTCTATAAGCAAAGTAACTTAATGGTCAATAGACAAAGAATAAAAAAAAATTGTATTCTACACATTACTAATTTATTTTAAAGTAATTATTTAGGTTTTAAGTTTTTAGAAGTCACTATGCTAAGAACTAGGTATATTAATTTGAATAAAATATGATTCTTAGCTCCTCCTCACTAAGGGGGATGCCAACACCCTTTCTTTCTGGGTGTGTATCTCTGCCTTGCCCCTCCATCTTAACTAAACTAACCGTTTCTCTGTGTACTGTCCCACTTCTTGTGCTATGTCTCTGGTAATAAACTTTATACAAAAAAAATACAATTCCCAAATCATAATGAAATATATATATATCCCTAAACAAAGAATACCATGTTAAATGCAGAGGTAAATAAAAAAAGAGTGAATATCCAAATTTACATAGGGGGATGAAGTTAAGAAAGCACCTAAAGCCAAAGAAACTGCAATTTGAGTGGTGAGAGGAGTTTGCCACACAGAAGCGGAGAAAAGAGATTTCTCGAAGAGAGAATAAAAGGGCTGAAATAAGCCTGGAATATTGAGAGAACACAGGAATAAGAAACATAGGAGAAAAAGCAAACCATACAAAATGGACAACAGTTTCCTGATCAAGGTGTCTTAGAGTTATTACTACTGAAATTAGCCTAGTTTTAGAGTAAACCATGCTAATAATCATTAGCCTCAAAATTTCAATCATAAAGAATAAAATCTGATATATACATAGGAAATTTAAATAGCTAGAAATATTTTTGATAAATCCTAACATAGCTGCTCTTGCCTCTTTGGGTCATGGTTTCCTTATCCATAAATTCAATGAGACAAATTACATGAGATAATATCTTAAATATTCCAGTTTTAACGCTGCTTGATCTTATATCTTGAAATTGAATTATTCAAGATAACCTACCTTCTGCAAGCGTAACTGTCACAGTCTCTCTGAGAATATTCCCACTATCTGTAGTCCATTGAAGCTGAAATGGGAACACTTACTTTAGTAAAAAGAACAAAGCATTTATCTCTAAAACTATTTTAAAATAGCAGTGCAACTGTCAAATCTTACCCAATCATAGTATAAATGTGCTTTATTCTATAACTACTTTCTTCACTTGTTCACATTCTCAAAGTGTAAGTATACTTAACTATTCAAAGAAATTATCTTCCCAAGTTCAGACAGCAAGAATTTGACAAAGACTGCTGCTGTTGCTGCTGCTAAGTCACTTCAGTCGTGTCCGACTCTGTGCGACCCCATAGACGGCAGCCCACCAGGCTCCCCCGTCCCTGGGATTCTCCAGGCAAGAACACTGCAGTGGGTTGCCATTTCCTTCTCCAATGCATAAAAGTGAAAAGTGAAAGTGAAGTCGCTCAGTTGTGTCCAACTCTTAGCGACCCCACGGACTGCAGCCTACCAGGCTCCTCCATCCATGGGATTTTCCAAGAAAGAGTACTGGAGTGGGGTGCCATTGCCTTCTCCGTGACAAAGACTACTGGTACTCAAATCTGTTTTAGTTTCTGAATTTTGGATAGTGAATAACTAAGCATTTTGGATAGAAAAGAAGAATAGCTCAAGCTTAAAAAAAAAATCTCAAACTATTCAGTTACTGAATCTAGAGAGTAAAAATGTAGACAGCAAAGGATATTGTTACTTGAGATTTTAATGACAAAATCATTGTGTGTATTACAATGAGTAGTTTCTGGGTAATTTCTGGGTAACCACTGTGTATATTACTATCAGCAGTTTCTGAGTAGTTTCTACTCTCATCAGAGTAGGTAGAAATGGCCACTTTTCTGGGGGAAACTACAGTATCAGAGTATGAGGTAAGTTTTATATCCACAGAGGGCATATAGAACCAACATCATCACATTCAAGTCTATACTATTCTATTCAAACTTGCTGACATATTTGAAAAGAGGTGGAGATATACATAGTATGTACTCAATAAATATCTGTCACATAAATAAGATATACTTTTATGGAGATAAAATATGTTGATTTTTAAGTGAAGATTACTATTGTTATTATAGTCATGGCTAGAAATTCACTTAGATTTCTTTTTATGGGAGTAATAAAAAACATTTTAGTTAAATCATCACCTAAGAGTTCAGTGTTTACATTTTGGGAAAAAACACTATTTTTCCTTACATCACAGTTATTTACATGGCCTAATAGCAACCACGCATTAGCTGAGGACTACTGTAATAAAACAAGAAATTACAGTTGCAATCATACCGTTGCTGGAATAATCTCTGAGTTATATATATTATCTCCATTTCTCAAGGATTTCTGTACTTCATGGATGTGATTTCTTATATCATTTACAGTTGGAAAAAAGGATAAATTATGTCTTTCAGGTACTTCATCAGGTTTGAAGAGTTCCCTTTCCACAAATTTTCTGTGGAAATATAAAATAGAATAAAAACATAAACAATCTAGCAATGTAATAATTTAGTTCAAGTGAGAAAGGTTCTCTTTTAGCATATAATTCGGTGAAGTATGATTTACAGCTTTATAAGTAATTTATATTTTTCTACTTTTTTCCCACATGTTGTCATAGAATTCATGCAGATTAAAAGAAAGGTACTATTTTCACTGGTTAAACACCTATGAATGAGCTTTGATATTTTTATGAATTTAATGAAATCACTGTTTTCAGTTCAAACACAGTATGTTTTCGAATGCTTACTCTGTCAGTCACTGAACTGAACACTTTATATCTAGTATCTCCTTTAACCCATCTTATAATCTTGTGAGGTAAGTATAATCAACATTCGGCCATTACAGAGGAGGGAACTAAGGACTACAGAAATTAAGTAATTTGCCCAAAGCCATACACCAGGCTAGTAACTAAGACAGACTGGGCCTATACAAAAAGTTACACATATAAACATCATATTTCATTGCTTTCAAAAGTCTTCAGATAATATATGAAATATGATCTGCTAAAATTTTACAAGTAGACCAAAGAGAAGATAGAAATAAAAGACAATGTTGCCACAAGATGGCATAAAAAGTAAATATATAAAAAGAAATGATAAAATTCAATGTACACATGCTTTGTGCATTATATTCAGTAGGCCATATTGCAGAGCTGTATCATACTTTTGTTCTTAAGATTTAGGTTTAGTAAAATAGTGGATGGCTTACCAAACTCTGGCTCTAACAATGCCCCAATGTAAATAAACATAAAATGTCTAAGAAATCTGTTAAACAGAAGTCATGTATTAATTAAGAAATAATCCTGGGAAATACTCATTCTGCTGTTCAGATCCGACTATACAATAACAAGCAGTAATAAGGTAGTTAAGAAGCAGAAATCATGGTAAAGAGCAAAGTTGTACACCTAGACTTTACTTCTAGCTATATCTCTTCAACCATCCCAAGTCTCCATTTCCTCATCTAAAGAATGAGGATAAATACACTGAATTTATAACGTCATAGGAATAATGATATTGTGCCTATAAATTACTTAGCATAATATTAGGTACACACATAGTAAGTGCCTCATATTTATAATAATAATTATTATTATATCCTCAGTACCAATAAAATTAGACCAGAGTACTACATGGGGATTCCCCAGTGGCTAAGCAGTAAAGAATCCACCTGCAATCCAGGAGCCACAGGAGACACGGGTTTGATCCCTGTGTCAGGAAGATCCCCTGGAGGAGTGCATGGCAACCGCACTCCAGTATTCTTGCCTGGAGAATGCCATGGACAGAGGAGCCTGGCAGGTTGCAATCGGCAGGGTCACAAAGAGTCGAACACAACTGAAGTGACGTAGCATGCACACACAGAGTACTACATATAAAATTTCATTAGACAAAAAACTGCTCATATTCTTTTGTTTCAAACTGCACATTTCAAATGAGTTAAAACAAATATCTTGGCCAATGTTTTAAAATCTTTTCTAAAAATTTTCTTTCTGTAAAGGTATTTAGTATATAATTCAATATATATATCATTTAAAAATAGCCTAATTTGCCAAATCTGAACATGGAATATCTCAAATGAGTAATTCAAATCATTACTCATGGCTTGCAAAACATCTGCTAAAAGTGATTAATTCATAAATAATACTATTTTAATAAATTAATAAACTATATTCCCTATATATTCTGATAGCATATATCCTGGAATATGTCTACAATGTTAAGTGTATTATTTAAACCAACAAACAAAAATGAAAAACATAAACAATGTTTCTACTGTACCTTAGCTGTTTTCTAACTGCATACACTTGTTCTATTCCCTGTGATACTAATTCTTGAATTTTATGTGCTACTTGAGGATGTAGACGTGAGGGCAATGTACAGTTCTCATCTCTAATTGCAGCTTCCTCTTCTTCAAGAGAAGATATGGGAAAGGAGGAAGATGATAAAGGGAGGCAGGGAGTCTCTAATTCATGATACTGATGAGCTTGCTGCGTAGGTAACTGTACATACCACCTAACGAGAGAAAATATTTAAAATTATATTACTAGAAAAAGGCAAGACTCATATACTTATGTTAATACTCATTAAGAGAAGGAATAATTTTTTTGAAAAATTATATATAATAATATCATATTAAATACCTCCCAAGTATTTCAGTGGTAAAGAATCCGCCTGCCAATGCAGGAGATGTGGGTTTGATCCCTGGGTCAAGAAGAACCACTAGAGAAGGAAATGGCAACCCACTCCACTATTATTGCCTAGGAAATGCCATGGACAGAGAAGCCTGGTGGGCTATAGCAAATTAGGTTGCAAGAAAGTACTAAATATATAATAAAACGTGTTTCCAAATATGAATTTATTATGTTGGGAAAAAACTTCCATATGGTATACAGAATTCTTTGGTCAAAATTATCCACATGTGGTTGATAAACTCAATGGCTTATACATGGCAAATCAGTTTAATACCTAGGGAGCTAATAATAAAACATCTACCTTATAGAAACCATTTCTTAATGGAATAATTGGAAAACATAATTTCTCTTATAGACAGAATTCTTGTAAAAGGAGCAAAGTAACTTGTAAATACAAGAACAAAGTAAAAGTCTTACCTAAGAACACCACCAGCATCTACCAAGTTCTTTTTTAGCAAGTTAAAGGCTTTCTCCTGCTCCATTCGGATTATCTTCCTGTCAATTTTGGGGTCTGTAGGAACTCTATAGTCAGGAAATTTCTGTACTTTTTTAATGTAAATCCTTTTCATAAGAAAAAGAAGAATTTGCTCCATTAAACTATAATCTCAAGATTATCTAACTTGTCAAACAGAAGTTTAAGCATTACTAAAGTTTAGAGAAAATTCGATTATCTAGAAAGCATTCAGATCATTATATGAAAGATACGCAATATTCTCAGTATATAATACTTAGCAAATTAACAATAGTCATTACTTTAGTAAAAAATGTCTAAACACTACGAAACCACCGTTTTTTTTCCTGGATCTGTCTCTTCGTTCTCCTGCTCATGCCTGGATTACTGTAATGCCCTACTTCTGGGGCTTCTAGCCGCCATTATCTCATTTCTTACATCCACCTGATATATCAACGCCATAATACTTCACATTGTACCACTTCTGAAATCTACTTGCTCCTTAATCAAGTAAAAATGATTTACCAGCATTCAGAGCATTCTATCTGATTCCAGTTTATTTATCCATCTTTTAATTTCTTGAAATATTATATTGCTTTCATGTGAAGTTTATCATCTCAGTGTTCCATCTCACTCCTTCCCATGATACACAATGTTGTTGTTGAGCACAGAGTCAGTTCAGTTCAGTTCAGTCATGTCCAACTCTTTGCGACCCCATGGACTGCAGCACGTCAAGCCTCCTTGTCCATCACCAACTCCCGGAGTTTACTCAAAATCATCTCCATTGAGTTGGTGATGCCATCCAACCATCTCATCCTGTTGTCCCCTTCTCCTCCCACTTTCAATCTTTCCCAGCATCAGGGTTTTTCAAAAGAATCAATTCCTTGCTTCAGGTGGCCAAAGTATGAGAGTTTCAGCTTTAGCATAAGTCCTACCAATGAATATGCAGGACTGACTTCCTTTAGGATAAACTGGTTGGATCTCCTTGCTGTCCAAGGGACTCTCAAGTCTTCTCTAATACCACAGTTCAAAAGCATCAATTCATCAGCACTCAGCTTTCTTTATACCCTCTCACATCCATACATGACTACTGGAAAAACCATAGCTTTGAGTAGACAAACTTTTATTGGCAAAGTAATGTCTCTGCTTTTTATTTTTATTTATTATTATTTTTTTTAATGAGAGTTTTAATTTTTTACTTCTTTATAACCTGTGTTTCTCTCACTTTAACAGGGACTAAGACTTTTGCTACTACAATGGTGAATAAAGTAGAGATAGTAGACAGTCTTGACCCATTCTCAAAATATCAGGAGAAATCTTCAAAATTTATCATGAAGCATAAAATTTCTATAGTTATTTAATAGATAAACTTCTATTTCTGCTTTGCTAAGAGGGTATTTTAAAAATTATGAATAAAGATAGATTTCTGTCTTATTCCAAATTTGTTTCGAGAGTTTTGAAAAAACATGAATGGAGATATAATTTTATCAAAGGCTTCTTTTATATCTACTAAAATAGATATTTGATGTTTTTTTCTTTTTTTTTGTAATTAATTAATTTTTTATTGGAGGCAAATTATTTTACAATATTATATTGGTTGGTTTTGCCATACATTGACATGAATTCGCCCCGGGGTTTACATAAGTTCCCCCTCCTGAACCCCCCTCCCACCTCCCTCCTCCCTTTATCCTCCCTCTGGGTCATCCCCGCATGCCAGCCCCGAGCATCCTATAACATGCATTGACCCTGAACTAGTGATTCATTTCACATATGACAACATACGTGTTTCAATGCCATTCTCCCAAATCATCCTACCCTCACCCTCTCCCACAGAGTCCCAAAGACTGATCTATACATCTGTGTCTCTTTTGCTGTCTCGTATACAGGGTTATCATTTGCATCTTTCTAAATTCCATACATATGCGTTAGTATGCTGTCTAGGTTAGCCATAACTTTTCTTCCAAGGATCAAGCGTCTTTTAATTTTATGGCTGAAGTCACCATCCGCAATATTTTGGAGCCCCCAAAACAGTCTCTCACTGTTTCCACTGTTTTCCCATCTATCTGCCTTGAAGTGATGGGAACAGATGCCATGATCTTACTTTTCTGAATGTTGTGTTTTAAGCCAACATTTTCACCCTCCTCTTTCACTTTCATCAAGAGGCTCTTTAATTCTTCCTTTTCTGCCATAATGGTGGTGTCATCTGCATATCTGAGGTTATTGATATTTCTCCCAGCACTCTTGAATCCCGCTTGTGCTTCATCCAGCCCAGCATTTCTCATGATGTACTCTGCATATAAGTTAAATAAGCAGGGGGACAATATACAGCCTTGAGGTTCTCCTTTCCCGATTTGGAACCAGTCTGTTGTTCCATGTCCAGTTCTAACTGTTGCTTCTTGACCTGCATACAGATTTCTCAGGAGGCAGGTCAGATGGTCTGGTATTCCCATCTCTTCAAGAATTTTCCACAGTTTCTTGTGATCTACACAGTCAAAGGCTTTGGCATAGTCAATAAAGCAGAAGTAGATGTTTTTCTGGAACTCTCACTTTTTCAATGATCCAACCGATGTTGGCTATTTGATCTCTGGTTCCTCTGCCTTTCCTAAATCCAGCTTGAACATCTGGAAGTTCACAGTTCATATACCATTGAAGCTTGGCTTGGAGAATTTTGAGCATTACTTTGCTAGCGTGTGAGATGGGTGCAATTGTGCGATAGTTGGAGTATTCTTTGGCATTGCCTTTCTTTGGGATTGGAATGAAAACTGACCTTTTCCAGTCCTGCTGAGTTTTCCAAATTCGCTGGCATGTTAAGTGCAGCATCTTCACAGCATCATTTTTTTAGCTCAATGGGAATTCCATCAACTTCGCTAGCTTTGTTCACAGTGATGCCTCCCAAGGCCCACTTGACTTCACATTACAGGATGTCTGGCTCTAGGTGAGTGATCACACCATAGTGACTAACTGGGTCATGAAGATCTTTTTTGAATAGTTCTTCTGTGTATTCTTGCCACCTTTTCTTAGTATCTTCTGCTTCTGTTAGGTCCATACTATTTCTATCCTTTATTGAGCCCATCTTTGCATGAAATGTTCCCTTGGTATCTCTCATTTTATTTTAAGAGATCTCTAGTTTTTCCCATTCTATTTCTTTCCTCTATTTCTTTGCATTGATCAATGAGGAAGACTTTCTTATCTCTCCTTGCTATTCTGTGGAATTCTACATTCAAATGGGTATATCTCTCCTTTGCCTTTCATTTCTCTTCTTTTCTCAGCAATTTGTAAGGCATCATCAGACAACCATTTCACCTTTTTGCATTTCTTTTTCTTGGGGATGGTCTTGATCACTGCCTCCTGTACAATGTCATGAACTTCTGTCCATAGTTCTTCAGGGATTCTGTCTATGAGATCTAATCCCTGGAATCTATTTGTCACTTCTTTAAAATTACTGTATAATTTTAAGGATTTCATTTAGGTTATACCTGAATGGTCTAGTGGTTTTCCCTACTGTCTTCAACTTAAGTCTGAATTTGGCAATAAGGAGTTCATGAGCCACAGTGAGCTCCCCGTCTTGTATTTGATGACTGTATAGAGCTTCTCCACCTTTGGCTGCAAAGAATACAATCAATCTGATTTCGGTGTTGACCATCTGGTAATTATCACGAGTCAAGTCTTCACTTGTTTTTTGGAAGAGGGTGTTTGCTATTATCAGTACGTTCTTTCACAAAACTCTCTTAGCCTTTGCCCTGCTTCATTCTGTACTCCAAGGCCAGATTTTCCTGTTACTCCAGGTGTTTTCTGACGGCCTACTTTTGCATTCCAGTCCCCTATAATGAAAAGGACATCAGTTTTGGGTGTTAGTTCTAGAAGGTCTTGTAAGTCTTCAAAGAACGATTCAACTTGAGCTTCTGCAGGATTATTGGTCAGGGCATAAACTTGGATTACTGTGATACTGAATGGCTTGCCTTGGAAACAAACAGAGATCATCCTGTCGTTTCTGAGATTGCATCCAAGAACTGCACTTTGGACTCTTTTGCTGACTATGATGGCTACTCTATTTCTTCTAAGGGATTCTTGCCCACTCTAGTAGATATATTGGTCATCTGAGTTAAATTCACCCATTCCAGTCCATTTTAGTTCGCTGATTCCTAAAGTGTCGATGTTCACTCTTGCCGTTTCCTACTTGACCACTTCCAATTTGCCTTGATTCATGGTCAGTTTTCATTCCAATCCCAAAGAAAGGCAATGCCAAAGAAAACTCAAACTACCACATAATTGCCACGCATCTCACACGTTAGCAAAGTAATGCTCAAAATTCACCAAGCCAGGCTTCAACAGTACGTGAACCGTGAACGTCCAGATGTTCAAGCTGGATTTAGAAAAGGAAGAGGAAGCAGAGATCAAATTGTCAACATCGGTTGGATCACTGAAAAAGTGAGAGTTCCAGAAAAACATCTGCTGCTGCTTTATTGACTATGCCAAAGCCTCTGACTGTGTGGATCACAAGAAACTGTGGAAAATTCTTGAAGAGATGGGAATACCAGACCACCTGACCTGCCTCCTGAGAAATCTGTATGCAGGTCAAGAAGCAACAGTTAGAACTGGACATGGAACAACAGACTGGTTCCAAATCGGGAAAGGAGAACCTCAAGGCTGTATATTGTCCCCCTGCTTATTTAACTTATATGCAGAGTACATCATGAGAAATGCTGGACTGCATAAAGCACAAACTGGAATGAAGACTACCGGGAGAAATATCAATAACCTCAGATATGCAGATGACACCACCATTATAACAAAAAGCGAACAAGAATTAAAGAGCCTCTTGATGAAAGAGAAAGAGGAGGGTAAAAAAGCTGGCTTAAAACTCAACATTCAGAAAAGTAAGATCATGGCATCTGGTCCCAGCACTTTAAGGCAGATAGATGGGGAAACAGTGGAAACAGTGAGAGACTTTATTTTGGGGGGCTCCAAAATCACTGCAGATAGTGACTTCAGCCATAAAATTAAAAGACGCTTGATCCTTGGAAGAAAAGTTATGACCAACCTAGACAGCATATTCAAAAGCAGAGACATTACTTTGCCAACAAAGATCCATCTAGTCAAAGCTATGTTTCTTCCAGTAGTCATGTATGGATGTGAGAGTTGGAGTATAAAGAAAGCTGAGTGCCGAAGAATTGATGCTTTTCAACTGTGGTATTGGAGAAGACTTGAAAGTCCCTTGGACAGCAAGGAGATCCAACCAGTTCATCCTAAAGGAAGTCAGTCCTGAATATTAGACTGGACGGACTGATACTGAAGCTGAAACTCTAATACTTTGGCCACCAGATGCAAAGAACTAACTCGTTTGAAAAACCCTGATGCTGGGAAAGATTGAATGTGGGAGGAGAAGGGTAGGACAGAGGATGAGATGGTTGGATGTCATCACCGACTCAATGGACATGAGTTTGAGCAAACTCTGGGAGTTGGTGATGGACAGGAAAGCCTGGCATGCTGCAGTCCATGGGATGGTAAAGAATTGGAAACGACTGAACGACTGAACTGAACTTATGGACCTAACATTCCAGGTTCCAATGCAATATTGCTCTTTACAGCATCAGACTTTACTTCCATCAGCAGTCACATCCACAACTGGGTGTTGTTTTTGCTTTGGCTCTGTCTCTTCATTCTTTCTGGTACACATTGGACACTCAAAAAGTACTTGTAGAACGATTGAGAATAAAATTATTTCTTCACCTATAGTTTCTTTCTCCCAAGTTTGGTCCAAAGTTCTAAATTGCTTATACTTCAAAGCAATTGTTTAATGGTCATGTTTAATGGTCAGGTTTTAACACTGTCTAAAGTTAAAAGACGCTTACTCCTTGGAAGGAAAGTTATGACCAACCTAGATAGCATATTAAAAAGCAGAGACATTACTTGGCCAACAAAGGTCCGTCTAGTCAAGGCTATGGTTTTTCCAGTGGTCATGTATGGATGTGAGAGATGGACTGTGAAGAAAGCTGATCGCCAAAGAATTGATGCTTTTGAACTGTGGTGCTGGAGAAGACTGTTGAGAGTCACTTGGACTGCAAGGAGATCCAGCCAGTCCATTCTAGAGGAGATCAATCCTGGGTGTTCACTGGAAGGACTGATGCTAAAGCTGAAACTCCAATACTTTGGCCACCTCATGCGATGAGTTGACTCACTGAAGACTCTGATGCTGGGAGGGACTGGGGGCGGGAGGAGATGGGGACGACAGAGAATGAGATGGCTGGATGGCATCACCGACTCGATAAGACATGAGTTTGAGTGAACTCCGGGAGCTGGTGATGGACAGGGAGGCCTGGTGTGCTGTGATTCATGGGGTCGCAAAGAGTCGGACACGACTGAGCGACTGAACTGAACTGAACTGAAAGTTAACATTATCAGATTAAAGCTTAACTGGCTTTAAAAACTATTTGAGAATGTTCAGATTGTGATATGAGACATATTGCTAAAATCGCATTTCAAAGCTCAACTAAATGTAACATTTACATGTTACTTTTAAATTTTATCTTATGATTTAAACACTATAAATGTGCGAAACAGAATATTACTACTGAAAAACATTATAAAAATCTTTCATTGGTGTACATTTTTCATTCTTAAAGTAATGACTACTCAGTGGTCCTATTCTACCTAAAACTGACCATGTTGGTCTTATATATTGCGGCTGTGAATATAATTGGTAAAATCACTATCAAGCAACTCTCCAACTCTCCAAAAACTGCTAACATTTAAAAAGAACACAATACTTGCCCTAACAATTTAATTTCAAGGAATTTATTCCATTGATATACTTATAGAAGAGAAGGCAAAGGAAACCCATTCCAGTACTCTTGCCTGGAAAACCCCATGGACAGAGAAGGCTGTCCATGGGGTTGCAAAGAGTTGGACATGACTGAGTGACTTCACTTTCACTTTTCACTTTCATGCACTGGAGATGGAAATGGCAACCCACTCCAGTGTTCTTGCCTGGAGAATCCCAGGGACAGCGGAGCCTGGTGGGCTGCCGTCTATGGGGTCACACAGAGTTGGACACGACTGAAGTGATGCAGCAGTGGCATACTTATAGAAATAGCTACAATGTTATTAGCTGCAGCTTCATAAATAATAATGAAGAATACTTTTCAGTGCCTACAGTTCACTGTTGGAGGGCTAATTAAGTAAATGAGAATTCATCTACAAGTGGAATATTATATGACTATTAAAAAGGAACCATGAAACTAATGTTATATTTCAATTTTTAAAATCAATTAATCCATCAATAAAAAGAAATAATCAGCTCATTTATACACAGACATGGAGTCAGTTTTGAGACATATTGGGAATGAATAAAAAAACCACAGAGTAAAACACCAGGGTCCTATGATATAGTGAGGGAACTATAATTAATATCCTGTGATAAACTATAGTGGAAAAGAAAATGAAATGAGTAATGACATGTATAACTGAATCACTTGGTTGTACAGCAGAAACTAACACATTATAAATCAACTATACCTAAATTTAAAACAACTTTTTTAAGTGTGTATAGTAATATATGTCTTTACAATCACACTAGTATGAAACGTAGCAGCTTTGAGCAAATAACCACATTAGGCATTCAGAACGGAAATGTATCAATGTGAATTCACAGAAGAAAAGAAGGTATGCTACTACCCAAATTTAAGGAAAGAAAATATTAGTAATCTTTATTAAGATCTTCAACATTCATGAGGCTAAAGTGGGATATATACATATAAGCATATATACAGAATATCTTTGAAAAGTTACTCAAGAAACTGGTAAGAGCTGTTGCCTTAAAGTGGGACATGCAGGGTAAGAGGAAACAGATTTCACTGTATAGTTTCTGGCACAGCTTAAACATAATAAAAACATGCACACGTGCATATTAACTATACAAACATAAGTACCTAATAAAAAATAAAAGAAAATGAAGCTTACCGGGCTGGACAAGTGGCTTTGTAGAGCTGACAAGACCTATTTTCCAGCTCACCAATTTTTTTTAACTGGAAACCTTTTCTCCTTGGCCCATACTGACACTCCATTACCACAGCTCTACTCCCTGTGGGCCAAAACGAACTATTGATATTAATTCAAGTATCCATCTGCTCTGGTGCCAGCAGTGACAAAATCTATACTTCCAATTACACAATCTTAAGGAAAGAAAATAACAGTCTTACTGAGATATGAAAACACATAAATAAAAAAGTTTATTATAATAGTTACCAATTGTATCAAATATGTAGGGAAATCAGCAAATACCACATCTACTGAATGTCACTGATATTTACATATATATAAATAATAAAATTTACTACTTTATAAGTAGAAATTAGCAAATGCTACATTTGCTAACAAATATGAAAGTCTTTTATAATTTTATTTCCTTTTATAATTGACTTCCTTATTTCTATTTGAGTTGTTTGATCATGTGATTACCAACCTCTAAGATAGACCCCAACGATCCTGGCTCCTGGTACTCATGTCCTTGGTAATTCCATCCCCTTGGGCATAAGCTAGACTTATTAACTTACTTCTAATGACTATGGCAGAAGTCATCAGTCAGTTCAGTCAATCAGTCGTGCTCAACTCTTTGTGACCCCATGGACTGCAGCACACCAGGCTTCCCTGTCCTTCATCAACTCCCGGAACTTGCTCAAACTGAAGTCCATCAAGTCAGTGATGCCATCCAACCATCTCATCCCTTGTCATCCCCTTCTCCTCCCGCCTTCAATCTTTCCCAGCATCAGGGTCTTTTCCAATGAATTAGTTCCTTTCATCAGGTGGCCAAAGTATTGGAGTTTCAGCTTCAGCATCAGTCCTTCCAATGAATACGCAGGACTGACTTCCTTTAGGATGAACTGGTTGGATCTCCTTGCTGTCCAAGGGGCTCTCAAGTCTTCTCCAACACCACAATTCAAAAGCATCAATTCTTCGGCGCTCAGCTTTCTTTATACTCCAACTCTCACATCCATACATGACTACTGGAAAAACCATAGCTTTGACCAGACAGACCTTTGCTGGCAAAGTAATGTCTCTGCTTTTGAATACGCTGTCTAGGTTAGTCACAACTTTTCTTCCAAGGAGCAAGCGTCTTTTAATTTCATGGCTGCAGTCACCATCTGCAGTAATTTTGGAGCCCCAAAAAATAAAGTCTCTCAGTGTTTCCATTGTTTCCCCATCTATTTGCCATGAAGCGTTGGGACCAGTGCCATGATCTTAGTTTTCTGAATACTGAATTTTAAGCCAGCTTTTTCATTCTCCTCTCTCACTTTCTTTAGCTCTTCTTCCCTTTCTGCCGTAAGGGTGGTGTCATCTGCGTATCTGAGGTTATTGATATTTCTCCCAACAATCTTGATTCCAGCTTGTGCTTCATCCAGTCCAACATTTCTCATTATGTACTCTGCATTTAACTTTAATAAGCAGGGAGATAATATAACATCCTTGATGTACTCCTTTCCCGATTTGGAACCAGTCTGTTGTTGAATATTCAATTCTGTTTCTTCTTAACCTGCATACAGATTTCTCAGGAGATAGGTCAGGTGGTCTTTTTGTTTGAGAACTAAAAATCTTCAAGAATTTTCCACAGTTTGTTGTGGTCCACACAGTCAAAGGCTTTGGCATAGCCAGTAAAGCACAAGGAGATGTTTTTCTGGAACTCTCACTTTTTCAATGATCTAACCAATGTTGACAATTTGATCTCTAGTTCCTCTGCCTTTTCTAAATCAAGCTTGAACATCTGGAAGTTTATGATAAACGTACTGTTGAAGCTGGGCTTATACAAGTTTGAGCAATGCTTTGCTAGCATGTGAGATGGGTGCAAGTGTGCGGTAGTTTGAGCATTCTTTGGCATTGCCTTTCTTTGGGACTGGAAGGAAAACTGACCTTTTCCAGTCCTGCACCCACTGCTGAGTTTTCCAAATTTTCTGGCATGTTTAGTGCAGCACTTTCACAGCATCATCTTTCAGGATTTGAAATAGCTCAACTGAAATTCCATCACCTCTACTAGCTTTGTTCGTAGTGATGCTTCCTAAGGCCCACTTGACTTCTCATTCCAGGATGTCCGGTTCTAGGTGGGTGATCACACCATTGTGATTATCTGAGTCGTGAAGATCTGTTTTGTACAGTTCTTCTGTGTATTCTTGCCTTTTCTTCTTAATATCTTTTGCTTCTGTTAGGTCCATACCATTTCTGTCCTTTATTATGCCCATCTTTGCATGAAATATTCCCTTGGAATCTCTAATCTTCTTGAAGAGATCGCTAGTCTTTCCCATTCTATTGTTTTCCTCTATTTTTTTGCACTGATCACTGAGGAAGGCTTTCTTATCTCTCCCTGCTATTCATATAGGTGTATCTTTCCTTTCATCCTTTGCTTTTTGCTTCTCTTCTTTTCTCCATTATCTGTAAGGCCTCGTCAGACAACCATTTTGCCTTTTTGCATTTCTTTTTCTTGGGGATGGTCTTGATCACTGCCTCCTGTACAATGTCAGGAACCTCCATCCATAGTTCTTCAGAGCTAATCCCTGGAATCTATTTTCACTTATACTGTATAATTGTAAGGGATTTGATTTAGGTCATACCTGAATGGTCTAGTGGTTTTCCCTACTTCCTTCAATTTCAGTCTGAATTTAGCAATAAGGAGTTCATGATCTGAGCCATAGTCAGCTCCTGGTCTTGTTTTCACTGACTGTATGGAGCTTCTCCATCTTTGGCTACAAAGAATGCAATCAACCTGATTTCGGTGTTGACCATCTGGTGCTGTCCATTTACAGATTCCCTGGTGGCTCAGATGGCAAAAGTCACAGGATTTATTTTTGATATTAGCTTATAAGAAGACTATGACTTCCATCTTAAGACATTTCTTGGTCGATTGCTCTCTCTGGGTAAAATCAGATGTCATATGGTGAGGCAGCTCTCTGACGAGGCCCACCCAACAAGAAAGAAGCCTGCCAACAGCCACAGGAGTCAGCTTGGAAGCAGATCCACTCCCAGGCAAGCCCTAAGATGACTGTGCTCCAGCCGACACCTTAATTGCATTTTTGTGAGAGAACTTGCAGCAGAACCTCCTTGCTAAGCTGCTCTTGCATTTCTGACCCACAGAAACTGTGAGACAGTAAATGTTTGTTGTTTTCACCCACCATATTTGGGGTACTTTGTTACACTGCAATATATAATACAAATAAGCAGATGTGAAAACTATACAATTTAAGATGCTTAGTTGAATATCCTAATCTATGTAGGATACAGCAAACCTTGCAAATATAAAGCCAAACATACCAATCATGAACAAAAATGTTGATAAAGATGATATTAACTTCTTCTAAGTAATGGTAAAAGGAAAATCAGTTTGAGAAACTATTTTAAAATACATAAAACAAAGAACTAATATGCAGAATATAAAGAACCACAAATAATTTTTTAAAAATAAAAACTAACTGCCAAACAGAAAAATGGGCAAAGACCATGAACAGGCAATTCAGAAAGAAAAAAAAAAAAGGATATTAAACAAATAAAAAGATCCTCAAATTCCCTAGTAAGCAGGGAAATGCAAATTAAAACAACAGTAAAATACTCTCAACACTCCTCAAACTGACAAAAATAAAAACCTGACAATACTCTAAAACAGCTGAATCTACTGATCAGTCTTAAAGTTAAAAATGCTATCTAGGTAGCGATAACAAGTATACAGCACACCAATGAAGTATTCTTCCAAAATATTTTAGTGAAGATTATATCTTCATTTAATCAAACTCCTAGATCTAACAGTCTATAGGAAATACAGGAGATAAAAGAACATGTTAAAAAAAAACACCAGAGACAGAAGCAGCAAAATCTTAAATATGGCAAACTCTACAGAACAAACTACCCAGAGGAACAGAGAGAAATTTTTAGATGAGAAGAAACTTAACCAAATTTAATCTGTGAATTGGTTTGCGTGTGAATTTGAACAAACCTCTGAAAAAAGAACTATGAGCAGTGGAAACATGCTAACATTGGACAACTGATGACATTAAGAAATTGCTATTAATTCTTTTAAAGTCCAATAATGGAATTGTTGTTACATTTATATATATAAAGAGTCCTTATATTTCAGATATATACTTTAGTATATATTATATACCTTAGTAATTATAGATGAAATAATATCTGGAATTTCCTGTGAAATCACCTTTGAGAATGAAGAAGTAGATAGGCATATAAATGACACAAGACTGACCACATGCTGGTACTTGTCGAAGCTGGATGATGGATACATGGAGTTATGAAATTTCATATATTATCACCTCTACTTTGATGTCCATATGAAAATTCCAATAATATAAAGATGTTTTTAAATCTGACAATGCTAAATCATAGAACAAATGTGGGAAAGGGAAATTTTCATACATTGATGAAAGGACTAAAAATTAATACAGGTTGTCAATCCCTCATGTATGATTTTGAAATTTAAAAAGCAGAGAAAACAAAATAGCTTGGAATACATTTGTCTGTAAAACCTGGTGTGAACTTCACGAGGCTGTTTATAGTCTTTATTTATTCCTTTTACTGTAACTATAAAGTCTTACTGGGTTTGAGCATGTAATATTGCCTATAGAATACTTGCTGGGAGCATTCTATAATATTATCATATTATACTCTAAAAAATTCAGAATTCTGAAATACATCTGGAAAAAAAAATTTAGAGAAGGGATTTGGACCTGAACTATCATCTTAGCAACTTGAGATAATCTTGTGAAGACAAAGTGAGCATACTTTACAACTCAGCAATTCTACTTTAGTGCACACAAAACTAAAAACCTAGTTTGGATTTCTGACCCACAGAAACTGTGTTTCAAACTAATAATCTAGAAAACTCCTTATGCTTTTCAACAGAAAATATATATTTTGGAGGTTAGACTATAGAATTCTTTGCAATATTGAAAAGTTGGAAACAACATAAATGATCATTAGTAGAAAAATAACTGCAGTTTGGTCACATGCTGGAAAGACCAAATTTAAGCAACAATTTATTATTATGTAATAGTCCATATTATATGATATTAAATTATATAATAACAAAATAGAATTAACCAGAATCCGTAAGTATCAATATAGATTTTCAAAATGAGTGAGAAATTTACTTAATAATGTCTATATTTTACTACTTACGTATAATTTAAAACATTTAAAATAATAAAAAATACTATAAATGCCAACATGTATGAAGTACAAAAACACACCATATTCATAGAGCAGCTGCCTGAGGAGAGTTAAGAAGGGATTAGACAAGAGGGAGGGAATATATGTATACCTATGGCTGATTCATGTTGATGTTTCACAGAATACAACAAAATTCTATAAAGCAATTATCCTTCAATTAAAAAATAAATTAAAACAAACCAAAAAAAGGGATTAGAACTAGGCAGGAGAATAAAACCTGTGCAGAAGGGTTACGTTTATCTCATCTTTCTCTAAGGAGTTCTCTTTACTCTCAGAGGTCCAGGATGAGTCTACAACTCTTCCTGTAGAATTGCTCACCCCTGAAACAAATCACTTATTCTTAGGTTCTTTGTGGTCTGCCTAGTCCTAGGATGACACTTAAGGACTTGCTTGAAACTCTACTGCTTTAGTAAATGCAGCAGCAACACAGTGTTTGAGAATGCTGCAACATACCTGATGTTAGAACATCAGAATTCTATATCATAATTCCAAATTGTATACCAATCCTATACAGTATCCCCAGGGTTATAAGCTATATAAAACAAACAGTGATTTTTTTTCCCCACAAGACAAATCAAGATAGAAGGAAAGAATGTCTGGATTGGATGGGGGGAAAAAAAACCCAACTACAAATAGCTACACATATTTAAAATAATAAAACTGCTCTATGGCTTAATTTTTATTAAATAGGTCTACCTTGAATTTAATTATTTTTTACTTCTCATTTTTCAGTATAAAGTATTATTTATTTACCCTAACATATTAAAATATAATTTTACAATATAAAATAATTGGTTGTATTTACCGTAAGTTTTCTTTTCAGTTTAATACACATTAACAGTCAGTTGTCATCTACCAAAATAAAAAGGTATCACCTTAGGAAAGTCACATTTTCACAATGGATCATGGCTGCTGTTGAACTTCTAAAAGTAAATCTTTACAAAAGTACCTGCATTGACAAATGGGATTCCATCATATGGGACATACTGGGATTTCCACATCAAGCGCGTAGCTGGCTTGGCTGGGCTCGGAGACTGGCGGGTCCCCCAAACACTCTGTGTTTGCTGTTTGTGAAATGTTAGAACGCTTTCCAATTCAGTCTCACTTATACAGTAGCCACGGTATGAATCTCCAATTTTCTGCATGTAGAAATTCAGTAACAAAATTATCAACAAATTGTGCTTCATTGTGCAAGAAATTTAATAAGGTGGTTGCCTAAGATGAAAGACTCATTAATCTTGCAAAAGAGAACGTCATTTCTGCCCTCCGTCTGAGCTGAATTTAAACATCATCATCAAATAGATATTTTGTAGTAGTCTATTAGAGTATAATGCCAAACTCACTGCCAAAGTATCTTTATCTTGTTTGAGAGAATTAATACTTTTAGCAAAGATAGCTTCAAGAACATATTGTGTATTCACCCTTCCAAATAAACTTCTACCCCCGGATCCAACTAGATCAACATAAAATTAGCCACAAAGTACTGGTTCCCTGTGGGGTTTCTTCTACTGAAATAGATTTTTTTTAATGTATTTGTTTGTTCATTTATTTATTGGCTGCAAGGCAAGTAGGATCTTAGTTTCCTGACCAGGAATCCAACCCATGGTCTCTGCAGTGGAAGCATGGAGTCTTAACCACTGGACCACCAGGGAAGTTCCTGAAATAAGATTTTGATATGATGAATGAATCTATTTGAAAACCTATGAAAACTGTGATGGCTATCTCTTATAAAAAATGATGTCAAAGAATTTGCTTATTATACCATTATGCTTTTAATGAAGGTCTTCCTCTGAGAGAAATTCTGTCCTAGTATCAAAAATAGTTAAGGTTTTCTTTTATCTTATGGAAATTAACATAATTACTTTTACCTAACACATACAGAACTTAGTAACTAACTAGGTTTCCCCTTTTGAAATGTAGATACTTAGATTACAGCTGTGCGTGCATATAAACACACACATATAATTCATTAAGATAAACATTCTTACTTTCACTTCATACTTCCATTCTTGTTTTTCTTTATTCTTCAGCTCCCATTTTAACTTCTACCTTGCTAATTTATTTTTAAGTATTTTTGTAAGCTGTCCTAAATTCTCCCTGAAACAAGGCAACGTATAAATATATCATGTAAATAAATTGCTGATATCTATCTTGTATCTCTCAACTAAGAAAAAAGCTTTCTCTATACCAATAGACTTCTCTATACCAACTGGACTCCCCTGGTGGCTCAGATAGTAAAGCGTCTGCCTACAATGCGGGAGACCTGGGTTCAATCCCTGGGTTGGAAAGATCTCCTGGAGAAGGAAATGGCATCCCACTCCAGTATTCTTGCCTAGAAAATCCCATTGACGGAGGAACCTGCTAGTCCATGGGGCTGCAGAGAGTCGGACATGACTGAGCAACTTGACTTTCTTTCTTTCTTTATACCAACAGAAAATTTTTTTTTAAACTGTGATTTCTTAAACTGAAATGCATTTAGACCTACAATTGACTCCATGTAAAGGCAACCCATTCCAGTACTCTTGCCTGGAAAACCCAACAGACGAAGGAGCCTGGCGAGCTACAATCCATGGGGTCACAAAGAGTCAGACAGGACTGAGCGACTTCACTTTCACTTTCATGTTTCTCCTTTATAGGGAATAAAAGCAGAAATGTGGAATAGGGATCTTGTTGATCCTAATTAGACTAAATATTTCACCTGGCAAGAATACAGTTAACAAAAGTAAGGTATGAACATACTGTTGTAGGTATACTCTGAGCTGTAATAAAAAGAGACAATCTAATGCCAAACAATACATTATAATTTCCCTTAAAAATAATGAAAATGCCTGTGCTTATGAATTTTCTTCTAGCCTAGACAGTTCTTCAGCAAAATATCTCCTAAAAATAAAAGTAGGGATATAAAGTCTAGCTATGACATTTTTTTACAAATAAAACAGAGTATATAATGTTGTCAGTGAAAGGAAAAATTCAGAACTACAATGTAGTCAAACCCATATCAGGAGATAAAAGTTTAATTCAGTATTAAAACTTTTCCAACTAATAAATTTTGGTCAAATCTAAAAATTGCCTATAAGAAAAACATCATTAAATAGAAACTCAAAAAGTAAAAAGGACTAGGAAACTATTTTGAAGCAAAATGCATAAAATATTTCTTCAGTCACTAACCAGAAATGTTTTTCTCTATTGATATAGCTTGGAGGAAAAAAAAGAATCCTTCACTGAGCTAAGTCAGGCTATTAAACAGTTTCAACTAATTTCTTGCAAGATATATGATGTTAGATAAGCTACACAATGTACCATGGTATAAAATGAGGTAATTTGGCCACTTAATTGCCAATGCTTTAATGTCCACAGCATTTAATAAAGTTTATGATTATTTCAAAAACCTTCATCAGGACTTCTTTGGTGGCACAGTGGATAAGAATTCGCCTGCCAATGCAGAGGACACAGGTTTGATTCCTAGCCTGAGAAGATTCCACGTACCATGGAACAATTAAGTCTGTGCACAACTACTGAGCCCTCGCTCTAGAGCCCAAGAGCCACAACTACTAAAGCCCCATGTGCCTAGAGCCTGTGCTCCACAAGTGAAGCCACAGCAATGAGAAGCCCACACAAAGCAATGAGGAGTAACCCCCACTTGCTGCAACTAGAAAAAACCTGCACAAAAATCAATGAAGACCCAGCACAGCCAAAAATATATAAATTTCACGGTTGACAAATCATTTTTTAAAGAAAAAAACAACAAAACCCTTCATCAAACAACAAGAATAGTAACTTTAGGAAGAAACCATTGAAAAACCATGACTAACAAAAAGGTGAGGGGAAAAAAAAATCTTATTATCTATACACACATACAAGTATGTAACTTAGAAAAGCAAAAACAGTGATAATGTCCTAACAAACATAATACATCATTTGACTTCATGATAAGAAATTTCCTCAAAATGTTAAAACTGAATATTGCTTTTCTTTCTCGTATTTAAGAATGTTAAAAACAATGAAGCATTTTAATAATTAAATACTACTTATCATATATGGTTTATATGTAGAAAACCATGATCCCTTCCCTCAAAAAATATATAGTCTAAATGTTATGTAATAATGAATAACCCAAGCTAGCAAATAATTAAGAATGGTTATTGGTAATAATTTTCAAAGAATGTTCATGATACAAGACGCTCGGGGCTGGTGCACTGGGATGACCCAGAGGGATGATATGGGGAGGGAGGTGGGAGGGGGATTCAAGATGGGGAACACATGTACACCTGGGGCGGATTCATGTCAATGTATGGCAAAACCAATACAATATTGTAAAGTAATTAGCCTCCAATTAAAATTTTAAAAATTTAAAAAAAAAAGAATTTTAAGAGAGAAATAGGCAAAAAATAATTCTTAGAATATTTCAGAAAAGATATGTAAGACTTCCACGGGGATTTGAAGAATAGTAGAAAGGTAAGTAGAAGGAAAAAAATAACATTAGGAAATGGATATAAAAACAATTGAAGGCTGGCATAAAGGAAGATTCTAAAGTATAAAGTAAGAAGACTGGGCTAATACAAATGAAAGATAAATTGGAGAAAAGTAAGACATAAAATAGGACAAGATTAAGTGATATCAGATTATGAATGATCTTGAAAGCTAGTAACAAGTGGCTAAATGATGTGGAAAAAATAACACTGAGCTTACTGGGCAGTGAGAAAAGATAATGAAAGTGGTATGTAAAGATAAGTAGTGTTTAGGAACTTCTCTAGTGGTACAGTGGTTAAGATTTTGCCTTCTAAAGCAGAGAGTGTGGTGGATCCAATCCCCTGGTCAGGGAACTAAGACCCATGACTCATGGCCCAAAAGCCAAAACAGAAGCCATACTGTAACAAATTCAATGAAGACTTTAAAAATGGCCCACATCAAAAAAAAAAAAGATTGGTAGTTTTAGAAAACCACACAGAAAGCACTAAAAATGGAAGAGTCAAAGAGATTAATGGGAAGGCTGTTACTATAACTGAGTTCAAGATTATAAAAGGTTGTGGAAAGGGCTCTTTTTAAACCACTTTAAAGGAAAAACTAAAAATATCAGGTGATTATCTAAATATGGGGAAAATATAAGTTAATCGAAAATTTTATATCTAAGAAAATGGTATTTGTCATTATACAGACAAGAAATTTAGGAAGTAGAGCTAGTTGTGGTATGTTAAATAATTTCTATTTAGGATATGGTGAATTTGAGGTAAAGTTCAAATAAAGCTTCAAGTAAGTAGCTGGAGATCTGGGACAAAAGCAAGGGAAGAATTAAAGAACTGGTCATAGAGAATTGGGATCATTTTAATAAAAGTGAGAATTGAAAGACAACAAAGTTGGGAAGCTCTTCGAGGGATAAGACGTAGAAAAACAAGATAAGGTCAAACAGCAAACCTTGAAGAATTTCCACTGAGACTATGAAAACAAATAAGTGCGAGCAAAGAGAAGGAATGATTAAAAGATTAAACATAAAGAAACATGAAGTTTCATGGAAAACAAGGAAAAGATTGTAAGAGAGGAAATGAAAATGAAGAATGAAGGGATTTATATGATCTCTGCTTTAACAGATCTTATAATCCCTAAGGAATAAAATAATGATGAGGAGCACAAACATAAAATATTACAGACACAGCCTCTATTAGTTATACTCAAAAGTAGACAATGAATTATAGTTATAATCAACTAAGGCAATCTACATAAAGATTACTTTTTAACTCACCTCACAGCTCCTAAGACGGCAGGCCCATATAGGTGTGTTAGAAGAAAGTGGCTGGAGTGGAGCCAAAAGAGGTTCTTCGAGTACCCTGGGATAGGTGAGAATGTATACTAAAATATATTACCAGATACACAAACACACAGAGCATTCAGTTGCTTTTTCCTCTTGCCAGTCAAAGACAATACTGAAGTCATCAAGGAGAAACTGTAATGATGACAGATTATTCTGATGGCTGTAACTATGCTATTTTTCAATCATTACTATTTTATCAATTGCTAAAGTCTAAGTTTGTTTTTCCAAATACCTGTAGTTTCAACAAATTCAACTGCTTTATGTCTTTCTCAGAGCTTATTTTGTATTCTTATACACTTTTCACTTAACAAAAATGAGCTAATAAACCATCTTCAGGTGACTTATTAATAGTAACACAATATTATGTCTAAGATTAAATGTCACTTAACTTGTGTTAACTTTAAAATATTTTCATAGAACAATTAAAATATAAATATGAAACCCATGTCTGTATTTCCCTAAGTTGTTATAAAGAGTGTTATTTTATGGCAAAAATAAAAGCTGAAATAGCTATGAACAAAAAACATTTTAAACAATTAACCACAGAGATCATAAAATGTGATGCATAAAATGTGATGAACCTTTAAAAATTATAGGACCTAGAATAGATATTTCTTTATTTTAAAAACTCTATTAATGCCAGCTGTTTTCAGATTTCTTCAAAGATAACGAGCGTCACTGAAGTAAAGCAGCACTTTGATCTTTTACAGCTTCTAAAGTAGTTGCCTTGTTGCCAAGATGCCATCAAAATGATTTAAGGATGTACCTGGTGATGCCTTGTTCTATTTCTTGCATTTCTGATCTCCATAGGCAGCCAGCCTTAAATGTGATATCGTAAAAAGTTCTTTCCATGGTGATATACAAAGACGAGCTCCTCCTTATTGACTCACCTGGTCGCCGTCTTTCTGGGCAATGCAAGGGATGCCTCTGGATGAAGAATGTAACTACTGTCACTTTCTGCTAGAGCATCCACTCTTACAGCTGGTAAGTCTCTGTCACTGGGTTTCTCTTCGGAGACATCTTAACAAGAATAAGAGCAAAGCAACATTAATACCTTAAAAGATGATGAGAATGTAATAACCGAAACTAATATATTTGAAACAGGAAAGGGAAGATATGCTCTGAAGCTAAAGATAATAAAACTTATAATACTCTGATAAACTTATAATTTCTTATAAAAACTTATAATTTCTCTGATAAACTTGCTTTTAAACTGTAAAACTGATTACTGAAGTTTTATAATTAAGTTTTGGAACTTATATTGAACAGCTAGGATATAAAAATGGCAGAAGTAACTTATATTAAAAGAACCACAATATAATAGGAAAATGTAAAACTAACTCCTTTTTGTTTCTGTATCATGTTTATGTTTTCTGCAAACTATGTTTTTTCTCTTAAGTTTTAAAAACTGCTATCAAAGACACAGAATCATAACACTAAATTAAGAATATCTACTCTAAATCATTATCTATGAAAAAACCACAACAGTGTAGCTGTGATGTTAGAAAAGAGATTCAAATAGATGGAAGAGGAAAGAGAGCAAAAGGAAGAGAACTAATATGGATATTATCAAATAGGTAAAGAAAGGATAAAATAAATAAGGAGCATGATTCTTTTGGAATCTGAAGAAACAAAGTAAAGAAGAGCAAATAGGAGATGAGAAGAATATTTTACAAATGAATGTCACATGCCTAACAACAATATTGATAAAAATATAAATATAAAAATGTCTCCAGTAGCTATTAGCACTATGTTCTTGTTATTATTGCTGTTATTATTACTGTTATTAAAGTTAAGAAGAATTTATTTTATGCTCACTGGTCATTTGGGAGGAAGCAAGAGTCAACCAGCTTCATAGAATTCCAAAATGAAATAGACAGCTAACCTAGACAGGAGTTGAAAAATGAACTTGAAATTTATTTGGGCTAAGAAACTTTTTCTAATCATTCAGTTCACAATCTTACCCAAAGAAATCCACTTATGCACTGACTTTCATGGGGTGATTTTCTGAAATATACATTTATTCTTTAAAACATTCTTAAATCCCGTATATCCCATAATTACTCACCTTGAGGACTATTCTCATCCACAAGTGGTCCCTGAGGTATAATCACTTGTGTCATTCCTGTCTGGGGAGATGGAATTACACGCAGCACCTGTCCATTTTCTGATGGGCTGGCAACAATCATCTTGGAAGCATTTTAAAAAAATCAAGTGCATAAGTCTATAATGATTCAACAGAATCACTACTTAGAAAACTGTTAGACACGCCTACCTCAACAATGGATACTATCATTTCCCTCACTTTATAGATGAAAACACGAGGTACATAACATTTTATTTCCCCCCCCAGTCTCTCAGTCGATAAACGGTAAAGCTAGGATTCAAAATAGGTAGTTTGACCATATGTTCTATGATCTTAATCATTGCATGGGTATGAAGTCTATTACTTAGTAACCTGAACAAGTCTCTGACTGGATTAAAGATAATTTACTTTTTTCTACTTACTGTATTATCCATACGTTTTACCTATTTGTGTGATAATTACTAGTCTCATAGTTTAAGTCATTTTCATTTAAAAACAGTAACTTGTAAAATGTCTAATTAAACAGGATTTTTATATCTCCGCATTTTTTATATGCTGTCTTGATCCATAAGGAATGCTACAGAGTGCCCTTAAAGTCTGAAAACATACGGAAATTGTATATTTATTATTTCCTTTTTTTCTCAGTTTAGCAAATGAATTCACTGCCTCAAATTTAGAGGAATGTAAACCGAGAAAGCATATAAGCTGAAGAAAAACATTTTGAGCCTATGAATTAAAATATAACTAAAATATTATTTAAAAATAAGTTTATCCTTTATTTCCAGACTTTCTAGACACCTTATAAACTTTATTACCTAAAATACTACTCTCTACTAACAGTTTTCCTGCTTTACCCAAAACCCCCTGTCCTCAGTTTTCCCTAATGCAGGAAACTCTCCTTAAGCATTCCAACCTACTTTCTCAAGTCTCCCTTTTGGTATGTAAAACATGGAAACATTACTTATGGCCTGATAGAGACAGTACTCTTACTCAAGAGGGTCATTGAAAAACTTTAAATTTGGTGGGGGGGGAATAACAACAAACCTAAACCCCAACAAAATAGAATGCCTTAAGTACAATCATAAAGATTTCCCAGAAATTCAGATTAGGAATTACTTCCTTCTCCCAATGTTTATCATGTCTGTTGAGCTGAATATATCATGCCATACCTCTTATCACCTCAGCATGAAAAAACAATTGTAAACCCTGATGATGACAACTGATTTTCATTAGTTGAGTTCATACTAGTGGCAGGACTTTTCACATACTACCTTAATCTTCATGAACTATATACATTTTATACACGAGTAAATTGTCACACAGAGGCTACAAAACCCATGCAAGGTAACAGAGCTATATATACAGTTCTGAGCTGAAATTCAAACCCAAGCAGTCCTACTCCTTTTAACCACTACTCTGTACTGCCTTAGTCTTCTACCCATAATCGCAAGTGTACTATGTTGCCTCCCAATACCTGATGATGTTGCTTAACCTAAAAAAAAAGACAAAAATAAAACAATACAAAAACCCTGCTGGACTTTAAAAGGTAGTAACAATAATAGTTTTAAATTCTTTCCATATAAATGAGATTAGATATATGTGAAAAATATTTCATTCATTCTTACAAGATAAGAGTGTTATGGTTATTTTAAAATCCAAATATATATATATAAAATAAAGTTATAATTTATTCAACCATATGGAAATTCCATAATTAAGAATAATTTATGGAATATCCTCTTAATTTTGAAACTGTTTCTGAACAGTGAAAAAGAATCTCCTCTATTTCTGTTTTCTTAGCTTATTCCACCTGGTACCTTAAAAACTATTTTCAATTCATATATTTGTCAATAGTGATAACATTACTGCTTCTATTACCAAAAAAGTAAATATCTTTAATCTTTGCTATGAAAACAAACATAGTTTTGAAGAGTCATCTGCTGCAATACATTCTATTTGCGGCCAACCATGAAAATTATCAGAAAATCTTGGCTAATGAGTAGTTTTATATTTACTGGGCTCTTTGTGCACAGTATTTCTAGTAAATAAAAAACATCATCCCTGATTCACTCTAAAACCTCCTCCCATCCATAGGAGATTTACCCACTACAGAAACTTTGCTAGTTCACAGATAGCTTAAAAAAAAAAGTCATTTCTTACAAAAGGCTCCACTTGTTGGGAGATACTGGTAATGGGGAAAACTATCTATGCATATATGAAGGCAGGGGGCATATGGGAGGGAAATCTATATTTTCTGCTCAATTTTACTGTGAACCTAAAACTGATCTTAAAAAGTCTATATAAAATAAACAATAAAAATTTAAAATCTCCACTAAGTTTCCCAGAATATCACCAGCTTCTGATCTTTGATTCTTTGGAGAAAGTAACTAGTTATATTCCATTTGTTGCTTACATTTATTTCTAAGTTCATGACATGTTTCCTTATTTCACAACTTCAACTCTCTATATCACCTCCTACCCCAATGTAAAAATCACCTTTATAATTACTGCAGATAGAAAATGTAATACAATTACAGAGAGAATGAAACCTCTTTTTTCAGACCCAAATAAATAAATAATTTTTAACATGCTTTTTAGGAAAGTTACCATGTGTAAAATGGGGACCCTTCATACATTCAGACTCTTGTATCCTTCCATTAGAATATACAGACTTTCTAAATGTTCTGATAAAAAATAGAATAAATGTCAAATATCAGGGGAAATTACAGAAGTATTTCATTCTGAACATGAAATATTAAAATGGATCTGTTCACATCTAAATTATTTGTTGTTTATTAATCTCTGCTGGTGATACAGTATGGTTACAGAAGCTTACCCTTACTTTGCATTTCAGTCCTGAAGCCCAGAAAATGTTGAGCTTGAACACAACACAAAAAAGTTGTCTACAATTAGCCCCCTCTCAGTCAATAACTCTCAACACCAAAATTTAGCTGGATTAAAACGGAGCCAAAGGACATAGATTAACTCTAGAATGCTCTAGACTAGAAACAGAAACAAAGGGTAATTTTGGGTTATTATAAATGGTTGCCTACTTAAGCATAACCGATATTAGAACTTAAGATTTTAAAAGTAATTTTTATTATTGAATTAAAATTCGCTGAAGAAAAATTGGAAAAAACAACCAAAACAGATATATTATTGCTAATATAAGTATATTATTAATCAGAGAACAATTTAGAAGTTTTTCTCAATTTTATTTCAATCAAAACTATCTTTCACGTCTATTACTGAACTTATGCACTTGGTCATAAATACCTCTGGCTAAAAGTTTAAAGCACCATTTTCAACTTTATACATTGTTATTCACATGACATCTACATATTGACCTACAAAATCAATAAGGGTATGTCTAAATTTCATCATTCCACTGGTACTTTTGTTGCTTTCTTTTCCTTCAAGAAAGCACACCAGCATGTGGCATGCAAATCAGTAAATGACATACCGATAAGAGAAAATAACCTTGAGTTCAGTTAAATGTATAAACAAAAAATAAATGTAAGTTATATGTAGGCTCTGGCACGTTAGCACTAGCGACCAATTACGTTACATTTCCAACTGCTCTCAAGGCACAAGTTTGCCTAGACAAGGTGGCAGCTGGGCTATATTGGTTTGAAGTACTACTTGTAGTTCTGAAAGGAAATAATCTATTTCATGTTATTTCTGATTGCACGACACAGCATGTGTTAGTTCCCCAACCAGGGATCAAACCTGAGCCCATGGCAATGAAAGCATGGAGTGTTAACCACTGAACCAGCAGAGAATTCTAGGAAATCTTTTAAAATCCTTGTGTGTGTTAGCGTGTTAGCTGCTCAGTCGTGTCCTACTCTTTGCAACCCCATGGACTATAACCCGCCAGGCTCCTCTGTCCATGAAATTCTCCAGGCAAGAATACTGGAGTGGGTTGCCAGTTCCTGCTCCAGAGGATCTTCCCAAGCCAGGGATCTAACCCAGGTCTCCTGCATTGCAGGCGGATGCTTTACTGTCTGAGCTACTAGGGAAGCAAAGGTGGCTTTCAGTAAAAATCCTTACCTAACTTAAAAATGAGTATCATAGAAACACTGTTTTCAAAGGAATATAAATCAATAGTGCCAAGAAATTAAGGTCATCAAGTAAGACTAATACATTTTAACAAACAGCAGAAAATTGGTTATTTTAGAAACCTACTCACCATTTGTGTGTTAGAATCCCCCAATGACTGAAGCTCATACTGAATAGGTTGCCCATTTTGGTCCACTAGATGGAATTGCTCTGCAGAGAGGGTCTGTGTCTGAATCAGGGGCCCTGGTATATTCTGAGATGTGAGTGAACTTTCCTCTTCAGGAGTAGTAATGGGTAAAACTCTAGGCGAACCATCTTGTCCAAAAGAAGACTCACTGGAGTCCATACAGGTTAGATGCTTTTGCAAACAAAAAAGTCACTTGAGTGTTTGTAAAATACGTCACAATTTTTTAAAACATAGAATGTTTATGATAAAAAAATGAAAACATTCATTTTTCAGTTCATTATTCACTTTACTTTTTGTAAGGGTTATCAATTCAGACTGATATAGACAGAAGTTCTTAAGTGAAACTGTTGAATTTTATCATTATTTTACTGCAAATTGTTCATGGGAATACAACATGAAATGATGAAACGTAATTCAACATGCAGATTTTTCTTTATAATTAAATCTTCATGAATGTATCACTTTATTAAGTTCTATATTATAAAATTAAATAAATGACAGGATTATGGAAAATTAAATGTTAAAATTCTTGAATATATTAAATATAACACTATTTGTTTTCCCTTTGAACGGAAAAAAAGTTCCCAGTTGAATCCCTACTTCAAATACCTGAGAATCTGTTTTTGACTCTTCAGAATCATTATGGTTGACTTTTAATGAATCAACAGACTGTTCCATGCTGATATCATATTCAATTCCATTTTATTCTGTTGTTTAATAGCTGAAAGAGTTTAAATGCCTGATCAAATAAAATACATATTTTTACAGAATATTTGTTTTAAACAAATTCCTCTTCTCTATTATCCCACACAACTTAGGTTAAGTCATTTATACCCTATAAGATTAAGAAAATAAATTTCTTAAGTGATTTGCAAAGGCACCAGAGTAAATTCAAGGCAGAGCAAAGATTAGTGTTATGTAGTTTACTCACCCTATCCTTAATTATACTCATGTACTGGTTTATTAAGACTTGCTATGTGACAGAAACTGTTGTTACATGTTGTCAGACACTTCTAAAATTCTCATTTTACAAAGATTTACTCTAAATGAAAATGTTTAATTTTATGAGACATGCCATATGCATTAGATAATTTTTAAAGATATTTTGGTGTAGATGGAGATTATATACATACAACTCTTACCATAACATACAATTATATACCACTTAACATTGGAATGACAAGATTTGAAAAGGAAGAAATACATATTCCAAAAAGATTAGGTCTAGTACAGTGGTTTTCAACAGGTGGCGATTTTGCCCCCACATATACCTCCAACATCGCCTTATTCCCTGGGGATATTGCTAAATCACCATATGTAAAACAATAAACTTTGACCCTTACCTCATATCAAAGATTAACCTGAAATGTATATAGTCTATAAAACTATAAAACTTCTAGACAAAAGTAGTAGAGAAAATCTTTTTGACTTTGGCTTTAGCAAAGATATCTTAAAAAGGACACAGAAAGCATGAAATATAAAAGATAAAGTCTACAAATTGGACTTTTTTAAAGTGATGAAATTTGCTCATTACAGATCAGGAGAATATATTTGCAGAACATACACCTGGAAAAAACTTTTTCTGTATTTGAATTCTGTAAAGAACTGCTTTGGCTCAATTATAAGACAACAACCCAATCAACAGTAGGCAAAATATTTGAATGGATACTTCACTAAAGAAGCCATAAACCTATAGCTAGAGCAAGACAAATGCTGTATGACCTCTCTAATATGTGGAATCTTAAACGCAAGCTCAACAGATACAGAGAACAGACTGGTGGTTGCCACAAGCAAGGGCATTTAAAAAAAAAAAAAGGAAGAAAATTCCCTGGCAGTCCAGTGGTTAGGACTCAGTGCTTTCACCACCAGGCCTGGGGAACTAAGATCCCATATGCCATGTTGTGCAGCCAAAAAAATCAAAACAAACCTTTCTAAAAAAAAAAAGTCTTATATTTAAAAAGCAATCAGAGTGCCTGTAAACTAAAGCCAGTAACAAACCACAGTATATGAATTCAAAAATTATCTTGAAATTTTTGGTTAAGTTACTGCATTCTGGGCAATGTTGCAGTTAGGGTGAACAAAGAAAATGTATTACTTCTTCATTAACTTTTAAAATAAAAATTGAGAAAATTTTGTCAGTAAAACTGTATAAAACTGTTGAAAACAGTGTTCTGTAGTCAAATGGTCTGGGTTTTAATTTTAGCTTTATACTTAAATTGGTTAACTACTCTGAGATTTAGTTTTTCTCTTCTGCAAATTGGCATTTATACTGCATCTCCCTCACAAGGCTGTTAAAAAGATTAAACAAAATAATGTATGCAAAGGGCTTCCTGCAATTCCCAGGACACTGTCAGTACCTAATAAATTATTCCTATTACCTATAATTATGCAAACTAAGATAAAAAATCTACCTATCTATAAATAATTTGATTCTTGAAGACAAAAATCTGTTAAATATCAATCATCTCATTTATGTAATCAAAATTTACCTGGGCTTAGTACAAAGCTTCTAAACATATTTTTCTATACTATCTTTAAAAAATTACAAAAAGTCTTACATTTTCAGATGACTAACAAGTTCTATTTAAATATTACTGTTTTAAATTCAACATCTTGCATGTAGTAAAAAACAAAGGGTCAGTCGAGATTTGATGAAAAAAAACAATATGTCAACTTTTCTGAACTCCAGTTACTAGTTCATTAAAGATCCCACTCAGTTCTAAGATTTTATGTTCCTAATAGTTGATTATCCTGATGACTTCTAAAATTAATTTAACTGTCATTTATTGACTGACTTCTAATGTGCACTGAGTATAAAAATAACTATTCAAAGAAAAAACAGTTCACAGAGTTTAGATCCAATTAATTCAAGTCCTACTGAGGGACTTAAAATTGAAATAACTGCTGTCAAGAATACAATTTTTTTAAGTAAATTAAATACACTGAGATATTCACTGTCTAGACACGGTGACATTAAGAAATATTTTTGCTTCTTGCCTGGAAAATCCCACAGACAGAGGAGCCTGGCAGGGTACAGTCCATGGGGTTGCAAAGAGTTGGAAATAAACGAATCTGGATTGTCCTTTCACAGTGGTCAGAAAATCTAGGCTGTGTTCAGAACCAGAAAGCAGAAAGCCAAAGTCTTTAGGCAGCTGAAATAAAAACCTTTGATGAATAAAAATATATATATTTTTGAGACTTTATTCTAATTTTTAAGTATCAGCACTACTAACACAGAACAAAGATAATTAATTATCATAGCTATAAAATAATTTAACACTTACTGAATGCTTATCATATTTTTTTCAACCCCCATCGACTGTAGCCTGCCAGTCTCCTCTGTCTATGGAATTCTCCAGGCAAGAATACTGGATTGAGTAGCCATTCTCTTCTCCAGGAGAATCTTCCTGACCCAGGGATCAAACCCTGAGTTGCAGTCAGATTCTTTACCTTCTGAGTAACCAGAGAAGCTCACTTAATAATTACTAGCTAAAATTATTAATAATTACTCTTATTCTGTGATGTAGAACCTAGTATCAACAATTTACCGAAAAGTAAATTGAGGCTCACCGTTCAAAGTTATAAGGTTATCATTTATTGAGCACTTACCACAGGAAAGCACTAGGCTCAGTGTTTTATACATGTCATTCTATTTATTTATTTTTTAATTTTTTAGTTCTACCAGTTTATTGCTACCAACCCATCTCCCTCCACCATCATGCACACATTCTCAGTCATGTAACCCCACAGACTGCAGTCCGCCAGGCTCCTCTGTCCATGGACTTTTCCAGGCAAGAATACTGGAGTGGGTTGCCATTTCCTTCTCCATGTCATTCTATTTAATCCTTTCAACAACCCTGTGATTCAGTTACTTGGTCCAGTTATACACATAAGGCATTAAGACTTATTTGTTGTTGTTAATCACTAAGTCATATCTGACTCTTTGTGACCCCATGAACTGTAGCCTACCAAACTCCTCTGTTCACGGGATTTTCCAAGCAAAAATACTGGAGTGGGTTGCCATTTCCTTCTCCAGGGGATCTTCTTGACTCAAGAGATAGAACCTGCATCTTCTGCATTGTAGGCCAATTCTTTACTGCTGAGCCACCAAGGAATCCCTTTCTTCATTAGTCATGGCTTTAAAATTTTGTTTTGTTTTTTGATAGGTTAGCAAACTAAACATGCTAAAGAAATTCTTCATTCATTTCTGTTCTCAACTATTCCTGGTTGAAATTTAATTATAGGCAGTCCCTAACACACAAAAGCCCTCCTACAAGAAATCTAAATATCTCTGACCCCATGAAAAAGCTAGAATTCTAACTATGCAGGAATTGTAGTCACTGAGAAAATATTCTGTAAACAGATCCAAAAGTAGACCTTAGGACAGAGAGGTAAAAAGTAAAAACAGTTTAGGGGAAAAATTCTGAAAACTTACTCTCAGTTTCTTAATATGTGCCCTGATTCCATTGCAAATCATCCCTTACTGGTTTACTTACACTTTTCTTCATTTACTTTGCCTTACCCTATTTGAAATTTGATCAGTGAAATTTTCATTGGAGTTAACAGGATTTTTTTCTTAAAAAGAAAAACCCTGGAGAGATTATCAGTCATTGACAAATTTGTGTATATTTATATAATAACGTTTAAACTTTAACATGTGTTAAAAACAACTACCCTGAAAAGTTGGAACTTGGAGGTTAGAAAGCAAATACATTTGAGGCTCGGAGCACTTTAAACTTTCACTTTTCACTTTCATGCTTGGAGAAGGAAATGGCAACCCACTCCAGTGTTCTTGCCTGGAGAATCCCAGGGAAGGGGGAGCCTGATAGGCTTCCGTCTATGGGGTCACACAGAGTCGGACACGACTGAAGTGACTTAGCAGCAGCAGCACTTTAAAAGGGATTTTGCAGGCCTGAGTGAGATGCTTCAGTGAAGAGGGAGGGTGGGATGAATGCCCTGGAGAAGTGCACTAGTCAAAGTGAAAATGAAGGTCGCTCAGTTGTGTCCCACTCTTTGTGACCCCATGGACTGTATTCTGTGAATTCTCCAGGTCAGAATACTGGAGTGGGTAGCCTTTCCCTTCTCCAGGGGATCTTCCCAACCCAGGGATTGAACCCAGGTCTCCAGGATTGCAGGCGGATTCTTTACTGGCTGAGCCACGGGGGAAGCCTGCACTAGTGAAGGGGTGGGATAATAACACAAGACGCTTGCCAAATATAAACTACTTACTTCAGAACTTTGACAAGACTGAAATTTTGCAAATGGAAGAAAGGTAACTTCTTTCCTACTGTCTTCTGGGAATTCAAAACTCAAAATTTTCCTTTATGCAGTACATTTAGTATGGAGTAGTACTACATGATAAAAAAGGTTTTTGTGGTTATTATAAGAAAAAGTGGGTGTGAGTATCTGTTGACCTGATTTACTGTTGAAATGGAGATTAAAAATACTTTTAAAATTACAGATATCCTTTTCAAAAAATAATTTGAATAAAGCGAAAACTATTACTCCTGCTTTCCCTAATTCTTCCATCAATTTGCATTATACTCCTCAATCGTGACAACTGCAGTGACTTAAAATACCCAAATTTCCCATCTAACCTCGATGTCAGCACATACTATAGATTATTATCCCTAACTTTCAATTAACCACCTCAAAGTAAAGTTTCAAAGAATGAAGATATTAAGACTAAATTGCTAGGAATAAAATGTTCTCTTCCAACTGGTAACCATAAACAGAACAAAGTACCTATACATAAAGCATAATTTGTCTTTTTCATTAATACGTAATAGACAATAGTTAACTTTTATAGAGCTGATACTTTCAATTAGTCAAAAAATAAAATTATTACCTTCAGGCAGTAGCTTAAGTTTAAATTCAGGTCTCACACATTCTACTATCCCCAGAAATACCCTCTTTTCCACTGAATTTCTTCCTTTGGAGAGCACTGAATCATGATGGTTGTGACTTCATTTATGTGAAAGTTATAATTATGTCTTCACAGCAGCATTTTTTCTGTAAAGAGAAGGTAGTCAATGTGTATTTATTTTCCTACACATAGAGAAATCTACTAGCTTCTGTTGTGCAGATTTTATTGCAGCCATTACCAGTCTGGTATAGTTAACCCAACAATTAACTCAAAGTGAAACAAAGACTGGAACTACCTTTACGGAAGACTGACATTAACAGGCAGCTATCTTAGAAAGCATCACTACGAACAAAGCTAGTGGAGGTGATGGAATTCCAGTTGAGCTATTTCAAGTCTTGAAAGATGATGCTGTGAAAGTGCTGCATTCAATATGCCAGCAGATTTGGAAAACTCAGCAGTGGCCACAGGACTGGAAAAGGTCAGTCTTCATTCCAATCCCAAAGAAAGGCAATGCCAAAGAATGCTCAAACTACCGCACAATTGCACTCATCTCACACGCTAGTAAAGTCATGCTCAAAAATCTCCAAGCCAGGCTTCAGCAATATGTGAACTGTGAACTTCCAGATGTTCAAGCAGGTTTTAGAAAAGGCAGAAGCACCAGAGATCAAATTGCCAACATCCGCTGGATCATGGAGAAAGCAAGAGAGTTCCAGAAAAACATCTATTTCTGCTTCATTGACTATGCCAAAGCCTTTGACTGTGTCGATCACAATAAGCTGTGGAACATTCTGAAAGAGATGGGAATCTCAGACCACCTGACCTGCCTCTTGAGAAACCTGTATGCAGGTCAGGAAGCAACAGTTAGAACTGGACATGGAACAACAGACTGGTTCCAAATAGGAAAAGGTGTACGTCAAGGTTGTATATTGTCACCTTGCTTATTTAACTTATATGCAGAGTACATCATGAGGAACGCTGCGCTGGAAGAAGCACAAGCTGGAATCAAGATTGCTGGGAGAAATATCAATAATCTCAGATATGCAGATGACACTACCCTTATGGCAGAAAGTGAAGAGGAACTCAAAAGCCTCTTGATGAAAGTGAAAGAGGAGAGTGAAAAGGTTGGCTTGAAGCTCAACATTCAGAAAACAAAGATCATGGCATCTGGTCCCATCACTTCATGGGAAATAGATGGGAAAACAGTGGAAACAGTGTCAGACTTTATTTTTTGGGGCTCCAAAATCACTGCAGATGCTGATTGCAGCCATGAAATTAAAAGACGTTTGCTCCTTGGAAGGAAAGTTATGACCAACCTTGATAGTATATTAAAAAGCAGAGACATTACTTTGCCAACCAAGGTCCGATTGGTCAAGGCTATGGTTTTTCCCGTGGTCATGTATGGATGTGAGAGTTGGACTGTGAAGAAAGCTGATCGCCGAAGAATCGATGCTTTTGAACTGTGGTGTTGGAGAAGACTCTTGAGAGTCCCTTATACTGCAAGGAGATCCAACCAGTCCATTCTAGAGATCAATCCTGGATGTTCATTGGAGGGACTGATGCTAAAGCTGAAGCTGCAATACTTTGGCCACCTCATGCGACGAGTTGACTCACTGGAAAAGACTCTGATGCTGGGAAAGGTTGGGGGCGGGAGGGGAAAGGGACAACGGAGAATGAGATGGCTGGATGGCATCACCGACTCTGTGGACATGAGTTTGAGTGAACTCCGGGAGTTGGTGATGGACAGGGAGGCCTGGCGTGCTGTGATTCATGGGGTCGCGGAGAGTCAGACACGACTGAGCGACTGAACTGAACTGAACTGACTGATAGATGACTTAACCTCTTTGTGCTGGGCATTCAGACTCAGGCCTTGTTTCAAACTCACATTCTGTAACTACTACAGGAACAAAGATGTTCACAGTAAATTGCAGTTTTCTCCACAAGCGAAATATTTACTGATTGAACAGATTTACTAATTTGGAGCCACAGAAACTTGAGAATAAAGGCCCCCCTCCTCATACAGCACCTCCTATAAAATCTTGGGATTAAATTGATAAGCTTATTTCCTAATAGTTATGGAATGGGATAAAGAGAACAGAAAGAAAAGAGAAAGCATTAAATCTATAATATAGAAGGTTAAAAATAATTGGAGTTCAGAACCCACACTAAGGCCATTAAATTTTGCTGGCAAACTGCTTTCTAGAATATTTTATGTCACATTTTAAAAAGTGGATTTTACCTTATACCGAAAGCAAATAGGGAGAAATTGTTACATTGGAATTTTTTAAATTTATAGGAAAAAAGGGCTTTTTATTATTTATACATATGTACTGAATACATCGTAGAGAGGAAGACACCATTCATGCTGTAGTTACTCAAATCTCCGTGGATTGTAATAGGGCTACCTCTGTTTTGATTTCATTCAACAGCAAATTTATTTGTTCAAAACATTAAAGGTAATTCTCACTGTTAAGTTCTAAAAAATTGTCTTAATATTTCATTGTTTTGTTGTTGTTTTCTCTAGAGGCTTTTGTGTGGTAAAATTTATCTGTTAAAAACCAATAATCTAAGAAAGAAGGAAAGAGAGTGAAGTCACTCAGTCGTGTCCCGACTCTTTGCGGCCCCATGGACTATAGCCCACCAGACTCCTCCATCCATGGAATTTTCCAGGCAAGAGTACTGGAGTGGGTTGCCATTTCCTTCTCCAGGGAATCCTCCTGACCCAGAGATCGAACCCAGGTCTCCCGCCATGCAGGCAGATGCTTTACCATCTGAGCCACCAGGGAAGCCAGTAAATCCCAAAACAGGTTAACTGAAAGAGGAAGCCACTTAAGTTTAGAGAGTCTCTTAATTCTAGGTACCTTGATTAATGTCCCAAGATTTAAAAGATATTAAAATCTTGTATTTAAAATCAGTGTCTGACCTTTATTAAACTACATTAAAAAAACACTGCTCAAAAGTACTTTAGAAAACACCATTTCCCTCATCTTTTAGGGCAGGTAAACAACACAAAGTTCCTTCTATGATGTATACAAAATTGCTATGAATCAGTGGTGTCAAAAATTACATCAAGACTCCTAGTTCACAAATATTTTATACAGTATTTTTTAAGAGATGGACTCAGAAAGTTACAGTGTGTTAGAGCAATATCAAAATGGTAAATGTACTCAAATATATATAAACAATAAGCAATATATTTCAACTTTTCGTTTTTCAGTGAAAAAAACTTAAGGTCACTATTCACAGTATTTCTTTTATTAAGGTTTGCCCTCTCTAGTGGAGAAGGAAATGGCAACCCACTCCAGTATCCTTGCCTGGAAAAATTCATGGACAGAGGAGCCTGGTGGGCTGCAGTCCATGTGGTCGCAAAGAGTCAGGCACGACTGAGTGATTTCACTTTCACACACTGGAGAAGGAAATGGCAACCCACTCCAGTGTTCTTGCCTGGAGAGTCCCAGGGATGGGGAGCCTGGCGGGCTACCATCTATGGGGTCGCACAGAGTGGAACACGACTGAACCGACTTAGCAGCAGCAGCAGCCCTCTCTAGAAACTTCCTGTAACCTTAGCTTCTACTCATTTCTTACCATATACATACCTCTTTATATCTCTTTGCTTTTTGAGGGATTTACAAATTATTTCATTTAATCTCCACAATGATTCTGAGATAGACCTTATTATCTCTATTTATAGATAAGAAAACCAAAGGTGTCAAGTAACTTGCTTAAGATCACAGAACATTACAGCTCAGATTCAAAACTAAGAAGGAAAAAAATCACCAAAACCAATAGGACACCAACACCCATGCCGTCTTTGCATTAATATCATACCACACCATGCCTTTACATACAGAAAAAAAAAAAAAGATTTAATAAAGAGAAACATTTTCCAAGTGTAGTTATCCAGACAACAAAGAGTCTTCATAAGGACCTTAGTAAACGAATCATGTAGGAAATCATTAGAACCGAAAGCTTGAAGTTAATGTTCTAATACAGTTAAGAAAAACATTCAAAAGTAAAAATACTAACTACTCTAGGTATTATATAAAGAAAACACCAAATATGACACATAAGCCACTGATGAAAAAAAAAACAAAGCCCTCATACTAGGTGTTCAGGTATCTTGGAACACCTTAACTAAAAGTGTTATAATAACTAAAAATAATATATAAATATATCTCCTTACATATCCATATAAGGGATATAATACTGTATCCCTTAACTAAAGGTCTCAGTCAAATGAAAAGTGTATTTTAGTGAATTCAACATTCTACTTTGCAAGTTTTTTATCTTATTAAGCACATATTTAGGTTCTGTATCTTACTGATCATAGAAAAATTTTTCATTCGAATTAGGATGAATCTGTATTGAGTATCACAATAGTATTTTTTTATTTTGATAAATTTCAAATTAATAATAGCTAAAAATGAATTAACCTGATTACACATTTAAAGCTGCTTTTTAACAAATAATATCAACTAAAAATTATCTGAAGAACCTATAATATTTATTTCAGGTTCTGATTTTAAATTCAGACAATTTTACTACTGTAACTAAAGAATCACTTATGATTAAAGGCAAATGATGTTTGAAGCTGTCAAATTTCTACTTCTACCAAATTCAAAACTATGTATCACATAGCAAGACTTCAATTGAGTTTCAAGTGCTCTAGATAATGCATACAACCCTCACAATGACAATGAATCACAAGGTTACATGGCCACGGCTTCTATCTGCAAGCCCAGTCCTTTCTTAGACCCATTAGCACAGAGGTTTTCTCTTCTTATTCCTCTAACCATGAGGCTAGTCTTTCTTAAGTTGTTCACATCGGCAGAGCTCCTAGTTAAACTAATACGTAAGGACAACCACGGAATAGTTGACATCTACGATGAGGCACTTAATCTCACTGCTGACCAAGATGTGGCACAGAGAGGTTAATAAATAAGAAGCTGAGGCAGGATTAGAACCCAGGCTTCAGGTTCCACAGTCCGCATTCTAGAAAGGTGAGTAAACTGAACATACTCCTAGTTTCATTATCACTGCGCTCTGTTAATAGATTATTTTTCGCTTATAATTGCTCAAATTCCTTCTCATAGTCTATGGTTGACTTAAACATCATGTCTTTTGTAGTACATCTTTAAGCAACGTAATAGAGGAACGCTTCAGTTGTCTACACCTGCACACAGACCGCTTTGCCCACAATCTTGCAATCCAGTTGTGCCTTACTCTAAAATGCTGTCTCTTCAAGCCTCCCTCTTGAAGCTTTTCTGGCGAACGCCTGAAAAAGCGACTGTGAGAGCTGGATAGTATCTCTCCATCCATCCTCCCTCAGAAAAACAACTACATTCCATTAGAATAGTTCTCCGGACAGTTTGAGAATAAGATATAGGCCTCTGGGTAATGTCAAGACCAAAAAAAGTAAAAAAGGAAAAAAAAACAAGCGGAGGGAGAACGGAGGACGCCTTTCGCATTCCATAAGGAAGGTATAAAAGTGAAAGTGAAGTCGCTCAGTCGTGTCCGACTCTTTGCGATCCCATGGACTGTAGCCTACCAGGCTCCTCCGTCCATGGAATTTTCCAGGCAAACGGACTGGAGTGAGTTCCCATTTCCTTCTCCAGGGCATCTTCCCAACCCAGGGATTGAACCTGGATCTCCCGCATTGCAGGCAGACGCTTTACCCTCTGAGAGATCAGGGAAGCCTAAGGAAGGTACAAAGGATCTCATAAAGAGAAAAAAGAACCCTGAAAAGCGGGGCGGCGCAAAGGACCACACAGTGGGCTCTCCCGCCCAGGGGTCCAGTCCTCCTCCTCCGTGCCAGGGCGGACTCAGGCGCGGCAGCCCTCCTCGCGACACCTAACTTGCACCTCCTCCAGCCTGCCTGTCCCGGGCCCGGGGCCCCCGTCCGGGCGGGGGCGGGGAGAGGAGCAGTAGGCCTCTTCAGGTGGGGCCCCGAACACGGCCCGAGGCGGGGCCCGGAAGGCGCCACTGAGGCCCGCGGCGCCCGAGGGCGGGGGCTGGCGGTTGCTCAGGGACCCGGCGGGTCAGGAGGTGACAGGAGGAGGAGGCAGCAGAAAGAAAGGGAGGGGGGGCGGGATGGGCGGTAGAGTCTCGCCCGCCGGCGTAGGCAGCTCTGCCAAACCTCCGACTTCCCCAGTCCCGCCGCCGCAGAGCGCCCTAGAGGGCGAGAAGGGAAGTCCACAAAGTGCTGGAGCAGAGGGGAGAAAATTCAAAACGAGTCTACTCAACCTCGTCTTGGTTCCGAGGCCGCGCCATGGAGACCAGTACAGTGCGCAGGCGCGGCCCTCCGGGAGCACGCAGCGCAGCCGCTTTAGAAAAGATCCTGATCAGCCACCGTCGCGCGTTTCCTTTCTGATTGGTTCTTTTTTTTTTTTTTTTCGTATCCCCGCCTCTCACATGGATCTAAAGCCTGAGGCTAGTAGCTACAGCCCTAGAGAAGTCTCGGTAGACTGAGAGTCTTGATTGGGAGTATGCTTGAGAAATTAAACCCGGAAAGACTTTAGGAAATTAAAGCTGAAGGCCGAGGAAATATTATAGGTCGTTGCCTGGACTCGGGAAAGTTTAATGCAAAGAAGATAGTTTGAGGGCAGCGTGGTAAAAAAGACTACAATTCCCAGTGGTTACATCATCTGAGAAGCGCTGCTTTCTGGGAGTTGTAGTATCTGGGAGCTGTGTTTAAATTATCACGACTAAGGATAGCCTGTTAACATTTCAAAAGGAGAGAAGTCGGTTTGAAACGTGCCTCTTTCTATCTATAATCGATCTCAAGCGTAAATATATATATTTTTTAAATACAAAAAAATTTTGAAGAGACGCTTCGCCTTTAAAACTATGCCTCACTAATCGACGACTCCTGCTCTAGGAATAGGTAGTTGATGTTTATGGGCTGGATCTTGAGGAAGGGCAGCCTCGTGGTGCCTTCTGACTGAGGCCCCGGGAAAGAAAGCGGAAGCCCTGGCATCGAGTGCATCTTTTCTCTGACACGTGCAGCCTCATTTTGAGATCCCTGTTTTTGTAGTCCTGAAAGACCAGAGTGCCGATTGTCTGATTGTTACCCATACGTTTCTCTAGGTACGCCATGGCTCAGCTCCAGACACGCTTCTTCACTGACAACAAGAAGTAAGTGAGCGTACCCGCTTTCTCTCCCTTCCTCACTCCCTCCCCTCCCCCGTCCCGGGCCCCCGGAAATCGTTCGTAGGACCTCTTCCCTGTGACCTTGTGCATCCCTGGTTGTCTTTGCTGTCAGTTTACTTGTTCCCTTTTTGACTGGATTCGTCACTTGAGCGCGTTTTCTGCGGTACCTTGCGAGGACTTCTCAAGAATCATCCATCGTTCCTGCCTAGCTTCTCAGGCTGTATATAATTTGAATTGTAAGGGTAGAGAGACCTGAAGGGATTCAGGTTTGCTTCCTGAATGAAGTGCATTATGCAGCTGAACAGTGAACAACGGACCAAATCGTTAGAGGCTGGCGGCTAGTGGTGTTGTCTAAAAACATGAACTTCATTTTCTTAAGTAGGTGATGGATAATGTTTTTATAAACCAGGATAGAAGGTGGAGCTCCTAATAGGGAGTTGGTAGAACTAATTTTTTATAAGAGTGTGAAGTCAATTCAGTTATAATTCCGAGTATTTATATACATATATCTACACACATACGTATGCATGTTGTATATGTGTGTATACATATATGTATATGAACATTTTACCAATTTTACAAATGGTCCCCAGATACATAGCAATCGTTTGAAACCTAATTATATTCTGCTTTGTGGCGTATCAGTTCAGTTCAGTTCAGTTCATTCGCTCAGTCGTGTCCGACTCACGCTATTAATTTTTCTTTTTGTTTGCCTAGTCTCTTCAGCTATATTGTAAGTCTCCTGATGGTTCAGTTCAGTTCAGTTCAGTCGCTCAGTCGTGTCCGGAGACCACCTTATGCTAATTGGATTGATTGAGTCAAGAAATGTTTGTCTAATGTTTCTGGCATTGATGATAAATAATAAATATAAGCTGTATTAACAAGTTAATGTCAGCTAAAAACTAAAAATCTCCCACATCAATTAAGATTACATTTTTGATTCTTTGTTTGTAGTTTTATGAATTGACCTGGTAAATCATACTCACACCTCTTGTACTGTTGCATACAGCATATATGAATTGTATTATCAATACAGATGAGTATATATACTTAGTCTAAATAGTTCTAAAGGAATAGGTGATGCAATAGCATAACTGCTGTATTTTTTCTAATTAAAAGGTTTACAGAGACTATTGTTGATTCACATGAAGTTTTAAGAAATACTAGAGCAACTGCAACTGTATTTAAATTGCTGTGATAAATGGATAAATGCCAAATGTGTGTATATGTGTTTGTTTATATATTTAGGTTTTCCCAAAAGTTAACAAAATCTAGAAATTAAACTTCTTTCTTCTCCCTTTCATATAATATGTTCTGATCAAGGGGAAAGTAGATTTATTCACATATATGCATATAATTTGCCATGAAGTGATGGGACCGGATGCCATGCTCTTAGTTTTCTAAGATTTGCCATCATTTCATGGCAAATAGAAGGGGAAACAGTGGAAACGATGGCAGACTTTATTTTTGGGGGCTCCAAAATCACTGCAGATGGTGACTGCACCCAGGAAATCAAAAGACACTTACTCCTTGGAAGAAAAGTTATGACCAACCTAGACAGCATATTAAAAAGCAGAGACATTACTTTGCCAACAAAGGTCTGTCTAGTCAAGGCTAAGGTTTTTTCAATAGTCATGTATGGATGTGAGAGTTGAACTATAAAGAAGGCTGAGCATAGAAAAATTGATGCTTTTGAACTGTGATGTTGGAGAAGACTCTTGAGAGTCCCTTGGACTGCAAGGAGATCCAACCAGTCCATCCTAAAAGAAATCAGTCCTGAATATTCATTGGAAGGACTGATGCTGAAGCTGAAACTCCAATCGTTTGGCCACCTGATATGAAGAGCTGACTCATTTGAAGACTCTGATGCTGGGAAAGATTGAAGACAGGAAGAGAAGGGGACAACAGAGGATGAGATGGTTGGATGGCATCATTGACGGGTTGGACATGAGTTTGAGTAGACTCCGAGAGTTAGTGATCGACAGGGAGGCCTGGCATGCTGTAGTCCATGGGGTCATAAAGAGTCGGAGACAACTCAGTGACTGAACTGAACTGATGCATATAATTTACGTATGCATGTATGTTCATATATAAGTATGTGAATTATGCTTCTCTTTCCCCCTACCCCCATCTTACTGACCAAAACAGTAAACCAAAACTTTCAGTTTCTAGGTTTTGTTACCTTTTGGAGAACCTAAATAAGTCCTTACTTTTTTCAACATAGCCTTACTACTCAAAAAAGTATAGTTTGAAGGCCAGCATCACTTGGGAGCTGGTTAGCAAAAGCACAATCTCAGACTCTACCTCAGATCTACTGATTTAGAATCTACATTTTAACAAGATGTGAAGCCTCTTCCCCCCAATCCCTTTGCTGCAGAGAGAGATTTATTATAGACTTGTTGAACCCTGTAAGTTCTACCTAAACCTCTTTTACATTCCACACAGATAAAGCTGTAATTCAGACCTTATGGAGACTTTTCTGGTTTTGGTTTTTGTAACAACTTTATTAAGATGTAATTCATGTATAGTAGATGTCACACATTTGAAGTGTTCAATTCACTAATTTTGAGTATATTTGTAGAATTGTGCAACCATCACCACAGAAAATTTTAGAACATTTTTCATCACTCTTTTGCTGTTACCCTTTTCCCCCACCCTTCCAAAAATTTCCAAATACCCCAGCCCAGGGCAGTCACTTATTCAGTTTTTGTCTCTAACATTTCATATAAATGGAATGATATAATATGTGGTCCTTTGTGACTGGCTTCTTTCACTTAGTGTGGTGCTTTTCAAGGTTTGTCCATGTTGGACTTCATTCCTTTTTACTGCTGAATAATACTCCATTGTGTGGGTATACCACATTTTCTTTTCATTGTTCAATTGATGGACTTTTAGGTTGTTTCCACCTATTGGGGCTATTAAGAATAGTGGTAATGTGAACTATTTGTGCACATGTTTTTGTGTGAACATATGTGCTTATTTCTCTTGGGTATATACTTAGGAATGGAGTTGCTGAGTCAAGTGATAATTCCATGTTTAATTTTTTGAGGAACTGCCAGATTTTTCCAAAGCAGTTGTACCATTTTACATTCCTGCCAGCAATGAATAAGTGTTTAATTTCTTCATTTACTCACCAACACTTAATATCTGTTTTTCTTATTGTAAACGTCCTGGTGGGTATGAAGTGATAACTCCTTGTGGTTTGATTTGCATTTCCTTGATGACTAACAGTGCTCAACAACTTTTCATGTGCCTGTTGGTCGTTTGTATGTCTTCTCTGGAGAAATATCTATTTTGATTCTTTGCCAATTTTAAAAATAGGGTTGTCTTTATTATTGAGTTATAAATGTTCTTTATACGTTCCAGATGCATGTTCCTTGTCAGATATGTGATTTGCAAGAATTTTCTCCCGTTCTCTTCAGTTTCAGTTTCTTATCTGCCTCCTGTTGTGGGTGCCTCTAATCTAGTCACTGCAGTGCTGCCCAAGAGAGATCTAACTAAACAAAATTTTGATGATGTTATTTGATTTAGACAGTGGTTCCTCATTGCCTAAGGAAAGAAGTCAAAAGTACAGCACACAGCATCCAAGCCACTCCATGCACATCTCTTTAGCCTTATCCTTGGTCACTGTCTAGAGTAAAATAACACTTTGGAATAGGTTGGTTGGGCAGTTTAATAACTTAGCTTTTTTTGTGTGTATGCTGCTTTTTTGCACCCCTTCTGTCTTCCCCCATGTCACCCAGGGAAAACTCACTTTTCTGTGTGTAGTGTAAGAGTGTTTTTTTTATATATATACATCCTTTCAGACTCTGCTCTCTCATGTTCCTTTTCTCTGGTTGAAATACCTTACTGCTTCCTTGTTCTCTCATTTTATGTATTACTTATGACATTGTTCTCACACAGTTTCTTTGTATTTGTTTACCAGACGTAAACCCTTTTCAAGTACAGAGACCACAGGTTAATTCACTTTTTGCTAACCCCATGTAGCAAAATGTCTGGCATGTATTAGATACCCAGTAAATGTTTGCTGAATGAATAAATGCACATTTGTTAAAATATTTGTAGACTGGATTTGATGTATCATTTCCTTTTTGTAGATATGCGGTAGATGATGTTCCCTTCTCCATACCTGCAGCCTCTGAAATTGCTGACCTTAGTAACATCATCAATAAATTGTTGGAGGCCAAAAATGGTAGGTATATACCATGAAAAGTTAGGAGAGGGAAAAATGACTAACTAAAGTACATCACATTGTTATAGTCCTTTGGGGGCATTATTCTATAAAACTGCATGTATTTTATAATGGTAAAATTTATAAATTATATAATTTCCCTCCTACATGATAACTTTGAAAAATGCTTCAAAATAAGTTTTTAGGGGAAAAAATTCAGCTTAATCTGCTTTTAAGGCAATATGGAGAGAAGATGGTTGAGATTTAGGAATAAAGATTTTTAGGGTAAAAGTTCTTGATACAGAGATATTCGTATAATATTTCCTATCGTTGTCATCATGGATCTAATGTAGAGATTCTGATGAATAGTTAGTTTTCTACATTTCGAAGATGTCATATATCCTGCTTGCTGAAAAACTCTTTCGAACTAGAATAAAAATTATTTTCTTGCAATAGATGCTTTACAATACTAGTACATGGTTCTTTGTTGTTACCCAAGTAAAAGTTGGACACAACTGAGCACGCAAGCAGATATTTCCATAGTTTTCTAAATTGTAGATGAACATTCACTTATCTTTTTGTATAAATCGAATAACTGAGTCATTGCTTTTGAGTTGAAGATGCAAATGATTCAGATTTTTTTTAAAAACTTTATTTTGTAGTGGGGTGTAGCCAGTTAACAATGTTGTGATAGTTTTAGGGGAACTGCGAAGAGACTCAGCTGCACATATACATGTATCCATTCTCCCACAAACTCCCCTCCCATCCAGACTGCCAGGTAACATTGAGCAGAGTTCCATGTGCTGTACAGTATTTCCTTGTTGGTTATCCACTTTAAATATACCAGTGTGTACACGTCCATCCCAAAGTCCCTAACTATCCCTTCCCCCTGGTAAGCATGAGTTCGTTCTCTAATTCTGTGATGCAGATTTTTAAAAAGTAACAAGACACAGAGACAGGGAATTCTTTAAAAAAGAGTATAGCTAATAAATCAGATAGAATGAAGGATTTTTAGCATTTCGTAACTCTAAATGAAGTGATGGATTTAAGAATTGATCATCAGTAGTGACTAAAGCCATTTATTTGGTAAAAGGCTAACAAAGAACATTGTGATGGATGGGAACAGACTGACATCCTCTGAACTCAGAGATAATGTAATGTCGTAAAAAGAGACACAGTGAGGTAGCATGCTTCATGCGTGTGTGCAAAGACGCTTCAGTTGTGTCTGATTCTTTGTGACCCTATGGACTTAGACTGCCAGACTCCTTTGTCCATGGGATTCTCCAGACAAGAATACTGGAGTGTGTTGCCATGCCCTCCTCCAAGGGATCTTCCCAACCCCGTGATCAAACCCATGTCTCTTATGTCTCATGCGTTGGCAGGCAGGTTCTTTACTACTTGCACCACCTGGGAAGCCCCCGGATGCTTCCTAATGTGATACAATAGGAAACAATACTGTGTGTAAATATTTTGCCAAAAGTAAACCCAAAGTCTAATCAGGCATTTAGGTCTGCCTAATGTACAGGTTGTATGTAGGTGGTAGAGGAATATGGTAAGGGATACCTTGGAGATATAAACAACCAAAGCCAGAATGTGAGTATTAGACCAATTTCTTCAGTAAGTAAAAGGCAGAGAAAAAGAAGGATGGAGGACTGTTAAAGATATTAATCAGCTATAATATGAGGACTTTGGATGCCAATTCTAAAAAATCTCACTGTAAAAAGACACTTACAAAACAAGGAAATGCAAACATTGTCTGACTTCATGATATTAAGAGAAATAATTTAAAATTTTTAACACTGCGACTTTTTAAAAGTCTATATTTTAGAGATATATACTGAAGCATTTACAGATGAAATTATATCATTTCTGAGTTTTGGTTTTAAATAAACCAGCAGGAGAGTAGGGGGAGGAGTATAGGTGATTGTCCATGAGTTGGCAAAAGATACAAATGAGGATTCATTATGTTATTTCTACTTTTGTGTATTTGGGGATTTTTCATAGAATACAAAGGTTTTCTTTACTCAAAATGGTTATACTATCCACAGTAAAAATATTAATACCAACAGAGCAAAGTATTTCTGTTCTTTAAAATCACATAACATACTGGAATATATGGTCCTGTTGTGCCATGGGGAAAGTCTAGGGAAACTCTGGAGGCCACACTGGGATAATAGGTACCTATTTGTTTTGGGGTCTCTCATTTATGTCTGCCAATACCACTTCAGGTCCTAATACTGATAATTTTATTACGTATTTTCTGTAGAGTTCCACAAACATGTGGAGTTTGATTTCCTCATCAAGGGCCAGTTTCTACGAATGCCCTTGTTCAAACACATGGAACTGGAAAACATCTCATCAGTAAGTTCAAATGTTTACCTGCTCTATTTTACTGAAGGTATTACCAGATAATGTAATAAAACTCCATTTAGAATCAACCTGGATCTACAGCAACCAAGAGCCTTTTGATTATTATTTTTTCCTAAAAATTTTAACCTCAGTTTCTGTATGTTCAATTTTTAAATCCCCTCTTTTCTTCTAAAAGAAGAAAATTATTCAAAGAATGCAGATAAATGAATATGGAAAGATAACTTTATGTTTGTGAAGTTATCAAGAAACATATCAAGCAAATATGTTTACTACTAGTAAAGGTGTATAAAATGATTGTACATATATATAAGCTTGTGGGTTAGGTTTATGTGATTTTTAGTGATTGCCCTCTTCCTCTAATTGTCAAACTTACCTTATTATTGCTTTTATAACTTAAAATATAATTTATAATTGCTTTTACAAAAGGGGGCAATTTTTGAAACTGTAGTAACGTATACATAAAATTTACCTTTTAACCATTTTTAAGTGTACAATTCATTAAGTACATTCCCAGTGCTATGCAACCATCACCATTGTCCATTTTCAGAATTTTTTCATCATCTTAAAGAGAAGTTCTGTATCCATTAAATTGTATGCTTTTATGATTTTATAGTTTATAATATTCTTTTTAAACTTATTCTTAATAAACTTTAAGCATAAGTTTTCCAAGATCATTAATATTTCTTAATATTACTGTTAGCATACTGTTAGGTCAAATAAAGTTTTTCACTTTCTATATGGCTCCAAAATTTTTGGATTTGGAAGAGGAATTATATGAAGGAGATAAATTAAACTAGGTCTCCTTTATTTTCACAATGTACTATTTAAAAACTGCACCACCTGATGGATTTCTGCTTTTTCTCTGTGACTAGGAAGAAGTTGTGGAACTAGAGTACGTGGAGAAGTACACTGCCCCTCAGCCAGAACAATGCATGTTCCATGATGACTGGATCAGTGCGATCGAAGGGACAGAGGAATGGTATTGTCAGATGAATGTTCTTGTTTTTAATGTAATATGTGAATAGTTTTCTCTGATGGCCTGTTCTTTGTGAAAGTAATTTATATATCTCATCACCATGCCAAAGACCTTTAAATTTAGTATAGTCAAGAAGAAACATACCTATTAATAGGTTTTCTTTTCTGTCTCAAGATGTCATAGTGACATTTATCTTCTGAATAGATTTTGTCTCTTAGGGCATTTATGTGATTATGTTGCTTTTAAGACTAAGAATATAACTTGTTTCATAGAGGGGGAAAAAACCTTTTCTAGCCACAGATCTCCTAACCTACTACCCTGAAGATGCAGGTCATGCTATTTTAGAGATGAAAAGAGCAGATTGGAATCAGAAGGTGTGAATGGGTTAGAGCAAAACCCTGTTGGCCTTAATTGTAGAAAAACACATCAAAAATGGATCGTAGTAGGAGTTTGTATTCAATGAATGTCTCCCTGGAGTTATTACATAATTATGTTTTTACTGGTTTTACTTTTTACTTTAAATGGTTCTATTGTTTTTCTATTTAATGGTTTTCACTGGTTAAACACAAAGGACCATTAGGCTTTTCAAACAATTTGCTTAGCTTCCCTGGGAGTGGTAGTATTTTACAACAATAGTAAAAATGAAATTTACAGCTTGTCGATTATATTTTTATTTTTAGGAGGTGAGGAAAAGCCAAATGTAACATCTTCTGATTTATTCTAGTGTGTTTTAAAGTCTTAATCTTTATATTAAAGGTTAGAAATATAATCTGCAAGATTTACTTTATCATTGCTTTAGAAATAAAATTGATTTCAGGGTTTGAAAAAGGTGCTCTTTGTATTTCATAGGATTTTTTTTTCTCTCCTCATAGGATCTTGACTGGTTCTTATGATAAAACTTCTCGGATCTGGTCCTTGGAAGGAAAATCGATAATGACAATTGTGGGACATAGAGATGTTGTAAAAGATGTGGCTTGGGTGAAAAAAGGTTCGGACTCTTTGCCTAAACTGAGAGGAATCCTAGATAGGGAATTGGAGATAAGCTATTTTCAATGTTGGGGCACAATTGGGACAGCATAGGAAATGTCTCATGCCTTAATTATTATGGGGACTTTCAAATACCGAGTGTTTAAGAAAAGACATACTTTTTACCATAAGCTAGCTTTTTTTCAAAGGTGACTATATGAGGTCTTTTACCTTTTTAACATCTTTCTCAACACCACAAAAACTTAGTTCTTTAGTTTAAGAACACTGTAAAATTTTTGTACTAATTTGTTTCTTGTGTTCTCCTTTCTTAAGACAATTTGTCTTGCCTACTACTGAGTGCCTCTATGGATCAGACTATTCTCTTATGGGAGTGGAATGTAGAAAGGAACAAGGTGAAAGCTCTGCACTGCTGCAGGGGTCATGCTGGCAGTGTGGATTCCATAGCTGTGGATAGCACAGGAACCAAAGTAAGTAGTTACTGTGTTAGTAGTACTGTGTTCAGTTAGAGTTTGAGATCCTTGTGCAAGTAAGTTCTTTTCTACATAAAGTCACTGTGATCGACCTACTTTTATAACAGCTGAAGAATATGATTTCAAACCAGAAATAAATACTCATATATAATAAGACATATCAAGAGTCATTCCCTCACTCTAGGTATCTTTGGTTTGGAATTTTATATAAACTGCAGAAATTTTAAGAACTCAGGTAAACAAGTAATTTCTTTGTATAACCTTCTTAAATCATAGTGATTGCCATTTTCAGTCCTTCAACTACTCATAGTGCCGTCATCAGTTGAAAATGTCTAGCTGATCACCTAAAACTTGGCATACACTAAAGTTGGCGTTAATCGAGGTTGTTTTACAATTATTGCCGATCTACTCTGTATCATGACAGAATGGTAAAAGTTAAAATAAACCATGAGGCAACACAGTTTTTACTTAAGAGGGGTTATAAACTCTTCATCTGAAAATTCTCTAAACCACAATGAAGTACTCTAGATTTAAGACTGTTTCTTCAATAGTTCTTTGCCAGTTAGCATAATAGAGGACATTTCTGCATTCAAAGATTGATGTGTATTCATTCTGAGCCATAATGAAGATTTACATGTTGTTGAGTCCAACTTTAAGTGAATTAACTGTTCCCTTTCTCTTGGCTATAAGAGACAGAAACTCATCCTGAAATTTTTTAGCCTAAAAGATCCAAGGAAGGAGTAATGAATCACATCATGAGCAGGGTGATGATCGTTTTCGAACCAGTGGAGTAGAAGCTTGCATGTGGCACACCTCCTCCTTCTCTTCTTGTCTCCCCATATTGACTTCATTTTCTTACCTCAAACTGGCTTTCCCTACATGGCAATGAAACCAAGCCTTCAGTATTCCCAGGTTTTACACCCTGTACTGTCTATCTCTGAAAAACAAATAACTTCAACTCTCTAGAACACAAGTTTTCCCAATACAGGCTCTGAAGGAGGAAAAGACTTAGTGGCACAGTGTAGGTCAGTTGCCCACCCTGATCTAAGCAACCGTGACCAGGGTACAGGCCCCGTAAGAATGGTAGTTCTTTAAACTGCCATGAGATTAAGGATACAACTTCCCAGAGAGTAGGAAGACAAGCAGAAAGATGATGCCATAGTAGTAAGAATTTCATGGCAAAGTAAAGGTTTCAAGTTAAATAGCAGGAAAAAAAAAAGGCAAATAATATGATGGATTATATTTCATCCTGTTTTTCCCTTCATATATATTTTTTTTAGTTTTGCAGTGGCTCCTGGGATAAGATGCTAAAGATTTGGTCTACAGGTAAATGAAATATTTCTTCTACTTTCACTTATTAGTGTATTTTAAGAATTACAATGTAAAAAAAGACTTTTTTAGCCCATAATTTGCCATAAAAATTAGACCATAGCTTTTGGGTCACAAAGTACTATATGCATGCTAAGTCGCTTCAATCGTGTCCGACTGTTTGCACCCCATGGACTGTAGCCTGCCAGAATCCAAATGTTATTTTCCAGGCAAGAATACTGGAGTGGGTTGTCATGCCTTCCTGCAGGGTATCTTCCTGACCCAGAGATCAAACCCAAGTCTCTTACATCTCCTGCACTGGCAGGTGGGTTCTTTACCACTATTGCCACCTGGGAAGCCCAAAACAAAGTACTATAGTAGAGAGAAAAATTAGTAATTTCTGTTTTTCTGCCCCACCACTCCCTTATTTATTGGGCAGTGTCACTGAATCCCCACAAGTATCAGTAACACATCTGGTGCAGTGGGACTTAACTGCCTTAGTTCTCAGAGTTCCCTTATTCAGAAACCTGGAAATAACTAACCTTCTGAGTCATATTGATACTTTAGTATTAGAGAAATTTCTTCATTAAGGTGGCTTAGTTTAAATAATTTTTTAATACAATTTTACTGAACTTTCTTACTTTGAAAACATAGGTTAGAAGGAACAATTAGAGGAGAAAGGGGGACTCATAGAAGAAGGTTCCTTGATAATAGTAAGAAGACACTTCTAGAAGAAAAGAAGGGGAAAACCCACATAAGTTTTAAAGAAGAAAATCCCATGGATGGAGGAGCCTGGTAGGCTGCAGTCCGTGGGGTCGCTAAGGGTCAGATACGACTGAGCGACTTCACTTTCACTTTTCACTTTCACACATTGGAGAAGGAAATGGCAACCCACTCTAGTGTTCTTGCCTGGAGAATCCCAGGGACGGGGGAGCCTGGTGGGCTTCCGTCTATGGGGTCACACAGAGTCGGACACGACTGAAGTGACTTAGCAGCAGTAGCAGCAGCAGTACAGAACTATTTATTGCACAGGTTAACAGAATTCCTCTGCTAACTTTTGAGGGAATTACTCTTATTACTACTGTACAATTTCCCTCATAGCTCAGTTGGTAAAGAATCTTCCTGCAATGAAGGAGACCTGGGTTCGATTCCTGGGTCAGGAAGATTCCCTGGAGAAGGAAATGGCAACCCACTCCAGTATCCTTGCCTGGAGAACCCCATGGACAGAGGAACCTGGCGGGCTACAGTCCATGGAGTCGCAAAAGTCAGACATAACTTGGAGACTAAACTGCCTTCACCACCCTAAATTCAGTTCACAAAGTAGAGTCAGGGAGGGGAAGATAATCAAGAAAAGCCTAAACAGTTTTAAATAATTATGTGTAAGATGGCAGGAAATACAAACCCATTTTAGTTGATTTTTTTCCCAAAATTCATTAAAGCAAGCAGTTTTGAGGCAGAACCTTTATGGAGGAATTTTTCCTTTTGTGAAATACTTTTTGATAGTGCTGGGTAGATGACATATATATGAATAGTCATTACCCTTAAGATGCTTATAGTTATTTTGGGAAAAGCACATGACATTTATAAACAGTTACAAAACATTAAACTCTATGGTTTGTTTATCTGGGTTTGCTACCTAGCCAAATGGTGGATAACAAAGTTTTTTGTTTTATTTTGTTAAAAAAATCTATGAAACACTTTGAACTTATTGATAGAAAAGTGAAATAGGTCTTCCCAGGTGGCTCAGTGTAAAGAATCAAGAGACACATGGGTTCGATCCCTGATCTGGGAAGATTCCACATGCTGCAGAGCAACTAAGCCCATGCATCAAAACTATTGAGCCTGTGCTCTAGAGCCCAGGAGCTGCAACTCATGAAGCCCACACACCCTAGAGCCCGTGCACTGCAACCAGAGAGTAGCCCCTGCTCGCTGCAACTAGAGAAAAGCCCATGCAGCAATGAAGACCCAGCATAGCCAAAAATAAATAAAATGAATTTTTTTTAAATGCAGTAAAAATAAAAGTGAAATAGTCAAGAAAAATGAAGATGGCTGGAATGTATGTCCTTTTAACATGTTTATTTACCATGTCATTCCCTTTATAATATAAATACACTCTTGTCAAAACTCCTACAACTAAAGTGTAAGCAACTTTTCATACATCTGGTAAACTGATGAAGGTCGATAATAATTATCTTTACAAGATACCAGACTGGTTAGATTTTAGGATTTTAATGTACTTATATTTTTTGCTTTCTCCTTTTAAAAGATTGGTAACCCATGTATTGTTTTTAGATAGGATTTTCCACTAACCAAAATAAAGAAAAATATTCATTCCTAACCAGTTGAGATAACATGAAGTATATACCCAGAAATATTAGAATCCTTTGAGATTGTTTGTAATTAATATTTACTTTAAATTTTAAACATCATATCTGCTTCTCTATGATATAGTTCCTACAGATGAAGAAGATGAAATGGAAGAATCCACAAATCGACCAAGAAAGAAACAGAAAACAGAGCAGTTGGGACTAACAAGGGTAAGTATTTGTGAGAACTGATGGTACTTTACTGTCTTTAGTTTCCTTTTGTCTTGGTACTTCAACCATAATTAGACTTTCTTTCAGTAGATAACTAAATTTTTATTATGAAACTTCTGCATTTTGAGTCACTGAATATAATGGCATTAAGCTAGGCTTTTTATACTGTTCATGGGGTTCTCATGGCAAGTTTACAGGAGTGGTTTGCCATTCCCTCCTTCAGAGGATCACATTTTGTCACAGCTCTCCAGTATGACCTGTCTGTCTTGGGTGCCCCTGCATGGCATGCCTCATCGCTTTAATCAGGGGATCAGATCTCGTAAACAGAGTGCCTGAAGAACTGTGGACAGAAGTTCGTAATATTGTACAGGAGGCAGCAAACGAAACCATCCCAAAGAAAAATGTAAGAAGGCAAAGTGGTTGTGTATAGCAGAGGAAAGAAGAGAAGCAAAAAAGCAGGGAGAAAGGGAAAGTTCAGTTCAGTTAAGTTGCTCAGTCATGTCTGACTCTTTGCAACCCCATGAATCACAGCACGCCAGGCCTCCCTGTCCATCACCAACTCCTGGAGTTCACTCAAACTCATGTCCATCGAGTCGGTGATGCCATCCAGCCATCTCATTCTCTGTCGTCCCCTTCTCCTCCTGCCCCCAATCCCTCCCAGCATCAGAGTCTTTTCCAGTGAGTCAGCTCTTCGCATGAGGTGGCCAAAGTATTGGAGTTTCAGCTTTAGCATCAGTCCTTCCAACGAACACCCAGGATTGATCTCCTTTAGAATGGACTGGTTGGATCTCCTTGCAGTCCAAGGGGCTCTCAAGAGTCTTTTTCAACACCACAGTTCAAAAGCATCAATTCTTCGGCGATCGGCTTTCTTCACAGTCCAGCTCTCACATCCATAGTTACACCCAACTAAATGCAGAGTTCCAGAGAACAGCAGAGGCAAGAAGGCCTTTTTCAATGAATAGTGCAAAGAAATAGAGGAAAACAACAGAAGGGGAACGATTAGAGATCTCTTCAAGAAAACTGGAAATATCAAAGTGACATTTCATCTGAAGATGGGCATGGGCACAGTAAAGGACCGAAATGGTAAAGACCTAATAGAAGCATAAGGGATCAAGAAGAGATGACAGGAATACACAGAAGAACTGTACAAAAAAGATCTTAATAACCCTGATAATCACAGTGGCGCGGTCACTCACCTAGAGCCAGATATTCTAGAGTGTGAAGTCAAGTGGGCCTTAGGAAGCGCTGCTGCCAATAAAGCTAGTGCAAGTGATGGAATTCCAGCAGAACTATTTAAAATCCTAAAAGATGATTCTATAAAAGTGCTGCACTCAGTATGTCAGGAAATTTGAAAAATCCATCAATGGCCACAGGACTGGAATAGGTCAATCCTCATCCCGATTCCCAAGAAAGGCAATACTAAAGAATATTCAAACTATTGTAAAATTGCACTCATCTCCCATGCTAGTAAGGTTATACTCAAAATCCTTCAAGCTCGGCTTCAGCAATATGTGAACTGAGAGCTTCCAGAAGTTCAAGCTGGGTTTACAAAAGGCAGAGGAACCTCAGAGATCAAATTGCCAACATTTGCTGGATCATAGAGAAAGCAAGGGAATTCCAGAAAAATATCTACCTCTGTTTCATAGACTACACTAAAGCCTCTGACAATGTGGATCACAATAAACTGTGGGAATTTCTTAAAGAGATGGGAACAGACCATCATACCTGTCTCCTGAGAAACCTGTATGCAGGTGAAGAAGTAACAGATTCTTGTATGGAACAAATGACTGGTTTGAGATTGAGAAAGGAGTACAACAAAACTGTTTATTGTCACCCTGTTTATTTAACTTACATGCAGAGCACATCATGCAAAATGCTGGGCTGGATGAGTTACAAGCTGGAATCAAGATTGCTGGGAGAAATATCAACAACCTCAGATATGAGGATGATACCACTCTAATGGCAGAAAGCAAAGAGGAACTAAAGAGCCTCTTGATGAGGGTGAAGGAAGAGACTGAAAAAGCCGGCTTAAAACTCATTATGAAAAAACTGAGATCATGGCATCCCATCAGTTCATGGCAAACAGAAGGGGAAAATGTGGAAGCAATGACAGATTTCCTCTTCTTGAGCTCTAAAATCACTGCAGATGGTGCCTGTAGCCATGAAATTAGAAGATGGTTGCTTCTTGGCAGGAAAGCTATGACAAACGTAGATAGTGTGTTAAAAAGCAAAGATATTACTACTTTGCCGATAAGGGTCCGTATAGTCAAGGCTATGGTCTTTCCAGTAGTCATATACGAACATGAGAGCTGGACCATAAGGAAGGTTGAAGAATTGATGCTTTCAAACTGTGGTGCTGGAGAAGACTCTTGAGAGTCCCGTGGACAGCAAGGAGATCAAACCAGTTAATCTTAAATCAACCCTGAATACTCATTGCAAGGACTGATGCTGAAGCTGAATTCCAATACTTTGGCCACCTGATGCGAACAGCCAACTCATTGGAAAAAACCCTGATGCTAGCAAAGATTGAAGGCAGAAGAAGAGGGCAACAGAGAATAAGATAGCTGATGGCATTACCGATTCAATGGACATGAACTTGGGCAAGCTCTGGGAGATGGTAAGGGACAGGGACACCTGCCCTGCTGTAGTCAATGGGGTTGAAAAGAGTTGGACACGACTTGGCAACTAAACAACAACAAAAAGCTAGGCTTACAGATTGGTGGGTTATTTAGCTATTTTATTTGATCTCAAGGTGAATTTTAAAGTAAGATCTTTCAATTGTTAGAGCTTGCACAAAGTTAAGTAACTCATTACCTAACTGTTTAATGATAATGTTTCACAGACATAAAAAACAAAATTATGGTTACCAAAAGGGAAAAAGGTGGTGGTTGGGGAGGACAAGTTAGGAGTTTAGAATTAACCAATACCAACTATTATATATACAATAAATAAACAACAAGGTCTTAACTGTATAGGACAGGAAACTATATTCAATATCTTGTAATAAACTATAATGGAAAAGAATCTGAAAAAGAATATGTAACTGAATCATATGTTATATACCAGAAACTGGTATATATGACATATCATATCATATATACCAGAAACTAACAAACATTATAAATCAACTATACTTCAATTTAAAAAGTAGTAGTAATATTAATGTTTCATACATCGAAGATGTAATTCTAGTACATCTCCTAAATCACTAGAAATCAAGAGTTCTGAAGTTTTGATTCTATCATTTCACTAGTATATCCAATTAAATTACACTCAGATAGTTCATTCATATTTTTATTTGCTCTGTTCCTTTAGAAGGATATTTATTATGATCTGAGCTGAATTAATATACTTAATGAGAGGAACAGTACTGAGTCAGATGTAGGAAATCATATTTTTTTTCTTTCATTATCTCACAGCTTTAATGGATATGCAGTGAATTAGGTACACATTTGCACCTTAATTCTTATAGTCACCAATAAAAAGATAGCTTATAAAGTTGTTGAAAATGAGAAATAAAGTGTGATCATAAGTGATTCATCAAACTCAGGTAAACTGCAATAAACAGCAGCACTTACTGTTTTCAATTGGAAGTAATGATTTACAGTTTTTACATTTAAAAACAGACTGCTGAATTGCAAGTGGAATGATTCTCAACTCAGCTTCCTTATCATTTTTCTCATAGGACAAATTAAAACCATAAATGCCTTATCAATTGGATAATGTGCCAGTGGCAATTTATTGATGCATATACCTGATCAACCTTTAAAGAATATATCTTGACTAGAAAAAGACTTCTTGAATTATCAAAATTCTTTATTCATAAGGTAGCTTTTTTAAAATCTTTATATTAATTAAAGGTTGGCATACATATAGTGAAGTATGCAGCTCAATGAATTTTTTAGTTGTGTAAAGAAGTGATTACTATCCAAAGCAAAACATCAAGAATTACCAACATCTCCTAGAAGACTCTCTCTAGGTTCCCTTGAAATCAGTAGCCTCCTGAAAGTGATCACTCTTCTGACTTATATCACTTAGATTAGTTTCATCTAGTTTTATACTTCATATATACGGGCATACCTCATTTTATTGTACTTTGCAGATAATATGTTTTTTATCAATTGAAGCTTTGTGGCAATTATGTATCAAGCAGGTTTGTTGGTATATTTCCAACAGCATTCATTCACTTTGTGTCTCTGTCACACTTTGAGATCAATAATTCTCACAGTATCTCAGACATTTTTTAAAAACTTAATGTATTTATTTTTTGGCTGCACTTAAGCAGCATGTGAGATCCTAGTTCCCCGACCAGGGATCCAATCTGCAACCCCTGCATTGGAAGCTCAGTGTCTTAACCACTGGTTGTTGTCCAATCACTCAGTCATGCCTGATTCTTTGTGACCTCATGGACTGCAGCATGCCAGGCTTTCCTGTCCTCCACTGTCCTTAACCACTGGACCACCATGAGAAATCCTCAGACTTTTAAATTATTATTATTGTGATCTGTGATCGTTTTTGATTATAGAATTTTATTTATTTATTTATGGTTACCCTGGGTCTTTGTTGCTGAGCAGGCTTTCTCTAGTTGCAACAAGCAGAGGGCTACTCTTCATTGTGCCTGCAGGGGCTTCTGTTGTGGAGCACAGGCTCTAGATGAACAGGCTTCAGTAGTTGCAGCATGCAGGCTCAGTAGTTGTGGCACACGGGCTTAGCTGCTCTGCAGCATGTGGAATCTTCCTGGACTAGGGATCAAACCCACGTCTCCTGCATTGGCAGGCAAATTGATATGCACTGCATCAGCAGGGAAGTCCTGATCAGTGGTCTTTGACGTTACCGTCGTAATTGCTTTGGGCTGCCATGAACCATGCCTCTGTAAGACAGTGAACTTAATCAGTGAATGTGTATGTCCTGACTGCTCCACTGACAAGCTGCTCCCCCATTTCTGTCTACCTCCTTGGGCCTCCCTATTCCTGAGATTCAACAATATTGAAATCAGGCCAGTTAAAAACCCTACAGTGGACTCTAGGTGTTGAAGGGAAAGGCAGTGTTTCATGTCTCATATTTTAAATCAAAAGCTAGAAATGATTAAGCTTAGTGAAGAAGGCATATCAAAAGCTAAGAGAGGCCAAAAAGCTAGGACTCTTGTACCAGTTAGCCAAATTGTGAATGCAGAGAAAAAGTAGAAGAGCTATTTGAAGTGAAAATCAGAAATAATAGGAAAAGTTGGGTTATGAAGACTAAGACAAATTTCAGAAATTGTTATCTTCTCTCTAGATTTCTTTCTAGTATTTGACTTCTCTTAACACGAATTAATACTCTCAATCAGTTCATTTAATGATCATTTCTTTCATATTAATATATTAACATACGATAAGGTTTTTTCCACATTTTCTCTCAAAATGGCTTTTCTCCAGTATTATTCTACTGAATACCAGAATAATAATAATAGACCTGGGAAGATCCCCTGGAGAAGGGAAAGGCTACCCACTCCAGTATTCTGGCCTGGAGAATTCCATGAACTGTATAGGCCACAGGGTTGCAAAGAGTCAGACACAACTGAGTCACTTTCACTTTCATTCTACTGAAGTTTGTTTGCAGTTACAAGTGCCAAAGTTGACTTTTCTACCTCTTTTTTATTTTTTTTCTACCTCTTTTTTAAAAAATTTACATCCTTGGTGGCTCAGCAGTAAAGAATCTGCCTGCCAATGCAGGAGACACAAGTTCAGTCCCTGGGTCAGGAAGATTCCCTGGTGAAGAAAATGGCAATCCATTTCAGTATTCTTGCCTGAGAAATCCCATAGATGGATGAGCCATGGGTTTGCGGAATCAGATACAACTTAGCGACTAAACAACAAAAACAAGAAAATTCACTCTTTTTGGTGTATAGCTTTTGAGTTTTGGTAAATACATATAATATGTAACTAATACATATTCAAGATATGGAACAGTTTGCCATCCCCTAAAACTCATGTTGCCCATTTGTAGTCACCCTTTTCTCTCTATTTATATACTCTAACAACTACTATCTGATCTTCGTTCCTGGAATTTTTCTAGAATATCATATAAGTAGGATCACACAGTATGTAGCCTTTTGCCTCAAGGTTTTCCCCACACACACATAATATATTTGAGGGGAAAAACAAAGATTCATCCAAGTTATTGGGTATTTCATGGTTTGTGCTGTGCCTCGTTGCTCAGTCATGTCCGACTCTTTGCAACCCCATGGACTGTAGCCCGCCAGGCTACTCTGTCCATCGGGATTCTCCAGACAAGAATACTGGAGCAGGTTGCCATGCCCTCCTCCAGATCTTCCCAGCCAAGGGATCAAACCCAAGTCTCCTGCATTGCAGGCAGATTCTTTACCATCTGAGCCACCAGGGAAGCCCCCATATCATGGTTTATTCCTTTCAAATTCTGAGTAGCATTCTATTGTATGGATATATTGTACAACAGTTGGTTTAATCATTCACCAGTTGAAGGATATTTGGGTTGTTTCTGGCTTGACAGTTATGAATAAAACTGCTAAAAATACTTGTGGGCAGTTTTTTGTATGAACCTAAGTTTTAATTTTTCTTGAAAAGTCTTTTTCAATTTCAATTCCATACCTAAGAATGGAATTGCTTATTCATTTAAGTCTACCCATCATTTTACATGTCATTTTCTATCCTGGAACCTCTGATTATCTCTATGTTACCTTAGTTTTGTTTTGGATCACAACAGAGGCTGTTCTGTTCCTCACTTCTCTATCAGGTTCCTTTACTACTTTCAGGAAAATTTTAGAGCTGGAAAAGAGATTTTAGGGATCATTTGGTCCAGGAGGTGGCAAATAACAGCCCAACATTAGCTCTCACTCTGGCCTATTTTTGTACTATAGAGAGCTGAGGGATTTTTACATTTTTAACAGGCTTTCAAAAACAAAGAGGAATATGCAAAAGAGACTGTATGTGGCCTGGATAGGCTAAAATTTTTTTCTTTCTGGACCTTTATCAAAAAACTTTGCTGATGTCTAATCTGGTGTAATTCCCTTAACATGTAAGGAAGTGAAATGTAACAGTTAAAAAAGTAGATTGACTGTCCCTCATTTCAGAGCTCTTTCCCTCTTTCTTTTACATTTTCCTTGTGTTTAATACAGACACCTTACCTAGTTTGAGGATTTTAATTTGAGAGGGATGTTAGAGATTTTGGAGTTTTAATAAATGAACCAGGGACATTATTTAAAGATTGGATGCTGAAGAAATGAGGTGGTGAGAATAACTTATTGAAATTAATTAACCTGGAAGAGTCATGTAGAAAATGGCAGCACGTTAACTCAAACCTACATCTTTCTGCCCCCAGGGCTTTTTCTCCTAGCTTCTACATGTGACAAGTTTGTCAACTGGGAAAATTTAGTGTCAATATTAATATTACCCAAATGAAAAGTAGAGCAGATGGGGTAGCAACAGAATCTTGTGGAAAGACTACAAATTTTGGAGTAATATTTGGGTTCAAACTCAAATCTGCCATCTTTAAGCAGCATGACCTTGGGCAAGTTATCTTTCTCAACTGAAGTGTCTCTTCGAGGATTTCTGTAAAGATGAAATAGGGCAGGATATGAAAGCTAAAGTACCTGACAAAATGTCTGGCATATGGGTTTCAGAAGTAATAACTACTATTATTGTTTTGATTTACTCTGAACTGAAAATGCTTTCCCTTTTGGGTGTCTTTTCATTTCTAGACTCCCATTGTGACCCTCTCTGGCCACAAGGAAGCAATTTCCTCAGTTCTGTGGTCGGATGCTGAAGAAATCTGCAGTGCGTCTTGGGACCACACAATTAAAGTATGGGATGTTGAGTCTGGCAGTCTAAAGTCAACTTTGGTAAGACTTACAAATTCAGTGCTTCTTTGATTGAGGTTTTTTTTAAAAAAAAAATTACTTATTTAACTTTGAGCTTTAAATGCAGTGCTTCTTTGATAAGAGTTTTTGTTTTTGTTTTTTAATTTTTCAACTTTGAGCTTTTAAGTGGTAAACTTCTAGGAGATGATCACTTTTAGCCTACTCTGGTTACATGTTCTTTCCTTTTCTTTTCCCTTCCCAGACAGGAAATAAAGTGTTTAATTGTATCTCCTATTCTCCACTTTGTAAACGTTTAGCATCTGGAAGTACAGATAGGCATATCAGACTGTGGGATCCCCGAACTAAAGGTGAGTTATGTAAATCTCCAGAGGAAACCATGGGTGAATAACATCAGTTTCTCTTCTCACTAGAGCCGTGTATGAAAGATAATTTTCTACAAATTTGATGTGGTGGGGGGAGGTGTTCTGCCTGCTTCTCTTCTAAAATTTAATAATCGTTATCTGTTTTGTTTTGTTCAGATGGTTCTTTGGTGTCGCTGTCCCTAACCTCACATACAGGCTGGGTAACATCAGTAAAGTGGTCTCCTACCCATGAACAGCAGCTCATTTCTGGTTCTTTAGATAATATGGTTAAGCTGTGGGATACCAGGAGGTAATTCCTATTTATGATTAATAAAAGAAGTATATCAATTGCCTGTTGAATACAAAGAAAATGAACACTGAAATGACTATCCAAAAGCAGAACGGTGAAAAAAATGTTCTTGGTCATATGCCCTGAAATGATACATAATTGGTATCAAAAAGGAAGGCCAGGATCAAAGGAATTTTCTCAATATGTTATCTTTTGCATTCTGGATGAATTTGTGATAGTTTATCTTTTGCCAAAAAAAAAAAAAATACACAAGTTTATGAAATCCATCTTTCTCACCTCGTTACATAAAATAGCAAAAAAGAGTCCTGAGCCTTAATATAAATATGACACAGAATTAGAAGGCAAGTGGTCTAAATGAATGAAACTGATCATATTAGAAATTATGTTAATAGGACATTAAATAATAAAAATATATACTTTTAAAGATAAAAATTTACAGATTCCTTTCTTTAGTTAGGGCTACAATAATAATATATGCAAAGGGCCTCCAAGAGAGTGTATATACAATTTATTTACATATTTCTACAAGTAGAATGGAGAGGCAGTAACCAAACCCATAATCTGTTAATGATACAGGGAGAGATAGTCAAGAAAATACTCAGAATTTTAAGATTAAGTGGTTATTGGGACAAGGATGGCAAACTAAAATTTTCAGAAGAGTGTAAGTGATTATGCATGCACATGATATTTAATACTATGAAATGCATATAACATGTTAATATTTTCATCTTTAGTTGTAAGGCTCCTCTCTATGATCTGGCTGCTCATGAAGACAAAGTTCTGAGTGTAGACTGGACAGACTCAGGGGTAAGAATTTATCAGTTATTTGATAGAGAGGAAACTATATTATTAGAATAAATTTGTTGTTTGTGTTCACATAGTTATTAGTTTCAATGTATTATCTGATATTTATAATTCTGTATTCTAAGTTAATACTCATAAAACCTCATCATTTAAAGAAGAAAAATTATCCTTTAATATTAGGAATAGAAAATTTTGAATATTTTGAAGCAGTTTTTTTTCTCAAGAGTATTTTTAATAAAATTTTTAAGTCCGTAAACTTGCTGCTTCAGACTAATTGGGTCAAAGTATTTCCTACTTAGAAAAATATTACATAATATGGCTATATTATAAAATGTACTTAAAGAATTACAATTTAGTTATTTTATTACCTAAGAACTCTCTCAAAATACAGGGCCTAGGGCTATTTCAAAAATCTGTAATATCCATTTATCTATAAACAATTAATGTGCTGTTCTTTACAAACTTAATTTTCTTAAATAGGTAAAACTATATCACCCTTCAAACTTTTAATTTTATTACATTCCTTAGCAAATGTTCATAGAAAGTATGATAGCATATTATGCCTCAACCAAATTAAAATCATCGCTTTTAAAGTTTTAAGATACTGTATATATATGTGTGTGTGTGTGCTATAGTAGTGAAATTTGATACAATTGGCCCATCTGAGTATTAACTGTCAATGCAAGTTAATTGCTCATCTGTAATTCTTTCTGTAATCAGAATATCTACTGATAGTTTAATTAGGTTTAGCTATCATATGAAGTAATTGTATTTACTTCTGTGTTTGTTTGTTTTTTCCCCTCTCGCTTTATGCAGTTACTTCTGAGTGGAGGAGCAGACAATAAATTGTATTCCTACAGATATTCACCTACGACTTCCCATGTCGGGGCATGAAAGTGAAAGATAAATTTGACTACAGAGATTCCTTCTGTAAATAAAATCAATAGAGAATACTCGGCTAACACCAATACAGATACAGGAAGCAGCCTTTTAAATTAAAGTTAATATACTGTATCACCCTTGATGGTAGTGGTATCACTGTATTTTTATTTTGTATTTATAACAGTTATGTTTATTAAATATAAAACATGGCCTGCATTCTCTACGTTATGAAAACCTTTGAAATTAAACTGAATTTTTAATTTTTCTTCTAAAAGGTATTGGTTTGAATTACGATTTGCTTTTGAAGTCCTATAAAAGTATGTATTAAAAGTTCAGTAATTGTTCAGATTTTTATTTCTGAGGGAGAAACTTCACTTTTTAAAGTTAGCATTTAAAAAAAGCATCTAAAAAGTAATAAATTTTAACAGAGAAAAAATCAGAAATACAATCTGTGTTTGGTAAAAAAGTGATTCTGTAACTGTAATAATGTTCTTTGTAAGTATTCAGAACATTAAAACATGTAGATGTTGCCAGTTATTAAGAATTTGTTGAAATATTTTAAGTGAAGTACTTTGTTTTAAAGATAAGTCAGGGCAGTTCCCTAGCGATCCAGTGGTTAGGACTCCATGCTTGCAATGCTGGGGGCCAGGGTTCTGTCCCTGATTAGAGAACTAAGATCCCACAAGTTGCATAACGTGGCCAAAAAATAATAAATAAAAGATTTTAAAAATACATAAAGCCAAGTCAGAATCCTTTAGAAATAGCATACAGATTTCATGGTAACCAGGAATCTTGTCTCCCACACTTATGTATAGATAAGAATTCTTCAGACAAAACCTTTCAGTAAGTTTTAGGTAAAAACACTCTAAAATTTTTGTGTCATTAGCACTTATCTAAATCCATTTATTATATGCCAGATATTTAAAGTAAATGTCTTAAAATGTGACTTTAATGGATTGGTATTTCTCAAGCAGAGCACCTCTGCCTCTAAATAATAAACAGGACGTCAGTTTGGTCTCATCATTAGACTCTAATGCTATGTATCTCATATGAGGTTTCCTGTTACAGAGGTCTAGGAAACAACCAGAATAACCTGGCTGCAACTGAGAGCCAGACTGACAGTGGATTAAACCATGTGAATGATTAATCCTCGAGTATATAGAAGTTCCGAGGCAGTTCAGTACTGTTAAAGTGGTTTTGTTCCACACTCCTTAGGGACCTGCACCCCCTCTTGACCCTATGTTTCAAAGGACAAAGTTATATTCCTGTTCTGGGTGGTTCTGAATGAACCTTAAGAACAGAGTTATAGAAAATATTTTCCTTAATTCACCCAATCTGTTCTGCTCACATGTAGTATGCATAACCTAGGTGGTTAAAGTAAAGAGCTTCCCTGGTGGCTCAGACAGTAAAGAATCTATCTGCAATGCAGGAAGCCTGGCTTCGATGCCTGGGTTGGGAAGATTCCCCTGGAGGAGGGAATGGCAACCCACTCCAGTATTCTTGCCTGGAGAATCCCGTGGACAAAGGAACCTGATGGACTCCATGGAGTCGCCAAGAGTGGGACGCTGACTGAGTGACCAACAGACACAAAGAGGCCTGTTTGCTAGATGAAGGACAGAGGAGGAGCGGCATCAGTCCTGTTTCCAAGCCTGTTAATGACGGTGCCGGTGCAGGATACATTCACAGTTTAGGTATTCTCCTTTGCGGTGGATGTAGTGTCAGTGGCCGAGTCTCTTAGAGAAAGACTGATTGATCTTTACCAAACCTCTTCTGTAACTCAAGTGGTTAGATCTTACTCTCCAAACAGGAAGAGCATGAGAGGCCAACAGACACCTACAAGACTTAAGTCCTTTCAAAACATAGTGCTTCCCTACCTCCCATCGTTTGTCTTGCCTAAAAAAGTAGAGGGTCCCTTTCAATAGTCCATTTTCCTCCATTTTAGTTACACCAGAGACAGAGACTTTATGTGGACTTGTTTGTGCCTAAGATTTGCTTGGAGAAATGCTTTTTTGTAAATGTTAAAAAATGCTTTTTTACAGCTGGAATTTAGGTGCAGCTGCACAGTGTGTAGTGAACACAGACAGTGCAGTGTTCAGGACCTGCAGACCAGTGTAGGGTTATCTATGCTGTCTTGCCATAGTAATGCCGTTCATAAACATGTTAATCCTTATTTTTACCTCAAAGTGTTAAGAAATTTCTGTTAGGCAACAAATTTCCTAATTTTAAAGTTAGGCTCAAAATGTACTCTAATTGCTGAAAAAGTCAATCCAAGGAATAAAGCTGACCTTCTACCATGGCTTCCCTGGTGGCTCAGATGGTAAAGTGTCTGCCTGCAATGCGGGAGACCCAGGTTCGATCCCTGGGTCGGGAAGATCCCCTGGAGAAGGAAATGGCAACCCACTCCAGTACTCTTGCCTGGAAAATTCAATGGACAGAGGAGCCTTGTAAGCTACAGTCCATGGGGTCTCAAAGAGTCGGACACAACTGAGTGACTTCACTGCACTTCTACCATGTACCAGGGTCTCTGCTGGGGTGGAGTAAAGGGGGGAAAAGGTATGAGATATGGAGACTACCTTAAGAAAGATCACGTTTTCACATGGGAGATGCTCAATTAAAATTGGTTACAACAGTATCCTAAAATACAAAGAAAGATGTGAATCTAAGGTAGAAAAGAAGCATAGAGAAAGGAGCAGTTTAGCTTTGTGGGGAGCAAAGTGGCCACCAAGAAAGGCATGTAGAAGAGTGACATCTGATCGAGATTTGGACAGTGGGAAAGTGAAGATGGAATTTATTTCTGGCAGGGGAAGCACAGAAAGATCAGAAATGATATCTCAGAAATACTTTGTGGCAGAAAGTGAGCATAATATTTTCATATGCTAAGAAGTTTAATTTTATTTTCCTCTTAAATAAAGCTGCCTTCCAGGTGTTACGTAAGATGATGATCTTCCTGTATTGGAAACTGAAAATAAAACCTGGCTGTGATGACTACCTAGAGATTATTAGAGTAGAAACTATAGTTACTTAAGATTTTTATTCTATATAAAATAATATTATAGCTTTTCTATGAATAGATGACCAGTGTTTTTCATATTCTTTGGATTTAGAATGACCATTTTGGAACTGTTGTCAACAATGCATATTTTACAATGCTTCTTAGCATTATCAGGAGGAAAGTACAAATCAAATTTTAAACTGACATAAAATACACATAATTGAACAAACAGCCCTACAAAGTGAAACTATCTGGGAACTAGAGTCGGACACAACTGAGTGACTGAACTGAACTGAACTGAACAGGAAAATTATCTTGGTTAGATACAATCTGATAGAAAGTTTACAACACGTCAATTCTATGTATAGCTATATGCCTGGGACTTACTAACACCAAATAAAGTTCAATGAATGTTTCAGGAGGAGGAAATACCTTTTTATGTCTCTAACAATTCACATTTTAAACAATTCATTTCAATAACACTAATTCTAGCCTTACTTGAATCAACAAAAATGCAGTATGGGAAAGTAAGCATACTTACCTTGCCACGTGTAAATAATTACTAGCATGAGCATCTGGGGAGATAGTTTCTCCACACTCTGACTGACTGCCACTGACCTGCTCCTTCTGATTTCCTTGATAAAATCAGATTGCAAAGAAAGTGGAAGAACTGGAGCTATTTCCATGGTATCAGGCTTCATGACATCAGGTTCAACAGGTCCCTAATCCTTAAGAATAAAACAAGAGGGTAGAATTCTTAATGTGATCTCTCATGTCAATTGATGTTTTATTTGGTATGTTAACTGGAGGCTTATCAATCCTAATCCGTGCTTTCAGTTCAGTTCAGTCACTCAGTCGTGTCTGACTCTTTGCGACCCCATGAATCACAGCACGCCAGGCCTCCCGGTCCATCACCAACTCCCGGAGTACACTCAAACTCATGTCCACAGAGTCGGTGATGCCATCCAGCCATCTCATTCTCCGTCGTCCCCTTCTCCTCCTGCCCCCAACCTTTCCCAGCATCAGAGTCTTTTCCAGTGAGTCAACTCGTCGCATGAGGTGGCCAAAGTATTGGAGTTTCATGGCATCTGGTCCCATCACTTCATGGGAAATAGATGGGGAAACAGTGGAAACAGTGTCAGACTTTATTTTTGGGGGCTCCAAAATCACTGCGGATGCTGATTACAGCCATGAAATTAAAAGACGCTTACTCCTTGGAAGGAAAGTTATGACCAACCTAGACAGCATATTAAAAAGCAGAGATATTACTTTGCCAACCAAGGACCGTCTAGTCAAGGTTATGGTTTTTCCCGTGGTCATGTATGGATGTGAGAGTTGGACTGTGAAGAAAGCTGATCGCCAAAGAATTGATGCTTTTGAACTGTGGTGCTGGAGAAGACTCTTGAGAGTCCCTTGGACTGCAAGGAAATCCAACCAGTCCATTCTAGAGGAGATCAATCCTGGGTGTTCATTGGAAGGAATGATGCTAAAGCTGAAACTCCAATACTTTGGCCACCTCATGCATCTAGTTGACTCACTGGAAAAGACTCTGATGCTGGGAGGGATTGGGGGCAGGAGGAGAAGGGGACGACAGAGAATGAGATGGCTGGATGGCATCACCGACTCAATGGACATGAGTTTGAGTGAACTCCGGGAGTTGGTGATGGACAGGGAGGCCTGGCGTGCTGTGATTCATGGGGTCGCAAAGAGTCCGACACGACTGAGCGACTGAACTGAACTGAACTGAAAGGTTTATCAACCCTGAATATTCATTGGAAGGACTGATTCTGAAGCTGAACCTCCAATACTTTGGGCACCTGGTGCAAAGAGCCGACTCAATGGAAAAGACCCCGATGCTGGGAAAGACTGAAGACAGAAGGAGAAAGGGAGAAGATTAGAATGGTTGGATAGCATCAATGACTCAATGGACATGAGTCTGAGCAAACTCTAGGAAATGATGAAGGACAGGGAAGGGTGGCATGCTGCAGTTCATGTCCATGGGGTTGCAAAGAGTCGGACACGACTGAGCGACTGAACAACAACCAGAGGCTTGCTTGATGGTGCAAAAATAAAAGTAAAGATCATTGCTCGCTAAGGAAATCTGGACTCCAGGTTGGGATCCTAGATTGTGGATCTCCACATTCTAAGCTATCTAACGGTCTGCTTTTCCAGTTAGCTTGTGGAAGCCTGAAATGGAGGAAAACACTGCTTATCCTGGGATAAATCTATTAGTATGTTGAAGAAAATGAAATAGCAGTTCTCTGAATGTTTGTTACTTCTTAATGAAATTAAATCCTCCCATATAAAGTATTTTCATAGTGTTAAATCCTTTCATTTTATAAAAAAGGTTTTTTTTTTAATGAAACACTAAATTTTAACTACTGCTGCTGCCTCATTTGTTAAGGGATTTGTACAAGGACATTTAAATAGTTCTTATCAATCCAACACCATGAGTGAGAAGACCTGATTCCTGGCCAGGAAGTGTCAGTAGCTCTACATTGCTTGCTGACACCTTTCCTATATTGTGTTCCCGCTTGCACACTTTTCTTAGTGACCTGTAAAGGAAAGTGATGTGTAAATGCTACATTATTTGGCTCAGAGACATTGAATATCTCTTGGTAATTTTCCCTAATTAATGAGCAAAACTGATGGTTTTGGCCCTAGAGTCACTACCCTGACCTCCTACTGTGTTCCTTGGAGGCCCTTTCTCTGCTTCAGATTGACCTGTAGAAGCTATTAGCTGAACATCCTCTTGAGTTAAACTTCATCCAGTTGGAATAAGCACGAACTGAACTGAACTGAACTGAAAATATCCCAAGAAACTTACTATGCTGTATAGTAACAGTTTTGAAGTCATCTTGCTTACCATATTAGAAGCATTTATTCTTTGGGGAGAAAGGTGTTCAGTTCTTTTTAGGTAATTAACATTGTATACTTAAGTTGTTAGTTAGCTCTCCTTTCTGCTCATTTATTAATTGAATAAATATTCATTCGTAAGGAAGTGTGCATTAGGTACTGTGCTAATAGATAAGGCTATGGACATGCATATGGAGAAGTACCTAATGGAGAGACAGGCAGGTAAATTGAGTAGAGTAGTTGAATTTGAGAGTAGAATTATGCCTTTAGGAGGGACACCTGAGCCAGGAAAGATCTGTGGAATTACAGCAAACATCATATTTGCCAAATTATAACTCTTACCCTTTTAAGGATCTAGACTGTGAGATTCTGAGGAAAGCTGAAGATTTTTTCTTAAATAAAAGAGCCAAATTTTTGCATATTATTTCATGTATTCACCTTGAAACCTCATATATTTCAGGGTTAGAATTCCTGGTCTAAAGACTTAATTTTCAGTCCAAATTAGCTCTGTAGTATAAATAGCCTACCCTTTTTCTTATTATAAAACCTTTTTCCCCCAGATTTTTAAGCTAAGTACTTTGTAATAATATTCTAGAATCTCACCCCACGTTTATGTTTTTCATAATGTACAGACTTTATTTACTACCTCGTTTTTTTCCTTGCTAGCCCATATGTCACAGCTGTGACTAATTCATATTTTGTAAAGTTTTAAAGTTGATAACTTTTGTTAACCTTTAAAAAGAAAGCACTTTGGGACTTCCCTGGTAGTCCAGTGGCTAAGACCATGCTCTCAAAGCAGAGGACCCAGATTTGTTCCCTAATCAGGGAACTAGATCCCACATGCTGCAACTAAGACCCAGGGCAACCAAATAAATAAAAGAAAGCACCCTGAGTTTAAATTATATTCCACCAATAACAGAATTTTACTTTTGCCTTATTTCCAATATTTTTTCTTGAGGTTTTTAGGTGCAGATTTTACCTTTGATTCTTTAAGATTAATTTATGACAAACTGTGGTTAAGTTGGTGCTTCCCCAATGGCTCAGAAGAGTTCGATCCCTCGGTGCGGGGGGAAGATCCCCAGAAGGGCATGGCTACCCACTCCAGTATTCTTGCCTAGAAAATCCCATGGACTGAAGAACCTGGCGGAGCTACCGTCCATGGGGTCACAAAGAGTCAGACACTACTGAGCACGCAGGCACAAATGTGCATCTCAGGTTATTAAATCGTTGACTTAATCCTCTTTACACTTTTAAATAAGAGTTATATACAGCACGTGAACGTTTCCCGCGTGCCGCCACGCGTGATGAGAAGCGCCCGAGGACTCAGGGATAAGCAGGGCTCAGAAGCTTCTGTCCCCGCAGGGGTGGCAGCGCAGCGCCCGCAGGTGCAGTGGGGCTGGGAGGCGGCAGGGTCCCGGACTCAGAAGAGAAGCGCAGAATTCCCTCTCCTGCCCCAGGCCTCGGAGGTCGCCCACTCAAGTACCTCATACCGCTGTTCTAACGATTTGATGTTTGTCATTTCACTTTATTAGAGGGATTCCTGAAAGGAGGAGCAGAGAGGGTCCCGGAGTTTCTTCAAGAACCGGCTAAGAGCCGGGGCCTCCGCGGGTCGGGGTTAGGCGGGAGCCCGAGAGGCGTGAACGCGGAGGACGCCGGGCCGAGGCGCCGAGGACAGCAGCGCGGCTCCCGCGGGCGCCGGGCCGCAGCGTTTAAATCTCCCGCCTCCGGCGGCGGGAGCCCGACACCTCCACGCTCCGGTGCGGAGGGGCACCGGCTGCGGGCGCGCCCCGGCGGCGGCGGCGGCGGCGGCAGGAACCGGCACCGGGACCGACCCCCGCGCGGCCGAGCGCGACCCGACGCGGCGGAGGACGGGCGCGTCGCGACTCCGGCGTCCAGGTGAGCGGCGGCGGCGGCCTCCCCGGGCTCCCACCCTGCGGGGCGGCGGAAGGGCCGCGCCCTCCCCGGACGGCCGGGGCCCGTGGTTCCCATGACGACGCCCCCGGGTGGCTGCGCCGGCGGGAGGCGCCCGCCACGCGCGCACGCGGTCTCTCGGGGCCTCGCCGGCCTGCCCGGTTCCCTTGGGGACCCCGGCCCCTGCGGCCTCTCTCCCGGACGAGGTCCTGGCAGAGCGCCTCCGGGCTTACTCCGGGCGCATCGGGCTGGCAGTGGTTTTAGGCTTGCCTGCGTCCCTTCGGGCCTGAGGGAGTCCCGCCCACGCTCCCCCCGGGGAGCGCAGGAGCGCCGGGGCCTGAGACTTGATTGAGTGGTTTCTCTCGAAGGTGGAGGTCGCTTCCATTAGAAGCAGATGCTCCCGGCCTTTAGGTGCTTTCCTGCTGACCTCCTTTTTATCTTGTTATTTTCCTGTCGTTATTTTGTAATGGGAATGTCTTCTTTAGAAACTAAATGGCGAGCAATGGGTAAAAACACAACCTAAGTAAAGGCGCGGTTTAAGACGAAGTGCGGCCGGCAGGAGCTGCCGGGAGTCCGGCCGCACAAATCCTGCAGCCCGAGGCCTTTATCCCAGCGCCACGGACCGCTCCTGGGCGGTCATGGAAACTCGGATCACCTGGTCAGTGCCCAAGTGCTGTCAGCAGTTATATACCTGATGCTCTGAGAAAGATGGAGAGGGGAGAAAAAAAAAAAAAAATCCATCCTGGCAATTAACCCGCGATGCTGTGGATTTGCCAGTAGAGGGGGTGGGGTTATTTTTCAAGTAGTAGATTATCTTGATGCACGGAGCATAAAAGCTATCGTAAGCTATGGATCGCTGTGGAATAGCTTATTGGGAAGATAACGTTTAACCGTGGTTTGGGTTTTTTTCTATGTATTGATTTATTTGGTTCTGACTCTGTTAACGTATTGTAAGGTGATATTCCTTTAATGATCTTCACATCAATATTTATGCCGTAGCCACAGGTGCCTCATCCTTTAGAAGGAGTTAATTATACTAATAATTTACTGGCCAAATAAACATCATCCAATGGTATGTATATATTTTTTATACGACCAAACTTTCTAGTCGCTTTTGTATTCGTCTTTGCCTGACATATCCAGTATTCTTTGAAATGTATGTATTTAATAGTGCAAAATTATTGCACATCTTGACGTTGAAACAGTTATGTGCAAGACATTGTTCTAATTAACAGTAATTAATGTTAGGGTTAGGTGGTTGCTCAGAGATCAGCCAGTCCAAAGTGAAAAAACTGCAAACATAAGACTGGTGGAAAACCTAGGGAGCCATATTTTTTTAGAAATATTTATTATAAAGCAATAAAATTTATACCAATGAACAAAATATCAAAATATTAAATATCAGATATAAAGCAGTATTGTTTTGTTCTACTGTACTGTCAAACTCTATTTCATTGTGTGGTAGTACATGCTTTATTAAAAATTTTTCCTTTTCCTTTGTTGTTGACCTCTCTCAGTACTCACTGTGCCTCCTTTAAATTTTTATTCTTTAACAACAACAGATGGTGTGTGTGAAAGACATTTCAGTATGTCTATGACTGGTAAGATTTCCTCATGTGAAGTGGCTTTTGTTATATAATATTCTTATTCCCCTTTTCCATTGTATTTTTCCTTCATCTTTTATGTGTTTCCTTTTTCCTGAAGTCAGACTTTTCGAACTTCTGCTCTCATCCAATATTTGCTTTCTATGTAATTCTTTATTGTATTATTATGATGATGATTTTCCCCTTGTTGACTCATTTGCAAATATCACTTTAGGTTTAAAGTTTTTTTAATGCATGAACTCTTGATTCAGCCCTTTTCTGTCCAGGAATTAACTTTATAGTACACTTACATGTATTTTAAATAATACATACATGTATATTAATTTCAGCATGGTTTGAAATAATAAAATTCTAGAAGCAGTCTAAATATCCGTCAATAATAGACCAGTCAAGTAGATTATAGTACATCCATACAAATGAAATGTTATATATTCATTAAAATTGTATTACAGTTACGTAGAAAATTCCATGTCATATTCTTTTACCCTCAGTACTGTACAGTCTCACTTTTATCCATAATCTAATGTGGCTGAGGAGATGCCTGAGGTCAGCATAAATAATTTAAACTGTAGGTGGTCCTCTTTTTTTGTCTAGATCCTAGTAGCATTCTTTCTTTACCCTTAAAATTCAGCAACATTCCACAGTATATCTTATTCTTGATAATTCTGTATTGATTTTTCCTGGAACACGATGAACCCCTTCAGTTTTCAGCTTTATATTCTAGAATATTTTGGCTTTTCCATATGTCTGTCTTTCTCAAGAATGTTACTTAGATTAGATCTCAATTGTTTATATTCCAAACCTGTACATCATTTTGTTCTGTCTAACCACTTTGTTTAAATCTAACCACCTTTATCTCATAATCTTCATTCTGAATGATCTTCCCAGGTTTGTCATCAGTATTATTAGTTTTACTGAAGTATCTATTCTACTTGCTGCTGCTGCTGCTAAGTCGCTTCAGTCGTGTCCGACTCTGTGCGACCCCATAGACGGCAGCCGACCAGGCTCCACCATCCCTGGGATTCTCCAGGCAAGAACACTGGAGTGGGTTGCCATTTCCTTCTCCAATGTGTGAAAGTGAAAGTGAAGTTGCTCAGTCGTGTCCAACTAGTAGCGACCCCATGGACTACAGCCCACCAGGCTCCTCTGTCCATGCAATTTTCTAGGCAAGAGTACTGGAGTGGCTTGCCATTGCCTTCTCCTTAGAGTTGTTTCTAATGTAGTTCTGAGTTCTCTGGTGTTTTTTTCTTATTTTTCTTTATATATTTAGCTTCCTTTAGCTCTTACTAAAAAAAAATCTCTTTTATGGAGTTTTGTTCCACTTATCTTCAGGCGGACCAGTTTTTCTTTAAACCTGTTCTTTGAAGCAATTTTTCAGATGTATGTATTTTTCCCCTTTCTTGCTTTATGATCCCTCCTTCTTTTCTTGTGGCTTCCCTGGTGGCTCAGATGGTAAAGCATCTGCCTGCAGCATGGGAAACCCGAGTTTGATCCCTGGGTTGGGAAGATCCCCTGGAGAAGGAAATGGCAACCCACTCCATTTTCGCACTCTTGCCTGGAAAATCCCATGGACAGAGGAGCCTGGTAGGCTACAGTCCATGGGGTCGCAAAGAGCTGGACACAACTGAGTGACTTCACTTTCATTTTCTTTTCTTGTAGTACTACTTTTTCATGTTATTTATTTTGCATGTTATTGTTGGAAAGAGCATTTCTGTTCTGGCCTGCTTTTTGCCCAAGAGTAATGGAAGTAGTTTATTATATAACCTTGTACCTTGGAATAACAGTTTCAGAGGCTGCATAGGTTAATGGGTACTTTATTGTGATCTCTTCTTTAGCTGGCTTCTTGGGGACAGTTTTTATATGCTCTCTTTAAGCAGTTTCCCTTAGCATGTGTAGTCATTGGTTCCAGAGGCAGGTGAATACTGATAAATCTTTGATTATTCTAGGGTACTTTTGTTTGCTGTGCAAGGTTCACTGCCAGCTTGTTGTTCTGTTTCTCTGCAGCCATGCCTTGCCTCTTGGCAGGGAGAACTAAAAACACCGTGGCTGTTGTCGGGTTTAGGGAGCCCAGTACATAACCTCTCACCTTTTTGTTATCCCTTAAGATTGAAACCAATTCAGATGTAGTCAAAACCTCAGCAGATGGAGATTAACATTGAGAGAACTGTTAGAGGATGTGTATCATATCAATGGTCTTTTAATATTTCTGTCCCCTAGTCCATGCCTGAAATAGCCTGCTCAAGGGAAAGTTTGGATCTTCATAATAGACATACTTGCCTAAGATTTTTACCTCATTCCGATTAGGTTGCAAGTGGTGGATTAGAGGTTAAAATAAGACTTAATTCACTAATTCTCTGGCTTGATAGATTAGCTCTACTTAGTCAAGAAATGTGGGCCAGTGGTTAATTCACCAGTCAGTTTTCTTACTGTAGGAGAGAAAGGGCAAGAGACTGGGAATATTTATAGAAAATATCCCTTCATAGAAACCAGGAGAGCTTAAAAAAACATTTCCCACCATAAACACAATAATCTCTTCTTCAGTAGTCTTCTTTGCAAGCGTATGATAATATAGGAAGACAAGCCAAGTAAACTGTCTCCTTAAGTCTGGCTGTGCTTGCACAAGAATTCACGTCTTCAAGTTAGTGATTAATTATTGGAATTGTTCTTCAGAACCTACTCCATTTGACAAAACCGAACCTGCTTCAGATTAGAGATGCTCGTTAGATTTGGACATCCTCTTTAAATCTAATGCAGACTTCATTGTATCTGACATTTTTTCATTGGCTTCAGTGCTATCAGTTCAGTTCAGTCGCTCAGTCATGTCTGCCTCTTTGCGACCCTATTGACTGCAGCACGCCAGGCTTCCCTATCCATCTCCAACTCCTGGAGCTTGCTCAAACTTATAAAGTTGGTGATGCCATCCAACCATTTCATCCTCTGTTGTTCCCTTCTCCTCCTCCCTTCAATCTTACCCAGCATCAGGGTCTTTTCAGTGAGTCGGTTCTTCACATCAGGTGGCCAAACTATTGAAGCTTCAGCTTTAGCACCAGTCCTTCCAATGAACATTCAGGACTGGTTTCCTTTAGGATGGACTGGTTTGATATCCTTGCAGTCCTAGGGACTCTTAAAAGAGTCTTCTCCAACACTCCAGTGCAAAAGCATCAATTCTTTAGCACTCAGCTTTCTTTATAGTCCAACTCTCACATCCATACATGACTACTGGAAAAGTCATAGCTTTGACTATACGGCCCTTTGTTGGCAAAATAATGTCTCTGCTTTTTAATATGTTGTCTAGGTTGGTCATAACTTTTCTTCCAAGGAGCAAGCGTCTTTTAATTCATGGCTGCAGTTACCATCTGCAGTGATTTTGGAGCCCAAGAAAATTAGTAAAGTCTGTCACTGTTTCTGTTGTATCCTCATCTATTTGCCATGAAATGATGGGACTGGTTGCCATGATCTTTGTTTGTTGAACGTTGAGTTTTAAGTCAGCTTTTTCACTCTCCTCTTTCACTTTCATCAAGAAGCTGTTTAGTTCCTCTTCACTTTCTTCCATAAGGATGGTGTCATCTGCATATCTGAGGTTATTGATATATCTCCCGTCAGTCTTGATTCCAGCTTGTGGTTCCAGCCCAGCATTTCACATGATGTACTCTGCATATAAGTTAAATAAGTAGGGTGACAATATACAGACTTGACATACTCCTTTCCCAATTTGGAACCAGTCCATTGTTCCAAGTCCTGTACCAACTGTTGCTTCTTGACCTGCAAACAGGTTTCTCAGGAGGCAGGTCAGGTGGTCTGGTATAACCATCCCTTAAAGAATTTTCCACACTTCTTTGTGATCCACACAGTCAAAGGCTTTGGCATAGTCAGTAAAGCAGAAGTAGATGTTTTTTTGGAATTCTCTTGCTTTTCTGTTATCCAATGGGTGTTGGCAATTTGATCTCTGGTTCCTTTGCATTTTCTAAATCCAGCTTGAACATCTGGAGGTTCTTGGTTCATGTACTGCTGAAGCCTAGCGTGGAGAATTTTGAGCATTTGCTACTGTGTGAGATGGGTGCGATTGTGCGGTAGTTTGAGCATTCTTTGGCATTGCCTTTCTTTGGAATTGGAATGAAAACTGACCTTTTCCAGTCCTGTGGCCACTGAGTTTTCCAAATTTGCTGGCATATTGAGTGCAACATTTTCACAGCATCATCTTTTAGGATTTGAAATAGCTCATCTGGAATTCCATTACCTCTTTATGCTTTGTAAAGCCAACTTAACTTCATACTCCAGGATGTGTCGCTATAGGTGAATGATCACACCATCATGGTTTTCTGGGTCATTAAGATCTTTTCTGTATAGTTAGTTCTTCTGTGTATTCTTGCCACTTCTTAATATCTTCTGCTTCTGTTAGGTCCATACTGTTTCTGTCCTTTATTGTGCCCATCTTTGTATGATATGTTCCTTTGGTATTTCTAATTTTCTTGAAGCGATCTCTAGTCCTTACCATTCTATTGTTTTTCTCTATTTCTTTGCACTGATCGCTGAGGAAGGCTTTCTTCTCTCTCCTTGCTATTCTTTAGAACTCTGCATTCAGATGGCTATAGCTTTCCTTTTCTCCTTTACCTTTCACTTCTCTTCTTTTCAGCTATTTGTAAGCCCTCCTCAGACAACCATTTTGCCTTTCTGCATTTCTTTTTTCTTGGAGATGGTCTTGATCACCATCTCCTGTTCAATGTCATGAACTTCCATCCATAGTTCCTCAGGCACTCTCTATATCAGATCTAATCCCTTGAATCTATTTGTCACTTCTATTGTATAATCATAAGGGGTTTGATTTGCGTCATACCTGAATGGTCAGTACTATGAGATGTGGTAATTTTTTTTCCCATTGAGAACCTGATTTAATGAATAGCGGGATTTTTAAAATTTATTTATAATTGAGATATAGTTAATATAGAATATTATATAAGTTGCAGGTGTACAATAATTTTTAAAGGTTATACACCACTTATAGTATTTTAAAACATTGGCTATATTCCCTGTGATTTACAATACATCCTTGCAGCTTATATATTTTATGCATAGTAGTTTGTACCTCTTAATCTCCTAACCCTATTTCCCCCCTCCCCTCTTTCCTCTCTCCACTGGTAAACCACTAGTTTTTTTCTCTGTGTCTGAGTCTGTTTCCTTTTTGTTATATTCCCTAGTTTGCTTTATTTTAGATTCCACTTATAGGTGATACCACACAGTATTTGTATTTCTTTGACTTATTTCACTTAGCAAAATAACCTCCAAGTCCATCCATATTGTTGCCAATGACAAAGTTCATTTTTTATTATGGTTGAGTAGTATTCCATTGTATGTATATATACCATACCTTATTTATTCATTTGTCTGTTGATGGACATTTAGTAAGTGGAAGTAGAAGTGTTAGTTGCTCAATCATGTCCAACTCTTTCTGACCCCATGAACTGTAGCCTGCCAGGTTCCTCTCCATGGAATTCTCCAGGCAAGAATAGTGGGTTGCCTTTCTCTTCTCCGGGATTGAACCCGGGTCTCCGACATCGCAGGCAGATTCTTTACCTTCTGAGCCATCAGGGACGCCCTGGACACTTAAGTTGCTTCCATATATTGGCAACTGTAAACATGGTGCTGGGAACATTGAGATACATGTCTCTTTTCAAATTAGTGTTTTTATTTTTTTCTGATCTATACACCTGGGAGTGAAATTGCTGGGTCATATGGTAGTTCTATTTTTCGTTTTTTGAGAAACTGCCATACTGTTTTTGACAATGGCTGTACCAATTTATCTTCTTACCAACAATGTACAAGGGTTCTTGTTCTCCACGTCTTCCCCAGTATTTTTTGTTGTATGTATTCTTTTTTTATGGAAACTTTTCTGATAGGTGTGAGGTGATGTCTCATTGTGGAATTTTAATTTGCATTTCCCTGATGTTTAACCATGTTGAGCATCTTTTCATTAACCTGTTGGTCATCTGTATGTCTTCTTTGAAAAAATGTCTATTCAGGTCTTCTGCCTTTTTAAAACAAAAATAATTTCTTTTCTTGGCTGTGCTGGGTCTTAGTCATGGCACGTGGGATCTTCGATCTTTGTTATGGCATGAGAGATCTGTTGTTGTGACACGAGAACTCTTAGTTGAGGCATGTAGGATCTAGTTCCCTGACCAGGGATGGAACCTGGGTGACCTGCATTGGGAGTGCAGAGTCTTAGCCACCGGACCACCAGGGAAATCCCCTTATGCCTAATTTTAAGGCAAAGAAAATAAAAGCAGGAATAAACAAGTGGGACCTAATTAGACTTAAAAGCTTTGTATGGCAAAGGAAACATAAACAAAATGAGAAGACAACCTACTGGATGGAAGAAAGTATTCTCTCCAGGGAAAGGAATGATACAGACATGCACTCATTCCCTCATCTTTTAAATCATTGCTCATCTAATAGGATAAATATATTTTTCTTTCATTTGTGCTTCAGTTACGAAAGTGATTAAATAACATTTTTGTGTAATGTTACACAAAACATTGGGCTTTTGAGGTCCTTTTGTGAATTGCCTATTCTTGTTTCACCCTTATTTTTAAATTAGTTTATCTTTCACTATTGAGTTATGAATTCTCTAATTTAAAAATACTTTTTCTTCTTTATATCTTACTTTACCCAGTTATTTCTTTTCCAGATTTACTGATGGCCCATTTTGTTATATGACTTAGGGTTTTTTACAATATCTTACGTGATTTCTGTGCCTGGTTCCACCTAAGTTTTCTGGCCCCACCTAAGTTTTCTGGCCCCAAACATTCATCTGTATTTTCACATGTCATTGTTACAAGATTTTAACATTTAAATTTTGAACCATCCGTACACTGACTGAGAATAAAACACTTCTTTTCTCCAAATAGACAGTTAATTATCCCAACAATATTTATTGAATAATCTATCTGTTTCCTAGTGATTTGAAATGCTACATTCATTGTAGTGTGCTCAATGTGACCCCCAAAGATAATAGGTCCTAATTCCTGGACTCTGTGTGTATATTACCTCATATGGTAAAATTTTTACAGATGTGATTAGGATTAGATTGTGTGAAGGATCTTGAGATTATTCTGGTTTACCTGGGAGGGTCCGAAGAACCATCATAAGTGTCCTCAATTTTTAGAGAGACAGAGGGAGATTAAACACATACAGAGAGGAGAAGGTGATGTGAAGACAGAGGCTGATTGGAGTTATGTTGCTGTTGACCATGGACTACCAGCAGCCACCGGAAGGTGGAAGAGGGGAGACAGTTTTCTTCCCCGGAGTCCCACAGCAAGTACAGCCTTGCTAAGACCTTAATCCCGGATTTCTGGCCACTAGAACTGAGATGGCAAATTCTATTGTTTTAAGCCACCAGGTTTGTGGTAATTTGTTACAGAGGCACAGGAAATTAACATATAGACTATATACTACATTCTTTTTATTTTTTTTAAATCTCTTTGTGTATTTCTTTTCATTTGTTTCCACTGTTTTATGGTTCCGGTATCAGTGCCATTCTGTTTTAACTAGTAAGATTCACATTCAGGCTTATTTTTTCATAATTATTATTTTGTTAAAGTTGTACATGTCCATGATGTTTAAAATCAAGTGTTAAAAGGATTATAAAGTTTAAAAACAGTTCTCCCATTCCTGCTCCAGTTCCAATCTCCAGTGTCACATACCTTCACCTCTGTGTTTTCGCTGGTCTTTTCTAAATCACATATAGATGCTACATTTTGCTAAAGCACATATATGCTACATTTTGATTTATTAATTTAAAACATTATCTACTTACTTTCTATATGGCAGATGAAGACTAGCTCTCCTTCACCACCATAATCCCCTTTTGTTCTTCCCCAGTAGAGCTGTATTATAATTTTATTAAACCAAGTAAGTGTTTATGTTACTGTGAACTAACAAGTATCTTTAAAACTTCAGTTCAGTAGCTCAGTCGTGTCCGACTCTTTGCAACCCAATGAATCACAGCACACCAGGCCTCCCTGTCCATCACCAATTCTCGGAGTTCACTCAAACTCATGTCCATCGAGTCGGTGATGCCATCCAGCCATCTCATCCTCTGTCTCATCTCATCCCCGTCTCCTCCCACCCCCAATCCATCCCAGCATCAGACTCTTTTCCACTGAGTCAACTCGTCGCATGAGGTAGCCAAAGTATTGGAGTTTCAGCTTTAGCATCAGTCCTTCCCATGAACACCCAGGATTGATCTCCTTTAGAGTGGACTGGTTGGATCTCCATGCAGTCCAAGGGACTCTCAAGAGTCTTCTCCAACACCACAGTTCAAAAGATTCAGTTCTTCGGTGATCAGCTTTCTTCACAGTCCAACCCTCACATCCATACATGACCACAGGAAAAACCATAGCCTTGACTAGACGGACCTTTGTTGGCAAAGTAATGTCTCTGCTTTTTAATATGCTGTCTAGGTTGGTCATAACTTTCCTTCCAAGGAGTAAGTGTCTTTTAATTTCATGGCTGCAGTCACCATCTGCAGTGATTTTGGAACCCAAAAAAATAAAGTCTGATACTGTTTCCACTGTTTCTCCATCTATTTCCCCATGAAGTGATGGGACCAGATGCCATGATCTTCGTTTTCTGAATGTTGAGCTCTAAGCCAAACTTTTCACTCTCCTCTTTCACTTTCATCAAGAGGCCTTTGAGTTCTTCTTCACTTTCTGCCATAAGGGTGGTGTCATCTGCATATCTGAGGTTATTGATATTTCTCCCGGCAATCTTGATTCCAGCCTGTGCTTCTTCCAGCCCAGCGTTCCTCATGATGTACTCTGCATATAAGTTAAATAAGCAGGGTGACAATATACAACCTTGACGTACTCCTTTTCCTATTTGGAACCAGTCTGTTGTTTCATGTCCAGTTCTAACTGTTGCTTCCTGACCTGCATACAGGTTTCTCAAGAGGCAGGTCAGGTGGTCTGGGATTCCCATCTCTTTCAGAATTTTCCACAGTTTCTTGTGATCGACACAGTCAAAGGCTTTGGCATAGTCAATGAAGCAGAAATAGATGTTTTTCTGGAACTCTCTTGCTTTCTCCATGATCCAGCGGATGTTGGCAATTTGATCTCTGGTGCCTCTGCCTTTTCTAAAACCTGCTTGAACATTTGGAAGTTCACGGTTCACATATTGCTGAAGCCTGGCTTGGAGAATTTTGAGCATGACTTTACTAGCGTGTGAGATGAGTGCAACTGTGCGGTAGTTTGAGCATTCTTTGGCATTGCCTTTCTTTGGGATTGGAATGAAGACTGACCTTTTCCAGTCCTGTGGCCATTGCTGAGTTTTCCAAATTTGCTGGCGTATTGAGTGTAGCACTTTCACAGCATCATCTTTCAGGATTTGAAATAGCTCAATTGGAATTCCATCACCTCCACTAGCTTTGTTCGTAGTGATGCTCTCTAAGGCCCACTTGACTTCACATTCCAGGATGTCTGGTTCCAGGTGAGTGATCACGCTATCATGATTATCTTGGTTGTGAAGATCTTTTTTGTACAGTTCTTCTGTGTATTCTCGCCACCTCTTCTTAGTGTCTTCTGCTTCTGTTAGGTCCATACCATTTCTATCCTTTATCGAGCCCATCTTCGTGTTCCCTTGATATCTCTAATTTTCTTGAAGAGATCTCTTGTTTTTCCTAGTCTGTTGTTTTCCTCTATTTCTTTGCATTGATCATTGAGGAAGGCTTTCTTATCTCTCCTTGCTATTCTTTGGAACTCTGCATTCAGATGCTTGTATCTTTCCTTTTCTCCTTTGCTTTTCGCTTCTCTTCTTTTCTCAGCTATTTGTAAGGCCTCCTCAAACAGCCATTTTGCTTTTTTGCATTTCTTTTCCATGGGGATGGTCTTGGTCCCTGTCTCCTGTACAATGTCATGAACCTCCGTCCAGAGTTCATTAGGCACTCTATCAGATCTAGTCCCTTAAATCTATTTCTTATTTCCACTGTATAATCATAAGGGATTTGATTTAGGTCATATCTGAATGGTCTAGTGGTTTTACCTACTTTCTTCAATTTCAGTGTGAATTTGGCAATAAGGAGAGTTCATGATCTGAGCCACAGTCAGCTCCTGGTCTTGTTTTTGCTAACTGTATAGAGATTCTCCATCTTTGTCTGCAAAGAATATAATCAATCTGATTTCAGTGTTGACCATCTGGTGATGTCCATGTGTAGAGTCTTCTCTTGTGTTGTTGGAAGAGGGTGTTTGCTATGACCAGTGCGTTCTCTTGGCAAAACTCTATTAGCCTTTACCCTGCTTCATTCCGTGCTCCAAGGCCAAATTTGCCTCTTACTCCAGGTGTTTCTTGACTTCCTACTTTTGCATTCCAGTCCCCTATACTGAAAAGGACATCTTTTTTGGGTGTTAGTTCTAAAAGGTCTTGTAGGTCTTCATAGAACTGTTCAACTTCGGCTTCTTCGGCATTACTGGTTGGGGCATAGACTTGGATTACTGTAATATTGAATGGTTTGCCTTGGAAGCAAACAGAAATCATTCTGTCGTTTTTAAGATTGCATCCAAGTACTGCAGTTCGGACTCTTTTGTTGACCAGGATGGCTACTCCATTTCTTCTAAGGGATTCCTGCCCACAGTAGTAGATACAATGGTCATTTGAGTTAAATTCACCCATTCCAGTCCATTTTAGTTCACTGATTCCTAGAATGTCGACATTCACTCTTGTCATCTCCTGTTTGACCACTTCCAATTTGCCTTGATTCATGAACCTAACATTCCAAGTTCCTATGCAATATTGCTCTTTACAGCATCGGACCTTACTTCTATCACCAGTCACATCCACAACTGGGTATTTGTTTTGCTTTGGCTCCATCCCTTCATTCTTTCTGGAGTTATTTCTCCACTGATCTCCAGTAGCATACTGGGCTCCTACCGACCTGGGGAATTCCTCATTCAGTATCCTATCATTTTGCCTTTTGATACTGTTCATGGGGTTCTCAAGGCAAGTATACTGAAGTGGTTTGCCATTCCCTTCTCCAGTGGACCACATTCTGTCAGACCTCTCCACCATGACCCATCTGTCTTGGGTGGACCCACACGGCATGGCTTAGTTTCATTGAGTTAGACAGGGCTGTGGTCCATATGATCAGATCAACTAGTTTTTTGTGATTATGATTTCAGTGTGTCTGCCCTCTAATGCCCCCTCCCAATACCTACCGTCAAAACTTAGTCAAAAAGTATTACTGAGACCAGTTTCAAAGCACATACTGCCTATGTTTTCTTCTAGAAGTTTTATGGTTTGGGATCTTATATTTAAGTCTTTAATCCATTTTAAATTTATTTTTATCATTGAGAAAGTAGTCCAGTTTGATTTTTTGCACATAGCTGTCCAGTTTTCCCAAAGCCATTTATTGAAGAGGCTCTCTTTTCCCCACTGTATATTCTTGCCTCCTGTGTCAGAGATTAATTATCCATGTAGGTGTGGGTTCATTTCTGAGCTCTCTGTTTTGTTTCATTGATCTAAGTATCTGTTTTAGTGGCAATACCGTACTGCTTTGATGACTTTAGCTTTGTAGTATAGTTTGAAATCAAACAGCATGATCCCTCCAACTTTGTTCGTTCTCAAGACGGTTTTGGCTATTCAGAGTCTTTTGTATTTCCCTACAGATTTAGAATTATTTGTTCTAGTTCTGTGGAAAATGCCATTGGTATTTTGTTAGGATTGCATTGACTCTGTAGATTTCCTTGAGTAGTATGGTCTTTTTAATAGTATTAATTCTTCTGATCCATGAGCACAGTTTTTCTCTCCATCTATTTGGGTAGTCTTCAGTTACTTTCATCATCATTCTACAGTTTTCTTAGTACAGGATTTTTACCTCCTTAGATTTATTTCTATGTATTTTATTCTTTTTGACGTTTATAAGTGGGATTGTTCTTTATTTCTTTTAGATAGTTCATTATTAGCATATGGAAATACAACAGATTTCTGCATATTAATTTTGTATCCTTCAACTTTACCAAATTCATTAATAGTTTTCTCATGGTATATTTAGGATTTTCTATGAATAATATCATGTTTCCTGCAAACAGTGACAGTGTGAGGTTGTTGGCAGGAGAGGGGACTAGGAGCTCCCTTAAAAATAATGTGTATGTGATAGTCTTTGTAATAACTATTTTAATTCCTCAGACTTTTTCTTTGGCCATGCCACACAGCTTACAGGATCTTATTTCCCCATCCAGGGACTGAACCCAGGTAAAAGTAGTGAAAGCACTGAGCCCTAACCACTGGGAAACCAGTTAATTCCTCTGACTTCTCAGATTTTTTTATGCAGTTAAACTAGTTCTGACGCATTTCAGATAAGTAAAATTGCTACATAAAAGTATAAGTACTTAATATATAACAATAAATGAATGGCTCTTACTTTGGATAAAGGCTGCTGGTGTTAAATAGTAATCAGTTCCTCAGTTCAGTCGCTCAGTCGTGTCAGACTCTTTGCGACCTCATAGACTGCAGCACGCCAAAGCCTCCCTCTGTCCATTACCAACTTCCAGAGGTTACTCAAACTCATGTCCATAGAGTCAGTGATGCCATCCAACCATTTCATCCTCTGTCATCCCCTTCTCCTCCCACCTTCAATCTTTCCCAGCATCAGGGTCTTTTCAAATGAGTCAGCTCTTCACATCAGGTGGCCACAGTATTGGAGTTTCAGCTTTAGCATCAGTCCTTCCAATGAATATTCAGGACTTATTTCTTTAGGATGGACTGGTTGGATTTCCTAGCAGTCCAGTTGACTCTCAAGAGTCTTTTCCAACACCACAGTTCAAAAGCATCAGTTCTTTGGCACTCAGCTTTCTGTATAGTCCAACTCTCACATCCATACATGACTACTGGAAAGACCATAGCTTTGACTAGATGGACCTTTGTTGGCAAAGTAATATCTCTGCTTTTTAATATGCTGTCTAGGTTGGAGAAGGAAATGGCAACCCACTCCAGTGTTCTTCCCTGGAGAATCCCAGGGACAGGGGAGCCTGGTGGGCTTCCGTCTGTGGGGTCGCACAGAGTCGGACACGACTGAAGCAACTTAGCAACAGGTTGGTCATAGCTTTTCTTCCAAGGAGCAATCATCTTTTAATTTCATGGCTGCAGTCACCATCTGCAGTGATTTCGGAGCCCAGGAAAATTAAGTCTGTCACAGTTTCCATTGTTTCCCCATCTATTTGCCATGAAGTGATAGGACCGGATATCGTGATGTTAGTTTTCTGATAATTGAGTTTTAAGCCAGCTTTTTCACTCTCCTCTTTCACTTTCATCAAGAGGCTGTTTAATTCCTCTTTGCTTTCTGCCATAAGGGTGGTGTCATCTGCATATCTGAGGTTATTGCTGTTCCTCCCAGCAATCTTAATTCCAGCTTGTACTTCATCCAGTTCAACATTTCACATGATGTACTCTGCATACAAGTTAAATAAGCAGGGTGACAATATACAGCAGTAAATATTAAAAAAACAAAAGGAAATACCTTGATAATCAAGTAAACGTTTTTCATAAGAGTGATACAATAGCTAATTGTACATGTTAATTGTGGCAAACATGGAAACTGCAGAAAACTGTCATCTGTTATCACACTGCAGAGAAAACCTTTGTTGACATTTTGGAGTGTTTTCTGTCAGTTTTTCCTTCCCTCAAGTTGAATTACTAGCAAACTCTGAATCTTTCGGGAAATGCTGATTGTGTTTGTAAGAAAATTCATGGCTTCCAAGCCAGAGTAATCAAGAATACTACATTAATATTAAACAGCAAACTTGTCTAATGTATTTCCTTAATTGCATCAAACAGTGATGTTATATTTAGTTAAAAGTCTTCACAGGTTATTTTTCTCCAGGGGATTTCAGTGCTTCAGTTTGCATAATACCATCGGTCTGTTTTGCTTGTTTCTTAGTGATTACACAGTAATGAGATAAGTAAGGTGAGTACAGAACTACCTCTAAAGAGAATACTGATTTGTTTTATTCTAATATTTGTATTCCATATCCAGGAGATAGCTGAAAATACAGATTTAAATATTATATAGTGCAAAAATGAATAAAGTGTTCTACATGGTGACTGTGTTCAAGTAAAAAATACTGTCCACTTTCTGGAAATAAAGGAGATTATAGACTTCCCTGGCAGTCCAGTGGTTAGGACTCTGTGTGTCCACTGCATGAAGCACAGGTTTGATCCCTGATCAGGCACGTAAGATCCTGCATGCCCTGTGGTGAAGCCAGAAAAAGAAAAAGGAGATTTCTAGTTAAGATGGCATAGTAAGTTTTGCGTCAAACTCATAGTAATTATAAAAAATAAAACAAACCCCAGAAAGTTTATCTTGGCTAGATAGTAAGATAAACATGGACTAGAAACAAAATAGAATGACAAAGAGGTGAGTGGGCTGAAACAAATGGTTTGAGCTCCCAATATAGAATTAGGTCCTGGTTTCTGGAAATTCAGTTTCTGTAGCTTGGTAGAAATTAAGTGTTTCACCTGCAGTGGTCCTTCAAAAACCTGAATAAACCAAAGGTATTTCAAATAGCACTGTATCAGGGGCCCTAAAATATCAGTAGAAGATACTGTGGAATTGGAAACCCTGAAAGTGAGGTGTAGACAACTAAGGATTATAGACTAGTGATCTATAATCACTAGATAAGGACAATTAACCAGAGAGAGGAAGAAAGAAAAAAGTAAAGATTATACACTCACAATAAGCTTGTAGAATTCAGCCAATAAAATCAATATTTGGAACATGAATTTACTCCAAGTAAAAAGTCTAAGAATTCGCTGAAGAATTGATGCTTTTGAACTGTGGTGTTGGAGAAGACTCTTGAGAGTCCCTTGTACCGCAAGGAGATCCAACCAGTCCATTCTAAGGGAGGTCGATCCTGGGTGTTCATTGGAAGGACTGATGCTAAAGCTGAAACTCCAATACTTTGGCCACCTCATGCGACGAGTTGACTCACTGGAAAAGACTCTGATGCTGGGAAAGGTTAGGGGCGGGAGGAGAAGGGGACGACCGAGAATGAGGTGGCTGGATGGCATCACTGACTCTGTGGACATGAGTTTGAGTGAACTCCGGGAGTTGGTGATGGACAGGGAGGCCTGGCGTGCTGTGATTCATGGGGTCGTGGAGAGTCGGACACGACTGAGCGACTGAACTGAACTGAACTGAAAGAGAAAAATTATGGAATGATGTTATTAAAAAGGATACAAAATTAGAATATTAAAAAGTTGATTAGAGATCTTGGACATTAAAAAGGAAAAAGTCACTGGATTAAAAAGAAAAAAAACACCTCAGTAGGTGGAATGAACTCTAGCCTGGACAGAATTGAAAAGAGAATGGGTGGGATGATTTGGGAGAATGGCATTGAAACATGTATATTATCATATGTGAAATGAATTACCAGTCCAAGTTCGATGCATGATACAGGATGCTTGTGGCTGGTGTACTGAGATGAACCAGAGGGATGGGATAGGGAGGGAGGTGGGGGGGCGTTCAAGATGGGGAATATATGTACACCCGGGGCAGATTCACGTCAATGTGTATAGCAAAACCAATACAATAATGTAAAGTAATTAGCCTCCAATTAAAATAAATTAAAAAATAAAAGAGAATTCATAAACTGGAAGGTTGTACTATAGAACTTGTCCAAAATATAGGACAGTAAAACAGGTATAAAAATGAACCATCTTTATCCAAAACATAAGACATATCAAGAATAACACCCAATAAAAGATTCATATAAAAAGAAGAAATTATGGCTGAAAAGGAATATTTGAAGGGAGTACAGCTTAGAACTTTCTAGAGTGAAAGGTTAAGATATGAACCTCCATAATGGCAAAAAACTCTACATAACTGCATCTTAGACAACCTCAGGACATCATAGATTAAAACACTTTTTAAAAGATTCAAAGAGAAAAAGGAGGGACAGTAGGAGCCCAGACTCATTGACCTCAATAGATGAACTAAGGTGTAGGGATTCTGTCTTCAAAGAGTTAAGGAACACTAAGAAATGTTAATATAATGGAAACACCAAAAGAGATAGATACATAGCAACGTACATAGAACTTAAAGTACTGAGTGAAAAAAACCTGAAAAATCAGAAATGAATTCTACAGCACAATATCATTTATGTAGATTAGCATATGTATATAATGTTTTCTAAGAACGCATTCAAATAAAAAGGCACACATCAAACACATTAGAATGATCGTGAGGGGAGATAGATATGAGGAAGGGGTTAAAAAGGGAATATACAAGTAAATGAAGAAAGAAAAGAATGAGTCTTGTATGGATCGATAATGATAGCTTTAAAAAAGAAAGGAAAGTTGTTGACAGTCTTATATTTTTATATACAATTAAACTGTCATTTATGAATGAAGGCAAAATAGAGTTTCATAGGTACCAAAACAGAGAATTTCTCCCCACACGATTCACTAAAAGAGCTTTTAAAGTATTGTCCTATATAAGAGGAAAGAAGGAAAGTATAGGATAAAAGAAATAATCTTCTGCTTCCCATATGGTGAAACCCTCCATAAACCGAATTACCTGACTGGTTGGTGAATCTGTTTAGTCCTGATGCTCAGTTAGGAAGACCAGTTACCTCACACTAAACTATATTCACAAACTTTGCTATTATCTGTAAAAAAAAAAAAAAAAGATATTTTGGCCTCCAGATACTATATTATTTGTTTCTTAACTTGTTTAGACTAATTCAGGGAAAAGGTATACCATTTTTTGGGTCCCATCAAAGATCCCACAATTTCATGTAATGATGAAAACATCAGGAAATAAAAATGTGGAATTTAGTAAAGTAAAATATACGGATAGAAAGAGCTTTGGTGAGACTAGGAGATGTGCTATTTATAAAAGCATCTATAGACAAAAAATACTTAAGAATAAATGAAAAGCAATAAACTTATACTAAAAAAAAAACTTCAGAACACTGCTGAGAGAAATCAAAAGAAGACCTAAATAAATGGAGATGCATACTATATTCATGAATTGAAAGACTCAAAAATTATTAAGACACCAGTCCTTCACAAATTGATCTGTAGATTCAGTACCATCCCAATCTAAATCTTAGAATTCTATATCTCAATAGTAAAAAAAAAAAAAGACTACCCAATTTAAAAATGGGCAAAAGACTTACACCTGTGGAGCATTTACAGAAGGCCAGTTGGCACATGAAAAAGTGTTCATTACCGTCAGTCATCAGAAAAAGACACATTAAAGCCATAAGGAAATACCAATACACAACTGGAATGGATAAAACTAAGAACTCTGCCATCATTAAGTGTTACTGAGATTGTGGAACAGTTGTAACTCTCGTACATTGCTAATGGGAATGTAAAATGACAATTTTCATATAATGTACACCAATCCTTTGACAGAAAAATCCATTTATAGGTTTTATTGAAGAGAAGTAAAACATTTGTCCATGAAAAGACTTGTTTAGGCATGTTCATAGAAGATTTATTTACAATTAATTCCAAGTTGAAAGTTAAAACATGCTGTTAATATTCATACAATGGATTACTATTCAGTAATAAGAAAGAACAAAGTAGGAAAGGAAAACCAAGGTAAAAAAAAAAGGCAAAACATTATTTATGGTAGGCTAGGCATTCGCTGGAAAAGGGTACAAGGGAAATTTCTGGGATGCTGGAAATGGTCTATAGCATAATATCTATTTGTCAAAAGTATATAGCTAAAAATTGTACATTTCAATGTATGGAAATATTACCAAAAAGAATCATATAATGGTGATGATGATGAAAACAATTATGGAGTAAGGTGGTAGGGAAGACATATAAATGACACAAAAATGACAGAATGATGACTGAGCTACCATTTTACTGTTGTCCGTGTATGTTGAACTATATCAAACTTTTGAAGAAATTAAGGAAAAAACCAAGTCTTATGTTTACTCAGACATTTATCAATTCCAGTCATCTCTTTACTGTAGATCCAAATTACTATTGTAATTTCCCTTTAGAATGTTAGCATTTCTAAAAGTCCCCAGCCATGAATTGTCTCAGTTCTTTATCTGATAATGTCTTTATTTTTATTTCATTTTTAAAGGACAGTTTCAGTAGAGAATTATGAGTTGATAGTTTTTCTTTCTTTCTTTGAACACCTTAAATTTATCCTTCCATTACAGTCTGGGCTTTGTTGTTTTCCTTGAGAACTTGCATCTCATGTATGCATTTGTCCCCCTTTATGTAATACACCATTTTTCTCTGCTTCAAGATAGATTTTTCTCTTTGGATTTAAGCAGTTTATCTGTGATGTACCTATTTGTGGTTTTCATTGTGTTAATCTAACTCAACCCACCCCCAGTGGCAAGCAGATTTAGCAGTGCCCTCTGTCAAAAACGGCTTCCCTGGTGACTCAGATGGTAAAGAATCTGTCTGTAGTGCAGGAGACTCGGGTTTGATCCCTGGGTCAGGAAGATCCCCTGGAGAAGGAAATGGCTACCCACTTCAGTATTCTTACCTGGAAAATTCCATGTACAGAGGAACCTGATGGGCTACAGTCAGGGTTGCAGGATCAGACTTGGCTGAGCAACTAACACTTCATTTCTATCAAAAAACCACAGATGTGCAGATCTCACCTTTCTCAGATTTACCCACCCAGCCACTGTGTTCCCTTTGTCAGGGAATGTGTGCTCTCTGCAGGCAGGATAGATTTCAAACAGGAAAGGGGGGACTAAGTTTATCACTCTGAAATCCAGTCAATTAGGATTGGATTATTGGATTATAGCTAATCGGGTAAAGAATCTGCCTGCAGTGCAGGAGACCTGGGTTTGATCCCTGGGTTGGGAAGATCCTCTGGAGAAGGAAATGGCAACCCACTCCAGTATTCTTCCTTGAAGAATCCCATGGACAAAGGAGCCTGGCAGACTGTAGTCCATCATGTTACAAGAGTTGGACACTTCTTGGCGTCTAAACCACCACCAATCAGATAAGTTACTCTTTGTCTCCTATGAAGAAACTAGTAAGGGAATGGAGACAGGCCAGGCATATACTTTTTTTTCCCAGGCATATACTTTTGAGCTACATTAGCATGTGAGTTGGGGTAGGGAAGAGCTGTTCTCTTCTGATACTGTGAAGACTTGTACTCGTCACTGATTTTGCCTAAGCCTGCATCCTTAGTGGCTCAGTTCAGTCGCTCAGTTGTATCCTACTTTGCAACCTCATGAACTGCAACACGCCAGGCCTCCCTGTCCATCACCAACTCCCAGAGTCTATCCAAGCCCATGTCCATTGAGTCGGTGATGCCATCCAACCATCTCATCCTCTATCGTCCCCTTTTCCTCCTGCCCTCAATCTTTCCCAGCATCATGGTCTTTTCAAATGAGTCAGTTCTTTGCATCAGGTGGCCAAAGTATTGGAGTCTCAGCTTCAACATCAGTCCTTCCAATGAACACCCAGGACTGATCTCCTTTAGGATGGACTGTTTGGATCTCCTTGCAGTCCAAGGGACTCTCAAGAGTCTTCTCCAACAACACCACAGTTCAAAAGCATCAGTTCTTTGGCGCTCAGCTTTCTTTATAGTCCAACACTCACATCCATACATGACCACTGGAAAAACCATAGCCTTGACTAGACGGACCTTTGTTGGCAAACTAATGTCTCTGCTTTTTAATATGCTATCTAGGTTGGTCATAACTTTCCTTCCAAGGAGTAAGCGTCTTTTAATTTCATGGCTGCAATCAGCATCTGCAGTGATTTTGGAGCCCAAAAAAATAAAGTCTGACACTGTTTCCACTGTTTCCCTATCTATTTCCCATGAAGTGATGGGACCAGATGCCATGATCTTAGTTTTCTGAATGGCAACCCACTCCAGTATTCTTGCCTTGGAAATCTCATGGACAGAGGAGCCTGCCAGGCTACAGTCCATGGGGTGGGTTGCAAAGGGTCAGATACAGCTTAGCAACTAAACAGCAAGAACAAAGCATCAGTGTAGTTGAAGGGACAAGCAGTTTGTCATACAACTGGACTGACCCTCATGCTGATGGGTTGGGAAAACTAATTGAAAACCATCAAGAGCGACTAAAGACAGGCAGAAATTGAAGGGGAAAAATGAACTGCAAGCTTTCCCTCAAGACTATGTGTCAGACAGTGTAATGCTTATATCAAGTCCATTACTCCTCTACTGCTTTCTATCCCCAATCATGTCCAGCCAAGTTACCAACATAGCACACAAGAGGTTATGCAGTTAAATGATGACTGATCTCTGTGTCCAGAAATCCAGTAGGAAACACGAGGGAGAATATCCAGCAAGTATCTGGAAGAGTGGCCACCTGTGGACATTACATTTTTGTCTTTGTTCCATATAATGCTTTAACTGAACTGAACTTTGATATTAATGCAGCCATCCCCACTTTCATTGTCTCTGCACTATATTTACCTGGTATATCTTAACTAATACTTCTATCATCTTATTTTAGGTGGATCCTGAATAGCATGTAGTTGGATATGGTATTTTGTATGCTTTTTTATGATTTGAGATTAAAGAATCTGTTATTTAAGAGGAAACTTGTATTTATTATACTAAATAGTATAATTGCTGTTATTCTGTGATCTTCGTTTGCACTGTTTATGTTGCCTTGCTCCTGTTTTTTCAGTCTTCTTTTGCTTTTGCTAGTTTTTCTTGCTGCATTGTTTTGCTCCTAGTAATTTAGAAATTAGACACCCTATTTTTATTTGATTGGTAATTACTTCAAAATAAAAAGAAAGGAAACTTTCACTTCTTTCCCAACATTAAGAATACATTAGTCATCTGTTGATTCCCCTCGAAATGAGTCACACACTTAAGTACCTCCTTTTGTTCCTATCTCCCACCATTGATTGGAATAATTTGGGCTTTTAAAACTGTTATTATCATTTCTTTTTTCTTTTACATTTCATTAAGGAACACTTCACATTTGCATTTCCTAAATGTAACCATGTTAGCCTTGTTAAGAACAATTACTTAGACATTAATTTTTAAGTTTACAAATAGTTACAGTTTTCACCTCTATTTCTTTTACAGTGTGTCTCCCTTATACTTAAGATCTTTATTTTTTTTAATTTATTGGATGCTAAAATATTACTTTAAGTGACTTTTAAAGAAGAATATACATCTGAATCTTTGCATAGCTGAGGATATATAATAAATGTGTTTTCTTCTGAAATAACAGTTAATCCATAGGAAATTTTCCTGAGGAAATAATAGCAGGATTCAGAGATGTGTGTATAAGTTCGTTTGTCAGTATTTTTAAAAAGCAAAAATTAGAAACTAAGAAGTGTCTGCAAGTAGACACTTGGTTGAACAAAAAATTATTTCCAGTCATTAATGGAAAATCATAACAGTTGATCATTTTCTTACCTAATTATTATGTCATCAATCTCTCTGCCTGTTATTTATGCAAGTTATAATTAAAATATAAATTTAGACCATACAAAGTAAACATTAGCATGTTTAGCTGTTAACATTAATACTCTGTGTAGTATCTATTTCAGTTTTTCAACTAAATATTGGCTAAATAGATACTTATTATTGAAAATATATTTAAAGAAATTTAATTTTAGTCTGTTTCTTGTAGTCACTCCATGGATTTTTTTGGGCAGCACAGACCAGAAGATAACCAGTCAGTAGTCAGTAGAATGCAGAAGAAATACTGGAAAACCAAACAGGTCTTCATCAAAGCAACTGGAAAGAAGGAGGATGAGCATGTGGTGGCATCTGATGCTGAACTGGATGCTAAACTTGAGGTAAATTCTTATAAGGATTCCGTGTATTGCATATAACTTATTGTTATTTGGGACTGCTAGGGGGACTATGACAAGCTTTCACACTGAAGAGCTGACCTAGGTACATGTAGCATTTGATAATAGAATAGTTGGGTCCATTTGTCGATCAGATCTCCTGGATAAGCAAGCCATAGTTCTCACAAATTGTGCATTGGCAGAGCTGGAGTTCATGTTAGGTAAATCATGAGCTAGATAATTTCTCTCGCACTAGTGTAATACTTTCTGTGCTGTGTAAGTGAATTAATTATGTTCCTGCTGCTGCTGCTAAGTCATTTCAGTCGTGTCCAACTCTGTGCGACCCCATAGACGGCAGCCTACCAGGCTCCTCCGTCCCTGGGATTCTCCAGGCAAGAACACTGGAGTGGGTTGCCATTTCCTTCTCCAATGCATGAAAGTGAAAAGTTAAAGTGAAGTTGCTCCTGGGACCATATACTCATTATGTATCATGTCATTAGTATTTTGTACTACTTTTATCTGAAGTCTATACCTCACTGGCATAGTGATAATTATAAATTAAGTGAAATCAAATAGTGAGTGAGGATTTTACAAGTTGGAGTTTTTGTTTCTCTTACTAAGGATGGAGTTAATTGACGTATGTCATAATGTATTTTTGGCTGTTTTTTGTTTTAAATAAAGGGAACAATTAGTATGAAACTATTTGTAATTTCAACCTATATGTAATCTTATACTTTTAAGTAATCAAGCTAATTAGAAGGAAGGTCTCATGTATATTAATGAAGTCTGAATTTTTTAATGCAGATTTGCTTATTCCATGTGTATATCCTAATTTAGGTAACCTTTTACAAACGTTTCTAGCCAGGGGCTCTGTTATGCCTGAAATATAATGATTTGTTGGGATTGTTAAAAATATAGGTCTAATAATTATAGGTCTAATAAATAAATTTAGGTCTAATAAAATAGGTCTTAATTTACTAAGTAGTTTTTTCTATAAAAATAAACTTTGATCAGTGCTGTAAAAAATGTGAAAATAAAAATTATTTCTATTTAACCAGATTTTACTATTTGTGTAAGAAAATATTAAAAAGTATTCTTAGGATTGAGTGACAAATTGTGAAAAAAAATGAAGGGACTTTATTATAAGTAATATGTTTTAGCACTAAGGGAACTCTTCACTCCCATTCATATATTCCCACAGAAGTAGATTTTTTGGGGGTTGTTTCAATTGATAGGTAATCTGTGGGTGACATTTTATATTCAGTGTTATTTTTGTCCATTAGAGAATTATTTGGAATCAACCAAGAACTTTCTCCCACAATTGTATTATCTTTTTTTAAGAATGAGAAATATTTTCACGTATACATATGCATCAAGTATGTACTTAGATTATCATGTTGTACACTTTAAATATATAACAATTTTATATCTCACTAAAACAGAAAAATATTTTTGTTATAAAAATGAAAAGCTATAATATATATATCTTTCAAGGACAGATAGGGGGAAAATCAACCATAATTGCTTCATCATAGTGTTATTAGAACTATTATTTTTGTATTCTTTTCTAATCTCCTTCCACGTGGACTTAACAGCAGCTTTGGCTTCCCTGGTAGCTCAGATGGTAAAGAATCTTCCTGTGATGCAGGAGACCTAAGTTTGATCCCTGGGTTGGGAAGATCCCCTTGAGAAGGAAATGGCAACCCCATTCCAGTATTCTGGCCTGGAGAATTCCATGGACTGTATAGTCCATGGGGTCCAAAGAGTCAGACATGACTGAGCAACTTTCACTTTCTCTGGTGGCTCAATTAGTAAAGAATTTGCCTACAATGCGAGAGACCTGGGTTCGATCCCTGGGTTGGGAAGATACCCTGAAGGAGGGCATGGCAACCCACTCCAGTATTCTTGCCTGGAGAATCCATGCACAGAGGAGCCTGGCGGGCTGTAGTCCACGGGGTCACAAAGAGTTGGACACGACTGAGCAACTAAGTTTGAAATGGGAGTCTATTAGATATTTTATTTTTTTGTTAGCTATTGGCAGCAGTGGTAATGAAGGGATTAATATTCATGAAAAATTCTAAACAAAAATAATCTGAAAGTAATTTATTTTTGTTGTTATAACAACATTATTTAATTTTTATGGTAAATTCATTGACCTATTTTTCTTAGACCAGTATTGGAGAAAAGCCAGACTCTGAGTTATTTAATGTTTTCTAAAACTATCTATACTCTTTTCTTCTGTGGTAGACAGTATTTAATGTACATTTTAAAAATTAGATTTACCTTTTTGCTATTTAGATAGTTTGGAGCTGAGGGGAGGACAAACTCCACAGTCATAAATTTTTATTAGCTTCCATGTATTTATCATCATTTTTTCCAACTCTAATGGGAGAAAGCTACTTGTGCTTTCTACATCTGAAATAAAACCAAAACTATCACAGTCAAGGAAAATAGACAACACCTATAAGAAAATGTTTTGCTTTTGAAGTGTTTTTTTATATTTTGTATTTGTTTATGGTTCTTTAAACTGTCCTAATAAAATTTATATTTCAAAGGTTTTTCACTCCATTCAAGAGACATGTACTGAACTTCTGAAGATAGTTGAGAAATATCAGCTAAGACTCAATGGTATGAAATCATAGATATCTATCCACCAACAATTCCTGCTTAAAATAAATATTCATTTGCATTTTTGATATTGAAAGATTTAATGTAAAAATAGTAATTTACTGAACTGTTTTGGGATCATTTCTTATGACAAAAATGAATATTTATAGTGATCTACCCTGAAATCCCCCAGCATGCTCAATTCATCAAATCCTCTGACACAGATTGATTTTACTGAGGTTAGTCTTCCTTCCCAGAGTCTTAAGTGGATTTTTTTTCCCATCATTTAAAAGCTCTCTTTCTCAACCCCTACTTGCTCTAGCAGTTACCCTTCATTGACATAATTATCTGTACACACAGTCTCTATTCCCTCTCCTTCTCCTTCTCTTCTGCTCACCCCAGTCAAGTTTTCATCCCCATCACTCCACCAAATCACTCTTGTCATAGTCATGAAGAACTTAATTCTGGGACCAATTCTCAGTCGTTGTCACATTATTTAACACAGTTGATTATTCCCTCCTCCTTGAGACACTCTACTCTCTTCACTTGGCTTCCAGGTACCAGCATTCCTGGATTTCTTCTTAATGGTCATTCCTTCTCAGTATCCTGTGACTGCTGGAATCTCCTCTCTTCTTCACCTCTTCTGGTTAGAACTCAGTCTTTGAATCTCTCTCCTCCTGCCTTATTTACAGTTCCCTACTGGGCATGGCCATCTCCCTGATCCTGGTTTCTTCCCTGATCTCATCTCCTAAAGCTCTCTCCTTTTGAGCCATTAATCTCCTCTACAGTAGTCTATCTGCATACCTAATCCTCTTTAGGTATTTGGTCAAGTGTCATCTTATTAGTGAGTCCTTCTCTGACTCCCATATCTGAAATGAAATATACCCCTCTTTCTCATCAATCTCTGTCTACTTAACAATAGCACTTAACAGTATTCAACATTCTGTATATTTTATCTATTGTTTTTCTTACCACCACTAGAATATGCTCTCCTTAAGGATAGAAATGCGTGTGTTTATTTCCGTATCTCCTAGCCTCAAAACATTGTCTAGCATATAGTCCATATGCAGTGCATATTTGCTCAATGAATGATTTCTTTGTGCGGCAATGTAGATTAGTCTCAAAAGTTTATAATCAAAGTTCATATATTGTCACATTAAGGCAAGAAATCCATTATAGCATGGTAATTTTTTTAGTGCCTGCCATGTGTAAAACTATGTATTTTTCCCCAGGAAACAACTGGAGAAACAACTTTCTGTAAGAAAATAAGAGACAAAGAATAGTATGTAATTGAATTCAGGATTGTGATGCAGACATGCCTCTAAATTCTCTTGGAGTAAAAATAACTGTATTAGAGAGATTGGTAAAGGTAGCTACTCAGATGGGAATGGAAGTAAAACTCAAAGGGTTTATAGAAGTTGAATATGTGGGGGAAAAAGGGAATTGGAGTCAAGGGAATAAAGTTGAAGGGTGAGAACAGTCCGCATGACAGAAGAGTTTGTAATGGAGAATAACAGGGTGATACACGAGCAAAGGAAGGTTCCAGTTGGATTGATAAGGACCTTAAATATTTTACCAAGCAGTAAAATGGACCAAGGGAGTCATTGAATCAAGCAGTCATTGGACCAAGGGAGTTCTGTGATAGAAATGGAAATGTAAAGAAACACTGGCCGGTTTGTACATCCTGCATTTTGTCCTGGAATCACCAGATCATTTAGCATGCTGGTGGAGCATTTCAGGGAAGCCTGAAGACAAGGAAGCCTGGTGTACTAAAAAGTCCACGGGGTCACAGAGTCAGACACGACTGAGTGACTGAACAACAATAAAGTATATGATAAAATCCATATCTGTATGTCTCTTCATCCTGAAATGTTCATTTCAGTTGCTCAGTCATGTCCAACTCTTTGCGACCTCATGGACCATAGCACGCCAGGCTTCCCTGTCCTTCACCATCTCCCATAGCTTGCTCAAACTCATGTGCGTTGAGTCGGTGATGCCATCCAACCATCTCATCCTCTGTCGTCCCCTTCTCCTGCCTTCAATCTTTCCCAGCATCAGGGTCTTTTCTAATGAGTCAGCTCTTCGCATCAGGTGGCCAAAGTACTGGAGCTTCAACATCAGTCTTTCCAACGAATATTCAGAACTGATTTCCTTTACAATTGACTGGTTTGATCTCCTTGCAGTCCAAAGGACTCTCAAGAATCTTCTCCAACACCACAGTCAAAAGCATCAATCTTTTGGTGTTCAGCCTTCTTTATGGTCCAACTCTCACATCCATACATGACCACTGGAAAAACCATAGCTTTGACTAGATGGATCTTTGTTGGCAAAGTAATATCTCTGCTTTTTAATATGCTGTCTAGGTTTGTCATAGCTTTCTCTTTAAGATTGTGTATAACTGTGTGATTTCTTGAAGACTATTTGGTTAATAGATCTTCTGTTGAGACTAACATCAGATAATTGCATAGATTCTTCCAGCACTGTAAACCTTTATGAGAATCTCTTGACTGGGAAAGGACACATAGGAGTAGGGTCTTGGTGGGTTTTGGCATCAGGTCTGAACACCGAATCAGCGCAGACTCAGCTTCATCTCCTTCCCTTTCTGCACTGATAAGGATGAGGCTCAATTATGGTTAATGTTCAGTTGATATTTGATAAGGAGGTGGTCCATGTTTTGTGAGGCTTTTATGGATCATCTACAAATTAATATCTTTTTCTAGTAGTTTTCATTGAGGTATATTTTATGAAGTTCTGATTCAGAGGAAATGTGAAACCAGTATATCTCTGAAGTAATCAGAATATTAACAAGATTCCTCAGATCCAGTCCACTCTTGATCAGGCAAACTATTCATAAAACAGCACATGTTTTTTTCAAAGACGAGACTACAGATGTGTAGACACCCTCTCCCAAACACCACCGTGCCCTCCTAGGGACTTGTGGAAGGACTAGTGAGGGGGCAGCTAGCAAGTGAGAAGGCCCGAGTTCCCCTGCTGCTTCAGAGTGACTAAAGGGACTTCCCTTTCAGTTTTTAACTTCAGTTTTTCCATCAGAGTGAAACGAGGCATGACATTTGTCATGTTTTTCACTTTAAGCTCACAGTTTGAACACTTCATGGGCTCCCCTCACCTGTTGGTCTTATTGTGATGAAAACTCATCTTATGCTAGATCAGTACTTCTAAAACTTTGTGGTGAAGGGTCATCATTTTACTTTAAATCTGTTGTCAGCTGACACTTTTGAAAATACAATAAAAAATTTTTAGAAAAATAAAATTAAAGAAGACATGCACAAATATAAGCATACTTTTTGGTGATTAGAGTCAACAGATATAAGATAGTCAAACAGGTAAAAGTTTCTTAATGGTATCTTAGTTTGAGTATTTGTCACAAGCTGGTAGCAAATGGTCCACAGACCAGACCATTGGACTAGCCTGGTACTGGTCCACGGACCACACTTTGAGTAGTATTGCACTATGTGACAACTTCTAGGGTTTTACCAGCAAAATTGTGGACAATTGTGAATCTGTGATACTGAGCATAGAAGATGAAGCCAGGATGGGAGACAAGAATATGTTTAAATAGGAAACCAAATACTTTATAAGTGCCAATGATCCTAATATGCATCTCTGCACATTTGAAAATGTGTCATCTGTGGTTTTATCATTTTGGAATTTTTTTTTTTTCACTAAAGATCAGTCTGTCCCAAAGTGAGGTCTATGGAGTCACTGATCAAAACCATTTGAAATTCTTGTTTAAAAAATAAACAAAGAAGGCAGATCCTCAGACCTGTAAAATCAATGTCTCTGGAAACAGAGCCCAGGAATTTACATTTTAAAAACAAGTGTCTCTCCTTCTGCCCCTAAGTAATTGTTAAGAATAGAGAATTATTGCTGTGAGAATGTTAGTTGCATATGTGTGTGTTTTAAACAAATGATGAAATGAAACAATGAACTTATACTGTAATTTTTCCCCTAGTTATATCGGAGGAAGAAAACGAACTAGGGCTCTTTTTAAAGTTCCAAGCAGAACGGGATACAACGCAGGCTGGCAAAATGATGGATGCCACTGGCAAGGCACTCTGTTCTTCAGCCAAGCAAAGGTTTATCATGGTTTTGCATTATCTTTAACTTTATAGTCAGTATGACAGTTTTGATGTATGTAGCTAAATTTGAATATTTTACGGTTTCTCTTGATTCCAGTGGAAGGTTAAAAGAGAAGAATTGTATATTGCAGTATATAACTGTTTTGATGCCTAACTCTTACTTATTTTGTACTTAAAATCATTACTTAAAATTTTATATTCATAGGTTGCTTAATTCCTGGAAATAGCCTTTAGGCCTGTATTTAAATTTCTTAAGTGGTTTAGTGAAATAGAGGCACACAATGGCTAAAATTTAAGTATGTGTATATATATTTTCACTTTTTGGATACTAAACCATCTATGAGTACATTGGAACATGTTTAAGCAGAGGAAATATTTTCTTCTTAATTATATACATTTATTATTTTATGACTTTTTAGCATAAAGATACTTGTTACAAAGAATCTCCTGCAATTACTAAATTCAGCCAACATATTTCCTTTTTCTAGAGAAAAATAAAACAGGCTTTATCAGACCTGTAAATGGCAATGCATAACTTGAGTGGCTTTATGCTGAAACACCACATTAGTGCAAAATTCCCTCAGGAGATGACCGAGAGACATGAAATACAAGTCCCTCCATTCACCAAGTCAGAGTCAGAAGCAGACAGAGAAACTGGGTTTGACTTATGTTTCTTAAATCCTTTTTTTTTTCTTGTTCTCATCCTCAGATGCTATGGATTTTGTCCTCATTAGCTCATCTAGCATTTTATCTACTTTTCTAACACCAAGATTTTCCTTCAATTTTTCAAAAAACTGCAGTTTTCTGCTTATAGGAACATGCTTTGTAAATGTGGGATCTCATTTACTCATGAAATACTTTTCTAAATGGCAGATTTACTTGGCAGATCATTTATACATGGTAAACATCCAAAAATGTTGCAAAAATTATGTATTCCCTAAAATAAGAAAAAGAAATATAAACATACCTTTATTAACAATTCAGAGTTAGCTGTATGAGCCTTATTGCTTTCTAATTTTCTTAGGCATCTTAATAATTTCCTGTTTATAGACTCATCTTGATAGCAAATTTTGCTTTATGGTTGTCTTTATTTTGCTTGTGAGATGTACATTCCTCTGATCTTTACCTCTCTGTCATTAGATTGGCCCTGTATACTCCCCTGTCTCGACTTCAGCAAGAAGTAGCAACATTCAGTCAAAGGGCGGTATCTGATACCTTGACGACAATTAATCGGATGGAGCAGGCGCGCACAGAATACAGAGGAGCCCTGCTGTGGATGAAAGACGTATCTCAAGAACTGGACCCAGACACCTTAAAACAAGTGGAAAAGTTCCGAAAAGTATGAAAATACATCCTATTAATTTATTTTCTTGAACCTCTACAGAATAACTTAATCAAGAGCATTAAGCATCAGACTAGTTTTGGAAGATGTGTTATATTACAAATTCTTAAGTTGCTTGGAAATCTCCAGTTGAAGTAAATATAAAAGGTTGTCACGTGCTTTCCCCCCCGCCACTGTTTGGCATAATATAACTGCCTTTCAAATGTTGCTTACCTGGGCTTTTAGGAGTGGTTTGCAAGAGGAAAATCATTCATTAAGTAGGGAAAGTACTTAAGTAAAAACTCATGTAAAGTGATTATTAATTATAAGTGAAGGTTATCAAATTTTTCATTCTGCCACAATACATAAGTTTGACAACAAACTTTTAAAGCAACTGTATGTGTGAACATATCAGTTCAGTCGCTCAGTCGTGTCTGATTCTTTGCAACCCCATGGACTGCAGCACGTCAGGCTTCCCTGTCCATCACCAACTCCCAGAGCCAACTCACACTCATGTCCATCACATCAGTGATGATAACCAACCGTCTCATCCTCTGTCATCCCCTTCTCCTTCTGCCTTCAATCTTTCCCAGCATCAGGGTCTTTTCAATGAGTCAGTTCTTCACATCAGGTGGCCAAAGTATTGGAGTTTCAGCTTCAGCATCAGTCCCTCCAATGAACATTCAGGACTGACTTCCTTTAGGATGGACTGGTTGAATCTCCTTGCAGTCCAGGAGACTCTCAAGAGTCTTCTCCAACACCACAGTTCAAAAGCATCAATTCTTCGGTGCTCAGCTTTCTTTATAGTCCAACTCTCACATCCATATGTGACTACTGGAAAAACCATAGCTTTGACTAGACAGACTTTTGTTGGTAAAGTAATGTCTCTGCTTTTTAGTATACTATCTAGGTTGGTCATAACTTTTCTTCCAAGGAGCAAGTGTATTTTATTTTTTTTTAATTTTTTCTTTTTTTTAGCAAGCATCTTTTAATTTCCTGGCTGCAGTCACCATCTGCAGTGATGTTGGAGACCAAGAAAATAAAGTCTCTCACTGTTTCCATTGTTTCCCCATCTATTTGCCATGAAGTGATGGGACTGGATGCATTGATCTTAGTTTTCTGAATGTTGAGTTTTAAGCCAACTTTTTTACTCTCCTCTTTCAATCAAGAGGCTCTTTAGTTGTTCTTCGCTTTCTGCCACAAGTGTGGTGTCATCTGTGTATCTAAGGTTCTTGATTATTTATCCCCGAAGTCTTGATTTCAGCTTGTGCTTCATCCAGCCTGGCATTTCACATGATGTACTCTGTATATAAGTTAAATAAGCTAAATAATCTACTAATTATAAATTGTATCCCCTGAATTAACCATACATGAATAGTAAAATTCACTCACTCTGGGACTTCCCTGGTGGTCCAAGGGCTAAGTCTCCATGCTCTCGATGCAGGAGGCCCAGGTTCCATCCCTGGTCAGGGAACTAGATCCCACATGTCCCAGCTAAGAGTTTGCATGCTGCATGCCTGAACTAAAAGATCACTCATGCCATGACTAAGACCCGCTGCAGCCAATAAATATTTTTTAAAAATGTACTCACTCCATTTTATAAATATTTAAAGTAGCTGTAATAATTCATACTTATATTTAATATAGATGGAATCTTTCTACTAGCTGTTACAAGTGCTTCGCCTCATTGATTTCTCCAAGAGACATGGGCAGTAGGTGGACACGTGGCCTCAGTCAACCTGTCATTCTAGCCCCTTTATAATCCTTGACAGATACAATCCAAGGGAGTCCTTGCACAACACTGTGAGTGCACTGATGTCACTGAATTGTACAGTTTTGAAATGGTTAAGTGCATGTTATGTGAATTTCACTTCAATTAAACAAACAAAAATAATAGGATCCACACCTCCTATCTAGACCCACACTCCATTCCCTGGGCCCTCTGCAGCCACATCTCATACTTACTTTCTGTGCTTAAGGAAGGAATATGCTCTACCCCATTCCTTCCCTTTCAGCAGACACCCCCCCCCATACCTAAAACTTGTCTTTCCTTTTCCCTGGGTCCAGCAGGCTCTCCTCAGTGCCTTAGCGTGGTCCGCTCATCTGCTCATTGTCTTCCTGTCCCAGTTCAGACATCATGCACTGAGCTCACCAATGGCTTTGCTGACCAACTTACCAAAAGTTGTTGCTCAGTTCTGTTTCATGCATATGCTATCTTTGTGACTTGAGATCATCTTATATATTTATTTACTTCCTTTTTTTCCTGTGCCCCCTCACTCAGGGATGGTGTCGAAGAACATTGTTCACCACAGTATCCCCGTCCCTTGAGCAGTGCCTGGCACATAGTAGATACCTTTTAAGTATTCGTTGAATGAATGAATGAGTACATTTAAAGTTGAATATTCACATGACTTACTGACAAATGACTCATCTTGTGTGTAAGAAATATAAGCCTGTATTTAAGTTCATAAATATATCTGTGTGATTCAGAACTATTATTAATGCTTTACAACACTTTATGTCCCCTTTCCATTTATTCTTCTACTCTTTCTTAGCTAAATATTATCTATCAGTAGTTTTGGATATTTCTTTTTACTTGGAATCTGTTTTTTCTTCTTAGCTATATACTTTTTTTTCTGTCTTTCATCACATAGTTTCTCAGCGTGAAGATACCTGGTGGAAAGAATCTCCCACAGTTACCAAAAATAGCCAGAATCTTTTCAATGAATCATGAAATTCTAATTCAGGGAAGGAGAATCTTCTTTGTTACAATTTAACGTGTCTGAAAACATGTATCATGAACCTGTGTGGTACATTTATTTCTATATTAGAAGTATTAATAAGTTACATTTTTGTGGTTGCAGGTACAGATCCAAGTGAGAAATAGCAAAACTTCTTTTGACAAGTTAAAGATGGATGTTTGTCAGAAAGTGGATTTACTTGGAGCTAGTCGCTGCAATATGTTGTCTCATTCACTCGCTACCTACCAGGTACCCACCTCCATGGTCAGCATGTCCTTGCAGTAAAAAGATGAGTGGTGAGATTCCTTTTCAAAAGTTGTCTAAAGGGTGCAAAAAAATTGTATAATTGATCAGATTCCTTTCATTTTGTTATATTTGACTTACTAAGGTTATGACTGGGTGTTCATTGGAAGGACTGATGCTAAAGCTGAAACTCCAATACTTTGGCCACCTCATGCGACGAGTTGACTCACTGGAAAAGACTCTGATGCTGGGAAAGGTTGGGGGCGGGAGGAGAAGGGGACAACAGAGAATGAGATGGCTGGATGGCATCATCGACTTGATGGACATGAGTTTGAGTGAACTCCGGGAGTTGGTGATGGACAGGGAGGCCTGGTGTGCTGTGATTCATGGAGTCGCAAAGAGTTGTACACGACTGAGCGACTGAACTGAACTGAACTGAAGGTTATGACATTCAGAATGATAGAATACTAGACTGGAAAAGACCTTAGCGATTACCTACTCCCATAGCTTCCTGTTATTCCCTTTGATATCCTAGGAAGGAGAGACAGAGAGACATTTAGGAGCTTGAGAGGAGTCAGGATTCAAGGCCTCTTAGCCTGGTTCATTCAGAGATGCTCCACTTTGAACTTGTTCTACACAATTTCATTTGAAGCAAAGATGCTGTGACCCAAAAGTTGAACACTTTTCTATCATTGGTGGATGAGGAAAGTGAAAATTAGATGAGATTTAAAGGAAATGGTAGTGCTGGGCTTAAACACTACCATTTCAGTTCTGCCAGATAACCATTCCAAACCACTGTAATCTCAGAAGTCTCATTTGTGCTTACTTTATTCCAAGTCACACATAAATAGCATACAGTGAGTAAGTTAGGTATTAATAAGTAACAGTTACTGATTTTATCAGTTAGTGGCAAAATAGAATACACTTTTGCATAGGAGAATAATAATAAACTAAAGGAAATGGCATTCGATGCTGCTTTTAAGGAATCTACCTGATTCAGTTCAATTCTGTGGAATTTAAGAATCAAGACAAGTGACACTTGAAATAAAAGTATGTGGTAATCTGTGTAGCATAATGCCGGAAGCACAGCTGCTGTTGGCCCAACTCTCCTTTGCTCTCCTCACTCACCCCCTCACTCTGAACGGAAACCTTGAAGCAGCGAGGAACATGTTCAATTACTTGAGTTAGCTTGATAACACATTTTTCTTTTGACAAGTCTTTATTTAACCCTAAATGAAAGCCCAAATTTAATGATACAAATTATTTTACTCCAGCTAATAAAGGTTTATACATGCTTACCAACATAAAAGTTTACACATATACCTCTGATGCAAATATGATATTTTGGCGCTCTGAACATTTTTCTCCTGGATTCCTCGGAAGGTGTTCTAACCTGCCAGCTTCATCCATTGGCTGCAGTTACTCCCTAGCTGGCTCCATTATGTGTCAGTGCTGTATAGACACAGGCGCACAGACATGCAGACTCGGGGCCTTGTGCAGGGTTACTGTTCACAGAGCTTTCTGGTTCCCCAGACCTGGAAATTGATTTTAGATCCTACTTCTTGTTATTTGACAACTATTTGTCTATGATAGTGAGGAAAAATAGCACTGAAAAAAGGAGAGGAAGCAGGACTGTAGTGTCACCTTTTCTTTCTCTACAGAGAACACTGCTTGGATTCTGGGAGAAAACAGCTCGAATGATGTCCCAGATTCATGGGACCTGTATAGGCCTTCATCCATACGACTTTGTAGCTCTCAAGGTACATTCCTTTCAGTGCTCTTTTCTTAGATATGTGACACTTCATCTGGATGAGAACTTTGAGACTGCTTTTTGCTAAGCCTAATTTCAAATTTACAAAACACTGGGAATCATTATTCTCTACTCTTTC